>NC_041728.1:15976305-16611006 GCF_004115215.2 Ornithorhynchus anatinus | reverse complement strand
ATTGTAGTGAAGCAGAAATTCAGCTCTAAATTCCTGAATTTGAGTCAAACACCATTGAAAGAGAGCATTAGGCTCTAAGACTAGATTAACGGATCGTACGTGCTAGGTATTTTTTAGATATAGCCTTTTGAAGTTTTCTGAGGGAACAATCCAGAAGAAAAGCTGATAGGACTTTAGAAGTACAAACTCTAATGCACATCCAGTGTGACAGATAAAATTTAATTAAGATATGTTTTTATCATCTACACCAGCCATGAAAATAAACGTTGGATCCACTGCCATGGCCCAGGGGAAATCCATGCCATGGATCCAATGAAATAATTTTAGGCAGTGGAAAGAAAAGAAGGGACTATTCCCCAGCTAATTTTTATGATCTTTTGGGATTGTTTTTCATCTGAATTTCTATCTGAGAGCAGAATTTGGATTAAGGATGCTGAAAGCCAGCCCTTGTTGTTCTTTCACTGATTTAGGGAGCAGTAGAATAAAATGGTCCTAATAATAGTAATAATATTTACTGAATGCCGACTGGATGTAATGTTTTATGCTCAGCACTTGGGAAATACAAAACAAAGAAGTGACTCTTCCCTGTCCACAAGGAGTTTACACTCTAAAAGATGGTGATAATAAAAACACCTCACCATTGGCTTTAAAACACTCCACCACCTTGCCCCCTCCTACATCATCTTGCCCCTCTCCTTCTACAACCTAGCCCTGACACCTCGCTCCTCCAGTGCTAACCTTCTCACTGTGCCTCCATCTTGCCGGTCTCACCATCCACCCCTAGCCCACCTTCTGCCTCTGGCCTGGAATGCCGTGCCTCCTCAAATCTGACAGCCAATTACTCTCCCCTGCTTCAAAGCCTTATTTAAGGTACATCTCCTCCAAGAGGCCTTCCCAGACTAAGCCCCACTTTTCCTCATCTCCTATTCCCTTCTGCATCACTCTGTCTTGCTCCTTTTGCTCTTCCCCTCTCCCAGCCCCACAGTACTTATGTACATATCTGTAATTTTATTTTATTCATTCTTATTGATGATTGTCTCCCCAACTCTAGACTGTAAGTTCATTGTGGGCAGGGAATGTGACTGTTTATTGTTGTAATGTAGTCTCCCAAGTGCTTGGTACAGTGCTCTGCACATAGTAAGTGCTCAATAAATACTATTGAATGATTGAATGAATGATGATAGATGAGGACAAAAGAGACCAAATAGATCAAACAGAATTTTGTGTGATTAATGATACTTGAAAACAAGTAGCAAGACTGCTATCTGTTTAATGTGTACATAATGTGTAGGTATGTGAAAATTATAATTCAGAAATAGTTGAACCCTCTGCTTCCCTCTAGAAAGTGGAGTTGAAGATACCTTAAAGCCACTTTAGTTGCCCTCTGTGGTTTTTAACTGATGCTATGTCGTGGGGAGAATTATCATTTTAACTCATGGCCTAATGGCAAGAGCATTGGCCTGAGAATTGGGAGATCTGGATTCTAATCCCAGCTCCACCACTCACCTGCTCTGAAACCTTGGATAATTCATAACTTCTCTTGGCACCAGTTTCCTCACCTGTAAAATGGGGGTCTCTGGTCTCTCTCCCCCTGGGCGAGTCCCATGTGGGAGAACATCTCTGTCCAAAGTCATTATCTCATACCTACCCCAGTGCTTGGCAAACTGGTACATAGCAAGTGCCAGATAAGTACAATTATTATTATTAGTAGTAGTAGAAGTAGGGGTATAATTATTATTATTATTATCCTGTCCCTTCCTAGCACCGTGTGCACTGTTGTATGGAATGTGGTGGATCCTGAGGCAACTGGAAGAGATTCTGTGATAAGGCTCAGTTTAGGTTTCAAGGAGAATCAGGGTGCCCATCAGGACCTCCACCCCCCTGCTCTTGAATAGGGGCTTGGGATGGCCTCAGCATCTTGTTTCAAGCAGCAGGCATCCCCGTGGGAAGTGGGAGAGAATCAAACTTGGTGAGGGCCTTCCTCCGCTCCAAGTATTTCATGCATTGGATCAATCCCCGAAATTCCCTTAGAGGGAGGTGCCTCCATTCTGCCGAGAGTATTCTCCCTCCTGTGGTGGTTTGGGGTTGTCTGGTTAGATTGTCAAGAGTGTTGTGAACCCTGGCCTTTGTGCATCAGAATGCAGTCGGGCCAGATTTCTTTCCTCTCAATGATTCTGCAGCTTCCCTGACAGAATCTATGGAGAGGAAGCTGTAAGGCCTTTCGTCTTTCCTGAGGAAGGTTGTGTATGGGACCCAGGACTCTTTAAGATGCAATCACAGGTGAATTTTACATGAAAAGAAGTAAAAAGAACCAAGGAAGAGAATATTTAAGGAGAGGAATGATTGAAATCATCACGGAACTTCAGCCATGTTTTATACCTAAATAACAAAGGTACGTGGCATCGGCTACCTTAGCTGAGCTTGCTCAGTAATGTAAACCAGTTAGGAAAATAAATCAGAGTGTTTGCAGGGCAAGACTAGCTATTACAAACTGCAGTATCAAAGAAAATTAAAGCCTTAATACCCTATGTGTAAAATTAAAGTATTATATCAAATGAAAAAGTTTGCCAAGTCGGTGGGTGCAAAATAGAACTGTGCTAAATAATTAGGCCTCATATAATTCTTTTGGTAGTGTGCTGTTTTATGGTCGTAAGTTAGTCTCTCCTGTTATGATCAGTCATTTCTTGATAACCAGTGATTTTTGTTTTCTATTTTCATGAGATCTTTAGTACCGTTTTTACAATAATAATGATAATAAAATCTTAAATCTATTAAATACATTTTCATCTGGAAGTTTCCCCAAAGCATCTTATAAAATATTTAAACTCAAACTGAACAGAAACAGTCAGTGAAACACAACTCAGGAAGTTGGTGAATAAAAGGAAAGTTTTGGCTAGATCCCTGCTGGTGTAAATGCTTAATTTATACTCTCCCCCTGCCTCAAGCAAGTCAATTCAAAAGTCCCAAGATAGTCCATTGTCTTAAATTTAATTTATTTTCTTCTCAAAGATAAATACTTTTTGAATTTGAATGAGTGCTCTCAGGTAGGGTTAGTGTTTTAAGCCTGATGGTTAGTTTCTAACCTTCAATCTTGATTCGCAAGAAATTCTAGACATCACTAAGTGGCCAGATATAATCTTAAGGAATCCAGGTATTGTTCTGCCTTCAAATTCCTCTTTCTAAAACCTGGGGAATCTTCAAGATGATACAGATAACCACCACCACCGTTATCATCATCTTCATCAATTGTATTTGAGTGCTTTACTATGTGCAAAGCACTGTATTAAGCACTTGGGAGAGTGCAATATAATAGAGTAGTAGACATGTTCTCTGCCCACAGTGAGCTTCCATTTGAGAGGGAGAGACAAAGAAGACATTCTCCAAGAAATCAGAGAAATGTTTTCCTTATTAAATAACTTCAATGGCTAATTTCTCTGAGCATTTTACCACAAAACAACCATTGCAACTTGGCTGCAAGAAGCTTATGAAATTGGGGAGGAGTTTGGACAATATACTTGTGACACTTGGGAAAAATGAGGCACAAAATGTATCATGTATCACTGATACATGCAAAATGTATCATTTATGGAATAAATTGATTTTAATAACACTCAAAAACCAGTATTTTTATAGAAGACTAGAAATTTTACTCAACCAGAGATAATGTTAATCTATTCCCTGTTTCATTTCTCTTGTTTTTAATCCACTGACGTTCATTGTCTCTCCTTCCCTCTCCTCTCTTTACCCTCTCAGGGATAAAGCAAATTGTTATATTTCAAATGATGTCATCTCACAGAAGGAAGAGTATGAGGTGTGGGCAATTGAAAAGGAGAGAATCAAAAATTTTATGATATTTATTGAGTGCTTACTGTGTGCAGGACAATGTGCTAAGTGCTTGGGAGAGTACAATAGAGTTGGTACCATATGTCATCCATTTGAGGTCATATTTGGGTATGTGGAGTTGGAGAGAGAAAGAGAGTTGGAAAGAGAGAAGGGGCTAGCTAGCTAGCCATGTTCTACCATCAGCTGTGATTTATCTGCTACATATGGGAGTATGGGAGAGGGAGGAAGGAACATGTATTTCCCTCTGCATGGCTGGTTCTTCAGTAGTCCCAGAAAGGAAAATCCACTTCAATGACTTTAAAATCCCAAGCAAATTTCCTCCTTGTTTTGTCTTGTCATATGCTGTCGAGTCGTCTCTAACCCATAGTGATGTTATGGACACATCTCTCCCAGAATGCCCCATCTCCATCTGCAATTGTTTTCGTAGTGAATCCATAGAGTTTTCTTGGTAAAAATATGGAAGTGGTTTATCATCACTGCCTCCTTCTGTGCAATATACCTGAGTCTCCACTTTAGACTCTCTCCCGCGCCACAGCTGCCTAGCACAGGTGAGTTTTGACTTTTAGCAGATTGCCTTCCTCTCACTACCCACTGCCCAAGCTAGGAATGGAATGGATATGCCTCTGCTTGACTCATCCCTCTCGTAATCGAGACTGGTAGAGGTCATAGAGGTCCAGGAAGGGTCAAAACAAATAAAAACAAATAAAACACTTCTTCATGAAGCAGATGGCACTCGAGGGTGGAATTTATTGCCACAGGGGAAGTTGTCCATGCTAAAAATATCAGTAGGTCCAAGAGAGGTTTTGATAAATTAATGGATGAGAGGACAATTATGGGTTACTAGAAGGAAAGTTAGGAATGTAGAAGGCTATAGGAACAGCCTAGATTAGACTTCACTGCAAAAAGATTTATGGTTTGTGAAATGGGCAGTTCTCTTCCTGTCCAAGCAACTGATGTGATCTGAACTGCAGAGATGAGGCTAAGGGGGCGTACCCCAAACCTCAAGAGAACAGCTTAATGAAAGTGTCAGTTCCCAGGCCTTCTCTAATGCTCCAATCCTGGAGCTCAGGTTGAATTAATCAGTAAAATCCCTGAAGCAAGAAACACTCTTTTGTTGAGTTGTGTCCTTTTGGTTAGACTATCACAAGGATGCCTAGTTTCTTTCAAAATGAGTCTCTGACCACAAATTCACAGGAATTGAACTCATTTGTGCCAACCCTATCCCCATCCCATTCTTAGGTTGTGAGCCTCTTGAGGAATGGGACCGTATCTAATTTCCACCTGTGTACTCTTTCTCAGCACTTGGTGCAGTAAGTGCTCAATAAATACTAATGCCACTATGAAGCAGGGAGAGGAAAAAGAATAAGGAATAGCATTCAAACCCCAACTCAAGTTCTTTTACAAGAGTTACTGGTAAAAACAAGGGTCAGACATGCAATGGAGGTTGTGAACTGAACCAACACTTCCTGCCATCCATCATCAACGGTATTTAATTCAATAGTATTTATTGAGTACTACCTATGTGCAGAGCACTGTACAAAGCACTTGGAATGTACAATTCAGCAACAGATAGAGACAATCCCTGCCCATTGGCGGGCTTACAGTCTAATTGGGGGAGACAGACTGACAAAAACAAGACAATGAGTCCTTACTTTGTGCAGTTCATTCATTCATTCATTCAAACGTATTCACTGAACACTTACTGTGTGCAGAGCACTGTACTAAGCGCTTGAAAAGTACAATTCAGCAACAGAGACAATCCCTACCCAACAACAGGCTCACAGTCTAGAAGGGGGGAGACAGACAACAAAACAAGTAGACAGATCACTATACTAGGTGCTTGGGAGAGTATAATAAGCAGTAATAGACAGGCCCTCTGCCCTCCATTACTACTAAGAGAGAAGCTGTCTCTCCTTTGTGATCAGATAGAGAATGGATGTACATTTTCTACAGAAAGTACTACTACAAAAGAGACTCCTTTTCTGCAATAACCCAAGAAAAAGCCTAAATGTAAAGACAGGAGGGACGCGGCAAGAAGACAAGCAGTTTGCTTTTGCCCCTATGTTGCCTATCGGGAATACATCTTGTCCAAAATGGGGTGAGAAAAGCTCAGAAGATATAATTTTTGACCTTTTATAGGAAGCAGCTTAGCCTAGTATAAAAAGAATGGGCCTGGAAGTTAGAGGGCCCGAGTTCTAATCTCGGCTTTGCAACTTGCCTGGGCTAGTCACTTAACTAGCCTCCCCCGATTAGACTGTAAGCCTGTCAAACGGCAGGGACTGTCTCTATCTGTTGCCGACTTGTTCATTCCAAGCGCTTAGTACAGTGCTCTGCACATAGTAAGCACTCAATAAATACTATTGAACTTCTCTGTGCCTCAGCTGTGTAATGGAGATTCAATACCTTTTCTTTCCCTTAGACTGTGGGCCCCATGAGGAACAGGGACTAACAAGGGACTACCCTCTCAAGCGCTTAGTACAGTGCTCTGTTCATACGATACATGATTAACTTGTAACTACCATAGAGCCCAGAACAGTGCTTGGTACATAATAAGTGCATAACAATTTATTGTAATTATTATTATAATCATCAATAATATTATCATTATAGATTTTAGATCAGTGCAGGGCTAAGATCATTTTTCTATAAATTCATTCAGTCTATGCTTCCTCACTCTTCAGGAACTTCCAGCGGTTGCCCATCAACTACCATATCAAACAGAAATTCCTTACCCTATGCTTTAGAGCACTCAATCTTGCCCTCTCTTACCTTCCCTTCCCAATTTCCTACTACAATCCACACACTTCACTCCTCTAATGCCAACTTACTCGTTTTACCTCACTGTCATCTATCTTGCCATCGACCTCTCACCCATCTCATGCCTCTGGCCTGAAATGTCCTACCTTCTCATATCTGACATGCGATCCCTCTCCCCATGGGGCTCACAGTCTTAATTCCCATTTTACCAATGAGGTAACTGAGGCACAGAGAAGTTAAATGACTTACTCAAGGTCACACAGCATACAAATGGCAGGGTCGGTATTAAGATCCAGGTAATTCAGGACCTGGATGCCATCGTTATTATTAATAGAGTATATAAATGGGATGTGTACTGTCAGTTTCAGGGGTGAATCTCACTACCTTTAAACACTTTGATACTCATCCTACCCGTCCTTTATAGGCTCATGCACTATCCACTAGGCCTTGCTGCTTCTCTGGATTTATACCCTTTATTTATCCCTCCCTGAACCCCACAGCATTTATGTACAGATCCGTATTTTATTTATTTAAATTAATGTTTGTCTCCCCCGCTCTAGAATGTAAGCTCATTGTGGGCAGGGAACATGTCTAACAACTCTGGTATATTGTACTTTTCTCAAGCACTTCGTACAATGCTCTGCACACAGTCAGCAGTCAATAAATATTATTGATTGATTGATGATTAATTTAAAAAAGCATAATGTTATAGAGAATGACTCCCTCTCAGTAGTTTGTGTGGTGTTGTAGACAGGTGACAGCATAAGGGTGGATGGTATAAGTAAGTTCAAAAGTAACACTTTTTTTCCCCTACAACTCTTCTTAACATCCATTAACCAAATTAATTGCTCTGTCCCTTGGAAACGAGTATATGAAATTACCATATATGGGGTTACAGTGGTTTAATCTCTTCTGAACACTGTTACTAGTATAGAATCATTGTGAAATAAATCAGCTTTTAAAAAAGTTTTTGGTGATTAAGTATCCAAAAGAAACTTAGTTCTGATTCATCTAACCACTTAATGGATGATATAATTATACACAATTCTCCATATACTTAAGATCTTCTTAGCTAGTGTAAAGTTTTGAGTTTCAAATCAATTATTGGTATTTTCTTGTCTGAATTCTCTTTCTAGCAGAAAGGGTTACTATTTCCTGGGTAAATTAATTTGCAAACACCTTTGATGGTAACAATGGCTTTGGTGAAAAACCATCATAATTTTATGAAGGACAGGTCCTTTTGGACGAACCACATTTGTTTCTTTAAATGAGTAATTCTACTATAGGTACAGTGAAAAAGATCAGGATTCTAGAATTCAGGAGGCCTAGATTCTAAGTCCCAGCCTTACTGAGACTGTGCCCTCGAGCAGCGAAGGTTCCTAACTGAAAAACTACCTCAAACATTCCATGAGATCAGTCAGTCAGTTGTACTTATTGAGCATTTACTGTGTGCAGAGCACTGTACTAAGCACTTGGGAGAGTACAGTATAACAGTATATCTGACACATTCCCTGAAGAGAAATCCTCAAAAATAGCTGTGGTTTTAGGGGAGAGGGGGAAGATGGTACCTTGGTCAAAGTAATTATGAGGATTTAGTTAAGCACACCAAAGAATCATTTAAGAACCAGAAGGAATTCTAGCTTTTGGAAAAAGGAAGGCATATACACTTTTCAATCAATCAATAGCATTTATGGAACATCTACTATAGACAGTGCTATGTACTGAGCCTTTGAGAGAATACAAAAGAATTAGTAGACATGATCCCTACTGTCAAAGAGCTTACAAGCTAATGGGAGAGTTGGATCCTTAAACCGATGACAGATAAGAGGAAGTAATATCAGCTGTGTGACTTTGGGCAAGTCACTTGACTTCTCTGTGCCTCCATTACCTCATTTGTAAAATGGGGATTAAGACTGTGAGCCTCACGTGGGACAACCTGATTCCCTTGTATCTACCCTGGCGCTTAGAACAGGGCTCAGCACATAGTAAGTACTTAACAAATGACATCATTATTATTATTATTATTAATAGAGTATACAAATGGGATGTGTAGTGTCAGTTTCAGTGGTGAATCTCACTAGTTACCTTTAAGCACTTTGATACTCATCCCACCATCCCTACAGCACTTATGTACATATCTTAATATTATGCCATATCCCCTCTATGAAATTTATTTTAATATTTGTCTCTCTAACTAGATTTTAAGCTTCTTGAGGACAGGAATCATGTCTGCCAGCTGTTTTGTAGTGTATTCTCCCAATTCTTAGCACAGTGATCTGCCCTTAGAAAGTGCTCAATAAATATATCTGATTGATTGAATGGTTAGTTAAGAGGAAGCTATAGCTGAATTACATTGACTTTAGCAAGGTTACTAATTCTACTATGCAATAAGCTGTAGTTTAGACCAGATGTCCTTATGGAGGAGTACAATTTGTTGAAGGGTTCTATCCAGAAAACAGCAGGTCATTAGTAATGTGAGTTTTCATAGTGGTCGCAGGGGCCAACCTCAGCTCAATGTTGATTAACATGTTTATCAAGGGCAGGTTCGATGGAATAGAAGATGCTCATTAAGCTGGCAGATAACATCAAGCCGAAGAATGAGGACATTAGTCAAATACCTTGTAAGAAACATTGGAATTTGAAGAACATTTGTTAAAATTGTTAGAAAAAAAGCACTTATAAGGGCACCTTTTTATGGTAATTATTACTATGTGCCAGACATTGTACTGAGCACTGGCGATACAAAATAATCAGATTGAACATAGTCCCTGTCCCACAAAGGGCTCACAGTCTTAATCCCCATTTTACAGATGAGGTAACTGAGGCACAGAGAAGTGAAGTCATTTGTTTGAGGTCACACAAGTGATGGAGTAGGATTAGAACCCAGGTCCTCTGACTCCCAGATCCGTGCTCCTTCCAATGAGCCACACTGCTTATCAACTGCAACTGTAGGCTAAGACTGATGATACATATATACAAGATATGAAAGGACTGTGTGCAGTTATGGACAGAAGACGGTTGGCTCTGGATCATTAATGTAGCCCTGTAATTGCTATCTTAATTGCTCAATGGAAGTAATTAGCTACTTGATCCAGACATGACTTTAGGACCAACTGGTAATTTCCCAATACCCTGGTGCGGACCAGTCTGCCCTGAGTGTAGATTGTCAGCCTATGGAATGGAATAAATATGATTGAATGAATTGCCAAGAGTTATTATGGACCCTCCTTCTCTACAGGTCTTTATTAATAGATTCAGGTCAGTATTTGCTAGTTTAGGTGTAGAAGGAAGGGGAAGGTCTAGACTGTTTTTTTAAGCCTCCATCTGTGAACTGGGTGATTCTGTGAAATCACAGGCTCAGAAGAAAAAGGAGAGAGAAATGCAGCAGGGCAGAACTGGAACCAGGTTCTGAGGATCCTAGGCAAGGCTGGCTTCAGATAGCAAGCAAGAGAAGCAGCTTCATCAAGGCACACCATCAAGAGTGCAGGGGTGGGGCAGTAGCGGTTGAAAATTTGAACGTGCCCAACCTCCCTTCTCCCCCTGGCTTCCGTCACCAAGCCTCCCTGCTTGGAAGTGGTGCTTGGGTTAATGGGGACCTGGGAAGGGAATGCAATGGCTCTGGAGCTAGGGGGATGTCAAGAGCTCCTTGGAGAAATGTTCTAGGTGGAGAAAAAAGTGGACACATTTCATATGATATCATGTATTATGTTATGCTGCATGCCTAGTGTGATGCATTAATGAAGTATGCATCTGGGCTGGCTACCCTGGAGGCTGGACTGAGGAGGTGGGTAGCAGGTTGTTGGTTTTTTTTTTCGTTTCCACTTCGGGGAAGTCAAATATTTTAAGCCAGCCCTCATACTAAGAGGAAATAATTTTGCCAAGAATTAGGCCATTCTTCACATTGATCTGCCCCTCTCACCCACCATACCCTAATTTATGCCTCCCATTTATTATCACATAGAAGTGCCAGGTCTGCTTATGCTTCAGGTTTGGTTCTCTCTTTCCTTGTATGTTAGGGCCTAAGGCATCTTTATTACAACCCAGTGACCTATTGTTGGAGGAGAGAGTTGAGCTAATTGAACAGTAATACAATAAAATGATAATATTATTAGTAATAATAATATTTGTTAAACTCTTGCTATATTCCAAGTACTGTACTAAGCACTGGGGTAGATACAAGAAAATTAGATTCCCCCATGGGGCTTACAGTCAAAATAGGAGGGAGAATAGGTGTTGAATCCCCATTTTGCAGATGAGGGACCTGGGGCCCAGAGAAGTAAAGTGACTTGCCCAAGGTCACATAGCAGGTAAGTGGTGGAGCTGGGATTAGAACCTAGTTTCTCTGAGTCCCAGGCTCTTCCCACTAGGACATGCTGCTTCTCTTCATGCATTGTTCTACAGAGACTGAGACTGTCTATTGCAACTAATGCAGAAAATGTTTCAAAGAGTAAACAGAGTGTATTTAGGTTTGCTGCCTAAACAAACCTGAATTTGTATGGATTTGAAGGGCTTGCAGACAATGCAAAGAGGGAACGTACTATATGTGTAAAAACCTACAGAACAGGATCAATGGCACATGATGATTGAACTGAAATTGTTTAGCCTAAAGAAAAGAAACATCATTATTATCTTGATAACTCAGAGCTTGAGGGAAACCTAGAAGTCAATGCTAAATTCTTCCCAGGTTCTTTTTAATAAGTTGTTGATCCACAGCTTTTTTGTATGTGTGCTGGGGGCGGAGGGGAATAAAACTAAATGTTTTCAATTTATTCATCTGATAGGTTTTAATGGTTCAATTACAGGAAATACGAAGTAACACGTTTAAGCAAACTTAAAATTTTAAGATTGAATGATAATGAAACACATGTGTTAGACGATACCTGATATTGTACTCTCCCAAGACCTTAGTACTGTACTCCTCACAGGGTAAGCTCTCAATAAATATGATTGACTGATTGATTGATTGATTGTTTGATTGACTGATATCCTGTATTCCACCCTGACAGTGTTGTCAAGGTGCTTAGAGATGGCTTGGGCCAGAAAGTGGATATGGTCAGGGGCAGAGAAAAAGTTAGCATTGATAGACTCATTCTCACCCCAAAGCTGCTTCGGAGTATAATTTTTCCCTGTAGCACTTATCTTTAGTCACTTCTTGCACTTATTTGTTTCTGCTCATTCTTAGAACCATGTTTATGTTCATTTTAGTATTCAGTTTTATTTATTCTGATCCCCTGCTTGTAAGTATTACTCTGCCAGCCTTCCCAGTTAGGATATAAGCTCCTGGTTGGTATTTGGTACTTCTTAAGCGCTTACTGTGTGCAGACCACTGTTCTAAGCGCTGGGAGAGATACAAGGTAATCAGGTTGTCCCAAGTGAGGCTCAAAGTTAATCCCCATTTTACAGATGAGGGAACTGAGGCACAGAGAAGTGAAGTGACTTGCCCACAGTCACACAGCTGACAAGTGGCAGATCGGAATTCGAACCCATGACTTCTGACTCCCAAGCCCGGGCTCTTTCCACTGAGCCACGCTGCTCCTGGTGAGCAGGGAATTTGTCTTGTGCTTCAGCTTACTTCCCAATCAATTAGTTATTGTATTCTTTGAGTCCTTACTGGGCGAAGTATCATGGCTTAGTGGAAAGAGCATGGATTTGGGAGTCAGAGGTCATGGATTCTATCCCGGCTCCACCACTTGTCAGTTGGGTGACTTTGGGCAAGTCACTTAACTTGTCTATGCCTCAGTTACCTCATCTGTAAAATAGGGATTAAGACTGTGAGCCCCACGTGGGATAACTTGATTACCTTGTATCTACCCCAGTGTTTAGAACTGTGCTTGGCACATAGTAAGCGCTTAACAGATACAGTCATCATTACTATTATTATTATTATTATGTGCAGAACATTGTATTAAGTACTTGGGAAACTACAATAGAGATGGTAGGTGGGATCCTGATCACAAGGTGCTTATATCCTAATAGGGGAGGAAAACCTTAAAACAAATTACAAATAGGAGAAATAGTTGAGTATAAGGGTATGGACATCCCCCCTCAGGTTTACAACCAGAGAGTTTCCAGGACTCTACCAGTCTTGGCTATGGGAGTGAGAGTCAAAGTCCTATCCATTCCATTTCTAGCTTGGTCAGTGGTTAGTGAATGGATGGCAACCTGCTATAAGTCAAAATTCACTTGTGCTGAGCATCAGCGGCATGGGAGAGAGTCGAGGGTGGAGGCTCTAGTTTACTTCATGGAAGAAGGCAATGGTAAACTACTTCCATAGTTTTACCAAAAATACTCTATAGTTACACTACCAGCACCAATGCAGATCAAGGTGGCATCTTCTGGGAGAGATGTGACCATGGAGTCGCCGTGGATCAGAGATGACTCGACCTCATAAGACAAGACAAGGGTATGTACATAAGTGTTGTGGGACTGGGAAGATTATCAAAGTGTTTAAAGGGTACAAGTTCAAAGATGGCACAGAGAAGAGGACTGGTAGGGAAAATGAGAGCATAGTAAGAGAAAACCTGTTGGAGGAGATGTGATTTTAGTAAGCTTTGAAAGTGAGGAGAGTGGTGGTCCATCGTATGTGAAAGGTGAGAGAGTTCCAGGCCTAAAGAAGGACAGGGTGTCAGGATGGGTGGGTGGAGTAGACAGATTGAGATGCTGTGAGTAGAATGGCTCTAAGGGAGCAGAATGTGTGGATAATGCATTGCACTGAGTAGTCAACTAACAAGTAACAGTTCTCACGTCCTCTCTACTCCCTGTGTTATAGAGGAACAAATTATTGGGTCTGTCCCAGGATTCTCTCACCCTTCTAATCATGCCTAATCCTGGATGGACAAGATGGATGAGAAATAGGACAGTTCCATGTGCCCTATCCCATCTCCTGAAAGAAGACAGTAGACCTAGATGCATTTATTGTTTTATTTATTGGAGGATTATAGAGTAGAAACGCTTAAGATGCAGAGAGAAAAACACCAGCAAGACAAGTCAGGTCTTCCAAAATGCTGGTTTTCACTATGTGTTTGAGCTGCAGAATTAGGGAATGATCTCCTGATAACCTGCAGCTGTCCGGATACAGTGTGACAGAGGGTTGGGAGGAACCATTGTGCTTGTGTATTCACAGTCTAACATGGGAGTGAGTACATCACTGTGAGTTTTCCTTAATGTGGCATCTCCAAAGATGCGGCCTCAGCAATAGATAACTGACTGTATTTACAATTTAATGAAGTATTTCAATACCACATTAAGATAAGAATGCAGTAACAAAAAATGGAGCAAAAGTTTTTGCACATTCTCTGTGTATACATTCATATTAAACATAATAATAATAATACTTATGATATTTATTATGCTACTAAATATATTTAGTATATGTGGTGTATACTTGATCTATATTTAAATACATGAATGTGTACATATATACTTGTAAATAAGTCAGAATAGTAATCCAAAATATTAAATACATACACAAAGGGGGAATTATGAAAACTTTAATGTTTGCTTTTAAAAATTTCTATTGCTGTTGAAATTTGGAGGCTGTACTTCCCCTTACTTAAACTTTACATTTACTTTTCTTGTTTTCCATTAATTCTAAAAAAAGACAAGACCTCACTCGATAGAACTGTAGGAAGTTTCTAACATCAACTGTACAAAGAATATGTTCCTCTCATATACTTGCATCATGTATGAGAGCATCTTTTAGTTAATTTTTCAGGTCAGTTTCAGATTCTTGAGTTCAGTCAGGTGGGGGTGATCACTGATGACTTTTCCCTCCATTCCCCCAATCCAGTTCTGAAATATTTTTAAGAAGCGTTCTTTTTTTACCCTTGTGCGAAGCTGAAATCTCACCCTTAATTGCAATTAAAAGCTTGTCTGGAATACAGTGCCATTCAATAGCTAAATCAAACCAAGGAATCTCCCCTGATTATTTAGTATTCTGGCTATCTGAAAATCACTTTTCTTATTTTTTTAACCCAAATATGTGTAAAATGTAAATTGTACTACAGATCACATACAATTGAAAAATAGGCAAAGTTTTTTTAAAAAAAGATTTCTGTCATTTTTTCCAAGCTTTCTGGAGAAATCAGTGAAAGATCCAGGAAAGCAGTTATTAATGCTCAAAACAACATTTATAGTCTTCAAATGTTCTGGAGAAATCACTTTAAAAATCTAGGAAAAACATTTATTAATGCTTAAAAAATCCAAAAATCAGTTCATATCAAAAAATATTATGTTAATCTTTTGTCTTGCTTATGCAAAATGATTACTCTTGTATTAGGTGGCTTTGGCCAGACAGTCAAATATGTGGTTAGTTTCTATTTCAAAATTGGAAAACAAAGGTAGCAAAAGAGCAGAAACAAGTCAAACCAGTGCTATTTGAATCCCAGTTAGTTTACAAAAACCAGGAAATGACTATACAAACTGGGCAATTAGCTATGTGGCCAAAAATAAACGATTGCCCATAACTTAAGGTTTAGCAGATCACAGCCCAAGTAACACAATGGAAGCTTTTATCTAACAAACAATAAATTCATCACTAAAATTCCTTTACTATCATATATTGTGCTGACTACTTTTTGCTTTGTTGTCATTATTATGGACTGAGGGAACTAACTTACGGGGGGTGCTAGTCTTGATCTCATTTAATCTTCACACAAAATGACAGGTCAACGTTATATAATGAAAAGAAGGTTTTTTTGTGCTTTTTATTCAAAATTTGGAGTAAATATGCCCCAATCGTTTTCACCTGCACTTGCCTCAGATAGGATTTGAAATTATTTGTTTCCTTCTAGAGCATACAATGCTCGAGAATTTAACCTTCGACCCAAGCCCAATATTGTACATCCCCATCAGATGCCCAAACCATATTCAAAGGACAGCTTTGGGTGTCTTATAACAAGGTTTCTTTACCCCACGAACATTAACTCATTATATCAGTTTTTCACCACATCCTGGAAAACAATTTGTGTATTCTGGGTGTGGGGTGATTATTGCTGGCGATGGTATAAGATGACTATTAAAATTCATGCGAGAATGGGAGTTTAAAAGAGAAATTCTTGTATCTGAAATGGTAGAAATTGTCCATAGAAAATAGCTGAACAGTGTGACTACACTCAAACTGCCATAAAGCCAGTTTAAGATTAAGTCATTTGGGAAGGTTCAGGCATCTCTTCTTGAACACTGTGGGTAATGCCATGATAATGACATTTATCAAGGGAGACAAAGGTAACATATTCAGAGTATGTCAAAACCACCTCACCAGAAAACGTTCTAGCTTCCACTCTTGAGCTCCTGGAGTTAGTCAGCAGAGTAGCACCCTTGAAGAGTTTTACTTAGCAGGTGGAAAGCTTGAAGAAGGTGGGTTGGAGTGGGTACTTAGCGAGGGCAGAATGGTGGGTCCTGTAGTGTGTCTTTCATTTTCTTGATCACCTTCTTGGAGTGCTTAATTAGAAACTTAGCAGCAATCCCATACACAGGGTAGACCAGTGGAAAAAAGGAAAATTACTCATACCTTTAAGGTAGGGACTTCAAAACAAGAAGAAAAAAAAATCCACAGTATTCCTACAGGACTCTATAGGGTGCAAGGTTCGTAAAGATGGTCTCGGGAAGAGATTTTTTTTTTAAAGCCCACTAGATGGCATGAAAGCACTGTAGTGGGACAGTTCTGCAGTGCTGCATTCTCAAGCATCAGTGTATTCATTCTATTCATGGGTTTGAACAGTGTTTAGTCATGTATGATGCACTTTCTTTCAGAATGATCTTTCTGTCGCATGACTCTTTTTCAGGACACAAAGGGGATTTTTTTTCATGGAAAGTGGGATTGAATTTGGAAAGATAAAAGATCTTTTCAATATTTACTGGTTTATCCTGAGAACTTTACCTTTGGACACTTTAGGGGATATTCTGCTATTTGTTATGAGGCCTTACTTAATGTGTAGTTTCAGTTAAAGAGAAATCCCTTCAGCATTATTCTAATACCAAAACAACTGATTATAAAGTTTTCATTCTCTTAGCCAAACTTGTCAGTGTGCCGTTTTTTTCCATCATCAAAAATTCTCTTAGTCTTTCTTGACGATCTTTATTGTCCCTCGTCATTTGTTGCTGATATCAGAATGGGAATGAAGGACTTATTTATTTTTAGCAGCAAGACCAAAAGAAGATAGTCTTGCTATGAATTATTATCAGTTCTCTTTTCAAATATGACATTTCCCTCTTTAATTTTGGAGTACATCTGCCTAACTTCCAGAAGCTTCCCAAAACACTCCTAATCTTTGTGATGTTCATGCGCACTATGTATTTCCATGTTTTAATGTACGATTGGCCTTATTTAACTCTGCACCTCCCAAGCTCCAAAGGATTATCATATCCCTTCTGATAGTGTCACTTGCTATTTTCACAAAATGTCCATTCAAAGGCTGTTTTGATCTTTTGGCTAAGTGCCTTAATTTAAAATAATAGCAAAAAAGTAAAATTAAGCCTCTCTGCTCACCAGTGCATGAACGACAAATCTGTTGGAGTTTGGGGTATATTTTAAGAGACTCTCTTTTTAAACCTCTTATGACAAATTTACATATGCTCAGAGAAGATATTACACATTGGCAAACTGAAGTGCAAAATGTATTTTATACGTCACTGATATAGTCCTGTTTGTACATATATATTATGTTTTACCATTTTTGATTTACTATTATACTACTTCATATATTGGGAAACAGTTTAAAATGCATTTCTTTGTAGACATTTTTTTCAAATTTGAATGAAGACTTCCGTAAAATGCCTTAATGTGGGATGTTCTATAGTAATTTGAGGATAATAGTGCTTAATCAAAATTGAGGTGTATTTAGAAAAGCTAATAAATGTTTTGGAAGGTTTTTATGGTCAGAAAGTTAAACCAGTTTAGAAAGGTTGGGTTGCATTGAACCTTTTAACCCCCTAAAACCCCTTTTGACTTCCGCAGCCAGAACACCAATGCTACCTGAGGTAAAATCCTGCAGAGTGTGAAGTAGGCTGACAGAATCCATTCAGTAAGAATATATTGGACCATGTAAGCAGACTTCTCTTGTCCTAATTTTCCTCTGGCTAGATTTGTGACTTAAAATGATAGGAAATCTTTTGGACTATCAGGAAGGTAATTTGGGACTCACATATATCTGGGAAATGTTATTCAATTCAATGATTATATATGCTAATCTGAACCAGCCTCTAGGAAGATTATCCTGCCTCACTGGTATGTTGTGGAAGAAGGCCCAGGAGGCCGCCAAATCTGACATTGGCACCTGACCATATGACACAAGACTTCAATGGAATGTGAATGATTTCAATGCCTGTAAAACCATCTGGTTTACACTGGGCTCAGGAGAAACTGCTGTTCATGAATTTGTCACAGAAACTGTTCGTCCTGTCCCATTTTGAGACACTGAAAAAAAAGGCCAAACATCCAGAGTTTATCTCCTTGATTCTATGAGAATCAAATATCTTAAATTGGTTTCTGTTTGCTTGGATTCTGAAGGGATTCCTATTTAAACCATTTAAATTATTTCCATCATTATCAATAGAAGCACTGCTAGTTCTTTTAAGCCTTTGTGATAGGTGAGGCGGCCTGGAGAATGGGGAAAGAAACTCAGTACTTCATATGTCCTTAGGGAACTCTAGATTTTGAGTGTTTGGTAGTGAAAAGGTTCTGTTCACCTCTGATTCGTAGGGAAGAAAAGATGGGGATAGAAAAAAGGGAAAGTCGTTTGTATCAGTCTGAATTCTGAAGGTAAAATGCTACATTAAATTCATCATGAAACTAAGTAATCTTCAGTTACCTTTCAAAGTACTCACACCCCCTACTTTATTATATTCTTACTCAATTGTTTGCAATATTGCCTTACTTCTGGTCTATACAAGAAGTATTGATGTGTTTGCTTTTGTCTTCAAAAAGCTCACTAAAAACAAATAAGCTTCCTTAAAGTATTTTTTCTGACTTTTCTTCATTCTTGCTACTTCTATGCCTGGTTGACTTACTGGGATTTATTTAAATTAATATGAAATCTGTCACTGTAACCACAAATAACACATATTAAATAGCAGAGCGGCAATTACACAGCATTGAGCTCCATGCTTTTCCTCAGCCAGCAATTTTTCATTTTTGTGCAATACATCATTTATTGCTTGTTGCAATGATTCTCCCAAGTCAGTGAATAGCCATAAGAGGAAGAAACCCCAAATAAAAAAAAGACTCTCCCTGTTATTCTTTAGCATATGTCAAAGACTAACAGAATGCTCACTTGTAACGTTAACTTTTTTAAATAGGAAGAACTGAGGAAAACTACTCATTGTTTTGGATTTTTAGGAACAATAAACATGGATTACATTTTTATTATCTTACAATAACTCAAAATTAAGCAGAACAAGGAAAGAAAAGGTGATTTTTCAAAGTGGTTAGGCTGCAATAAAAATCGGTGAATATGGTTTTCATTTGAACACAGAATCATAGACTGTGTAAAGCATAAAGTCTATTTAACATACAAAATGAAAAAGAAAAGACAGGAAGTCACATAATTGATTTTTTTCTTTTTCAAAAATTCTTACTGGGCCAGTGGCTATTTATGTCATCTCCAAGATTCTCAGAAACTTGCTGCATAATAAGCTATCAACCTTGGAAAACAAAAGACAACTACCTTATCAATCTTGTAATTCCAGTTTCCCACGTGTTTTTGAAAAGTCCCATCTACCTAGCACACTGCCCTAGGCAATTTAGTCTCTAACAAAGTCTAGTCTCACAATCAAACAAAAAGTGAACCCTAATGGCTACAGCCTCCATTACACTGGCTTTCTCTCATCGGTTCTGCAGGATCTTTTGTTTTTAGCCCACAATGAATTAAAGCAATATCCTTACATCTCTGTTGAGGTTACTGCTGCCCAACCAATATTCATCAAAGAAAGTCCCTTTGAAGAAAGGCGGTTTCGTAACTGGCTTGCTCTCCCCCGACCCCAAAATAACCCTGTTAAAGCCAATTGCCACTTTCCCTGCTTTGCTTCTTCTCTCACTCCATGTTAAAAGAGCCATTCAAAAAGCATATTAAATTGTTGCCAAATTAAATTTAAGAATATCCCTAGAATGTAGCACAGGTATAAACTTGAAATCAAAGAATCCAAGCAGGGAATCCTATATGACCAAATATGCTACAACTCCCTTCAAAGGCCAGATTGGGTTAACAAAAACAACCACCCCACTAACCAAAATCGAACTAAAGGGGTCATATGTTGCTAATCCTTCTCAACAACCATTTGCACCTGGTGTTGTAATAGCCCTGAAAAACCAACAACTCAGCCAAGGCTATTTACTCTATTCCAATTCATTAAAATGCCATCCACCAGGGGTTTGTGAGGAAAAAAAACAAATCCAGTTGCTAACAGAATTCAGGTAGCAAGAAATAATGTGAGAGCCTTGAACTCCAAATACTGCACAAACATTCTACCTCTTATTGTACTTTCCACAACTGCTTTGTACAGGGCTCTGAATGCAATAGGAGCACAAGAGAGAAGCAACATGGCCTAGTAACAAGAACAAAGACTTGGGAGTCAGAGGATGTGGGTTTTAATCCCAGCTCTGCCACTTGTTTGCTGTGTGTCCTTGGGCAAAAAAACATAAATTCTCTGTGCCTCAGTTACTTCACCAGTAAAATGGGGATTCAGACGCTGAGTCTCATGTGGAACAGGGACTGGGTCCAGTCTGATTAGCTTGTATCTACCCCAGTGCTTAGAACAGTGCTTGGCACATAGTAAGTGCTTAACAAATACCATTATTATTATCATCATATTAATAAATATGATTGATTGAGGTGGATGGACTGTCTGGGGCACAAAAATGGAGTGAAGCAGAAAGCAGTAGTAGGTGAACTTAGCCCTGAAAATATTATGACTAGGCTAACAAAGCCCCTCTCAGAGTTGCAACTGGAGAGTTTCCAGTAGTCTACCAGTCTCGACTATGGGAGGGAGAGTCAAGCAGAGGCCTACCCATTTCATTCCTCGCTTGGGCAGTGGCTAGAGAGTGGGAAGCAATCTGCTACAAGTCAAAACTCCCCTGTGCTGGGCAGCAGCTGCTTGGGAGAGACTCGAGGACCGAGACTCAAGTTTACTGTGCTGAGACAGTGGAAAATCACTTCCATATTTTTACCAAGAAAACTCTATGGATACACTACCAAAACAATTGCAGATGGAGGTGGGGTGTTCTGGGAGAGATGTGTCCATGGTGTGGCTATGGGTCGGAGACAAATGGACAGCATAAGACAAGGCTAATGAAAACATTAAAATGAGGGAATAATTAAAAACTCCAAGAACTTGAAGATTCCTGGTGATTGAACAGTGATATTGCATTGATTCTCTCATCCTTCTATTGTTGGTTAATATTTTCTGAGTGTTCACAGCTTGGTATTTTGGCAGATGATTCCTAAACTGCCTATTATCTTCCTTTTTTAGGACTGGAGACAAAGCGAGATGGCATCACTTTCAGAAAATCTTTCCATAAGCCAGTGACAGGGTTGAGTT
The DNA here is from genome assembly GCF_004115215.2 of Ornithorhynchus anatinus. Classification (NCBI taxonomy): domain Eukaryota; kingdom Metazoa; phylum Chordata; class Mammalia; order Monotremata; family Ornithorhynchidae; genus Ornithorhynchus; species Ornithorhynchus anatinus. The sequence goes on along the minus strand of NC_041728.1, from coordinate 16,589,871 downwards.
GGAATCCAGACCTCTGGAGCCAATTGTCTCCATTTACCTCAGGGCCACCTTCAATATTGCCTCACCAACAACAGTGCCACTATGCTCTAGATTATACAGCTGAACACATGGTTAATGCCATTGATCTGAATCGTGGATCACTTAGGATGGGGTGATTAAGCAATATTTACAAGTCAATAGTTAGACGAATAATGGTAATGGGCCGTAATGAATACTCAGGGATTTGTATTGGAAAACTCCTAGTTCATATTTTTCTCTTTGCTTAATTTTTGTTTGTTGTGATTACCTGTCCATACAAAGATAGATGTACCTGGCTCACTGAAAAGCATCATATTTGGCTTGGAGATGAATCCCAGGTGGTAGGTAGCAGGGTCAGCCAGTCTACAGCATGGACAGGAGGAAGAGCTGGAGTAGAAATCAGGGTAACAGAGAGTTGGGGAAAAAAAGAGGGAGGGAAAAGAACAGCCCTGCAGAAGGGCAAAAGGATTCAGGACGATAGGATGGCCTAAAACCATTAGGAAAAGAGTAGAGCTGACAAAATGTTGCTTGGGAGAGGGATAGGGACCAGTGGAAGAGAGGGCAGGGGCAGAAACCGGAAAATCTGGGCGGCGGCTTGGTATTCCTCTTCGTAAGTAGACTTGGAACTGTATTCAAAGCAGAACTCAATTCCTGCCAGACACAGACGTGGATTGTGGGAATGGCAGACTAACAAACTAACAGCTGAAGGCCATATCATTGTCCTGCTCCTACTCCCCAGCTCATTTAGGAAATAACATGTTTTTCTTCACAATGTTTTTTTCCCCTCCTCCCTTTTTAGTGGCAGTAATGCTGAATGCTCTTGACATAATTCTTCGTTCAACCCCTGACAATCATTTTTTTTGAATACTATCCTAGCAATAAAGCACCTGATCCGAGTCTTTTAGCTAGCCATTGGCTTGAGTTACCCAATTAGCTAGAATCATTTGGTAGCATCCAGAGAAGTCAAGTGTTTCACTCTTGGCAGAACTCAAATTTTGTGCGAGAATTCAACATTTTATTCAAAGCCATTTATTGTTTTGGAGAACTTTTATTCACAGTCTTCATCCAGTTAAACCAACAAACAGGATGTTTAAAAATATGTAGACAATTCAGTTTGGTATCCCTTTCTTCCTAAAGCAATTTTGCAAAGTGATCTCCCTTAAAAGACACATAGTGGGACATCCAATTTCTCTAAAAACAAGAACTGCATGAAAAAGAATGGCTAATTGAAAAGTATGTCCATATTTGTGTACACATAATACACACGCGCACACACTCACATATGGAGGTCTGACTTTGCTGTATTTTTGAGGTTTATTCTTTTCTTTACCAAACCTCTTCCCTGGATGGAGAAAGAAATGCATGCCATCAGAATTATGCCTAGTGTATATTTCATGACCATCTAAATGTAAAAATATAAGTGTATGTAAATATCTGGACTATTTTGACCCCAGTTGTAAGGCAGACCGTTTTTCTCCCAGAAAACAAAATACACTTTGTCAGAAATGGAGGGATTTAGTCTATTTTCTCTTAATGAGTAGGATTGTTTTATTCGGAGAATGTTTCCACCCTTAGTAATCAGGAAATTAAGCACTATTTAATCACAGAACAGAGCAGAACTCTCTGTTTCATTTCTTTTGTGCTGGTGCCTAAAAATACAGATGCAGTGTACCTGTTTGTGCCATCATTGCTTGTTACTTTTTGTGTTTTATGTTCAGTGCTTTCAGTGTTCTGTGAGCATTTTGTGTGTGGGCTGTACTCTTTAATTATAGCATGAAAATTTCACAGTTTTATTACAATGTGGAAAATGCAGTTTTGCCATTAGTCACATTTTAATACTTTTTTTTAGAGAAAACACATATTACTTGAGAGGTAATGTTTTTGGAGATACATGAAGTCCACACAACTAAAGGTAGACAAATAACACAGCCTCAAAAGAATTCACATCTTTTTGAAATAATATAAGCTTTTTTTGACAGGCAACCTCAATAAGAAGGGAAAAGGCTAGAAATTAAATTTAGCTAATGCAAATGAAATTAAAACTAAATTGGTTGTCACATCAAACTGATGTTAACTATGTCAATGTTTGCTGTTTATTTAGCTACAATTTAGAGTTTATATTGCTAAAAAAATAAAAACCTACTCAGTTCATTCAAGATATAAATTAAAAGGACATATGTAAATTGTTTTTACCCTAGTCCCTACCCACCGTCTCTGTCCCTTCCTCTTCCCCCCTAATTTTGAGATTTTCATTAAAAATCTGTTATCTGTGGAAAACTTCATTTATTATGGATCATGTGTTCGATTACACACATATATATATATATGTATATATACACATACACATATGCACTTGTATGACTCCTCTTGCTAGGCAGTATCTCATTACATCACTGCTGCAAATGCATTCATTCTCTTCAATATTGTTGGCTGTTTCAGGTTAACTACCAAAATCATTTGCCTGAGAAGCGAGATTTAATTGTCTTACAACTACCTCTGTGAGGTACAATAGGGATTACAAGTACCCATTGATTATACTATTGGGTAGAATAAGGGACTCTTATTCTAGCATTTCTCATTCATTTTGTCATTGCATTCTCTTTGAAAGAGACCAAATGGGTCCCAGCAGGTGAAAGCAAAGAAACCTGAAAGGCCCCCTTTGATGAATGACAATACCACTACCGCCTTCCCCCCATTTTTGGAGATTATAAAACCTTATTAAATCATGCCCTGTTAGATATTGATTGAGAAGGAGCTAAACTAAACCAACAATAGCAGCATGGATCAGAGAACAGTGCTTTCATCAATGGGCACTAAACACAGCTAAGCTTTCCAGTCCTTTGGAGGGGTTAGGTTTTTTTGGTTTTGGGGGTTTTGTTTTTTGTTGGTTTTTTTTTACTATTTACTTTTGTTTAAACCAGTATCCAAGAAAGTCATACAATCATAGCAGCTTTGTCGATCAAGAATAGCTTCAAGTAGAACAAGCAATTCATCTCTTAGAGTGTAGCAGTGTATTGCACAAACAACATTATCCTTAAAGATAGGATTCTAAATTATTTTGGTGAGGGGATGATTCTCAGTAATCATCACTACTGCCACGGACTCTGGACTATGACTGTCTCTAAATGAACTCTAGGGACCCACCAAATGAAGACGTTTGAAAAAGGCATTAGCTTGAATCCAAGTTGAGAACTTACCCGTGTTTTAAGGCTATCTTTGATACCCGGTTGTTTTCTTTCCTTGGCTGTCATGTCAAGCCATCTGTGAGCCCCACAGCAAACAACCCCTTTATGACAATCACCTCAGTATAACTTGTGTGTGACTGCTTTGGAGGAGACTTCGGTAATAAGACTGTGTGTTAATTAACTGTCAGTTTCTTTTTTTCTTAAGCAGAATGCATTTCAGACAGTAGAACAAGTGAAAACCCCTTAAAAAAGCTTACTTTCCTCTTGGAGCTATAGTCAGACCCTACTCTGAGAAATTTATTTCCTTTTAATATTTCACTGGGTTTCATTTTTCCTTTTCCTGCCAACTGTCTACAGGTGACCACGTTTGTTCCCAGACACAGGCAGATCCTTGACAAAAGACATTTCCTAAAGAAGGAAAATACTTTGGTTTGAAGGCAACCTGTTTTGTCATAGGAATAACAGTTCCCACGATAAAAAGTAATTGATAGTTAAATTTCCAAATATGGGCTAATATTGCTACTTAAATTAATCTCACTTAAAGAATGAAATATCCCAATATTAATGATGGCAACATTAATATTGTTACCAGATTGATATCAAAGATATGCAATTTCCACTTCAAAAAGCATAAGCTTTATTTGTGGAAGTAGCATATAAGCATCCAGCAATGATGTTTGAGGCATAATCCTCCTTAAATTAATAAAATAGTTGAAATTAAACTGATAGTCTTACTTTATTTCAGATAAAATGTAATATTAACTTTCATTTAAATAACTTATTTCTACATGATCTTTTGTACCTTATATATATTCTTTATACTACAGAATTCCATCACGTGCTTTTAGGATGAGAAATTAGTACCCTCTCTATATATTATTGTATATTATTAATGATTATTGATCATTTCTGACACTATACAATATATTATATATGAGCAGAAATGATAATTAGTGAAATCTTATTTTACACCTTTTTGACTGCAGGACTCATGCAGTAAGGAAGAAAGTGTGCGAAGAAATAAAATGCAATGGTCTAGTAGAAAAAAATGAAGGCTTCAGGTGACAAAAGTAAAGAGAAATTGAGTTTTAATCAGGCAATTGATCATGTTATTGATTTTATTTGCTCTATTTACATGCAATAGATATATGTACATATATGCACAGTTGAACAAGGTTCTTTCCCAATAGTTACCCCAACATTATTGAATATTTTCTGTTCCCTTTCTTTGATCCAATTATGTTTTAAGTTATCTTATATTATGGTTAGCCAGTGCATCCATTTGAATACTAATATTAGATAGCATAATCTATTATGTTTTCTATGGACATATGTATTCTTAGTATACATGTTTTAGTACAGATTAATATAAAACTTTCTGTTTTTGTATTGACTATATATTATCAAATACATATTCAGCTATAGAAGCTATTTAAAAAGAACAGTGTTTGTTTAAAAGAAATTTCAAGCTTGTTTTTTTACATAAAATAGTCACCCTTCAAATTAGTGTCTTGACAGATATTTTTATCAATAAAGCATGCCAGTTAAAACGCTTTCTATTTTCATAGGCTAGATAAGATGAATAATTAACTTGCTAAATCTGTTGCTAATTGTATTTTCATTTGATTTGATTTTTCAGGAAAAAGTGTTATTGCTAACCTTATACTGATTAATGAAGTGCTATGCTGATTCATATTTACTGAAAGGAACTAGAAAAATTATTTCTTTGGATGTATGATAGATAAGTTTTTTATTCAACCACAGAATGTTTCCTGGAAAATTTAGGATGACCTCCAAATTAGAAGTGACTTTACCATGTAGTAGAATTGATCACTATATGCAATAGTATAATGTTTAAATGTACTCAGGTAAGGGGTTACAAACCATATCAAATCGTATCTCTCTTTCAAATCATCTATGTAATTCCATCATAGATACAATTAATTGATAGTAAGCTGTAGCAAATAAAAACAGAAATCATGTATACATACCATGTCAAATCTAGCAGGGGATAGAGCTAGCGGCTTACCATACATTTCTACTTTAGACTTCTATCATTTTACTGTCTCTTTAACTACATTTTAAAGTGATAGTTCAGCCTGACGAAAAAATCTAAATGTAGAACAAAGATTGAATTCATCCCCAAAGAAAAATTCCAGATGATGTAGATCTTTTCTTTCCAAATGAAACATAACTCTGATTTTAAATTTTCTCAATGTGGATTTGGATCCAACTTTTAATTGTTTATTTCATAAATAGTCAACATTAATCTCTAATTTCACTGGAGTTGAAATGTACTGATTAATTCTGTTAATCCATTAAATACGAAGAAGTTTGATTTTTAACACTCTTCAAGGCTAGTTCAGGCAATCAGCATCTGAAACAAATTATTATAAAGAGCTATGTGCATTCATTTAAATTATATCAGAAGGCAAAGTGCATAAAGAACTGGAAATATGTCCGCATTTTACTTTTATTCTCTAAGCATGCACACATCAAACTTTTGGAAGGGAATTTATCAAATTATTAAGGAGAATCACAAAATCATATATCAGTATTGCAATACAGTATTACAAATTCCATTGGTGATAATTGGAACTGTTGTTCTTTTTAGTTTGATTTATATATATATGTATATATATATATTTCTACTGATGTAATTTTTCAGGGATCACTAATTTCCATTTATGTTGAAGGCATGCATCTTAAGGGATACATTTTGGCATATCTGGGATTATAGTTTCATTCCAAATCTCTGCCTTTGGGTACTCTACTGGTTTATGATAGTTACATCTATTCCCAGCTTAAAAGTAAACTGGAAAACAAATAATTTATTTGGATAAAATTAAATTTATTTTTTTCTGAAGAGGGAAAAACATAAATGTGTTTTTTTTTGTATCTCTAAGGCCTTTTTAGTTTTCTGACTCTCATACTTCAAATTTTCTTTGAAAATGGACTTCTAAAAAGATCATTCCTTTTTATAGAATTGAAGAAATGACATTCTTGAGACTGGGAATTCAAATGCATGCTGTGTTGAAATACATGTGGATTCAGCTGTTCTGTTCTTAATAGCAGGTAGGTAGATTGACAGATCTCTTTTCAGGATCGCACCTGGAGAGTTTCCAGTGGTCTACCAGTCTCGACTATGGGAGGGAGAGTCAAGCAGTGGGATATCCGTTCCATTCCTAGCTTGGGCAGTGGCTAGCTGTGGAAGGCAACCTCCTTCAAGTCAAAACTAACCTGTGCTGGGCAGCAGAGGTAGGGGAGAAAGTATAGGGCAGAGGCTCACATTTACTGAATTGAACGAGGAAGTGGTAAACCACTTCTGCATTTTTACTGAGAAAACTCTATGGATATGCTACGACTGCAGGTTGAGGTAGGGCTCACCGGGAGAGATGTGTCCATGGGGGTCGCTATGGGTTGGAGACAACTCGATGGCATAAGACAAGACAAGGATTGGCAGAAAGGCCTAGGAAGAAGCCCTTTAGAATAATGGGTCTTTTTTTGGGGGGGGGGGGCCTTTATTAAATGCTGTCACTAAAGCAAGGGCTGTAATGGACATGAAAAGCAAAAATGTTGATAGCTTTGTGTTAAAGACTCTGATAGCTTTCTTTCAAGACAGTGATTGCATGAGGAAGCATTTTTTTATATTAATTCATTCATTTATTCGTTCAATTGTATTTATTGAGTGCTTTTGGGAGTGCAGAGTCCTGTAGTAAGTGCTTGGAAAGTACAATGCAACAATGAACAGACACATTCCCTGCCCACAATGAGCTTACACTCTAGAGGTAGACTATAAAATAATTATATTTTGTAAATGTAATTATTTATAGTAATGTCTGTCTCCCCCTCTAAACTGTAAATTTGTTGTGAGTAGGGAATTTGTCTGTTTATTGTTATGTTGTACTCTCCCAAGCACTTAGTACAGTGCTTTGCACAGAGGAAGCAATAAATAAATACAATCGAATAGAAATATGATCAAAGAAAAGATTTTTTGGGGTGGACAATAATTATTTTTGATCAGAATGTGGAAGTCAATGAAACCACCAACAATAAAACAACATCTGTAAGAACTCTAGGGATAAACCTGATGCCTTTGAAGTTATGAACCTCTAATCCCTCATTGTCCACCCCAAGGATCGAGTGCATCATCAGCATTTCTGTCTGTCACAGTTTGACTGTAAGCTTGCTTTGGGCAAGGAACGTGTCCTCCACCTCTTTTACACTGCACTCTCCCAAGTGCTTAGTACAGCGCTCTGCACACAGTTGCTACTCCATAAGTATCGATTGATTGATTTGAATGCCAGATTTTATACTTCGCCCCAGCTGTGACATTTAACCCTCACTGTCAGCTTTGAAAACAGTAAAGAAGTATAGGCTTAATTAAATTGATAGTCCTCTTTATAGGGAGAAAAGCAAAGTCACCGAGAGAGCTATTTGTTTTCTATGTCAGGATCATGGGTACAGCCTTCAGCTGAGGAAACTGAAGGCAAATTGAAATAGGAAAAAAATCACCCCCCTAAAATCTGTTTCACCCCCTAATGTTCCCAACTTGTTAGTAGATAAGAACAGTAAATAAAAATAGAGAAGGAACAATGGCCCAGATGCAGATGAGAAAGACCAGAAATAGGACCCTATGAAGACTCTGAGCAGAAGCTTCAAGCTGGTCCTCTTGGACCAATCAGGAATCACAGATGGTGACACAGAAATCACATTACCTCAAACAAATGGAATTCAACTGATCTGTTTAAACTAAGACAAAAAAAAATAATTGCAGATCCATCTTTGATTTGATTGAAAGGGAGGCTGCTTTTGTTTGTGTAGTTAAGGAATTAGATTTTTCTTTTTTTTACACAAATATTGGTCTCTCCCCATTTACACATGGCCAAGATGAAGTTCAACTAGAAAATCTAATGATTCTCTCTTAGAACTCTTCTGCTCTAAAAATAAAAGTTTCATTACTTATTCAGCAAGACAATGCACTCTGTGTATCTCATGAGCAATAATTGCTATAACTTATACACTGGGACAGTTTTCCAGTATATAATAGAACCAAAATTCAGTTTTGGATTTAATGTATCCATATGTATATATGTGTGTACTTATAAAGATTTTTACAAAACAGAGAGTAAAACTGTGTCTGCTTAGAAAGAAAATGTACATCAGTAGTCACAAATCTCTGTGTGTGCTCCCTTATCAAAATTGAACGGCTTTCGTTGAATATGTGTAGTGATATAAAATTGTACCTATACACAGTATGGCTACTTTGTGATCATGAAAATAGTCAAAGCTTTGAATTTGCTACTATTTTACAGGTAAATTCTCAAATATGATATTATACTAATGGCTTATTCTTGGCAATGAAATTCTGCCATTGTTTTTCCTTTGATAGTCACACCAGTGAAACAGCTATTTCCCTTACAAGGAGATTTGGAATTACTGATACTGCACAGCACTGTCGGGAAAATGCAGTATGGCTTTCTTTAGGATGAGAGGTAATCTGGTACTGTTGTAACCATATAATGCATTTATCTTGGGGTAGGAGTGTCCACTGAAGATTGATTATTCCAAAAGAAAAGAATGCAGGTGAATTCAGTTGACTCTGTATTAATTCAGCAACATTGTCCTCTTGGGGTGCGAGGCTATGTTCAGTTTTCTTGCCTCAGAGGATCCTGCTGACTCCATTTTCAATGCTATCTCCACCTTCATTGCTGCAAAAGGTACCAGAAATGGAACTGGAGTGCACCTTGACCTTAGAGCATTGTGCTAAACACACGGAGGGACTTCATCGCCTCTACCGCATCAACAGGCTTTCTTATGGCCTATTCATTTAAGAGCAGCATGGCATTATTTTATGAAGAGTCTATAGGATTGGTGTACAGATTTTCATTCAACCCTGCTATTCTTTTAAAGGTGAGCTTTTCATTATATTTTACCTTTTGGTGCCCTGGTGTTATTCCTCAGGGTATTATTAACTTGATCATTCTTTTACCACAGAGTCATTCTACAGTGTTTCATTGTACTGTATTTTGGTATATTATAAAGTAGTTGAGTTCATAAAAAAAAATACTTCTATCAGGCTCTATTTCTTAAACAGCAATTTCTTTAGGTGAGTTTCTACCGTAATTTTGACAGACAAAATCATACAGACCATTTGATAAGTTTATTTCTGTTTTTTCCTTGTCCAGTACTGCACCTTTTTATCACTAGGGAAAGTCAAACATAAAAATCATATTCTTGATAGCTGCAATTTGGAGGGCTGAGTGAAACGTGCAGGTTAAAATAAGGAGACCTAGTTCTGCCAAAACGAGGGTTTTCAGTACATGCTTTGGCTAGAACATTGTTAGAGAATTAGGGAACAGTTATCCCAACAACATGAGCCAGTTTGGGTACAGCTCACCATGGAGTCAGAATTCATTCATTGGGTTGTATTTATTGAGCACTTACTGTGCGTAGAACATTCTACAAAGTGCCTGGGAGGGTACAACACAACAATAAAGAAATAGTTGGTGGGTATGCATGTGAGGTTCAACACAGTGAGTATTGAAACATGAGTTTTCGGTACTGCAGTTTTCATTTGTCATCCTTGCACTTTGGTCTGTATCCCTTTACTCACCCCACCCTCAATCCCACTGTACTTATGTGCATATCTTCAATGTATTCATTTATATTAATGTACGACTCCCCCTCTAGACTGTAAGCTCCTTGTGGGCAGGGGATGTGCCTACCAACTCTGTTGTATTGTACTCTCTCAAGTGCTTAATACAGTGCTCGGCACGTAGTAAGTGCTCAATAAATACAACTGATTTGATTGATTGATTCCAGAATGCAAACCCTCAGCAAAGGAGGAAGTGTTTCCTAGTAAAACATGGGACAGGGAATCAGGACACCCAGATTCTGGACCCAGGTCTGCCATTTGCCTGCCAATAATGATTAATAAATCAATCAGTGGTATTTATTGAACACTTACTGTGTGCAGAGCACTATTCAACATGCTTGAGAGAGTACAGAACAATAGGGTTGGTAGACACATTCCCTGCCCACAGTGAGATTATAATATTAGTAATAATAATAATGATCATAATAGCTATTGTACTATTGGTTAGTAGCTTACTATGTGCCAAGCACTGTGGAAGATACCATACCCATTCATGCCCCACATAGGCTAGTAATGAAAGGGAGAGGGAGCACAGGTGTTTCACCCCCATTTTGCAGATGAGAAACTGAGGCCCAGAGAAGTCAAATGACTTAACTTGATGCTGGTGTCATACAGCATTAATCTTATTATTTTCATTAATCATATTTATTGAGCTCTTACTGTGTACAAAACACTGTACTAGGTGCTTGGGAGGGTACAATATAACATCAAACACATTCCATCCCACAACAGGCTCACAGATCTCTGCAGGATTAGAACCCAGGTCTCCTGACTCCCAGCCCTGTGATCTTTCCAATAAGCCACAGTGCCTGCTGTGTGATTTTGAGTTTGTCACAATTTCCCTGAGCCTCAGTTTCCTTATCTATTCTCCCTCCATCTTAGATCTTGAGCCCTGTTTGGGATAAGGATTGTTTGGATTTGATTATCTTGTGTAGGACACATCAGACGTATTGGGTTATCATATTTTCTTGTCTCCTTTGTCTCTCCACTTAACTCTGCTTCCTGGATCATTTTTCTAAAAAAAAATTCAGTTCACATCTCCCCACTCCTCAAGAATCTCCAGTTGCTGCTCATCCACCTCCATATCAAACAGAAACTCCTTTCCATCCGCTTTGAAGCACTCAATCAGCCCACCCTCTCCTATCTTATCTCACTAATATCCTATTACAACCCAGCCCATAGGCTTCATTCCTCCAATGTCAACCTACCTACTCTGTACCTCCATCTCAACTATCTCACTTCCTACCCCTCCCCTGCCTCCTCCCTCTGGTCTGAAGCTTCCACTCCCTTCATAAATGATAGACCAATAGTCTGCTCACCTTCAAAGCCTAATTAAATTCAAATCTCCTCCAAGAGGCCATCCTCAACTAAGCTCTCATTTCCCCAACTCCATACCAATGCACTTGGATCTGTGCCCTTTTAGCACTTGATATTCACACCACCCTCAGCCTCACAGAACTTAGCAGAAGTTCATGTCTATAATTTAACTCTCTGTCACTCTCTTAGGATTATAAGATCAGTGATCTGCATCCAGTAACCACTCAATAAATATGATTGATTGATTGATGATTGATTCATTGACTGAGAACACAGGAAACTGTTTTGCTTTGTCACAGAAGGTAATCAAGTATACTGATCAGGGATGGGAAACAGGAACTCAAGAATTTGGATTCTTAGACATACTATACCAGCACCATTGTGGTGGGAGTTCTCTGAGTCGCAAGCAGGCCTCCTTCTCCTGCCTCAGCTCTGCCACTGCCCCTAACTACCTGGGAGAAGCCAGATCACTGTATGCTGCAGAAAAAACGTCAGTGTCCTCAGCTGGGTGGTGGTCTAGACACCCCATTCTACAGCCACTGCTCAAGAGAAGGTCATGGGTTCTAATCCCAGCTTCCCCACTTGTCTGCTGTGTGACCCTGGGCAAGCCACTTCACTTCTCTGTGCCTCAGTTACCTCATCTTGATTGAGATGAAGATTGAGTCTCTGAGTCCCACATAGGACAGAGACCGTATCCAACCCATTTTGCTTGTATTTAATAATAATAGTCATAATAATGGTATTTGTTAAGGGCTTACTATGTGCCAAGCTCTGTTCTAAGCACTGGGGTAGATACAAACTTATCAGGTTGTCCCATGTAGGGCTCACAGTCCCCATTTTACAGATGAGGTAACTGAGGCACAGAGAAGTTAAGTGACTTGCCCCAAGTCACACAGCTGACAAGTGGTGGAGCTGGGATTAGAACCCATGACCTCTGACTCCCAAGTCCGTGCTTTTTCCACTAAGCCACCCCAGAGCTTAGTACAGTGCCTGGCACATAGTAAGCAACAAACAAATACCAAAATAATTATTGCTATTATTATAGGGCTTAGCTGGGCCCAGGACAAAGTGTGAATGAGGGGTATGTAAGCTTAGGTTTCAATAATTACTGTTCCAGTGTCTTCTCTTATTATCCTGTATCTACCCCAACATTTAGCATAATGCTTAATAAATATCACAGTTATTATCATTACTGTTATTTCTCTGCCTTACTTTTCCTTAACCCTTTCCATATTCTACACTTAGCCTTTAATATTTCCCTGTTCTGTATTTATTTTGGTATTTGCTGTCCCTTAGCCTACTGACTGCCATGCACACACCCTGAGAATTTCACCAGTTTTTTTAATGGGCCATTTCTCTCATTTATTGAATTCAGTGCCTCTCTTCTGAGTGACTAGACACTCCATCGATCTGCACTGAAACATATTTCCTTAAATTTATACTCCTCTCCAAACTTTCTAGCTTGATATTAAGAGGGCCACACTTCTGGGGTTAGCTCTTTATTTTAAATAATGAGCATCCCCTCTTTGAAAGGTAGGAAGTAGGGATCTTGACAAAATATTTGTTATTCAATCACCTAACCCATTTTCAGCTTTGAAAGGTCAAAACTATGAGCAAGCTTATAATTGCCAACAACAAAAATGATGAAAATTATCGCTTATGTTTAAAAACAAAAAGAACATTCCCTTTGATTTTCATTCCCACCCACTGACCAACAATAGTGGATAAAAACCTATTCCTCAGCTTGGTTTTTGAAATCAAGTTTATATAATGCCTAATTCCGGATACTGGATAAGGAAGCACAAATGCCAAGCATTAGATCTCTTCAGCTTTCCAAATCAGTTGTGAAGGATAGAGGAAGCAGGGGTAGAGGAAGAAGCAAGAAGAGCAGCTGGGGAGAGAAGGAGGCCCATAGAGTCAGGAAGACCAGGGAGTGAGGTCCTGAGGGCTATGTAAACCTTTGGAAAGATAATTCAGCTGAAAAAAGGACAATATAAGTATTGCTTGAGTGCCTACTGAATGCAAAACCCAGTACTAAGAGGTTGAGAACATAAAACAGAAAAAAAGCATACTTTCTGCCCACAAGAAGCTGACCGTTTCATGGGGGAAAAAAAGTAATATGAAATATTTACAAATAGTGAGTGCAGAAGAAGGAACAAGTATCAATTAGGGTGAAGAATGACTATGATGAGATAAAGTATCAGAAGAACTCAGAATAAAAAATTGAATACACAAGGAAATCGACATAAACAGATAAGTGCTGAGAATGGGCATATACAGATTAATGTTAGGGACAAATGTTAGGTTGATACAAATCGAGTGGTGGTGATATACTTTCTAAAGGAAGAATTTGACATTGGAAGGGATGAAATCCTGTGGCTTTTTGCAGGATAGAGTTTTAGGCCAGGGAAATATTATGATTGGGGGGTTCGAATCAGGAGATTCAAGAGCTCAGGACAGATAGAAGATATGCTTCTCTGAACTGAGAAGTGTGAACTGGAGTGTAGCAGGGAAAGAAAGACAATATATAAAAGAGAAAAACTTGGTTAGAGGGCTTTGAAGTCAATGGTAGGGAGCTTTTGTTTGAAGTGAAGGTATTTGGGCAGCTTTTGGAATATTTTAGAGAGAGGGATGCTATATCCAGAGTAATAGTTCAGGAAGATTATCTGGGAAGCAGTGTAGAGTATAGGCTGAAGGGGGAAGAACCTGGAAATGGGAAAGGCCATTGAGAAGGCTAGTACAGTACTCTCAACTGTGGTATGATGAGTGTTTGAAGTAGAGTGGTGGTGGTGGCTTGGGTGGGAGGAAAGAGGCCAATCTAGAAGATATTTTGGAGGAAGAATCAGCAGAATTTATAACAGACATATTCCCTGTTTTTGACCAGTCAGTCCGTCAGTCAGTGTACTTAATGAGTGATTACAGTGTGCAGAGCACTGTAATAACTGCTTGGGAAAGTACAATATAACAGACAGATTCTCTGTTTTTGACCAGTCGGTCAGTCAGTCAGGTAATGTACTTACTGCGCACTTACCAGTGTGCAGAACATTGTACTAAGTGGTTGGGAGAGTACACTATAACAATATAACAGACATATTCCCTGTCCATGACTTAGCGCTTAGAACAGTGCTTGGCACATAGTAAGCGCGTAACAAATACCAACATTTTTATTTACAGTGTGGAGGGGGAGATAGACAGGAATAGACATAAATAAAATTAGAGCTAGTGCTCTGCGCACTGTAAGCGCTCAATAAGTACACTGACTGAATGATCAAAAACAGGAAATGTGTCTGTTATATTGTATTGTCCCAACCACTTAGTACAATGTTCTAAACACTGTAAGCACTCAGTAAGTACATTGACTGACTGGACAAAAAGCACCATGACCATTGTGCAGCCCTATGTTCTACCAATCGATCGATTGTATTTATTGGGCGCTTACTGTGTGCAGAGCACATACTAAGCGCTTAGATGAAGACACATCTCCTCAAAGGGGCCTTTACAGACTAAGCCCCACTTTTTCTCATTTCTTACTCCCTTCTGCATCGCCCTGACTTGCTCCCTTTGCTCTTCCCCTCTCTCCCTGCCCCACAGCATTTATGAATATGTATCTGCTTGTCTACTTGTTTTGTTCTGTTGTCTGTCTCCCCCTTCTAGATTTGCGAGCCCACTGTTGGGTAGGGATTGTCTCTGTTGTTGAATTGCACTTTCCAAGGGCTTAATACAGTGCTCCGCACATAGTAAGCACTCAATAAATATGATTGAATGAATGAATGAACAACTGATTGAATGAGAGAGCTGAAATAAAATGTGGAGTCGATGATCACACCAAAGTTTCTGATTTCTGGAACAGGCAGGGTGGTGATATAAATACCAGAGGTAGTTCAATTAGGAGGATGTGAGAATCTTGAAGGACCTGAGTTCAGACGGAGGCCTGTTGAGTTTTAGTTGGTGATGGACCACTCAAGTGGAATAGTAATGTTAGTAATAATCAAAGCATTGATTACACACTGACTGTGTGCAGGGTACTGTACTATGTGCTGGGACAAAGTGAGCTGGTGAGAATTAGACACGATTCCTGGCCTCTCAGATGCTCACAGCCTAAATATTCAATGGGGAAGGATCACTTCCCCACATGGGACTCACAGTCTAAGTAGGAGAAAGAACGGGTACTGAATCCACATTTTACAGTTGAGGAGATTGATGCACAGGGAAATTGTGATTTACCTAAAGTCATGCAGCAGGCAAGTGGCAGAGCCAAGATTAGAACCCAGGTTCTCTGGTACCCAGGTCTGTGCTCCTTCCATTAGGCCACACTGCTTTACACAGAGAGAAGCCTGAAGTATGGACTGAAGAGGGAAGAACCTGGAGGCAGGAAAGTCTGTGAGGAGACGGTAGGCAAAGAGAGATTTAATAATAATTATGGTGTTTGTTAAACACTTACTATGTACCAGGCACTGCACTGAGCGCTGGGGTGTATACAAGTAATTCAGGTTGGACAGAGTCTCTGTCCCAGATGGGGCTCACAATCTCAATCCCCATTTTGCAGTTGAGGTAACCGAGGCATAGAGAAGTTAAGTGACTTGCCCGAGGTCACACAACAGATAAATGGGTGGGGCGGCATTAGAACCCATTACCTCTGACTCCCAGGCCCGTGCTCTAGCTATTATGCCATGTGACAAGTGCCTGTATGATAACGGTAACAGATTGAATGGAGAGGAAGGGCAGATTCTAGAGCTGTTGTGAAGAGAGAACCTACTGGATTTGGTGAATGACTGAGTACGCGAGTGGAAGGAGAGAGAGGAGTTAAGAATAATACCATGGTTAAGTACAAAGCAACATAAAAGGCAAATTTCAAAGCCCAATAAGGCCTGCCATCTATCTCATCCAGGCCATCCGCCAGAGGCAAGAAGAAATGCAAGAATAAATGGGAAGGGAAAGACCAGGTTAGCGAGGAAGATACGGGTGTCATTTGCACAGAGGTGATGAGCTGCCTGAGAGAGGTAGTGAGTTTATACAACCTTCCTAGCCCAGTGGATGCTTCTGCTGGTTATACGTACAATGCACCAAGAGATCTGGATGCAGGAGGTGTTAGGATTGGCTTTCACACGTCTGGGAAACTAGTCAAAAAGCTTCAGCCCCATCCAAAGTCCTAGAGATAATCATTCAATAATCACTTAGAAGAAGCAGCATGGCCTAGTGGAAAAAGCATGAGCCCAAATATCAGAGGACTGTGGTTCTAATCCCAGTTCTGTCACTTGTCAGCTGGGTGGCCTTGGACAAGTCACTTAACTTCTTTGTGCCACAATTTCCTCAGCTGTAAAATGGGGATTCTATATCTGCTCCCCCTCCTAATTAGACTGTGATTTCCATGTGGGACAGGGACTGTGTCCAACCTGATTAATTTGTATCTACCCCAGCACTTAGAATAGTGCTTTTCACATGGTAAGTGCTTAACGAACACCACAGTTGGAATTATCATTAGTATTATTATTATTACTAATGTTACTGTATGCTTGCACGTAAGACATGCAAATGATTGTAAACCACCTCACTGAATCAGTCAGTGTTATGGCCTAAATCTAAAGAGAACTGAGATGAAACATCAGCCTGTACCAGGAAACCATGCCCATAACAAAGAGTTTGTATTAACAATGCAGAGCTAAATGCAGTTACAGAATTCTGTTACCTAGGCAGTACACTGACTGCCGTGCTAGACAAGGGAGTAGGAAACCACATCAAGAAGGCCAGCACAACCTTTGGGAGGCCATCAAATAGAGTGTGGCAGCAATGTGGTATCAAGCTCCAGACTAACTAAAGGTCAACCGAGCTGTAGTCTTGTCCAAAGTTTTCTTTAGCTGAGAAATTCCACTAAGACTCCGTATCAATCAATCGATTGCACAATTGTGTCCTTTAGCAATTCCATCAGTGTCATTTTGGGGCCAGACTTGGAATCACATGGCAAGATTAGATCACGAACCATGAAGTTCTGGAAAGCAGTCAGTCTCCTGCCTTAACACAGTGAAGCGGAGTAGGACACGTAAGAAGGATCCCATATAGATAACTGCTGTATGGAGGAATGAAATTGGAAAAGAAATTAAGAGGAAAGAAGAAACATTTTAAGGACACAGTAAAACAAAGCCTCAGACACTGCTGCAACCCAGCTGAAAAGTGGGAGCCATTTGCTGAGGATTGGCCAACGTGGTTTGCTACTATCAAGAAAGAACTGTCTCTCTTTGAGCAAAAGCTTCATAAGGAAGGAGAGAGAGGAAGGTAAAACAGCAGAGCCAGGTGCTGCAAAGATTGAGCATGACAACACAACAAGCATGACAACATAATGTGTACCATGTGGCTGGGATGTGGAGCCCACATTGTCCTTTTCAATCACACATGCACTTCATAGGTGAATTTCTCCTTCAGTGATATCCTCTTAGAATACAAAGGATAACTATATATGGATGTTAAGATGTGCATGTGGCAAATGATTTGCTAATTTTAATTGACTTAACAATGCTGCCCAAATATCCTGGGTATACATGGGTCCCTTTTAAGCTTTGATTCATCTGTCATTATTTCATTTGGCAAATACATTGGATGTTACCAAAGTCTGCAATAAATTAGGTTAGTAGACATTTTGCAAAAGAGGACACTTTCAGGGATGTTAGCTACACAATTGCCGGAGCCATGCTTGCTCAATTCATCATCACATTTCTCCAAATGCATTTAAACAGAAGCTCGTGCTAAAGGAAAGGTCTGTGGGGCTCTAGTGTCCATCTGCTTTGGTTCTCTGCTAATTGATTTTTATTGATTTACATTTTAGCCAATTAATTTGTTTGGTGGGTAATGTTCTCTTTTCTATTCAAGCAATACCCCCGCCTCCCTCATTATTGCTCTCTGGCACACCCGCTTGCAAAGTGACACCAGCTGGTGGAAGCTTCCCCCCACATGGGTCTTGCTAATGCTTACAATTGTCTTGATGCCTTCTAGTTTATGGGTGCAGTATCGAGCCAATTCACACTTCCTTTGAAAAATGTTCCTTTGCTTGCCTTCTCGATAGACCCAAATCTACCGAAATGAAACACAAGGCTCCCGCGGTAGTCCTGTGGGTTAAGATAGGGAAGTAGAACTGCCATGTGAAAATCACATACTACCTATGTTTTTGCACCGCCTGCTAGAAGACAAAGGGGTGTTTTGAGAAGCCAGCAGAAAGATGGGGAGGAGGATACAGCGTTTGAGTCTATGCTCTAGCCCCTTTTGCAAGGAGATGAAAATGTGTGGCATTGAAAATGATAATATATATTTAAATCTCACACTTGCTGGCATCTCCACCCACACTTCTAGTCCTTAGTATTCAATTTCTGTCCCTAAAGCCTTTGTTGAGTATCAGTTTTTTAGAAACTGTATTCTAAAACAATTTATTAGTTTGTCCTTATCTATGTAGGCTGAAATGTTTAGTTATGGGCATTTTAAATCATTTAAAAGTGCATCATGTAAAATGGCTGTTTTCACAATTTAAACATTCATGAAGTGAACAATGAAGTACCCTATCCTTTATACTTTTCTGCTACTCATTAGCAGATATGTCAGGCTATGATTTTCTCCCAAGACATACCAAAGAGTGGAAGAAAGTTTCAATATATAACTTTTTGCATTAGAGGAAAACATTACCAATTTACATTCCCAAATAAAATCTCTCTATCTCCCTCTCTTTGTCTCTGTCTCTCTCTCCTCTGCCTCTGTCTCTCTCTCACACACAGTTGATCTTTAGCTTGAAATTCAGTGTCTCTCTGGCCAGATATTCACCCACACAGTAAAGCTGAGAATTGAAGAGAATAATCCAGATACAGTTAAAAAGTTGTTTCGCCTGAAATTTCTCCATTCGTTAACTGAGTTAAAAAGTGGGCTTTGTGATTGAATTTTTTGGGTAAACACCATATTTACCCTCATCACTACTTTCTGGAGTCCTTTCTTTTCTTAAAGAGTTGTTGAGTAACCTATAACTTCTCCGTGTCACAGTTTACCATCTGTAAAATAGAAATAATGACATTGTTAACACAATGTCCCCCATGGGCTATTGCCTGGCACAAAAACTAATGATTCTTAAGTATTTTGAAAAAATACTAATTTACTGAAGCCAAATAGAAGTGAATCAACCAGTTCATCTTGAGCCTGTATGGTCTGCCTCAGGAAAATGAACAGTATTTGCAGTTTCGAAGCATCTTTTTTCTACCTTATTTTGATGGCTACATGGCTCATAATAATAATCATAATAATGATAATTGTGGCTTTTTTAAGTGCTTTCTCTGTGTCAGGCACTGTACTAAGCACTGGAGTGGATACAAGCAAACTGAGTTCATTCATTCATTCAGTAGTATTTACTGAGCACTTACTATGTGCAGAGCACTGTACTAAGTGCTTGGAATGTATAAATCAGTAACAAATAGAGACAGTCCCTGCCCTTTGACAGGCTTACGGTCTAATCGTTGGTTGGACACGGTTCCTTGCCCACTTGGGACTCACAATCTTAATCCCTCTTTCATGATTTAGGTAGCTGAGGCCCAGAGAAGTTAGACTTGCCCAAGGTCACAGAGCAGATAAGCAGCAGAGCCAGAATTAGAACCCAGGTCCTTCTGACTACCAGGCCTATGCTCTATTCATTAGGCCATAGTGCTTCTCTAATGAAGTGAAGTGAACAAACACCCACTTTACTTGCTGCAATGAGCAAGAGGATAACATTAGTCCCATTAGCAGTAATGCCAGGAAACAGCAACTTTAGGTCCAGTGGGTTTTAAAATGAGAATAATTACAGAACCACGAAGCTGGAAGGAAAGGGACTCAAAAAGTCACCCAGTCCAATCTTCTCCTTCCAGACAAGTGACTGGCCAGAGCATATCGGATAAGAAACCACCCCTATTCTTTTAATACCTATTTCTGAGGATGGAGACACCACACTTTCCTCAGAAACATAGTAGAAGATGTCTGGGTCAAAATGAGGCTGAAATTGAAAATGGATAGAGTAACAAAGATAAGTATTGGCCATTTCAGTTATGCTTTCCCTAGTGCTCCTTTGGACATTTATTACCATCTCTCTATAGGCCCCCTGTGTTTCTTTGTTACTTTTGAATTCTTCCAAGTATTTAGCACATTACTCGGCACTCAATAAATACTGTTGACAGTAAACAATAAATTGTTGTTGATAGAGAAGCAGTGTGGCTCAGTGGAAAGAGTCCGGGCTTGGGAGTCAGAGGTCATGGGTTCCAATCCCAGCTCTGCCACTTGGCAGCTCTGTGACTGGTGGGCAAGTCACTTCACTTCTCTGTGCCTCAGTTCCCTCATCTGTAAAATGGGGATGAAGACTGTGAGCCTCACGTGGGACAACCTGATGACCCTGTATCTCCCCCAGCTCTTAGAACAGTGCTCTGCACATAGTAAGCACTTAACAAATACCAACATTATTACTTCATTTTTTCAGCTGGAAGGGTCCCCAAACCAAAGTCAGTTTTTATTTGCACCCACAAACCATGTAAATTCCCCATTTCTGGGCCTTTTCATTGTCTATCGGAGAGAAAATAAACATTTCCCCAAATAGATCAGTTGAAATATTACTTTCACTGACTGCCAAGGGATTGGTTCAAACAATTTTTCCTCAATAATACTTCCCTAATCCTCCAGCTATTTTGAGAAAGCACTGTTCCATGTCTGATCCATTCCTTTTTATTGATTGATTGGTTATGGTATTCATTAAGAGCCTACACTGGGTTGAGTATTGTATTAAGTGCTGGAAAAAATACAAATAAAGCATTTCAGGCATAGTCCCTGGCCCAAAGATGACTAACAAGCTAAGTGGGTGAAGAGAAATGCATAGAAAAAGGGAAAAAGTATAAAAACTGGCAGCTAATAAGAAAGAATTAAGCAAATTAGAGTTGTTGGGTTGTTGACTGGGGAAAGACAAACTATCCTCAGGTGCTGTTCCAGGACTGACGGTTTCTCCATTTCACGTTGGGGACACTCTGAACACCTTGCCTATCAGAAACTCAGTTTCTTATACAAGATTAATGGGGTAGGTGCTATGGAAATACTTATATGAATACATCCCAGGTAAATTTTTTGAGATTGGGTAGTCCATCCATTGTAATTTAGGTTCAGTCAATAACTCAGCACTTTTGTCAAATGCTGTATTTTTGGCCAATCCTGACTCTCATTAATATTTAAGCTAAATGTATTGAAGAAAAAAAATGAATTTACTTGTTTTAGATTTATTTATGTTTAACTCAGCAAAATGTTATTTTGTGAAAGCTATCTGATGTGCTAGAATCCTTAGGATGCTTTCTATAATCTCTTTAAAGCTTTTCACCTTAAAAATCAGGAATTCTTATGTCTCCTTTTTTTCTTTTTCTAATAATGTTAAAAAGAAAGCCAACCCCTGCATGGCTCAAACTGACTGAAAAGTTAGATTTTTTGTGAGATTTCAGTGGATTGGCGAAACCAATTTTCTAATCACCATTCAAAGTATAACAATTAACTCAGTATTTATGGAATGTAAAAGAATTTCTTGAACATTTCATGTTATCTTTTTTCTGCAAGAGGCATCTTTTTCTTCACTATAACAACATAATTCACATAGATTCATGTAAAGATTGGCTGCATATAATATTGAAAAACATATACACTCATTCATTTATTCAATAGTATTTATTGAGCGTTTACTATGTGCAGAGCACTGTACTAAGCGCTTGGGATGAACAAGTCGGCAACAGATAGAGACAGTCCCTGCCGTTTGACGGGCTTACAGTCTAATCGACGGGTTTACAGTCTAGATATTCATCTGTCCCCCAGCCCTTAATAGACATATTCCTCTGTAATTTATGTGAATATCTGTCTCCCCCATCCCTTATTCTGGAAGCTTCTTGTGGGCAGGGAGCATCTATTCCCTTTCTTTTGTACTGTACTCTCCCAAGGGCTTTGTAGACTTCTCAGCACAGAGTTCACGCTCAATAAATAGCATTCATTGATTTTAACACTCTTCATTTTAACATTTTGCATATGGACATTTTTCAAGAAGGATTTACTAAGGTGTTAAAGAAATATGTAATACAGTACTGGAGGGACAACAAAGCACATGACATTTGTAAGCTTTATCCTGGCTTGTCTTTTGGGTATTAAAAGTATAAAATATCGACCACTATAGTTAGGCCATTAAGTGGAGCATCATGTAAACATCACTTACAAAATCCTTTAGCAATTTGGCTATAAATACTGAAATGGGGATCATTTTATTATTGATTGAATAGTCCGCAATGAATCTGCAATTTGTATTAGACTGCAACTGGGATTCTTTTAAAAAAGGAAGAGTTACCAGAAAGTCTGTATTTGGGGTATTAATAGCATTTGACATTCTCAGAGCTGTACCATGTTTTCCGTTATTTTCTTTTACAAATACTCCTCAGCTTTCTGCTCCTACTGTTTCCCTGTTCTGTCAGCTAATTAAACACATAAACCTGTGAGAGAGCTACTGTTAAATCCACCCTGCTTACAAAGATGATTTCTCAATAGGCCCAAAATCGAATGTGTTTGAGGGGCATTGTGAAACCTCTTCATGGAAAAATGCATTTATTCAGATGCTTCCACTTGAGTGCTGTGATTGCCTCAAATTAGACGCTGGTATTTTATCATTCCCCCAAAACAACTGTGGAAAGAAAACTTCAGTTTTAATGTATTTTCTAAACAACTCTCTAAAAATATATGTTCAAAAGGTGTGGGAATAAATAAGTAGTAGATTCACCCTATTAGGCTACCTCATTGCGATCATAAGTAGCTGTCATTTTACCTTAGTACTGCTCTAAAAATACTAGTTTTCTCTATCTCTCTAGACAGCTGACGTAGTAGTCCTATGTATTAACTTTATTAACTGAGTCCTTTGTAGCTGTATTATTTAAACCAGTCTCTCTGTTTTCAGATTTAATAGCTGAAATATAATTACTCTGTACAGAAATATTTACTGTCTGCTATAAATATAATTAATTAGTCCTAGCACATATAATTTTTTATTTTATCCATTGCACTATAAATCACTTTCAATTTCAGCCAATGGTACAGCACAACCTCTAGTAAACTAAATGCTGTTTGACTTAACAGTGCTAAATAATTGAATAAAGAGAAGTGCTAGGTAAATGGTGTGGAAAAAATATCTAACATCATTCTTATCAAAATGAACGCTGTTGGAAAAAATGAACCTCAATTTCAGCTTTTGTAGCTAGCAAAATCATTTCCCTGCCTATATTTCAGGAAAACATTTTCCCTGAATCCACCAAAAAAGAGAAAAATCTGACAAGTAGGTGAGGAAAGGGAGGTAAGGATAGAGACTCATTGGGTTGTCATTTATAGCCAAAGTGGATTTTTTTTTAACCTTTCATAATGTTTGCTGTAGGGACATAGAGCAATTGAGGTTAATCATCTACCCTGTATTAAGCTTCTGAATGGATAGTTGTTGTTTTCTTATAATGTAAAGAATGCCATTGTTCAATAACAGTTATAATCATGGTAATAATATTTAACTTCTCCTTGAGAGTTATAGGTTTACAGTATATTATATGTTTGTGCATTTGATCCTAAATCTCTTTGCTCTAGATGATTACAGCTTGTTAAGTCTGCTTCCTTAACCTGAGCAGATTTTGCTACTAACACAACAGTGTCCTTATATATCAAAATCAAATGTGGAAGTCAGCAAATGTATTGATTAAAATAGCAGCAGAAGGGTTTTGATTTCTAAAGGATAAGCTAGGAAACCTCTCATCTGTTGTTATTCTTGTTCCTAAAAGGCTCTATGTAACTGCTTTATCCAAGGGTGGTTGGGGTTATGTCTAAACTCAAGGAAATGGAACAGAACAAGAAGGGGAAAGTATAGATGAAAAGAGATGTTTGAGCTTTCAGGTACTGAGAGAAAAGATTCACTCAGGTTTTCACAATATTATGAAGAGGTCTTTCTAGCAGAACACCCCCTGTGGTTCGGTTCCACGAACAACACACTCTGTGAGACTCCTGTTGCCTCACTCAACCCATTTTCGGGTTTTTCCTCTCCCGTCTCTTTTCCATTGTGGTTCTGATTCCCAATTACCTACATTTACATTCTTTGGTAGCAAACTTCTGATCCTCTAAATTTACGGTAATTTTGCAGTCTTGGACTCCGGCGACAAAGACTGCGGCTGAGTTTAGGCAGAGGCAGTTGCTAGTTGAGCCAGGAATCAACCTTCTTTTTCTATTACAGACATGTAGTCTCAGACTCACCAGCTTGGCGTGGAGCAATCAGGAAAGGAGTGACTGGCCTTGAGTTGAGGTTTGGAGACAATCATGAGAATAATAGGAAGAATTGAAAATGACATTCAGTGCTACAGCTGAAAAGCTCAGTCAAGGACCATCTTTACCATCTTTATATGTGTTTAGGGCACATAAATATGTCCCTTGGGTTAAAAAATGATGTTACGGATGGTGAGGTTTATCAGCTGGCATAGGGTGTCTGATAAAACCTCTGATTAGAGACCTGTGTATGACTAACCATTCTTTCCACATCATCTGCATGTAACCACTGTCCCTGGCTTCACTACTGCATTATTATATTTGTTACCCATAATAACGGATGTTGTTGTCATTTCTCCCTCTTTTATTCCCAGTGGTATTCGTTCAGATCTTACTGTGGGCCAGGCACTGTACTAAGCACTGGGATAGATACGAGCTAATCGGGTTAGACACAGTCCATGTCCTGCATGCGACTAACGGTTTTAATCCCCATCTTACAGTTGAGGTAACTGAGGCATGGAGAAGTTAAGTGGCTTTCCTAAGGCCACCCAGTAGGCAAGTGGTAGAGCCAGGAGTAAGTCTTCTGACTCCCAGGCCTGTGCTCTTTCCACTGGACCGTGCCGCTTCTCTTGGTGTCATAAATCTTCCTGTAACTTCTGTTCCAGTTCAGTCTTACGGGCTCTCTATTTGCTCTTTCTGAAATCTTCCACCTCAGTTGTGACCTGAAGCAATTTAATTGTAACCCCATGTTAAAAGAAAGACACCTCCCCCGACTGACCCCTCAAAAGAGACTTTTCAGTCATTTGCAAATCGTGTTGAGGATTTTGACAGTACACTTCTCAATTGGAAGAGAGTCATTTTGTTTGAAATACAAATGCTTATTGGGTATTTAGTTAGTAGAGTGCTCTTCACACAGTAAGCTCTCAATAAATGCCATGAATTGATTGACTAAACTAATCCATCTTTTATTAGTGGCCCCCAATCTCCACTGCTATTGCATATCATTATGCATATCGAAAAACAGCGTGGCTTAGTGGAAAGAGCACAGGTTTGGGAGACAGAGGTCATGGGTTCTAATCCTGGCTCCACCACTTGTCTGCTGTGTGACCTTGGGCAAGTCACTTAACTTCTCTGTGCCTCAGTTACCTCATCTGTAAAAATGGGAATTAAAAAATGTGAGCCCCACGTGGGACAATCTGATTACCCTGTATCTACCCCAGCACTTAGAACAGTGTTCTGCACATAGTAAGTGCTTAACAAATGTCATAATCATTATTATTATTATTATTATTTGAGTTTCGCTTCACAGTGTGGAAAGCATCGAGTGTCACATTTAGGTTTTTTCAGCTATATCCATGTATGTGGTTACTTTGACCCGTCAATAATAGCATAACCTATATAGCTACAAGACATATCTAAGACCTGCGGCCTATTTAAATACTATTTAAAGAATCTATGTAACTGGGAGTTTTTGCTCTTGGGGTTTACCCGCTCCCCAGCACTGAACCAAACCAACACACCAGAAGGCTGCTCTTGGAATTGTATGAAAGAGAGACAATGTTAGGTTAAGTTTAAAGGCAGATCTGGCCCAAAGTAACAGAAGGACTGTTTTATAGCCTAGCTTGAAGACCAAGACCACCTACAAGAGAATGATGCCCCTAAAGAGCCAGAAACGGTGCTACCAGTGGAGTGGGGGGGGAGGGTTGCCATGACTATAGACCAAGGAACAGTGCCATCTGAGAGAGAGCTGGAGTTATACAACTCTAAACCCTGCCACCTGGAAAAGACCTGCAGCCACCGCAAATTCCCGTTAGGATCAATAGCAGGAATTATATTGTACTCTCCCAAGCACTCAGTACAGTGCCATACACACAGTGAGCACTCAATAAATACAACTGACAGAAAGACGGTATTTACCAGTGGGTTTAAGTGTAACATAAAATTGATGAGTGACCCACAAGCTCTTCCAAGCCATATGCATGAAAATGCACACATACGTACACAAGGCATCATTAGATTGCAAGTCTCTTGAAGATAGCCGCAAGACCTAGTGGATAAAGGTATTTGACTAGGAGCCAGAAAATCTGGGTTCTAATCCCGGCTCTATCACTTATCTACTGTGTGACCATGGACAAGGCATTTAACTTCTCTGTGCCTCAGTTTCATTAACTGTAAAATGGGGATTCAATACCTATTTTCCCTCTGCTTGACTGTGAGCCCCACGTGGGACAGGAACTTTGTCCTACACAATGAACTCATATCTACTCCAACACTTAGAACAGTGCTTGACACATAATAAGTGATTAACAAATACCATTTTTAAAAAATGTTACAGTTTTTCACTCAATTGTATGTTCCTGTAAAACACTACATTTGGCCATTTTTCTTTGGAAGCAGACTCACCAATTTATGAAAGATTTGAGATTTTGATTAATAAAATGTATCATGCAAGAATCAATCAATCATATTGATTGAGCTCTTACTGTGTGCACTGCACTGAATGCTTGAGAGAATACAAGATTTAGTAGACATGTCCCCTGCCCACAACCAAACATTCGTCAACAGGGGAAATAGAAGAAGAAAAGAAAAAGACAGAGACACATGACCCCCACATGATTCGTTCATTCATTCAATTGTATTTATTGAGCACTTACTGTGTGCAGAGGACTGTACTAAGTGTTTGGAAAGTGCAGTTCAGCAATAGAGAGACAGTTCCATCATTCATTCATTCATTCATTCATTCAATGGTATTTATGGAGCGCTGACTGTGTGCAGAGCACTGTACTAAGTGCTTGGAATGAACAAGTCGGAAACAGTTAGAGACAGTCCCTGCCGTTTGATGGACTTACAGTCTAATCGGGGGAGAGAAACAGACAAGAACAAAAGCAATAAGGCTTACAGTCTAGAAGACTAAGAAGGGAAGCAGTGTATTTTGTTTTCATGAGAAGGGAAATAGGGATAGTTACTTTGTGTAACTTTGTAAACTGTGTAGACTGTGTAAAGTAATGTGGTTACTTTGACCCATCAAAAATAGTTTAACTTATCTGGGGTAAATGTAGTGTAAGTGTTAGAGGGTCTGGATTCTAATTCTAATTCTGCTATTGATTTACTGGGTGAACTTTGGGCAATCATTTAATCCTGTTAGCTCAATGTGTTTTCCAACTGTACTGAGGGGATAATAATACATGCCCCTGTTCTCATGACAAATGACTGCCATATGCTCTATGCAATAATAACAGGGGCATTTGTCAGTGGGGTAGATACAGTGTAATCGGATCCAACATGGTGCTTATCTTTCATAAGGGCTGGGACTTACAAGAACAGGTATTTAGGAGTCACTGTAGGAGTCTTTAGTGCCCAATAAATGCCCACATGATTTTAAGGGCATGCAGTCCTGTTTCAGGGGAGATAAGTTGGTGGGGCAAATGTTTTCCCCCAAACCATCCAGCCAATTCAACCTAGACAGGCATTTAAGCTGTTCTACCTCCCTCTCATCCAGCCCTCTTATTGCTGCAGGAATCAGCTAAAGCCAGTTCATATCCCCCTGGGGAGCCACAAGGCCTACTTAGGGTCCCCTGGCCCTGTGGCATCCCAGAACACCCCGATTCCTCTTTTCCCATAAGGTTCCCCAAGGACCATCTTGCCAAGGATGCCCAGGGAGAGTGCCAGCCTCTGTCACCAGCCTGGCAGAGTAGAATTCACAGAATGGAATGAGTCTGATAGACAGTGAATTTGATTACCTCCAATCAATCACTCAATCAATCATATTTGTTGAGTGCTTACTCCCTGCAGAGCACTGCATTTAGTGTTTGGGAGAGAAATAAAAATTGTGGTGTTCTAAGTCATTCATTCATTCATTCATTCATTCATTCATTCAATGGTATTTATTCAGTGCTTACTGTGTGCAGAGCATTGTACTACCTGGGGTAGCTAAAAAGTTATTAGGTTGAATGCAGTCCCTGCCTACATAGGGTTCACAGTCTTAGTTCCCATTTTACAGATGAGGTAACTGAGGCACAGATAAGGTGACTTGCCAAAGGCCACCCAGTAGATAAGTGGCAGAGCCAGGATTAGAACCCACCTCCTCTGACTCCTGATTCCTGCCCTCAAGGAGCTTGTAGTCTAGTGAAGCTTACAGAACATCTGTCAAGTTCATCAGTGAATCAATCAATCAGTGATGTTTATTAAAGGTTTACTATGTGCAGAGCACTGTACTAAAGACTTAGGAGCAGGTACACACAATCCCTGCCCTCAAAATGCTTTAAATCAAGCAGATGTGGGATTGTACCTGTAAATGTGCTTATCGAATGGGTAGACAAACTGCTTAGTAATAGTGATCACCCATCTGGGACCCAGTAATGAAGAGCCCATTGTTTGGTTGGGATTGACTCTATCTGTTGCCGAATTGTACTTTCTAAGTGCTCAGTACAGTGCTCTGCACCCAGTAAGCTTTCAATAAATATGACTGAATGAATGACATGCAAGAGCAAAATTGCTTCTCATGCGAAACAGCATGGCGCAGTGGATAGAGCACTGGCCTGGGAGTCAGAAGGTCATAGGTTCTAATCCCGGCTCCCCCACGTCTGCTGCGTGAGCTTGGGCAAGTCACTTTACTTCTTTATTCCCCCATTATCTCATCTGTAAAATGGGGATTGAGATTGTGAGCCCCACGTGGAATAGAGACTGTGTTCAACCTGATTTTCTTGTATCTACCCTAATGCTTAATGCAGTGCTGTGCACATAGTAAACACTTAACAGATACTACAATTATTACTATCATTATTAATATTGTCTCTGAGGTGTTAGTTTATGGGTGGTTCCAGGAGATAAGATGCATCCCTTATAAAGAATCTGGTAAAGTGCAATTTCTAAGGGAAGAATGTTAGACACTAGTAGATTCCAGTTCAACAAAACCAGGAAATAATAATAATAATAATGGTATTTGTTAAGTGCTTACTAAGTGCCAGGCACTATACTAAGTGCTGGGGTGGATACAAGCAAATTAGGTCGGACATATACCCTGTCCCACGTAGGGCTCACAGTGTCTATCCCATTTTACAGTTGAGGAAACTGAGGTACAGAGAGGGAAGTGACTTGCCCAAGGTCATGCAGCAGACAAGTGGCAAAGCCAGAATTAGAGCCCATGACCTTCTGACTCCCTGGCCCATGCTCTATCCACAACACCTTGCTGAAATGCCAACTAAGGTCAGTGCCAAAGATCACTGATGTGTGGATTATGGAAAAACCATTCCATTCCTTCCCTGACTAAACCCCGCTTTCCTCTTTTCCCCCTCCCCTCTGAGTCACCCTGACTTACTCCTTTTATTCATATGCCCTCCCAGTCCCACAGCACATATGTACATATCTGGAATTTATTTATGAATATTAATATCTGTCTCCCCCTACAGACTGAAGGTCACTGTGGACAGGGAATGTGTCTGTTTATTGTTATATTGTACTCCCAAGGGCTTAGCACAGTGCTCTGCACACAGTAATACTGTGTCAGCCTTCTCTCTGACCTCCCTTCCTCCTCTCTCGCCCCGCTCCAGTCTATTCTTCACTCCGCTGCCCGGCTCATCTTCCTGCAGAAACGATCTGGGCATGTCACTCCCCTTCTTAAACAACTCCAGTGGTTGCCTATCGACCTCCGCTCCAAACAAAAACTCCTCACTCTAGGCTTCAAGGCTCTCCATCACCTTGCCCCTTCCTACCTCTCCTCCCTTCTCTCTTTCTACCGCCCACCCCGCACGCTCCGCTCCTCTGCCGCCCACCTCCTCGCCATCCCTCGGTCTCGCCTATCCCGCCGTCGACCCCTGGGTCACGTCCTCCCGCGGTCCTGGAACGCCCTCCCTCCTCACCTCCGCCAAACTGATTCTCTTTCCCTCTTCAAAACCTTACTTAAAAATCACCTCCTCCAAGAGGCCTTCCCAGACTGAGCTCCTCTTCCCCCTCTACTCCCTCTGCCATCCCCCCTTTACCTCTCCGCAGCTAAAGCCTCATTTTCCCCTTTTCCCTCTGCTCCTCCACCTCTCCCTTCCCATCCCCACAGCACTGTACCCATCCGCTCAACTGTATATATTTTCGTTACCCTATTTATTTTGTTAATGAATTGTACATCGCCTTGATTCTATTTAGTTGCCATCGGTTTTTATGAGATGTTCTTCCCCTTGACGCTGTTTAGTGCCATTGTTCTTGTCCGTCCGTCTCCCCCGATTAGACTGTAAGCCCGTCAAACGGCAGGGACTGTCTCTATCTGTTGCCGACTTGTTCATCCCAAGCGCTTAGTACAGTGCTCTGCACATAGTAAGCGCTCAATAAATACTATTGAATGAATGAATGAATGAAAAAATCAATTGAATGAATTAATGAAAGGTGGATAAATAGAAGATAATAACCTTTAAAATTTCCCTTTTGAAAATATTGCAATTAGACCTAACATTCACCTAAATCCAGTAGCAGATCATTTTTGTTAATTATTTTTCACTTTTTATGAATTCTTTTTATTCAATAGTATTTTCATTCAATAGTATTTATTGAGCGCTTACTATGTGCAGAGCACTGTACTAAGCGCTTGGGATGAACAAGTCGGCAACAGATAGAGACAGTCCCTGCCGTTTGACGGGCTTACAGTCTAATCGGGGGAGACGGACAGACAAGAACAATGGCACTAAACAGCGTCAATGGGAAGAACATCTCGTAAAAACAATGGCAGCTAAATAGAATCAAGGCGATGTACAATTCATTAACAAAATAAATAGGGTAACGAAAATATATACAGTTGAGCGGACGGGTACAGTGCTGTGGGGATGGGAAGGGAGAGGTGGAGGAGCAGAGGGAAAAGGGGAAAATGAGGCTATAGCTGCGGAGAGGTAAAGGGGGGATGGCAGAGGGAGTAGAGGGGGAAGAGGAGCTCAGTCTGGGAAGGCCTCTTGGAGGAGGTGATTTTTAAGTAAGGTTTTGAAGAGGGAAAGAGAATCAGTTTGGCGGAGGTGAGGAGGGAGGGCGTTCCAGGACCGCGGGAGGACGTGACCCAGGGGTCGACGGCGGGATAGGCGAGACCGAGGGACGGAGAGGAGGTGGGCGGCAGAGGAGCGGAGCGTGCGGGGTGGGCGGTAGAAAGAGAGAAGGGAGGAGAGGTAGGAAGGGGCAAGGTGATGGAGAGCCTTGAAGCCTAGAGTGAGGAGTTTTTGTTTGGAGCGGAGGTCGATAGGCAACCACTGGAGTTGTTTAAGAAGGGGAGTGACATGCCCAGATAGTTTCTGCGGGAAGATGAGCCGGGCAGCGGAGTGAAGAATAGACCGGAGCGGGGCGAGAGAGGAGGAAGGGAGGTCAGAGAGAAGGCTGACACAGTAGTCTAGCCGGGATATAACGAGAGCCCGTAATAGTAAGGTAGCCGTTTGGGTGGAGAGGAAAGGGCGGATCTTGGCGATATTGTAGAGGTGAAACCGGCAGGTCTTGGTAACGGATAGGATGTGTGGGGTGAACGAGAGGGACGAGTCAAGGATGACACCGAGATTGCGGGCCTGCGGGACGGGAAGGATGGTCGTGCCATCCACGGTGATGGAGAAGTCTGGGAGCGGACCGGGCTTGGGAGGGAAGATGAGGAGCTCAGTCTTGCTCATGTTGAGTTTTAGGTGGCGGGCCGACATCCAGGTGGAGACGTCCCGGAGGCAGGAGGAGATGCGAGCCTGAAGGGAGGGGGAGAGGACAGGGGCGGAGATGTAGATCTGCGTGTCATCTGCGTAGAGATGGTAGTCAAAGCCGTGAGAGCGGAATTCTTAACCTATTAGTCTATTTGGGGCAGAGCACAGTATAGCGTGCTGGGAAGAATTCTCACAATCTATAGGGGTAGTCGGGGAAACACAAGGACATGCTCCTATAATTAATGTACGAGAGCATCAATAACAGAGATAGATACATCTATAGGCTTACATAGAGAGTGGAGAGGTAGTTGGAGTGGATGGCAGGAAGAGGAGAGTTAATTGGAACATATGCTTGATGTGACTCCCCATACAGAGCTGGTGCCAATTGTCAAAAACAAAGATACTTTCCCAGGAGAAAATTGCATCACGAGGAACCGATCATCCTATAGGTTTTGAGAACCTTGTGTGCATGTTTCAAGGGGAAAGGTAGGTGTCTCTATGTACCAAAGCCCAGAGATGCTCTATTGTTCCAGTGTTCCTTAGAGACAGCTGCTAGGCTCATCCCAAAGAATAAAAGGAATTTAAATGTCATATGCCAACTCATGGTGTGTTATACTCAAAACAGAACATAAATATGCCTATAAAAATTGTTGCAATCAGAACAACAAAACAACGCTTCAAAAAAGCTCACTGTTTTCACATTTCAAAAAGAGTCTTGGAAGGTATAGTTTAGGGGGTTGAATTTCTTCAATCTATCATATTAATGATACAGTTACCTAGCAAGGATGTGGGATGGTTATCAGAAGTTCCCATTTCTGGTGAAAATCAGGAGTTTCTGATGGATCAAAATCTACCAATTCCAGAGATGTTTTATTGGCTAGGAATACGTTTGCTAATTCTGTAGCACTGTATCTCCCAAAAACTTAGAATAATAATAATGATAATAATAATAATAATAATAATGGTATTTACTATGTGCCAGGCACTGTACTAAGCGCTGAGGTAGAGACAACCAATTCGGGTTGGACACAGTCCCTGTCCCACTTGGGGCTCACAGTCTCAATCCCTATTTTACAGATGAGGT
The DNA here is from genome assembly GCF_004115215.2 of Ornithorhynchus anatinus. Classification (NCBI taxonomy): domain Eukaryota; kingdom Metazoa; phylum Chordata; class Mammalia; order Monotremata; family Ornithorhynchidae; genus Ornithorhynchus; species Ornithorhynchus anatinus. The sequence continues at coordinate 16,556,676 of NC_041728.1, read as the reverse complement.
AACTGAGGCACAGAGAAGTAGGTGTCATATTACATATCTATAATTCATATTTATATTAATATCTGCCTCCCCCTCTAGACTGTAAGCTCATTGTGGGCAGAAATGTCTCCCTTTTATTGTTATACTGTACTCTCCCAAGCACTTAGTACAGTGCTCTACACACAAACTCAATAAATATAATCTATTGATCAATAGATACCTACCGATGTCGGCCCCATCCTTCCTCCCTGGTCTTTGATATTACATACTGCAGTGTCCAGGATATTTTCTTTTCCAACCTGCTTAGTTTGCCCAAGGAAAGAGAGGTACATAAGTGCTGTAAGGCTGGACTGTGGGAGAGGATAAAAGGAGCAAATGAGGGCACCACAGAAGTAAGTGGGAGAAAGGAAATAAAGGCTTAATCAGGGAAGACCTCTTGGAGGGGATGTGCCTTAAATATGATTGTGGAGGTGGGAAAAATAATTGTCTGTCAAATACAAAGAAGGAATGTTCCAAGCAAGAGGCAAGATGTGGTTGAGAGATCGGTGGCCTGATAGATGAGATCAAAGTACACTGAGTAGGCTGGCGTTAGAGGAGCAGAGTGTGTGGACTGGGTTAGAGTAGGAGTGTAGCATGGTGACATAGGAGGGGGCAAGGTGATTGAGTGCTTCAAAGCCAATGGTAAGGAATTTATGTTTGATGTGAAAGTGGGTGGGCACTTGAGAAGTGGGGAAACATGGACTGGAATCGTTTAGTAGAAAAATGATTCGGACAGCAGAGTTAAGTATGGCCTGGAATGGGAAGATACAGGAGGCAGAGAAATCAGAAAGGAGGCTGAGACAATAATTTAAGGTGGGATAGGATCAATCCTTGGATTAACATGGTAGCAGTTTAGTTGGAGAGAAAAAGGACAGATTTTACCGATATTGTAGAGGTTGAATCGACACAATTTAGTGATTGAATATGGGGGTTAAATGAGAGACAGGAGTCAAGGATAACACCTAGAGTTATGGGCTTGTGAGACAGGAAGGTTTGCGGTGCTGTCTACTGCGACTGGAAAGTCGGGAGAAGGATAGGGTTTGGGTGACAAGTTAAGGAGTTCTATTTTGGATATGTTAAGTTTGAGGTGATTGCAGGACATCAAAGTAGAGATGTCTTGAAGGCAGGAGGAATGCAAGACTGCATGCAGAGAAGAAATGCAGAGAGGGCAGAGTAATTAGGTCTGGAGATGTAGATTTGGGGATCATCTGCATAGAAGTGGTAGTTGAAGGCATGGGAGTGAATGAGTTCTTCAAGGGCATGGGTGTACATGGAGAATAGAAGTGGACTGGGAACTAAACATTGAAGAACACCCACAGTTGGGGGTTGGGAGTAGAGGAGGAGCCCACGAAAGAGACTGGAGGAGAGGAAGGAGGAAGAGGAGGAGAAGAAGGAAAGGACATTGTCAGTGAAGCCAAGGTTGAATAATGTTTCCAGAAGGGGGTGATCGACAGTGTCAAAGGCAGCTGAGCAGTAAAGGAAGATTAGGATGAAGTAGGGGCCATTAGACTTGGCAGATTGGAGATCATTTGTGACCTTTGAGAGGGCAGTTGCTGTGGAGTGAAAGGGACAGAAACAAGATTGGAAGGGATCAAAGAGAGAATTGGAGGAGAGAAACTTGAGGGTTGTAGACTTGCTGTTGGAGAGGAATGCTAGGAGGGAGATGGGATGATAACTGGAAGGAGTCGTGGGGTCAGGGAGGGTATTTTTGGCATGGGAAGACATGAGCATGTTTGAAAGCAATAGGAGAGAAGCTACTGAAAAGGGAACAGTTGAAGATGGTGGTCAGAGAGGGAAGAAGGGAGGGTGAAGGGGTGGCGTCAGATGCACAGGTGGAGGGAGTGGCTTTTGAGAGAAGGCAGATCTCTTGAGATACTGCTGGGAAAGATGAGCAAGTTGAAAATGGGGCAGAAGAATGGAGGAACAGGAGAGGAACGGGAGATTTTAGGGATCAATGGCTTGTGGCCTCAAGGTATTTAAAGTTATTTCAGGAATTCTGTCTCTCTTACTAATCAGCTCTCTTGTTCCCAGATCACACATTTTGATTCTCTCTTTCAGGCCAACCTTTTCACCTTGCCTCAGTCTTGACTTTCCCACTTTGGACTCATTACACTCTCATCCTTGGCTTTGCCTGAAACGTTCTCCCACCTTTAGCATCTCTCCACAGCTCCTGTGTATATTCACAGTGTGCACTAACCTATGCTTATTCATCTATTTATCCATATGTCTGCTCTCAGTGGCTTTGGCATCATTTGTTTCTCTTCCTCCAACTATTTGCGAATAATCCACATCCATCTCCTTTGATAGAGGGCACAGAACATGGCTCTTTCTCAGCCGAATGTTACAAGTGCTTAGTACAATGTTCTGTACAAAATAAGGGCTCAGTAAGTATTAATGATTGATAAGGATTTTTTCCTCCAAGTGACAACGGATGAGCTATTCAGACAAAGCTGTTGATTACAGTTTTCATACTTGTAACTCAAATAGTAAAAAAAGGTGGGTTTTCTCAAGCTACATAAGCACTGCATTTTAATTGACTGTGCATCACTATAAACCTAAAAAAGCTAAAGCTTCAAACTTCTAAGATGATTGACTGTGAGGTCCTAGTAATTTGTTCCCATTTTTCATGAGCTTTCTGAAGTGACTTTAAGCTACCAAGAGGGGCAGGATTGCTTTTTACCAAGAATATTAATAGCCAGCAGGAGATAGATTTTAAAAAATCCAAACATCTCACAATAAACGTTTATCCTACCATGGTCTACAGTTGACTTTCTACGTGGCCACTAATAGTCTTTCCTCAGATTGTGCTCTTCAGAAGAATTTACCACCTCCCTTTCCAATTCTCATGCTGTTAGACTATTTTCTTCCATTACATCAATGCTTTGGGCACTTTGAAAATTAAGCTTATAAAATGAGTGTTAAGAAAAGAGAGGAAATCTTGATTTCCCAAACACCTACCTCCATGTCAGTTTATAAATTATATCATACTATGTGAAAATGAACTCTTTGGATGAATGTGTCAGTTGCTTCTTGGCAATATGCTTAATTGGGAATAAAGTTTTTATTTGAAATGTGCTAATGCAGGTCTTTTTTTTATCAAAGAACATCTACTGCAGTTAAGATGAGCACTGTGGAGTCTTTAAACCAAGTGAAGGACTAGGGCAGACCTATGTATAATCATTTTCTTAAAAGCTTAAGCCTGTCAAAAATTATACATTGAGAAGCAGCGTGGCTCAGTGGAAAGAGCACAGGCTTTGGAGTCAGAGGTCATGGGTTCAAATCCCAGCTCGGCCATTTGTCAGCTGTGTGACTTTGGGCAAGTCACTTAACTTCTCGGTGCCTCAGTTACCTCATCTGTAAAATGGGGATGAAGACTGTGAGCCCCACGTGGGACAACCTGATTCCCCTGTGTCTACCCCAGTGCTTAGAACAGTGCTCGGCACATAGTAAGCACTTAACAAATACCAACATCATTATTATTATTATTATTACATGGGCAGGGAACAGGTCTACAACTCTGTGATAATGTACTCTTAGTAAAGTGCTCTGCATGCAGTAAGCACTCAATAAATATAACTGATTGATTGATTTGGTCTGCAAAATGGACTGAGACAGCATATAATTGTCAGTATCTATTTCTCTCTCTTCCTCTTTCCCTTCTCTCTCATCCCATTGACAATGTCAGGCATACTAGAGCTGGCCTTGGCCAAGTGGTTTTTTCACAGTGCTCTCTTCTCCCATAGTTTCCAACCCATCTGCTATAAGAGAAGGAGCACTTTTTAGACAGATGGGTGCCCAGAGACCTGAAAAGGAACCAAAGTAAATCAATTTGAAGTCTATTTTGAACACTTAAATGTGCAGAACTTGGTATGTATAGCTTATGATAGGAGACACAATCCCTTCCCCCTAGAGGCTTATAATCTCCCAGGGGGAGATATCATTACTAAAATACATTGCAGATAAGGAGAAGAAGGAAAAGGGGTTGTAAATGAAATTGCTGAATTATCCCTGACCTTTCTCCCGCCAACCCACATGGGCTTTGGTGAGATCTCTGAGAAGAGTGTGCCCAGGGCATTGGAAAAGCTTTAAATACCCTCTACCAGCCAAGCAGGTATGCTGGCTCCAGTCAGCTGAGATAGAAGATGATTGGCAGTCATATAGCCTGTAAACTCATTGTAGTCAGGGAACATGTCTACCAACTCTGTTGTAATAATAATAATAATGGTATTTGTTAAATGCTTACTATATGCCAAGCACTGTTCTAAGCACTGAGGTAGATACAAGGTAATCAAGATGGACACAGTCCCTGTCCCTCATGAGGCCCATATTCTTAATCCCCATTTTACAGATGAGGTAACTGAGGCACGGAGAAGTTAAGTGACTTGCACAAGGTCATACAGCAGACAAGTGGTGAAGCCTGGATTAGAACCCACAACCTCTGACCCCCAAGCCCGTGCTCTTGCCACTGGATCATGCTGCTTTCCATGCCGTATTGTATTCTCCCAAGTGCTTAGTACAGTGCTCTTCACACAGTAAGCATTCAATAAATACTATTGATTGATTATTGACATATTGCTCCATAACTTCAATCTGCCACCCAACTCCCCTAGTCCCTCTTCATTTACCAACTCTATTGTATTGTACTCTCCCAAGCACTTAGTACCCTGATCTACACACAGTAAATGGTCAATAAATACTATTGATTGACTGATTGATTGAGTACAAGGCTCTGTATTAAGCACTAGAGAGACTACAACAGTAGCAAGACACATAATCCCTGCCCTCAGTGACCTTACAGTTTAATGGAGGAAACAGTCAAAAATTATTTACAGATAGTGAGTCCAGGAAGAAGAAGTAGAATACAAGAGAACTAAAACAGTGAGACATAATGGAAAGGGTGCAGATGAGTTCTAATCCCAGTTCCACCACTTGTCTGTTCTGTGACCTGGGCTAAATCAGTTAAACTTCTCTGTGCCTCAGTTACCTCACCTGTGAAATGAGAATTAAGATTGTGAGTGCTATGTGGGCCAGGGACTGTATCCAACACAATTATCTTATACTCATCCCTATGCTTAATATAGTGCCCGTCCATAGCCTTAACAAATACCATTTAAAAAAAAGAATTCAATTAACTAATGCTAAGCTTTACAAGACCAAATGATCAAATTTAGATACTGGTGAGTATCAATAAATCAATGGCTTTGTGGAATAATAATGATGGTATTTGTTAAGCGCTTACTATGTGCCAAGCACTGTTCTAAATGCTAGCGCAATAATAATAATAATAATGATGAGGGTGTTTGTTAAGTGCTTACTATGTGACAAGCACTGTTCTAAGTGCTAGGGGAGATGCAAGGCTAACAGGTTGTGTCACATGGGGCTCACAGTCTTAATCCCCATTTTACAGATGAGATAACTGAGGCACAGAGAAGATAGTGACTTGTCCAAAGTCACACAGCTGACAAGTATTGGAACCGGGATTAGAATCCATGACCTCTGACTCCCAAGCCCGTGCTCTTTCCACTAAGCCACGACATTTTATTGCTCCACTTTGGATGTTAAAGGTGGGTTGGGAGAGAAGAAAGGTAGCTCAGACAAGGAGAGCAAGGGATTTGGGCCTTCTGTTAGGTAAGAATTTGTTCATAGGTTAGAGCCAAGGGTCCACTCCAAAGAGCAAAAATGTGTTCTAATTAAAATTTTAATGATGAGGGGCTTTAACTGACATCCTCTCAGGCCATACCTGAGTAATTTGGTAGAAAGTTAAAAAAGTGTTATATTAAAAATAGTGAAGAAAAGTGAATACATCCCTTGAATTAAGTTTTGGACAATATAGAATAATGTAAGCAGTGGTCCAAAATATTGATTTATCATTGATTTCCATTGTCTACAGTCTCTCTCATTTTGATAGCATTCAATTTCCTATTCATTTCTTTAGGGGAGAAAAAGGAAACTGAACATATTATGAATCTAGGGATTTTGCCCTTTAGACCTGGATGATGTTACTAAAAGTAATATGGATCCTGAAGCATTACAATATATAAATATCACAAGCTGAATATAAATGTGCACTGCATTTCTGGTCTTTGGGATATTAAAACACTTGAGACCTAAGATACACATTCTTTTAAGAAAGAGGGTTCCCCCCACATTTTGGGGGATTTTTAATCGTATTTGTTAAGCATTTACTATGTACCAGACACTGTACTACAGTGCTGGGGTAGATACAAGATAACCAGGTTGGACACAGTCTTAATTCCCATTTTACAGATGAGGTAACTTGGGTTCAGAGAAATTAAGGGACTTGACCACCAAGGTCACGCAGCAGACGTGACAAATCCAGATTTTAAATTGGACTGTGATTCCTTCACCAAAAACAATGTCTTATTTGATGTTTTGCCTCCTTTTTTTGGCAAATGCCCAAGTATAATAAGCATTCAATAAAAATCTGGTGCTAGTAATCATTAATTATAGTGAATTTTTCAATATTGGGAACTAAAGCCTGTGATATGTGATAAATATTACTTAGGCAGGTACTCTAATAAGTTTCTCTGGCTACAAGCTATTTTTTGACTTGAATTTCCAATTACTCAGTAATGTATTCACTAAACCATCTCCTCCTCTAGATTGTAAGCTCCTTGTGGATAGGGAATGTGTCTGTTTTTATACTGTGCTCTCCCAAGTGCTTAGTTCAGTGTTCTGCACACAGTAAGCACCCAATAGATACGACTGACTGACTGATTTGTCTTATGCTACCGAGTCATCTTCGACCCATAGCGACACCATGGACACATCTCTCCCAGAAGGCCCCACCTCCATCTGCAATCATTCTGGTAGTGTACCCACAGAGTTTTCTTGGTAAAAATGCAGAAGTGATTTACCATTGACTCCTTCCACACAATAAACTTGAGCCTCCACCCTCGACTCTCTCCCATGCTGCTGCTGCCCAGCACAGGGGAGTTTTGACTTGTAACATAGATTGCCTTCCACTCGCTAGCCACTCTACCAAGCTAGGAATGGAATGGATAGGCCTCTGTCTGACTCTCCCTCCTGTAGTCAAGACTGGTAGAGACTGGGAACTCTCCAGGTGTGACCCTGAGAAGAGGAGTGATTGGCTACCTTTTGCCAAATCTCTCGAACAAGGAGTAGTCATCTCCTGCCAAGATTACTACAATTTTCTCACTCTCTAACCCACTATTTTCTCTCTCCGTTCAGTCCTTTTCAATGTTACCACCAGTGTTATCATGCTTCCTTCTCTCTAACGAAACACTTTCTCCTCAACTCCATTCAGTCTCTAATTCTCTTCCCAGAATCCAGTCCCTAACCAGGTCTTTTAGGGTCATCTTCAACCACATATCTACCTCTTTCAGCATCAAGCTGTATGACCTTCTTTCAGTTGCTTACATCAACTTCCCTCTCCGGCTGGGACTCTAAACCTATTTCAGTCAATCATTGGTATTTTTTGAGCATTTACTGTCTGCAGAGCACTATGCTAAGCACTTGGTAGAGTACAGTAGAGTTGGTAGGCATGATCCCTGCTGTCAAGGGGTTGACAGTGTCCTACATGAAACTCTCCTCATTATATAGAGGCAGGTGAGGACAATCAATCAATTGTATTTACTGAGTGCTTGCTGGGTGCAGAGCACTGTATTAAGAGCTTAGGATTGTACAGTACTAATTAATCAATCAAGCACATTTATCAGTGTTTACTCTGTGCAGAGAACCATACAAAATACTTGAGAGTTTGGTAGAGGTAGTAGACCTCAAGGAGTTTATAATCTAAAGGGGGACACAAACATGCAAATGAATTACAGGTTGGGAAGACACATATGAAGACACAAGCCCTCCCCATCTTTATTTATCTACTTTGAATACCACAAATAGTCATTTGTTCTACTGACTGGCATGCAGATGGCTGCATAATGATGTACATTTTATTCATAATTTTCATTCATATTTATAATATCCTTTGTGATCCTGAAAAACCACCACTTGTTACAACCAACCCAGGGATACTAACTATATGGTTGATCCCTTAACCCAGGTTATAATTAATCAACCAATCAGTCAATCAATCAATTAATGGTATTTATTATGCGCTTACTATGTACAGAGCATTCATTCATTCATTCATTCATTAGTATTTATTGTGTGCAGAGCACTGTACTAAGTGCTCAGGTGAGTACCCCATGTCCAGCCACTCTGGCGCTACAGCCTGAATTGTTTGAGGTGTTACCAGACATATACACTTGCCTGGCGCTGATGTTCCAGCCCAACAATATAGGTGAGTTAGCCCAGCTGTTGGATAGGTGAATCAATTAATCAATGATATTTACTGAGTGCTTACTACAGGCAGAACAGTGTACTAAGCAATTAGGAGGGTACAATACAACAGAATTAGTAGACACATTCCCTGCCCATAAAAAACATTCTTCTCTTGTAATCAGGAGACTCAGGTTCTAATCTAACACTAATAATAATAATAATAATGATATTTGTTAAGTGCTTATTATGTGTCAAGCATGGTACTAAACTCTGGGGTGGATACAAGCCAATTGTGTTGGAAACAGTCCCGTCCTCCTTGGGGTGCCCAGTCTCAATCCCCATTTTACAGCTGAGACAACTGAGGCACAGAGAAGTGAAATGACTTGCCCAAGGTCACCCTCAGCAAACAAGTGGTGGATGTGGAGTTCAAACTCATGACCTTCTGACTCCCAGAAGTAAGCAGCGTGGTCTAGTGGCAAGAGCACAGATTTGGAACTCAGAGGATGTGGGTTCTAATCCTGGCTCTGCCACTTATCTGCTGTGTGACCTTGGGCAAGCAACTTAACCTTTTTGTGCCTTGGTTACCTCATCTCTAAAATGAGGATTCAGGCATTTGATTACCTTGTATATATCCCAGAGCTTAGAACAGTGTTTGGCACATAGTGAACACTTTAGAAATAACATTATTATTATTATTCCCAGGCCCAAGCTCTATCCACTGTACCATGCTGCCTCTACCTGCAGCTAGCTAATAGGGGTCAAGATGACAGCTTGTACTTGGAGTGTCCTTCTTCCCTGCTTGGCTATTTTCTCTGTGCACCCTATGCCCATCAGGAACAGGGCTGGCTGGGACCACAGGCTGTGAATAGCAGTACATGAAGTACTATCACTAAATCTATAGTCATCCCTGCAGGTTCTCAATTCTTAAGTCTCAAGACCAAGGCTCATCAATTCTTCCTTTTGGGAAACTCCACGGGCAAGTAAGTCCCTTCCTACCTACTTCACTTTTGGACCGAGGTTAATGGATCTTGGAGAAGTTCCGTCCAAGGTTTGTGACATATAAAGACACTGGAGAGACCCCTGAGCAGATAATCGAATAAATCATCTCACAGGGGAGGCAGCTAATTTAGAAATGAATGATGCAGATATCAGTAAACTGATTGGGTCTTGTTTGGAGGAATCATTATCAATTGAGAATCGCATTGAACTCCATCAGTCTGATGCATCACTGAAAGATACCAAAATAAATAAAGTTCTGGTTTCTCTACCACTAGATGAAATCTTGGGAATTAAAATTATTGCATGAATTTATGAGAAAGTAGATAAATTAATAAATAAGACTGAAAAAATACCCTAAATGGAAAGAGTTCAAAGGTGTTCAGAAGGAATTTTACTGCTTCAAGTTGGTTTGAGAAGAATTGAGAAGGTACTGTTCACCTTAAACTGGACACATTCCTCACTGAGTTAAAAAGCACTACCAGTCAGCAGAATAAACTCTGCTTCTATTACCTACATAGACTCATAATAATAATAATGAATACTTCCTCATTCATTTGAAATTTGAATCGCTTTAATAAAGATTAATAGTAATAATAAGAATAATGGTATTTGTTAAGCACTTACTATGTGTCAAGCACTGTTCTAAGCGCTGGGGCAGATACAAGGTAATCAATCATGTTGGACAGAGTCCCTTTCCCACATGAGGCTTACACTCTTAATCCCCATTTTACAGATGAGGTAACTGAGGTACAGAGAAATGAAGTAACTTGCCCAAAGTCGCACAGTGGACAAATGGCAGAGCTGAGATCAGAACCCACAGCCTCTGACTTCCCAAGCCCATGTTCTTGCCACTAGGCCATGCTTCCCATAAACAGTAGTGACATTTAACATTACAGTACTTAGCATGTGTAGGAATTTCATATTGCTTTTCTAGAAGTTCTGGATTGGATTCTAATTTATGACATGTATGTCTATGGGAAAACATAACCCATAATATCATTACAGTTTCAAGGAGCCCGATCCAGTTGTATTGTGGGCTAAAAATAACTCTCTATATTGGTGGCATTACGGTCTTGACTTAGAGATCAAAGTTATTATCTTCATTTAAATCTCATAAATTTGTTCATTTTATCAAAGATCATCAATATGTTCATCATAGTATCTGCTCCCATCATCAGAAACAAAAATTGAGGTGTATGAACTTCTGGCCTGACTCATGTCTTCATGCATTAATGGAATCTATTGAATGCTTAACTGTGTGCAGAGCACTGTACTAAGTGCTGGGATACTTTGGGGCCAAGTGTGTTTCCTGATTTTTGCTTAAAAAGATTGCAACCTCCTTGAGTCAGGAATTGATTCTACCAACTTTTATTTTATTGTACTTTGCCAAGTACTTAGTCAAGTGCTCTGCACAGAGCAAGTGCTCAATAAATACTATTGACAGCTTCTTGACCTTACAGTCATCTTGTAAAAGATTTAGATGGTTGATGTCTTGAAAAATGTCTTTGTTCCCATTGGTAGTTGTTTCCTTCCAATGTTCAGGTAGTCTATAGTAAAGATTCTTAGCAGAGACTTCTGATTTACTTAATGGTTGTAGTATCTTTCAAATGCTAAATAATTGTTTAAATCCTCAGGAAAGTGAAACTTTGTGAAGATACCTAAGAAACAGTTTACTGCATTACTACTTATTTTGGTTATCTTTAGAAACTCCAATTTTTCATGGAGCAGAGTTTCGGCACATTTCAGGTAAAAGTGAAATAGCTTAACACCTACTACATGTTACATATAGTACAGACTTGTCTGCTGATCTTCACTTTTCCATTTCATCAACTTCATTTTTAAAGGTCAGTTTTGAGTCCCTAGATATCAAGCGTGATAAACGTTTTGCATCAAATTTCAGGATAATCATAAAATCAGCTTGGATTTCCAAAATACAGCTGACCTGGTCCATGCCCAGCTCAGTCAGTCAGTCAGTTAGTAAATAGTATTTATTTAGGGCTTACTTTGTGCAGAGCACCATTCTAAATAGTAATAATAATAATAATGTTGGTATTTGTTAAGCGCTTACTATGTGCCGAGCATTGTTCTAAGCGTTGGGGTAGATTCAAGGGAATCAGGTTGTCCTGCGTGAGGCTCACAGTCTTCATCCCCATTTTACAGTTGAGGTAACTGAGGCACCGAAAAGTTAAGTGACTAGCCCAAAGTCACACAGCTGACAGGTGGCAGAGCCGGGATTAGAACCGGTGATCTCTGACTCCTAAACCCGTGCTCTTTCCACTGAGCCATGCTGCTTGTGATAATACTACAACAATAAACAGGTACATTCCCTGCCCACAACGAGCTTAAAGTCTAGAGTGGGCTAGGGGTTGCTCTTTTCATGGTTCCTCATTTTCTCTATATTTGGGTAGATGGCTCCATTACACGGCTCCACTCTAAAAACAGCTCAAGCAAAACCCAGACAGCCAATGCTCTCAGTAAAAGGACTGGATCTTAGGGAGTCTTCCTAGAGCAACCACATGGGCATTGACCAGGGCATAGAGGGGGACAAGCAGGTGGTGTGACCAGAGTCAGCTTTGACACTAATCAATCCACTGTATTTATTGAGCGCTTAGTGCATGCAGAGCACAGTACTAAAAGCTTGGGAGAGAACACCATAACGAAGTTGGTAGACATGTTCCCTGATCACAAGAAGCTTAAAATCTAGAGAGCAACTGTAAACATCCAGAAATAGATGCAGAAGACCTTACTACTGGAGAGAGAGACTCTATTCTTCACAGGACATTCACCAGACTGCCTTTCCTACCCAGGACACAAGCATCTCACCAAGAAAATGCTCCTTTGATCATCAGAAGGAATCAAACCCCTAATCTAATGAAAATGCTGGGCTATGCTGCTTCTGAGAATGACAAGGACGAAACACCCCTTTTTCCCATCCCCTAGATCCATCACAGTCAGCATACAATGAACATTTTCATTTAATTTGGGTTCTTGGAAAGATCATAGACTGCCTGTTAGGCCCGTTAGGAATGGGGATAATAATACTTCTCTTCATCCTTCCTCAAGAGGATGTTCTTTTGAGAATGAATTCACTACTGTCTGTTAAGTACTTTGAGCTCCACAGAAGACAAATCCTCTGTAAATGTGATTATTACCATTATTACCCTGTTTATCATTTGGTTAATGGTGGAAAAGTTCCTCTTTTCAAGTCCTGACTGTAAACTACAGCCACAGTTGTTTTTTTTAACCACTTATTTTCCCAATGAGAAGCAGCGTGGCGCAGTGGAAAGAGCACGGGCTTTGGAGTCAGGGCTCATGAGTTCGAATCCCAGCTCTGCCATTTTGTCAGCTGTGTGACTGTGGGCAAGTCACTTAACTTCTCTGTGCCTCAGTTCCCTCATCTGTAAAATGGGGATTAAGACTGTGAGCCCCACGTGGGACAACCTGATTCCCCTGTGTCTACCCCAGCGCTTAGAACAGTGCTCTGCACATAGTAAGCACTTAACAAATACCAACATTATTATTATTATTATTATCTGTTCCGGAAGCTGTGCACAATGGTACTAAAGTAACAATTCAAGGACATCAGTGTGCCTAATGAATAGCAGCACTCCCTTGATTAATGGTACTTGTTCAGAATCACACTAATAGAGGTAAAAAGAACAAAAAAGTGGGTTTTGCTTACCAAGTTTTTCCTATGAGGTAGGTGAGGCATCATCAGAACTGTGTCATGTGTAGTTTATTTTTTTCTTCCCTTTTTATTACCCTTCCTACTACTCAGCCACCGTTGTGTGTTTTTTTCATCCTACAAGTATGTGCTTTTGTCTCTTTCTGGTGCTTGCTATATCATAGGAGTTACCATTCAAGAGGTCGGCTACAAGATCAGCTGAGCATCGCTGGTAAGCATCGGGTTTAGCAATCAGTAAGCACCACATCCTCTTGCACATGAGGGTGGGGGAAGGAGAGGGGAAGAAAGGATGAAGCAGCCGAAAGGCATGTACTGGTCCGAGCTGTCAGCATACAGTTTGGAAACTGGGATATCTATCACAGTGCCACCGGTGAATTGCAGGTGACTGGAGGTATACTTCACAATGCTGTATCACAGTTTATGTATTTTACTAACCTTATTTCATGGGTTTGAAGCTATATAGTTTTATGAGCCCCCAATCCTCTCCTGGTCAGAAATAAATTTTTGCCAGTTATATATATAGAGATAGATAGATTTATATATATCAGAGAGTAGCATTGGTTGTTGGTCTATCTCTCCAGGTTCATCGTTTCCTGGTATTTCTTAGGTTTCTTTCATAATAATAATAATAATGTTGGTATTTGTTAAGCGCTTACTATGTGCCGAACACTGTTCTAAGTGCTGGGGTAGACACAGGGGAATCAGTTTGTCCCATGTGGGGCTCACAATCTTAATCCCCATTTTACAGATGAGGTAACTGAGGCACCAAGTTAAGTGACTTGCCCAAAGTCACACATCTAAGTGGCCAAGTCAGGATTCGAACCCATGACCTCTGACTCCAAAGCCCGTGCTCTTTCCACTGAGCCACGCTGCTTTTCATGGACCAGTGGGTGTCTCTCTGTTAAGTGCTGGGTGGTACAGTTTGTCGAACAGGGTGAGGACTGCAGCACAACCCAAATGCCAGTGTTTGCCTCTTGTTAGATACTCGCCTTGCAAATTGCTCAATCCGCTGATGATTTGAATGGTTACCACTATTGTCGGCTATCTCTGCTCTCCAGCTTTTCTCTCTCCTGGCAGGAACATCTGGGACATAGACTTTACAAACAGTAATAATAACCGTACTTTAGCTTTCAGATTTTTGCAGTTGTTATTATGTCATCATGGTAAATGACCATAATTGACCCCCACAATGAAATGTTGCCAACATTCATATGAATAGCAACTGCAGTCGTGCTTGCTAGCTGCGATGTGCTTCTCAAATAAAATTTTTTGCTGAATAGCCTAAATCTCTGCCTCATTTGGGGACCTGAGGATTTCTGAATACTAATAAAGGATGTTGAGTCGGAAACCAATGACTGCTTAAAGCAGGCAAGTGCCTAAACAGTAAATCCAAGGTAGATGCTCAAAAGGGATTTCTTGGAGATTTTGAAGCAGTGTGGCTTAGTGGATAGAGCACGGGCCTGGGAGTTAGAAGAAACTGGGTTCTAATCCTGGTTCTGCCAAGTGCGTGCTGTGTGCCCTTGGGCAAGTCACTTAACTTCTCTGAGCCTCAAGTTCTGTCATCCGTAAAATGGGGATTAAGACTGTGAGCCCATGGGACAGGACCTGTGTCCAAACTGATTAACTTGTAATTACCCCCATGTTTAGAACAGTGCTTGGCACATAGTAAGCACTTAACAAGTACCATAATTATTATTATTATTTAGGTTTGACAAGAATTTGCAAAATGTCCTATTCCTTTTTTTATTAATGGCATTTGTTAGGTGCTTACTAACAAGGTTGGACCCAATCCCTATCCTATATGAGGCTCACGGTCTTAAACCCCATTTTACAAATGAGGTAACTGAGGCACAGAGAACTTAAGTGACTTGTCCCTGGTCACACAGCACATGTAGCGGAACCAGGATTAGAACTCATATCCTTCTGACTCCCAGACCCGTACTCTATCCACCAGGCCATACTGCTTCTTATGTTGCCTTTATAAATTATTTGACAAGGGCCTGATTAATTAATAATAATAATAGTAGTAATTGTGGTATTTGTTAAGCACTTACTATGTGCCAGGCACTGTACCAAGCACTAGGGTGGATACAATCAAATAGCATTGGATGCAGTCTCTGTCCCACATGAGGGATCACAATCTCAAACTCCATTTTACAGATGAGGAAACTGAGGCCTAGAGAAGTTAAGTGACTTGTGCAAGGTCACACAGAGCAGCAGATATGTAGCAGAACCAGAACAATAACCCATGACCTTCTGGCTCCCAGGACCATGCTCTATCCACTACGCCATGCAGCTCCTGAAGTTGTAGAAGTTCCCTGTCCTATGAGTTTATGTAATTTCATATTGTGTAATTGAGTCCAGGAGGAAGGAAAGCCTACCGTCACAAGGTTTAAGACCTGGGATAGACTAAACTCACCAGTGGAGATGGTGAGTACAGAAGCCAGATAGGACTATGCTCATGAGAGCAACAAAGAACATGAAAATGCCAAACTGCATTAGTTATTTGGCCAAAGCTCATCATTTTCATGCTGTATTTAGGATTCAGCTAGGGGTATGTCCAGGCAATTTTCAGCTGATTTGGCCCACGGACCTGGCTCAGCAGCCTGGCTCTGCACAAGCCTCTCAATCTCATTTCCCTTCCATTTCTGTTTCCTGGGCTCATGCCTAATATTTACCAGTTGAGCTTTTCAAACTGCTGCTTGGTCTTCAACAATCATTTTATTTTTAATGGGACCCATATACATTTGTACCTCGTATTCAAAGAAGATGTAGTTGATGGTGAAATTCACATTGGAGTCTGGATGTGACTGAATAGGTCAGTGCAGTACTCACAGTCCTGAACACATTTAAACCCAAAAATGTTGTCTTTTGTTATCAGGTTCGATGTTTGAAGTATTTGATATTGCTTTCTCTCTTGCTTCCGTGTGTCTTTTTTCTTATGACTCTTTTGCTCAAAAGAAGTCACTCCCTTCCTCAGAGCAATAACTCATGCTGGTCTCTATTTGTTAAAGGACTTTCAGTTTTAATTTGGTGGGCATTAAACTCACTATATTCAAGCTGACTACATTTTCTCCCTCATTCCCTTCTACTCCACTAACAACTCTGATCCTCCTCTTGTCAGCTTTTATTCCCATGGTCATTCCTTCTCAGAGGCATGTCTTTTTTTTGAACACCTCCCCACCTATCTTCTAATCCATCTTCTTCTGGCCATTCAGACTCATTTCACTGTCTTCCTCCTCCAAATTAATTTAAGTTAAAAGTGACCATACTTGTTAGGGTAGTGTATATGTTTTTGACGAACAGAAAATCTTTGGCAGAGTCAGAGGGAAGCAACGAAGAAGAGAAGGAAGCACACATGGATATCTGGACTCTAGGCTTCAGTGCTCTCCATCATCTTGCCTCCTCCTACCTCTCCTCCCTTCTCTCTTTCAACTGCTCCTCTGCCGCCCACTTCCTCACCGTCCACCGGTCTCGCCTATCCAGCCGTCGATCTCAGGTCATGTCCTCCCGCGGTTCTGGAATGCCCTCCCTCCTCACCTCCTTCAAACTAATTCTCTTCCCCTCTTCAAAGCCCTACTTAGAGCTCACCTCCTCCAAGAGACCTTCCCAGACTGAACTTCCCCTTTTCCCTCTGCTCCCTCTGCTGCCCCTCTACCCCTCCCTTCACCTCCCCTCAGCTAAGCCCCCTTCCCCCCCCCCCCCCCCCCCCCCCCCGCCTTTCCCTCTGCTCCTCCCCCTCTCCCTTCCCCTCCCCTCAGCACTGTGCTCATCCGCTCTATTGTATGTATTTTTTATTACCCTATTTATTTTGTTAATGAGATGTACATCACCTTGATTCTATTTATTGCTATTGTTTTTGTCTGTATGACTCCCCCATTAGACTGTAAGCCCATCAATGGGCAGGGATTGTCTTCATCTGTTGCCGAATTGTACATTCCAAGCGCTTAGTACAGTGCTCTGCACATAGTAAGCGCTCAATAAATACTATTGAATGAATGAATATCTTAGCTTATAAATAAATATATCACTCAAGCAGCATGGCTCAGTGGAAAGAGCACAGGCTGGGGAGTCAGAGGTCATGGGTTCAAATCCCGACTCCGCCACTTTGTAACTTTGGGCAAGTCACTTAACTTCTCTGTGCCTCAGTTCCTTCATCCGTAAAAAAAATGGGGATTAAGACTGTGAGCCCCACGTGAGACAACCTGATCTACTTGTATCCTCCCCAGCACTTAGAACCGTGCTTTGCACATAGTAAGTGCTTAACAAATGCCATCATCATCATTATTATTATTATAAAGCATACAGTGACAAGTTTGATTTTTAATAAAGATACACAAGATCCAACTCTAAACCACAACTTGTTCTTCCTACTGTTTCCCATTGTTTTTAAAAATGTTATTTTTTAAATAGAAGCTAAACAACTCACAGAAAGAAAAAGTGTTGTGTTATTCATTCTGGAGAGGGGTTTGGAAAGTTCCAAGATGACAGTGAGTTGGCTTGTCTCTTCACAAGCAAGAGCTTAAGGCCTCTGGACCTCACTGAAGGCAAGAATGTCCTCCTCACTACAATGCAAATTTGTTGAGAGCAGAGCTTGTTCTCTTGTTTCTGTTGTACTCTCTCATGTGTTTAGTTCAGTGCTTAGCACTCAATAGGCATTCATTTTGCCCCTGATTGATTGAAGATAATGAAATGTTATCCATTTCCCACTTCATTATGATCAGGGAATGTGTCTATTGATTCTGTGTATTGTACTCTCCCAAGAGCTTAGTACAGTGCTCTGCACATAGAAAGCACTCAATTAATACCATTAATTGATTGATTCCCAACTATCCAAGAAATTTAAAGGTCAAGAAGTTTCAAGAAGGGCAAGTTTAGGCTTGGATTGAGGGGAATGATTGTTGTCACCTATGGATCAGCAGAGGGGTCATGGGTAAAGATCTTCTGGGTATCGGCAAAAAGCATCTGTCTCCTCTTCTAGGGGGAATGGGGAGCACATGCAGAAGTCCTCAGCCAAGCATTCCTGCTTGTTCTGAACCAATCACCTTTGACCACATTCAATCTTCCAGGTCCAGTGCTCCTAGCTACAGAACTTCAGGAATTTGCCTGGGACTTAGAAATGAGGTGTTTTCACCCCCCACCAAAAGACTGTAAACTTCTGGTCAAAAATGGTGAAGGTTGAACCTTGCGGATTCTTGTTCAAAGGGAAAGAAGATAAAGGAGGAAGGATGTGAAGGAGACTTTAAGCTGCGAGTCTGCTTTCTATAAAGGCCTCATAATGTCTAAACCTCTTTGCAAGGTCATTCTTGGAAAGGGAGTTGACTGTCTCCCCTCCATTCAAACCCCTAGAATAACTGGAGAGGTGAACTACTGGTATTTCTCAAAGATGTTATTGAACCACTAACTCTCTTTAGTAGAGTAGGCAAATACAATTCAGTCATTTTATTTAGGCAAAAGGAGTGTAAAGATATTGAATAACTCTCATAGCAAATCAAGTAGTTTCAGGTGCTCAGAAATGAGTTATTGGTTGATTATAGACCCAGCTACACGAACCTCACTCTATCCATTCTGAAAGAAAGGGTTCAATTATCGTTGATTGAGATTGAGCCTGAATTGATGCTGATTAGTGGAACAGATGCAACAAGAGCGCTAAATCCCACTGAGAAGTCAGTGATAACTATGCTGTATTCCATTTTGCCAAGAACCTTGAAGGAAACCAACTTCAAGGGACAAGGAGAGTCTAGAGTTTTTAAAGCTCAGAAGCAGCATGGCCTGGTGGATAGGTGGTCGTGGGTTCTAATCCCGGCTCTGCCACTTTTCTGCTGTGTGACCTTGGGCAAGTCACTTCACTTCTCTGTGCCTCAGTTACCTCATCTGTAAAATGGAGATTGAGAGTGTGAGCCCCACAAGGCACAGGGACTCTGTCCATCTCGATTTGCTTGTATCCACCCCAGTGCTTAGTACAGTGCCTGGAACATAGTAAATGCTAAACCTCTTGACTGTAAACTCACTGTGGGCAGGGAATATGTATGGTATTGTTGTAGTGTACTCTCCCAAGTGCTTAGTACAGTGCACTGCAAACAGTAAGTGCTCGATAAATATGATTGAATAAATGAATGAACAAATACCATCATTATTATTATTATTATTACCCAGAACACCAAATTACTTAATGTGCTAGGAATTTTATAAAAAGTTTCTTCGTATTTTTATTTTAACTTTAGGTTAGTCCATTTTGGGGTAGCTCTCAGAGATCAGTGGTCTCTCAGAAAGAGACAGATCAGATATATTTATATCTGTCATAGTGTTCCAAAG
Source organism: Ornithorhynchus anatinus (assembly GCF_004115215.2). Classification (NCBI taxonomy): domain Eukaryota; kingdom Metazoa; phylum Chordata; class Mammalia; order Monotremata; family Ornithorhynchidae; genus Ornithorhynchus; species Ornithorhynchus anatinus. Next base: position 16,537,397 of record NC_041728.1, on the reverse strand, counting down.
ATGATATTACTGATGGTGCTCACTATTTGTGTATGCAGGAATGTCTGAACCTCCCTTCCTCACTTATTGAACAGTTGAGGCTGTTGTGTGTGACATGTGGTCGAACTGTACTTTCCAAGTGCTTATTACAGTGCTCTGCACACAGTAAGTGCTCAATAAATACAATTGAATGAATGAATGAATGTGGTCTGTCTGTTCTTCCCACACTGCTTGGGAATGCCCAAGTTCAAAGCAATATAACAGCTGCTATTATCATCCATTTCCTTATGGGTTCCACCAAGTAAAATAGTGCACTCTCCCAAGCACTTAGTACAATGCTCTGCACATGATAAATGCTCAGTAAATACAGCTGATGATGATGTTGATGATGATGATGGGTATTGCCTCACTGTTATACGTGGTTACCTGGTGCTGAAGACTGGTCACCTTTCTGGACTCTGTTGTAAATAATGTTGCTTTGCCATTTGAAGAAGCAGTGTGGCTCAGTGGAAAGAGCACGGGCTTGGGAGTCAGAGGTCATGGGTTCGAATCCCGGCTCCCCCACTTGTCAGCTGTGTGACCTTGGGCAAGTCACTTAACTTCTCTGTGCCTCAGTTACCTCATCTGTAAAATGGGGATTAAGGCTGTGAGCCTCATGTGGGGCAACCTGATTACTCTGTATTTACCCCAGCGCTTAGAACAGTGCTCTGCACATAGTAAGCGCTTAACAAATACCAACTCTTACGAGAAGCAGCGTGGCTCAGTGGAAAGAGCATGGGCTTTGGAGTCAGAGGTCATGAGTTCGAATCCCAGCTCTGCCACTTGTCTGCTGTGTGACCTTGGGCAAGTCACTTCACTTCTCTGTGCCTCAGTTACCTCATCTGTAAAATGGGGATAAAGACTGTGAGCCCCACGTGGGACAACCTGATTCCCCTGTGTCTACCCCAGCGCTTAGAACAGTGCTCTGCACATAGTAAGCGCTTAACAAATACCAACATTATTATTATTATTATTACTATTTGAAGTTTATTTTGGGATGAAGGGGATGCAGACATCTATGCAGGGCAACATCTGAGAGCTAGAAATAAAAAAAAATAATAATAATAATTGTTAAGCACTTTCTTTGTGCCAAGCACTGTTCTAAGTGCTGGAGTAGATTCAAGCTCAATCCCCATTTTATAGCCTTAATCTCCATTTTACAGATGTGGTAACTGAGGCACAGAGAAGTTAAGTGACTTGCCTAAGGTCACATAGGAGACTTGTGGCAAAGCCAGGATTAGCACCCATATCTTCTGACTCCCAAGCCCTGGCTCTTTCCACTAGATCATGCTGCTTTTCTGGGAGAGAAGACGAGATAATAACATTGTTGAATAACACTGTTGAACACATCTTCACTTTGGCCAGGTGTCTGATATCCACTTGGCACTTTACACAGGCTGTCTGTCCCGGGACATGACAAACTATTATATTAGTGCATTATTTTCCTCATTCATACTAGGATAGGTCCCTCAGTACCGACCACCACTGTACTGTAAACTAGTGATATTCAAGGTCTTGTGGATGACTCTTTGTCCAAACCAAAGCAGCCTGTACATCATTTATCAATCTTCTTGGGTGCTTATTATAATTATCCTTGTTATTTTGTATTATTTCACACCTCTGACTCCTACAGTAAGACCACACTTCCCCTTTTCCATTACTTCTCAATCTCTCGCCTCTGTCTAATAAAGAAGATTGATATGGAGGATGTTCGTTTTCCCTCCTCAGATGCTATTGCTCATACTAATAAAAGTTATTTTTGCTCCATCAGACACCACTGCCTTCTCTCATCGTTCCCTCTGTGCTGCAGTGTGGAACAACCTATAATAATCTGCTCCCACTTTGCTACCAAAAATAAAATCATTTTTATATTAAATACTTTTTCCACTGTGATAATGCCAAATTTTCAACACGATTATGACAATTAAACTATTTCAACTGCAGAATCTTCCCATGAAGTTGGATTAATGTGAGTGTTCTCAACTCTCAAAGAGGAATACTTCTGTTCCCAAAGAGTTACACAGGTCCCTAGGCTCCAAGCTTTGTTTATGTTTGGTAAAATTTGTGAAAATGAACAATACACCACTGCAATTCCAAAGGTTCTTCCTGGAGCAAAATCCAGACTATTAAATGCCAAGGTTTTAATAGTTTGCCAGTGTCGGTTTTTGCCTGTTGTGAAATCACATTGGTAACATCCTTTACATAACACACATATTCCCAAACGTGGAGTGGAACTAAAACTGATAAAGGTGCAGTTTTCATGACAGCTTTACTGATGCTAGGTAACTGATTGGTGAAGGTAGTCTGGAAGGAAGTATTGCTTCAATAACTGTATTAATGGAAAATATTCTAAATGACAATACCCAAATGCTACAGAGGCATCCGCTACCCGTTTTCACTCCTCACTACTACAATGAACTCACCTTTCCTGACTGCCCTCAGATTATCTCTAGAATTGTAATTCCCAATTTAAGTACTTGAATTTTACAACAGCCAGGGGTGCTCCAGTTCAAGAGAACTGGAAATTCATCGTAGATTTCCAACAACTCATCAAATATGTTCTTGAATCCCAAGACACATATGGTCCTGATTGCACCTGACACTGATAAGAAAAGTCTTTTTCTGCTCTTCCAACAACTGATCATTTAGGGTGGCCATGTCTGTAATGTGTTCTGATTATAACTGTGCTCTTTACTTCATCTCAAAATCAGGACGTGAACAATTTTTATAACCAACAGAATTTTTCTTTTCTCCTGGGGATATGTTAGAAGAGCATAACGGCATCCTTGTATTGCACACTTACTGGATGAAAATCCTGGAGAGTCACTCATTGTGCAGCTGAAAGTTGTCATGCTGTGCCTTGGTCTTTTCCACCCTTTCCTCCAACTACCTCTCAAATACCAGAATTGTTATCATTCTCTTCCCCCAACAACTGTTCCGTCTCTCTCTTCCTCTTCCTCTGTGTGTTTGTCTCTTTCTTGTCTCTCTGCACCCTCTCTTCTCCTCCTCATTTCCTCTCTCTCCTATTTGTTTTCTCTCCATTCCCTCTTCATTTCATTCCTTCCCTCCCTTTATCTCCCCATCTTTCCCTTTCTTTCTCTCTCCACAACACATTCTCTCATTTATCTCATATGCATTTGTGTCCCTGGGGCCTTAATTTGCCACCGTTGTCTGGTCTGGCAATAGCAATTTTGGAGGAGGATGGAGGAATGTGCGGAAAGCAGGGGGAAAAGTCAGAGAAAATCCAAGAGTATTCTGGAATTTCCTCTCTCCCAGGGAAGAAAATAGTAATTTTGAAACAGCTGTCTTCAAGTTTGCCTTTGTCTGCAAAGGCACACTGAGCCTCTCTGCTGGATATTTCAGACCCAAAGATTGCTACTGGGAGAAAAGAAGGTTTTCTGCCTTGAGGTATCCAAATTAGTGGATCAAATTCACTAGATAATTGTTCAGGCTCTTCTTCATTTCCTCTGTATTGACACAACCTCAGTGGAAGTATACAAAACATAGCTCTTTGCTCCGTTAGTTCTTGCACAATTGCTTTATCATCCAGAAGCGTCGGATGCATTTATTATTCTTTGATGTCACGAAGGCGGAATATTAGAACAAATTTCTTTCATGTAATCATGATCTCCCTAGTCTTATGCTTCTGAGTCTCCAGCTCTCATTTTAAGACATTGCCTATTTGGAGGTTGTGAAGTATTAACTCATTAATGACTACCTCACCTTGCTCACCTTTCAACAGGTGAAACCTACCCATTATTCCCGGTGCAAATCCAAATTAGCATGTGTCAGATTTTCCCAAGTGAACTATTGAATCACTCCCATAGATTTTTCTCTTTCATTTAAACTTGTTCTGGACTTTGAAGAACTGTAACTCCTCACTAGATTATATGTTCCTTGAGGGCAGGGATAATGCCAACCTTATCCACTGTACTTTCCCAAGCATTTAGCAAAGAGCTCTGCTCTGCTCAATTAATACCATCTGTTAGTTGACCATAGTCATCAGCTCATCTCTTATGTAAATATGTGGTACAAATTCATTTTAGACAGGTTTACCTTTCATGCTATTGGATATTCACTGCCAGGAGGGCAAAAAGAATCCACTGTTCATTTTTTAATTCTTTTAAATTTCATTTACTGTGATCTAATTTTTCCTTTCAGTCTCTTCATTATTCAATTCTTGCTGAAAAGGAAGAGGAGGAAAAACTCAAGGCTTTTTGATGATCCTGGGATCATTCCATTGATTGTGAGCTATTGTTTCTCTTTCCTTTTGTTCGCTCTTCCACCTCATGTCTGTTATCCAGGCAAAGGGAAGTAGAGATAGTGGGGGTCTAGTTATCTGCTTTTCAGCTAGTCTCTTTATTCCTTGTATGGCTATATGTCTTGCATTTTTATTTTCATCTCCTAGCCTGCCCTCTGCCTTGACTCATAGCACTGATTTCAGTGTCTTGGAGGTGATTCCCCTATGAGAGGGACCTTGGAAAGGGATGTAATGGTTCTGGATCAAGAGATAGGGATCAGGGGTTCATCAAGAGAAACATTCTAAGTCAGAGCATAGTTGGCATATATCCTCAAAGGGCACCCATGGCATCATGGCATTAAATGGCACCCCCAATGTGACACACTCAATGTGCAATGTAGTATAACAATGCCACATGTGTCTTTGTGTCCAGAATTTTGGAGTGCCATCATTAGTCACTTGAATAGGAGATTTAGAGTGAATATAGAGTGCCTCAATTACCTCATCTGTAAAATGGGGATTAACTGTGAGCCTCACGTGGGACAACCTGATTACCCTGTATCTACCCCAGCGCTTAGAACAGTGCTGTGCATATAGTAAGCGCTTAACAAATACCAACATTATTATTATCTGGACATTGGAATAAAAAAAATGAGACCAACTTGCAACATACTGTCGAGATGAAGATGAGTGTGTTTTTGCCTGAAACAGCGTCGTACCCTGAATCTTTGTACCACTAACATGATCCTCACTGAGGACCGTCTGCCTCTTTTATTCTTATTCTGCTTTATTACCCTGCTTTCTTTTAAGTGACTCCCTTCTCCTGGGGTTTTATTAGCAATGAGGAGTGGATGAATCAGCTATATGGAAGGAGAAAGAGGCATTTACTTCCATGGGTCCCCATTGCCACTCCTCACATGAAAACTTCGGCATAGATGGATGCAGAGTACCACTTTTGCCATGTGCTTGGCATATGTTAATACCAGTCTTCCCCAGTAGATTGTAAGCACTCGAGTGCAAGGATCGCATCCACCAACTCCATTGTATTGTGCTTTTCCAAGCGCTTAATACAGTGTTTGGCATATAGTCAGTGCTCAGTAAATACCACTGATTGATTGAGAGCCCGGCCTGAAATTCCTAGGATGGTGACCTCCCTAGGTCCAAATTTCTGAGTCTGTTGAACTTTTCCTCTTCACTTCACCCTCTGGCAGCTATATTATCATGGTGCTGCTATGACTTTTATTTGGCCACCTACGAAGAAACACCCCACCTATGGAAAGTCTTTGGTCCAAATAAGTCTCCTTCACAACAGATTTCAATGTACTTACAACCTTTAAACCTTCCATGGCCAATTACATTACCTGTACTTCATGGAAGATGGTCCCCTTCATATAATTTCTTAATAACAAGAAAACAACATATTTCAATGGCATAAGGACTTTTTCTCTCCTCAGCAATATGGCAGCAGTGGATCTTTCACACTGACAAGGCAGGTAAGGCTAAGCATTTTACTCTTTGGCTAGATTTGAGATCCTATTAGATTAATCAATCAATTATATTTATTGAGCAATTACTGTGTGCAGAGCTTTGTCCTAAATGCTTTGGAGAATAATAATAATAACGGTATTTGCTAGGCACTTACTATGTGCCAAGCACTGTCCTAAACTCTGGGGTAGATACAAGATAATCGAGGTGGATGCAGTCCCTGTCCCACATAATGCTCACAGACTTAATCCCCTTAATCCTTAAGGTAACTGATGCACAGAGAAGTTAAGTGACTTGCCCAAGGTCACCCAGCAGACAAGGATAGATACAGGATTAGAACACATGACCTACTGACTCCCAGGCTGTGCGGCATCCACTAGACCACGCTGCTTCATAACAGGTGGTAGACACATTCCTGCCCATTGTGTTCTTACAGTCTAACGTCACTGCACTCCTCAAAAAACTCCAGTGGTTGCCCATCCACCTCTGTATCAAACAAAAACTCCTCATCATTGGCTTTAAAGCACTCCATCACCTTGCCCTCTCCTACCTCACCTTGTTTCTCTCCTTCTACACCCCAGCCCACACACTTCTCTCCTCTAGAGCTAAGCTTCTCATTTGCCCTCTCACCCATCTCGTTGCCAACCCCTAGCCCACATTCTGCCCCGGCCTGGAATGCCCTTCCTCTTCAAACGTGATGGACAATTACTCTCCCTCCTTCAAAGCCATCTCCTTCAAGAGGCCTTCCCAGACTAAGCCTCACTTTTTCTCATCTCCCACTCCCTTCTGTCTTCCTGGCCTGCTCCTTCTGCTCTCCCCTGCTCCCAGCCCCAGAGCACTTATGTACATATCTGTCATTTTATTTATTTGTATTGATGTCTGTCTCCCCCCAGCCTGAAAGCTCATTGTGGGCAAGGAATGTCACTGTTTACTGTTTTATTGTACTTTCCCAAGCAATTAGTACAATGCCCTGCAAACAGTAATGCTCAAAAAATACATTTAACTGAATGAGTAAATGAATGAGTGGGAGAAGAGGAAATGAGGGCTTAGTTAGGGAAGGCCTCTTGGAGAAGATGTGCTTTGAATTAGGTCCAGATTATTAGATCCACTCCAGTTGAAGCCCTGGGTACTCCCAAGAGCCCTCCATCTCCACGACCCATGCAAGCCAAGTCCATGTAGAGACTGAAGATGGCCTTGTTCACTCCATCCAGAAACTGGCTCCCTATGAGCTTGGGTTGTATAGGGCAGTCTCAGTTGACCTTGACTCCATTATTGGGTTACTTATCTGATAAATGTTAATATTAGTGTATATTCATTCATTCATTCAATAGTATTTATTGAGCGCTTACTATGTGCAGAGCACTGTACTAAGTGCTTGGAATGTACAAATCGGTAACAGATAGAGACAGTCCCTGCCCTTTGACGGGCTTACAGTCTAATCGGGGGAGACAGACAGACAAGAACAATGGCAATAAATAGAATCAAGTGTATCCTGAATGCCTATTATTATGGTACGTTAAGCACTAACTTTGTGCCAAGCATTGTTCTGAACACTGAGGTAGATACATGGTAATCAGATTGGATACACTCCCTGATCCACATGGGGCTCACAGTCTAAGTGAGAGGGACTAGGGTTTAATCTCCATTTTACAAATGAAAGAACTGAGCCAAATAGAAGTTAAGTGACTTGCCCAGGTTTGCACAGCAAACAAGTGGCAGAACTGAGAATAGAATCCAGGTCCTCTGAATCCTAGGCCCATACTCTTTCCACTAGGTCATGCTACTTCCTTGTATTTCTTGCTGAATACAGTGAGCTGTACTAAGTGCTTGGAAAGTACAACAAAAGTGCAAGACATATTCCCTGCCTACAAGGTGCTTTCTTCACCACCTAACTTATTTTATATCACTCAGCCGATCATTCAGTGGCATTTACTAAGTGCTTACTGTGTGCAGAGTACTGTATTAAGCTCTTGGGAGATTACAATACAACCAGAGTTGGTAGGCACATTTCCTGCCCACAAGAGTTTACAGTCTAAACAGGGAGACAGACATTAATAGAAATAAATAAATTATAGATATTCACATAAGTAATTACAATAATAATGATTCTGGTATTTGCTAAGCGCTTACTATGTGCCAGGCACTGTACTAAGCATGGGGTGGATACAAGCAAATCAGGTTGAACACAGTCCCTGTTCCATATGGGGCTCAGAGTCTCAATCCCCAATTTACAGATGAGGTAACTGAGGCAGAGCAAAGTGAAGTGACTAGCCCAAGGTCACACAGCAGACAAGTGGCGGAGCTGGAATCAGAACCCACGACCTTCTGACTCCCAGGTCTGTGCTCTTTCCACTCCGCCAGTGCTGTGGGGCTGAGGATGAGGCAAATCCTAAATACCCAAAGGGCACAGCTCCATACTGTACTGTATTCTCCCAAGCTCTCCTCAAGGTAAATGTTCAATAACTACGATTGATTGATTAGCAAAATGATCTGGGCAGCATAGTGAAGTATAGACTGGAGAGGGGAGAGGCAGGAAGGTCTGTGAGGAGGCTGATGGAATTTTATTCAGTGCTTTGATGGACAGGTATCAAGTCGAGGGGAGCTGCCTTATTAAACATCTTCGAATCTGAAGGAGGGACCTTTGAAAGTCACCCAGTGCATTCCTGAGGCTGAATTTTATGAGGAGCTGGATCATTTCATTGCACCAACATTTGTAGCCACACAAACTAAAAATAGAAGAAGATACAAATGAGGATTTTATGCTTCGGGGCATAAGTTGATCCCCTGAGAGGAAAAAAAAAAGCCTCAGCTGTCTCTCTCCCTTGAAGGAGCCTTCTGCACCATAATAGCTGAACGTATGTATTCTAGTGTTTTCCTCTTCTCAAGAAGTATTAGGAAATGGTCCCTTTTGAAGAGAGAATGTTGGGCTAATTTGAGTAATCCAATATGACTAATCTGACATCCTTAGAATACAGAGTTCAGTTCCCAAGAGGAAGCAAGCCCTTGGTGTGTTTAGTTTTGGAGAAAATTTGTCAACCTTAATTCCACTTAGTAATCACTTTACTGGCTTCCTCTTTAGTACGCAGACAATTTTTTAGAAAGTTGATATGTGTCAACTTAAAATTGTCCTTCCTGACTCTTATATGTAATGCTCTTTTTCCTTAAGTTAATATGTTACTAATTGGAAACCATGGGTTCCAAAGTTATAAATTGCATTTTAGGAAAAGTTATGTAATGGCATTAACAAGCAAATAGCCCTTACTCCAATAATCAGATGGCGATTCACAAGGCTGAAGATAGAATTAAATGACCTCAAAAAAAGTTTTAAAGTCACAGTGAGCTGCTAGTACTGAGCCTGACATATTTTAAAAGTTGTACCTCAGGGTGTAAAATGGGTCATTTATATATTTTGGATATCTGATATATTAGCTATTTTAAATTATAATTGAGTATTGAAAGGGCATGGGGATGCTAAGTGTGTTGGAGCTGGGTTATAGAAATGGTAAGGACAGTAATAATGATGATAGTAATAATAGTGACAATATTAATAATAATAATGCCATTTAAGTGCTTACTGCACTCAATAAAGAGCCTTGAAGAACACTAACTGTTAAGAATTTTGTTTTGTTGTCTGTCTCCCCCCTTTAGACTGTGAGCCCATTGTCTCTGTTGCCGAATTGTACATTCCAAGCGCTTAGTACAGTGCTCTGCACACAGTAAGTGCTCAATAAATACGATTGAATGAATGAATGATTGAATGGAGTCAGAAAAGGTAAGTGAAAAGAAGCAGTTAGGTGAGAGGAAAATTAGGTTTAGTACAGTGTCAGCAAAACAAAGCCTGAGTGTGTTTCGGGGGGTCAAGCAGGGCTAGGCCAGATTAGCATACAATGGATTTGAATGAGGTTCCTGATGGCCTCAGAGCATGCAGTTTTGTGGAGGGATCATGTGGAAAATCTGATTATAGTGGTCAAGAAGAGTTGGTGGAGAGGAACTGAAGACTGTAAAACGGGGAGGGAAGATGGGGAGATGCTGGAGGGTTCTGTGGGTTCAAAAAAGGGCCTCAAGTATGGGGATGAGTTGGGATATGTTGGAAGGCTGAGAGAATGAGCCAACAGGGAGTGAGATGTTGAAGATAGCCGTGAAGGAGGGGGGAACAGCGAAGACAAGTGATTTTAGAAGATAAGCGGGGTTAGAATCAAATGATATAGATAGAAGGGGTAGATTTAGAAGATTTAGGGTAGATAGACGCTTCTTCTCCTCCCTCATCGACACCCATGCCCGTCACCCCCGCCGATTGTTCCGGACCTTTAACTCTCTCCTTAGGCCCCCTGTTCCTCCCCCTCCCCCATCTCTCACCCCTAATGATCTGGCCACCTATTTCCTCACGAAAATCAACACGATCAGGTCTGAGCTCCCCAAAGTCACCCCTCCGCCTCTCCCCTCCCCCCCCCAACAACCCCTCCCCTACTTTCCCATCCTTCCCTGCAGTATCCTCAGAGGAGATCTCCTCCCTCCTCGCAAGTGCCACTCCCTCCACCTGCGCCTCGGACCCCATTCCCTCTCACCTTCTTAAAACCATCGCCCCTGCCCTCCTCCCTTCCTTAACTTCTATTTTAACCACTCAATCTCCAAGGGCTCCTTCCCCTCTGCCTTCAAACACGCCCACGTCTCCCCCATCCTAAAAAAACCCGCTCTTGACCCCACTTCCCCCTCCAGTTATCGTCCTATCTCCCTACTACCCTTCCTTTCCAAAATCTTAGAACGAGTCGTCTACAATCGATGCCTAGAATTCCTTAACTCCCATTCTCTCCTAGACCCCCTCCAATCTGGCTTCCGTCCCCTCCACTCTACCGAGACTGCTCTCTCTAAGGTCACCCATGACCTCCTTCTTGCCAAATCCAATGGCTCCTACTCCATTCTGATCCTCCTTGACCTCTCTGCTGCCTTTGACACTGTCGACCATCCCCTCCTCCTCCGTACCTTATCTCACCTTGGCTTCACGGACTCTGTCCTCTCCTGGTTCTCCTCTTACCTCTCTGGCCGATCATTCTCGGTCTCCTACGCTGGAGCCTCCTCCCCCTCCCATCCTTTAACTGTTGGAGTTCCTCAAGGGTCAGTTCTTGGCCCTCTTCTGTTCTCCATTTACACTCACTCCCTCGGTGAACTCATTCGCTCTCACGGCTTTGACTACCATCTCTACGCAGATGACACGCAGATCTACATCTCCGCCCCTGTCCTCTCCCCCTCCCTTCAGGCTCGCATCTCCTCCTGCCTCCGGGACGTCTCCACCTGGATGTCTGCCCGCCACCTAAAACTCAACATGAGCAAGACTGAGCTCCTCATCTTCCCTCCCAAGCCCGGTCCGCTCCCAGACTTCTCCATCACCGTGGATGGCACGACCATCCTTCCCGTCCCGCAGGCCCGCAATCTCGGTGTCATCCTTGACTCGTCCCTCTCGTTCACCCCACACATCCTATCCGTTACCAAGACCTGCCGGTTTCACCTCTACAATATCGCCAAGATCCGCCCTTTCCTCTCCACCCAAACGGCTACCTTACTATTACGGGCTCTCGTTATATCCCGGCTAGACTACTGTGTCAGCCTTCTCTCTGACCTCCCTTCCTCCTCTCTCGCCCCGCTCCGGTCTATTCTTCACTCCGCTGCCCGGCTCATCTTCCTGCAGAAACGATCTGGGCATGTCACTCCCCTTCTTAAACAACTCCAGTGGTTGCCTATCGACCTCCGCTCCAAACAAAAACTCCTCACTCTAGGCTTCAAGGCTCTCCATCACCTTGCCCCTTCCTACCTCTCCTCCCTTCTCTCTTTCTACCGCCCACCCCGCACGCTCCGCTCCTCTGCCGCCCACCTCCTCGCCGTCCCTCGGTCTCGCCTATCCCGCCGTCGACCCCTGGGTCACGTCCTCCCGCGGTCCTGGAACGCCCTCCCTCCTCACCTCCGCCAAACTGATTCTCTTTCCCTCTTCAAAACCTTACTTAAAAATCACCTCCTCCAAGAGGCCTTCCCAGACTGAGCTCCTCTTCCCCCTCTACTCCCTCTGCCATCCCCCCTTTACCTCTCCACAGCTAAAGCCTCATTTTCCCCTTTTCCCTCTGCTCCTCCACCTCTCCCTTCCCATCCCCACAGCACTGTACCCGTCCGCTCAACTGTATATATTTTCGTTACCCTATTTATTTTGTTAATGAATTGTACATCGCCTTGATTCTATTTAGTTGCCATTGTTTTTACGAGATGTTCTTCCCCTTGACGCTGTTTAGTACCATTGTTCTTGTCTGTCCGTCTCCCCCGATTAGACTGTAAGCCCGTCAAACGGCAGGGACTGTCTCTATCTGTTGCCGACTTGTTCATCCCAAGCGCTTAGTACAGTGCTCTGCACATAGTAAGCGCTCAATAAATACTATTGAATGAATGAATTTAGAAAGAAGGCAGGAGAGTTCTTGAGAAACAGAGAAACTGGAGAAAGTTGAGGCGGTAATAGAGTACTAAGGAAGTGATAAAGAAACTTTGGAGAGTTCTTCTCTGATGGCATCAACAAACTAGTTGGCAAGATCATTTGGGGTTAGAGAGGAAAAGTGTGGAGGACTGGGGACTTTAGGAGGGAGTTAAAAATTTGGAAGGTTTGATGCGGGTGTGGGTGTGAAATTCAATGAGGAAGATACTGAAGGGATATCAAGTGGAAGATAGATGAGTTTTTGTTTTAAACTCAAAAGGGCAGAGTAAACTTGTAATGGCAGAAATTGGGGCAGGGCCTGGATTTCCCCCAGAAGCATTCAGCGGTACAGGTTGCAGTAGTGGAGGAAGTAGATGACTGGAGTTGGGCGAGAGTGACGAAAGGAGCAGGGTCAAGGGAGTCAAGATAGGTGGACCGGAAAAGTATTTTCACATGAAGGGAGAGGAAGGTGGGCAGGGAGTCCAGGAGAGGTGTGAAAACCCAGGATACAAAGAGAGCAGGGAGAAGGTGTGGTTAAGGCATCAGGTTGGAAGACTGTGGGAAGTCATAATTCGTGAGACTACAATTCCCCAGTTTAAGAAACAAGAAGAAAGTAGGGAAAAGAAGGGAGTGACATGAAAAGACCAATAGGAAATTTCATGTTTACAGTTGGTTGTCTCTTTTCCTTGTTGGAGACCCTATTACCTCAGAGTGTCTTTATTTTGAGGGCCAACCGTGTTTCAGATCTAAATTTAGGACTATCCTATGCAGACACAAGACATGAAATATTCCCAGCAGAAATGCCCCAAATGTAATTTTTGTTACCCAAACAAAACCCTGTGTTTGTTGAAATCTCCCTGCTGTCTGATTTTTCTTTGTCTCTTCACCTTGAGACCTCGCTCCACACATGAGGGTTGGTGAGAGAGTTGACTTGAAAAAAAAATGACCAAGTCTTTCCGTCTTTGTCAGATCCGCTCGATAATTGAAAAGGACTTCAGCCTTGAATCCCTCCAAGTGCTCGTGCGCCATTCAGAATTGAGGTGGGATCACCTGGGGCTTCCAGTTTTAGAATGTGACTCTTCAGGCAATTAGCAGAGCTCTGAGTCTCAGCTTCCCCTGCCATTTAGGAAAATTAATAATATTAAAAGCTTCTAAAATAAGAAGTGGGTTACAAGGTATGTCACCATATGGTAGTAAGCATAATTTGCTCTGTTGCCTTTTTCCCAGAGGACTTTCCAAAGGTGCAGTTCTATATCTACTCCATCGCTATATTCAGGGCTCTGGAATATCATTCTAGTAGGGGCTAGACATTACAATGTCCTTCCAATTCATTTTAATGTCTAGGACGTTTCTAAAGTCCAGGAAAAGACCCTACAAGACTGTCTGCCCATTTAAAGTTTTCCCAGATTAATTTTTTAAAAATAAAGGAATCAAAATGGAACCTCAATTTTCTATATAGGAATTTTCCTTATAGGAAGGATGATCTTGGTCATTTATTCTTTAGCTTTATATAATTAATATGTGAATATTCCAGAACAGAATTGCATGACTAAATCAAATGGAGTATTGTTTCTAGGTATGAAAACCTGTGACCAGTCAGAAAATTTGAGTGGGAGAACTTTTAATGCAATCTCCTAAATTCAATTTTTGTGGTCCTAAACTGTGGCTGATTAGAGTCAATCCTCTTGCTGTCTCCTTCACCCTTATCTCCAAATCCTCGATCACCTCACTAACTATTTTACTGGCAGAACTGACACCACCAAGAATGAGTTTCTCCAAGATCTGTCTTCCTACCTTATTATCCTCTCCTCTTCCTGCCCAGCCATCTCACAAGAGGGGGAGTCACCTAACTGTTCTCAAAATCTACCCCTTCCACTATCTGTTCTAAAAACACTTTTGCTCCCACCCTCTATCTCTATCTTTTTGCTTTCTTCACCATCCCACTCTTCCCTTGAGACTTTAATATTTAGATATCTCCTACCCTAAAAAGCCTTCTTAGGAACCCACTGTGAGGTCTAGGTCTCACTCCATCTACCTGCATAGTTCCTGTCCAAACTCCTCTTACAGGTTGTGTAAATTCAACTGCCTTCATTGTCTTTCCACTATATCTCTTATGTACATAACTGTTATTTATTTATTTATTTATATTAATGTCTGTCTGCCCCTCTAGACTGTAAGCTCATTATGGTCAGGTAATGTGTCAGTTTATTGTTATACTGTATACTCGCAAGAGCTTAGTACAGTGCTTTGCACATATTAAGCTCTCAGTAAACATGACTGAATGAATCTCTCATCAATTATTGGGTTTTCACTCTCTTCACTCCACTAAGATTCCACATTCCATGGTCACCAATGATCTTCTCATAGCCAATTCTAATTGTGCTCTATTCTGTCCTATTCATCCCCCCTTACCCTTCTGACTTCCTTCCACACTGTAGATCACTCTCTACTCCTGGAATTTCTACCTCACACAGGATTCCCAGTCATTGTCTTCACCTTTCTTTCCTTCTACCTTCCTGCATTCTTCTTTTCAGCCTCTTTCTCTGGCTCTTCCTCCATCTCTCATCCCTTAACCGTGGTGTTCTTCAGCATTCTCTTCTGGATCACTCGCTTTTCTCATTCTACATTCCCTCTCTCAGGAGGCTGATCTGCAAACAAGGAGTCAGATTCTATGTATATGATTCCCAGAGTTACTTTACCAAGCCCAAAATCTTTTATCCTATACAATCTTGCATAATACTAAGGTCCGTCTTGTCCTTAGACTGTAAGCTCATTGTTGGCAAGGAATGGGTCTGCCAACTTTGTTGTGCTTAGTACAGTGCTCTGCACATAGTAAGTGCTCAATAAACACCATTTATGATGATGATGATGATTTTCTCTTTTTTCCTGGACATATCAATCAATCAATCAATCAATCAGTGAGTGGTAATTATTAAGCACCTACTGAGACCCACCTACTGTACTAAGCACTTGGAAGAATACAGTAGTGTTCAAAGACACAATCAGGCCCTCAAGGGAGCTTTACAATTTAGCAGGGCAATAAACATTTAAATAAATTACAGATTACTTAAAGACATCTTCAGATCTTCAAGCTTAATATATCTAAAACTAAACTCCTCATCATTCCTAAATCCACTCTTTCCAATTCCCTCATATTTGTTAACATTATCACCATCATGTCTGCCCAAGAAGTTCTCAGCCATGGTGTCAGATTTTACTCATTATCTTTTTACACCCAGATTCATTCTGACACCAAATCCTGCTGCCTCTTTTCTTTACAATATTTCTCAGATCTTCCCTGTCCTTTCCATTCAAATTTCCACCACCCTGGTTCAAGGTCTCATCACTTTCTAATTAGACTACTGTATCTGCCTCCTCACTGGACTCACTACCTCCAACCTTTCTGTTCAGTCTTTGTTTCCCCACTCTTCAAGAACCTCCAATAACTACTGCCCATCCTCCTGTACATCAAACAGACACTCCTTACCAGTGATTTTAATGAATTTAATCACTTTGCTCCCTCCTATCTTACCTCATTGATTTCCTACTATAGCTACACTCTCATTTCACTCCTCTAACACCGACCTACTTGCTTTACCTTAATCTCATCTATCTTTGCCTCCGAACCCCACTCCCACACCCTGCCTCTGGCCTGGAACTCCCTCCCAACTCTTTCTTTCATTCATTCATATTTATTGAATGTTTACTATGTGCAGACCACTGTACTAAATGCTTGGGAGAGTACAGTATAACAGTAAACAGACACATTCCCTGCCCACAATGAGCTGACAGCTGAAGATTCAAGATAATCAGGTTGGTTCACATCTGGCAGACCGCCACTCTCCTCACCTTCAAAACCTTATTTATAATTATAACTCCTCCAAGAGGCCTTCCCCAGATAAGCCCTCATTTTCCCTACTCCTCCCATTGCCATCGTACTTGCACTTGAATTTGTACCCTTTATTTACCCCATCCTCAGCCCCAAAGCACTTACATACATATCCATAATTTATTTTAATGTCTGTCTCCCCCTATTCACTGTAAGCTCATTTTGGGCAGGGAACTTGTCTACCAACTCTGTTATATTGTACTCTCCCAAGCGCTTAGTACAGTGCTCTGCACACTGTAAGTATTTAATAAATTCAATAGATTTCTCTTTTTCTTTCTGTTCTACATTCCACAGCACTGATTATCTTCCTAAAACATCATTCAGCTCACAGCTCTCTGCTCGTCTGACAACTCCATTGACTACCAGTTTCACTGGGCATCTAATAAAAACTCCTGTCATTAGCTTTAATGCTTTCTCCTCTTTAACTGCCCTTTTCCCCACTAAACCCCAGGTTTCACCTCCCAAGAATCTTTTCACTGTCTCTCACTGCTCCTCACCATTCCCCACGTTTTAAATCTGCCCGTCCACAACTCCCATCTCTACCTTTCCCTGACTAATGTTCTTCTCCTCAGGTCAGAGACTTCTAACTTAAGCTTCTCACTTAGCACTTAAGTACTCACAGATGCCATCACACTTATAATAATAATAATTAATGTTGGTAATTGTTAAGCACTTACTATGTGCAGAGTACTGTTCTAAGCACTGGGGTAGTACAGGGTAATCAGGTTGTCCCATGTGAGGCTCACTGTCTTCATCCCCATTTTAAAGAGGAGGTAACTGAGGCACAGAGAAGTGAATTGACTTGCCCACAATCACATAGCTGACAAGTGGCATATCCAGGATTCGAACCCATGACCTCTGACTCCCAAGCCCGGGGTCTTGCCACTGAGCTACGCTGCTTCTCAATTTATGGACACACTGATTTATTGTCTCCCTCGGCCCCCTACCATGTAAACACTGATATAATCACTCATTCATCTTTCCATTCTCTTGTTATAACCAGTTGTATCTTTCCCTCCTAGCTATAATGGAGGTCTCCTGCATTATATTTTAAGGTCCTTGAGGTCAGGGATACTGTATTTTACTTCTATTGTACTCTCGTTTGCTCTTAGTACAATGCTCTACACTCAACCGCCACTCAAAAAAACTATGGATTCATAGACTATTTCAGGTCTTGGACAGCAGAAATCTTAATTTTACTGCAGTGCTGCATAGTATGAGAACTACAAATTGATCTTTTTATGGCATTTGCTTATTGCTTACTAAGTGTTGGGGAAGATACAAGATAATCAGGCTGCTCACATTCCATGTGCCACATGAGACTCACAGACTTAATTCCCATTTTACAGATGAGAAAACTGAGGCACAGAGAAGTTAAGTGACTTGCCCAAGGTCACACAGAAGACAAGTGGCTGAGATGGTATTAGGACCCAAGTCCTCTGACTTCCTAGCTCGTGCTCTATCCACTTGGCCACCCTGCAAGTAGCCAACTTATTAGGATCACTGTAATAGCTACACAGTTTTTCCTCCAGGATAGGCACATAATAAAATAAGACCTGCAAAAATTTTGATTCATGTGACCTTCATTAAACTCTAGTAACGAAAATGGTATGAAAATCCCTTACAGGAATAAATGGCAGTAATAGTAATGATCATAATAACAATAATAATAATAAACAATAATGATAACAATGGCATACATGGTCATTGTGGCCCACTAGCCAAGGGAAAAATACTTTCATTTAAATGTTCTTTAGTCTTACCGTTGGCAGTGAGTAGCATGTTTTCTGGGTTTGTTTTTTTTATAATCTAGTTCTGCCCCATTCTCCTTTTTTCTCTACTATTACCTATTAAAATGGGTTTAGTGAAGAAAGCGTAAATATTTTAAAATGGCTTCTCTGCTTTTAAATATCTTAATTATAGGAAGGCTGAACACCTAATCTGATTTAGAAACCTAAAATATTATTAAGTAGTAGATGCATATTTGATTACTGATTGTTCAAACTTCAATCAATTGTATTTATTGAGTGTTTACTGTGTGCAGACATTGTATAAGCACTTGGGAAAGTACGGTATAACAGAATTAGTAGACGTATTCCCTGTCGACAACAAGCTTATAGTCTAGCAGGGACTGTAGAAGGTAGGATTGGGCCTTATGGAAGTATTGCCAGGTAGTAAAAGATAATAGGAGAGGAACTGGAGTTGCACAGGAGTGGATTAAAGGGGACAGACCAAGCTTCTGGTGGTATATTTTAAGCTCTTACTATGTGTCATGCACCATGCTAAGTGCTGGGGTGTATACCAGGTAATCATGTTGGATGCAGTCCCTACCATCTATGGAGCTCACAGTCTAAGTAGGAGGGAGAACAGGGATTGATTCCCCATTTTACAAAAAATAAACTGAGGCACAGAAAAATTAAGTGATTTGTCCAGGGTCACATCAGCGGGCAAGCGGCTGAGCTGCACTTAGAACCTAGGTCCTCTGATTGCCAGGCCTGTGCTCTTTCCACTAAGCTCCACTGTATTTTCTTTCAACTTTAGATGTTACCATTCCCATAGTGCCCCTTGGTGCCACAGTACTTCTTCTAGGGCATCTGGTGATCATCCACTGTCATCTCTATCCACCCAGTCCATGAGTGTCAGTGCTGCAGTGATAAATTAAAGCAGGTTTTGGAGCCAAAGTTGTTTAGATCATTGTTCCTGCATGGTCTATGCCACAAGGAAAACTAATTACGTCCATGTAATGTTATTAACTTTTGGTCCTTTTAAATTACTACCAGCATTAAATTCGTTATGGGCAGAGAATGTGTTTGTTTATTGTTGTATTGTACTCTATGAAGCGCTTAGTACTTTGCTCTGCACATAGTAGGTGCTCAATAAATACAACTGACTGACTGCAGTTGGATATCCAGCCAAAGTAGAGATTAATAAAGATTTCCCAATTTTTATGGATTGAATGTTAGAGAAATCAATGGTGGTCATATCATTCATGTTATAAGGATGTTTAACTTGTCCACAGTCTGTGGGCTAATTTTAGGTAGATCATTGGCCTCCACCGGGTTTGAAGGAAAGATGGCAAATATGTAATCTGTCCCAGAAAATTCTGACTAAAACCTGTTAGCTTCCCCCAACTGTCCTGAAATTCTAGGGGATTTGGGAACTTGGACCCTGATCAAAAGAGCTGTGTTTTCCCCTCTCCCATCCAAGACTGCACTAAATGCTTCCCCTCTCTCGTTTCCATCTCTACCATACCCCCTATGTCAGTAACAGGGGACAAATATGTTGAGCCTTGGAAAGGCACTTCCTCCTTCCTCCATTTTTTCCATGCAAACCAACCAGGGTTTGGGGATTTCACAAAAGACTGCACACCATGAGAGAGAAAGGTAAGGCTGTTTGCTTCTCTTACAGTGTACTCATGTTTCAAATCAGGCCTCAATTCCAATAAGTGAAAGGAGTATTAAACCATAAAACAACTAAATAAAGAGAACTGTTCAACTGCAAAATGAATAAAAACTTGTCATTAGGTGTAACCTAAACAGTCTGTGTGGGGTTTCTCAGAATGACAAGTAAACAATCAATATTAAGTGTTATCAAATAGCTTCAACAAAAAGGATTTCCCTGCTTGTGCAAATAGGAAGATGTACTGAAGGAACAGCCACACCACTGAGGCTTTCCATATAATTAAAGGGGGAAGTAGTGAAAGTCCTTGACCTATACATTATCAAATAGTTGGTATTCCTTGCCATTGCAGTTAGTTTGATGGGGATCACCTCTCCCTAATCAAATGCCTGATCGCTCTTCAGGAGTCCTCTTTGACCACCTACCTAACAATTCACTGAAGTGCTGGCTGGGAAAAATAAAGTCCTAGTGATACAGCCAAAAAATCTTCAACAGTCCTGAGCCAATAAAAGAAAAGAGAGAAATAATTTTACTCTTTATTGTTCCCCAAGAATCCTCAGGTGTGAAGTCTTCTGGAATGACAGTGATGGTCCCTTTTCTCTGGCCCATTTCTCTGTCTACCGCTTCTGAAAGGCCATTAGGCTGATGAATAAAGTTAAATAGAATACTTATCTATTGAAAAATGAAATCATCCCGGTTAGGATGATTTAGTCTAAATCCAGACAGCATATTTGAATAGAAAGTGCTTGAGACTGGAGACCAGAAATATAGGATGTAGTCTTGACTTTGTCTCTGTCCTTCTGCGTGTCCAGAAAAATTAAGACTTACTTGCCCAAGGAAGGATTTTAGAAAATCCATCCAATAAATGAGATAACAATTCTGTCCCTCCTTGCCTTACTGGGACATTGTGAAAGCAAAATAAGAAAAATGTAAAGAACACTTCTGTATGGGAAGTGATTAGTAATAAATTGCCTAGGAAAAACTAAGAATCTTTGGTAGTGTGGGCGAGGATCATCAACTCAAATGAACCACAATTAAATATATATAGTCTTCAAACACATATAGAAAACTTTGCTGACTGGGAAATTTACCTATGAGTGCTTGTGCGGCTGAAAAGACTGATGTGGCATCCACAAGTCCTGGCCACTTTGTATGTGCGGCAAGGACTCTGTCCAACCCAATTTGCTTGAGTCCACCCCAGGGCTTAGTACAGTGCCTGAAACATAGTAAGCGCTTAACAGAAACCACAATTATTTTCATTATTTTTATGAAGGTGGAGGAAGTTCCACACCAGAGAAGGACATGGGCTAGGGTAAGCAGTGAGATGGATGAGATCGAGGTAGTGACTAAATTGGTGTTGGAAGAGCATGCTGGCTTGGTTGCAGTAGGAATTCAGTGAAATAAGGTAGGAAGGAGTGAGTTGATTGAGTGCTATAAAGTCAGTGGTAGGGAGTGTCTGTTCGATGCAGAGATGGATGGGTGATCACAAGGAGTGGGGAGACGTGAACTGAACTATTTTTAAAAAATGATCCAGGCATCAGAGTGAAGTAAGAATGGAATGGGGAGAGGCAGGGAGTTCACTGAGGAGGCTGATGCAGTAGTTGAGGAGGATTAGCATAGTAGCAGTTCAGATGGAGAGGAGAGGGCAGATTTAGTTATAAATCACTAGTGCTTATGCAAATACAAAAAAAAAACCAAACCTATAATCAGGTCTTTCAAAACATGGATTTTCATTTTGCATTTTTGATAGGGTGTAGTTAGGGAATTAGGAAACATTCTTCAAACAATGCATATCCATACAGATAGAACATGATCTGACACTGGAGAAACAGATCTGCACATCTGTGTGGTATTGGGCAAATTCTCAGGTGTCAGAAAATAAGTTTATTCTGTTGCAGGGATCATCTAAACAAACCCTAAGGTTACAGGAGAGTGGAGCATAGTTGCATTTATTTTTATGAAAGATTACTGTAAGTTATTTCTATTTAATAATCTGTTAATTTGGGTACTGTACTAAATTAATAAAAGTTACATATCTCACCCTTTTGGAATGCAAGGTTTCTTCATGAATTTCCAAGTCTTCATCTATCACCCTGAATCAAATGGCCCAGTAGAGTGTTTTGCCCCTTGGAGATCATTACATTTCTAATGCTCCTGAGAAAGCCAGAACAGCAGCACAGAATGGACCCATCCAATTGTGCTCCGGGGAAGAGAAAAGGATCTTCCTTGACCCTTCCAGGCAGTCAGCATGCCCCGAAGCATGAGATTTTATTATGCTCATGATTACCAGCCCTACATATTCTATTAATGAGTGAATGTTATGAACAATCATAAAATTATCCAGCCCTTTTTATAACGTGGTCACAGTATTATGACTTCCTCTGGTTATGAACTTTGTGGTGTCTCATAGTACATTGCCTGTTAGATTCAGAAAGCAAGGCATTTGGGGGGACATATCATTATTAGCTGCTCGAGGGATCGTGTCTACCAACTATATTGTACTGCCAATCAATAAATCAACCAGTGGTACTTATTGAGCACTGTACTAAGTGCTTAGGAGAAAACTGTCCTCTCACAAGGCTGAAGTACAGTGCTCTGCAAACAATAAGCAGGTGATGAATATTATTGACAAATTGATTATGTACTCCATTCTTGTAGAATGTCTCCCATCTGAAAACATCAAATATGTTCGTCAAAATCATGTAATGTTGTATTATCAGTCAGCAGTATTTATTGAGCTCCTCTTTGTGCAATCATTGTACTAAAGTTTAGGAGACAAAGATAGTGTTAATAGACATCCTTCCGGACCTTAAGGAGTTAAAATATTTTGGAGATTTTCCCTTCAGAGCATTACCTTGCCTCTTGAGGGGTTACTCATCCCAAGCGCTTAGTACAGTGCTCTGCACATAGTAAGCGCTCAATAAATACTATTGAATGAGTACTCCAAGACTATTTTCCAAATCAAACACTTTACTGGGAGGATCTTCTGTCATTAATATTATTATTATTATTTGTAATTATCAATATGAATAATAATAAAAATTGTGTCATTTGTTGAGCACTTAATTGGTGACATTTATTAAGCTCTTACTATGTGCCGAACACTATATTACACGGTTGGGAAAGTGCAGTACAACAGAGTTGGCAGACACCTTTCCTGCCCTCAACAAGCTTAAAGTCTAGGACTCAGTACAGCAAGTGCTCAGTAAATACTATTGTTTGATTGATTAATTGATGTGACAAGCATTGAACAAAGTAATCAGGTTGGACAGAGTCCCTGTCTCACACAGGGATCGTAGTCTAAGCTGGAGGGAGAACAAGTACTTAATCTCCGTTTTACGGATGAGGAAACTAAAGCACAGAGAGGTTAAGTGACTTGCCAAGGTCACACAGCAGGTACGTGGCAGACCTGGGATTATAACCCAGGTTCCTTGATTTCCAGGCCCATACTCTTTCCATTAGGCCATGCTGCTGTGTGGAGTATATGTGCTAAATAAATACTACTGATTGATTAGTTGATTGATTGAGGTCCCCATTAAGCAACCAGCTCCCTCTATCTTAGCTATTCTAACTCAGTGCATTACTTTCCTCAGGTCTAAACTGGGACTATGTCAACTCATCTTCCTTTTCCTGGGAATACCTATAGTCCTTGTTTCCAATACTATCACCTCCTTAACCTCCCCTTCTTCTTTTATTGAATTGATAGGACCCAGCATGCACAAATTGGAGCCAAGCTCCCAGGGTTTCTTTGATGTTCCGGTTACGGAATAGGCTCCTGCCTCTTCGTTCAAATGCTCTTCGTTAAATCGAGCAAGCATAACAGAGTCGGTGATGAGAGTAGCTTACCACTCCCTGTGCACTTGGAGCCTGTGCTTTTAACGCTTATTGGGGATTCCCTGCCACCCGTCTGCCCTCTCCTCTGCTTACTCAATGGTTTTTGCCCAGCTGCTGCTGCTATTTCAAGCTGAGAATGCATACTATGTTTCCATGAGATAAAGTGGGCAGCCTATCAAGGAAAGGTTCCGGAATCTCCAATTAAAAATTGTTCCATAAAAACAAAAATCCAAGCATCCTAAGACTAAAAGCTAGCCCCTGGTGGGTTGTTGATGGACTGGTTATTAAAGGTTTGCCAAGCTTTAATAAGTATGAGAACAAGAAACTGCAAACCTCTACAAACTATTGTGTAAACATTCGTTTGGGGCCAAAATTAAGAATTTCAAGTACATGCATTTCACCGATCTGTTCTTTTCAGTTGGCTTTCATGTTACAAAATCAGCAACATATGTCTGCTGCTCCAATTGACCTTCAAGCCAGAGCTTCAATGTACTAGGTGCGTGTCACCTCTTTCTGGGCTTTGATCGGCTGTTAGAAAGAGAAATATAATTATTAGCACATTGTTCTGTGCAGCTGACAGAGCATCTGGTATTTTAGAAATGCTTTTGAGATGGCTAAATTGATTTTGATAGTGAGTTGTAATGGAGCTTGGAAAGATGCGGCACTTTTATAGCATTCGTAATTAAAAGAACTTACAAGCTGAGCTTGATCACTACGATGCTAGAATTGAAAATAGACCACCTAAAGATGATTAAGGCCTTATCTGGAGAGAAATTGTTTTAGCCCATAAAACTCTCAGCAAATGATTGGTCAACTTTCTCTCTGAAGTAGATAATTTAATTATAGTTTCTCACTGCAGTAGCACCACTCCTCTGCTTTTTCTTTGAAAATCCAGTTTCCATTATAAACGATGATTTTGGAGATCCAAAGACTTGGATCCTTTTCAATTCTACCAGGGTTTTCGTTGGCATATGGGCTATCATTATTTTAGAGAAAAAAACAAAAAACGCCTACTTCTCAGAGTTTGGAAAGCTTTCCCATCCTTCTATTCATTCATTCAATCAATCATATTAATTGAGCTCTTACTGTGTGCAAAGCACTGTACTAAGTGCTTGGGAGAGTACAATACAACAACAAACAGACTCATTCCCAATCCACAATGAGCTTACAGTCTAGAGGGATCTCCTGCTGCTGGTGTCAGGCAATATCGTAACAATGCTCATCCCTTTCAGCCTCTTTGTCCTAAGAACTGCCTGAGATTCTAGCCCCTGCTGGGACCCTCAAACAAGATCTTGCAAAAAATAATGATGATTGTTATAATTGTAAATCATCACTGGGGTATTTGTTAAGCATGTTCTATGTGCCAAGCTCTGTACTAAGGTCTGAGGTAGGTACAATTCAATCAGATGAGACAGTCTTTTTCCCACATGGGGCTCACAGCCAAATGGAGCCACAGGACAGGTATTTAATCTCCATTTTTAAGATGAGGAAATGGAGGCACAGGGAAGTTAAGTGATTTACCCAAGGTAAATCAGGAAAGAGCAGGAGAGGCAGAGTTGAAATTAGAAGCCAGGTCTTCTGATTCTCAAACTTGTCTGTGTTCTATCCACTAGGCAATGCTGTGTGAAAACGGGCCACTTTTCCTTTACACCAGGAGAGCATCAGGCCACTCATTTCCTCTTCTACTCTACAATTTCCCCCTTCTGTCAAATCTGTTCCATCTTTTCCTAACAAAGCATGTCCAGCAGGGCAGCAGCCAAGACACTGGTACTGAGTGCCGGCAGGCCACCTAGTCCTCTTCTTGACAATGAGGTTGTCCAGCCCAGATTGTATGGTCACATGCCATGGCTTCTGCCAACAGTGTAGAGGAGACAGTCAGCATATCTTGGGGAAGCAGTGTGGCCTAGTGGAAAGAGCACAGGCCTGGGAGTTGGAGAGCGTGGGTTCTAATCCCAGCTCTGCCACTTGACTGCTGTGTGACTTCGGGCATGTCACTTCACTTATCTCAGCCTCAACTACCTCAAATGTAAAATGGGGATTAATTCCTACTCCCTCTTACTTAGACTGTGAGCCCCATATGAGACACAGACTGTATCCAACCTGGTTAACTTGTATCTACCCCAGTGCTTGGCACAATATGAGCCCTTAACAAGTACCATAATAATTATACTGACAATAATGATGATGATGATTATTCTTATTATAGCTTATTTTCCTCTTGTTTCAGGAGGATGTGAAACCTGGTAAATCCCTCACATTGCTTTATTCACCATATATCCTTCTCTCCCAATCGTGCAGAATAGACACTAATCAATTGAAGGGGAGAATACCATGAATAGCCAACTCAACCCCTCCTAAGAACAGGTTTCTTGTTCCTGTCAGTAAGGTGAGGACTACACTCCTATCACTGACTTGTTAGCAAATTTTGTTAATCCTAGGAGATACTAAATTACGTTTTTAAACGTTGAACCCTTTAAAAAGTGGGAGGTCATTCATAATAGTGTCACTGCATGGGCACCTAAACAAAGCAAACTCACTGTCTATTAGGATTCAGGAAATCTAGGAGCCTGAATCAACTAGAATGTCTGTCTTAACTCCCCTGATTCAAAGTTCAATTATTAAGCCTTCTCATATGCCTTTCCTATATAGACATGAAGCTTTCATTTATGAAAGACACCAGTACAGGTGTAGTTGGACTATGAAAAGCTGTGTTGATAGCTGATCATAACTAATTTGGTATTTCTCTAGTTGATATTCCTTCTCCTGACATCCTGTTTAATGGTTGGTGGGGTAGTGTTCTCAAATATCCTCTCTGAAATTTGAAGTTTGTGAACTTGGTGGTCTCAAATCCAACTTGCCCTTAAACTTTTCATTTTTTTCCCCAAACCCATCATTATTTCTATATGTAGATATCTTGGATTACTAGGAAAATTTCTGAAAATAACTATTTGTTCAGAGGATTACTATTACATCTCATAAACATTTTCATTATATGTGTGTGTGTGAATGTGAATGTTCTGGAAGGCAGAGATCATGTCTACCAGCTCTATTTTTCTCTCCCAAGTTCTTAATACAGAGTTCTGCACACTGTAAATGCTTAATAATAATGGTGGTATTTGCTAAGCACTTACTATATGCCAAGCACTGTTCTAAGCACTGGAGTAGATACAAGGTTCTCAGATTGTCTCACTTGGGGGCCCCAGTCTTAAGCCCCATATTACAGATGAGGAAACTGAGGCACAGAGAAGTTAAGTGACTTGCCCAAAGTCACACAGCTTACAAGTGACAGAGGTGGTATTAGAACTCATGACCTCTGACTCCCAAGTCTGTGCTCTTTCCACTAAGCCATGCTGCTTCCCCTAATTAATGAATACCCTTGAGTGCTCAGTTTATGACATTTAAAAGAAGGCAGCAGTTGTAATTCTGTTAAAAGGAAGTTTTCTTTTAAATACTATTGATTGATTCTATAGTGAAGAGTTAACTATATATAATATATATCATCCTGCAGGACAATATTGCATATATACCTATACATATATTTCTCTCAGAAAGATTGTAAACTCACTGTGGGCAGGGATCAGGTCTTCCAGTTCTTCTAGATTGTATTTTCCCAAGAACTTAGTGTAGTTCTTGTCACACAGTAAGTACTCAGTAAACACTATTGATTGATTGATTATTTGAATGGTGATGGCACAACTGGGAACTGATGAGACCGGGATCCTAAGAGGATTTTAGGGAACTGAAAGCTCATGCAAGAGGAACATTAACTGAAAACATAGCAAGGAACAGGCTGAAACATGGAATTCTGAAATTAATATAGTTGGGAAATGATGGAAGCAACAGGGCAAATCCATCCTGAAATGAACAGGAAATTAGGTTCACCCAGAAGAGAGGGCGGAAGATAAACAACCAGAAATCCTGGAAACAAATAATGTGCTCATTATTCATTGGAAGAAGAACAGATTTTTAAATCAATTCTCTTTGCCTCTTGGGTCAGGATCGATAACTTATTTAGCTATAGGCTCTTGCATAGGGTAGAATATCACCAAAAGAATCCTCTCCAAGGACAATGATGTTCTTTCTAAATTTTAAAATGGAATCAAATACTGTAGCTCTTTCAATAATCTGGGCATCAATACCAATGATCCAAAATGATGCAATGTTCTCCTCCTCATGGGGCAGTCCCACTGGATGGAAATCTTAGATGCTCGTCTTAAGTCGGGCTCCAGGAGTTCAACTAGTCTATCTCCCTGTCTCCTGGCAGATGGACACCATCTGTTTCCTAATAGTCTCCAAAGAAAGTAATTTCACAACCTTCCTCAGTAGTCCATTCCAGTACTGAATGGAAAAAAAGCAATCAGAAAGTCATATTTGTCAAGTCCCTTGTATGTCCAGAGCACTCTTCTAAGGGTTTGGGAGTATACAATAAAATTAATAGATAAAATCCTTACCCTCAAGAAATTTACAATCTAGCAGATGCTGAGCTCTTCATTTGGTAAATAGGAGTTCTTTCTAATCTCTAACGACAGGTTGAAGAAATGAACTCAAATTATGAATGAGGAAATAGTGCCGTGAGTTGGAGAGTCCAAAAAACCTCCAGATAAATTCCCCATTCTGAGGACTGAACAATAACCATGATCTGGGAGCCTCCATCAGACCTTCATTCAGGGATTGAAAACAAGTAGTGAAACTATCTTTAAATTGCCTAGAAAATGCGGAAACAATAAAAGACCATACAAAGAGTCTGTCCAGTCCTTTATCACTCTGCTATTGCACTGCTGCTGATAATGATAGACTGGAAGTGACAGGTATATAATTGGGATCAAGGTTAGAGTTACCTGAGTGGCATAAGGGCCCCAAGTTCTTAACAAAGAGGAAACATTAGCATCTCACAAATGAGAGATGTTTATCCTCTCTATTACTCAGTTTGTCTCTAACTAATTTTTCCTTTCTTTAATGAGACTATTTTGCCTGAGCATAAATGGGTGTGAAAATCAGTAGTAAATTATGAACTTTACATAAACTGTGGCATCCCTTTACACAGAAGTGAAAAAAGTTGATGCTAATATTAGAAGTAACTGAAAGAGCTCCATAAGCGACAGAGACTGTGTCCAACTGACTATCTTGTATCTCCCCCAGCACATAGTACCTGCTCAGCACCAAGTAAGCATTTAACAAATAACACCATTTTTATTATTACCACTAGAAAGATTAACTGTCTTCTATGAGATCCCAAATTAGTCCCTAGGTGACGTCATTCTTAATACGGACTCTGGGGATACTTTTCACCCTGTTACGAATCCAGATTCACTATCTTGTGTTCTGAGAATGCCCGTCGAAGGGTTTTAGAGTGGGCGTCAAAAAGAAATTCAGACTTCCTGAAACAATATCCCCCAAATATCACCAAAATATGCCTAAAATCATTGATGACAGATCTTAGCTTTCTGGCTTGCCTATCTGCCTGCCTCATATATGACCCTAATTCAAGCCCTCAGAAGGTATAGCATTTAATACAAATTCTGGGCACAATATACCTTCTCACAATTAGGAGAAAGTGCTGTTTGGTAATTAAAGGGTGAAGTGGGGCATAATGAACATATGGAAAAGGAGACCCTTAATAAGTGATGGAGCCTTCAAAAGAAATTGCTAATTAGTATGCATTTGATGTGCACTATACCAATTTTAAGACTTTGCCTTGAATAAATTGCTATGTTGGGTGTTCGAAGGAGTGGTGAGATTAGCATTTACAAAGGGGGCAATTTTCTGTCTTCTTGACTCTGTTAAATGGAGGAAATAACTTCCAAGACTGGAGCAGTAGTTAGCCCATCAATCATTCTCACAGCTGGAAGCTGGGGATCCCAAATGCTGAGATCAGTTAATCCGTCAGCTAATAAGTTCATAGTGGCACCATATGGCGCTGGGCCACTCCACACTGGGGTGAGGACAGAACTGTTTACACAGGCATGCGGCTTTCTCAGGTAGCTCCCTGCTGACAGTACCCTTTGTTCTAAAGGATCAATTTACTTTGCACAGTAAATTGACTGAATTGATCAGTTCAGAGCATATAATTGTTGGCTAATCCTGTGGAATCATGTCCTATCCATATGGGAGGGACAAAAGGGGTGAGACCATTGGTCTGGTCTCTTGCTCTGTCCTGGAGGCTATTTCCACTGGACATGATGGACACTGATTAAAGCTGCCGCTGGTGGATGTGGAAGCTGTAGTGACTTCAAATGACAGAGAGAATAGGCACCCAGTGATGCCCAACAAAGCTATTCTAGGACCCTTTACATTTTTGGTATCATGACTTCATCTGGGATAAAAAGATGAGTAAAGTTCAAGCCATCTAACTGCTGCAAGCTCTACTCGCCAATACCTGCCTGGAATGATAAAAAAAAATGTGCTGTCATATCTATTCATTCTTAAGCTAAAACATAGAAAAGAATCAATGACCCACATTAAGATGTTGAACCCACAAAACCCCAATAGGACTGATCCTGAGACAGTGTTCTGTAGAGGCTATGTCTAAAGACTTTTGGGGCAAGCGATGTGAGAATCTCCCATTTCAAATGGAAGCTGGATTTTAGAAAATGGTCTGAACCTAATGTTATTCTCACAGAGACTATAAATTTTGTGCTTTCCGGCTTCCAACCCCAATCAAAGAGAAAAAATAAAATGGAAAATTCTGCCAAATGAGGTACCCTGGATTGGATTCTCTTAAAGCAAAGATTTTACTTCAATAGCCAGTGTCAATAGAATCATTTAACATCAAAGAGCTGAAAAGAAAATTGCATTCAATAGGAACATAAGCCATTTGGATAGGGGTGAGATGGGAGAACATTTGCTTATTAAATATATGAGCAATAATGAGTTTTTCTTCTCTACCAAGACAAGAGTTTCCATTGATTAAGAGGATATGGCTGCCTTTCATTCCTACTACCGAACTTGTTAACCAGTGATAAGGTTGTAACTTTAGGGGAAACTACAACTTGCTTTCATTCAACATTATTTCTGCTTTTTTGGAGAGACCTGTCTCCTGCCTTCTTTTAAAGCTAATCCTCACCTGATACAACACTCTAACCAAATGCAAAGATCAAATAGCTGAGGGGTAGTTTTTAATGTAATCTCCAAAATCAATTAATTTACATGTGTCATCAACTCATCTTTTTAAATTCAGATAGTCTCTGTGTCTTATTCAGTGGAGATTGAAATTTCTGCTCCATTACCACATCCAAAATTCCCTGGACTCCACAGGTCTGGGAATTGCAAAAACAAAATGTCTTTGTCTGTTTTTATTTTAGGACTTGGCATCCCAAGACTGTGACAAAGTTAACATGAATTATTCTGGAGTAGAAAATGAAAAAAAATCCATCTAAAGCATAGTACAGTATTTGTCCTCTTCCAAATCTGAGAGCAATGAATTAGAAAAGTTGAAATAGAAAATTTTAATTTTTGATGAAAATTTCACAACTGCAGGGGTAAAAGGAAAGATGATTCTTCCATGGTAGAGGCACAGTGCTTCATTGCATTTGTTACAAAGCATCCTCTCTTGGGTGCGATTGTTATTGTATCGGATTCTCTTGCAGCATAAATTCCTCCCTAGGAATAAGATTCTTTTGGAAGCTGCATTATTTTTTGTCCTGACATTCAGTACCATTTATTATGCCTTGGTTTAGTGTGGTAAATGATATCCCAGGGGCCTGAAAGAGTTAAAGCTCCTTGTCTCAATGCGGCCATGAGTCGTTGGACAGCCAGGCTCCCAGGAATTCTCTGGACTGAGTCTATACCACAGCCAACTGGATTGCTTAGGAGATGCCACAGGAGCTGAAAGTTTGGAGCCAGAACTCCTGAGGCATCTCAAAGCCCTGGCCTCACCCAGTAGCCTGATCATTTTTGTCTGGGCCATTTGGATCTGTACTACTTCAGGGACCCTGACTAAGACTCCCAGATCCTCCAGTACCAGAAAGAGATGGCAGACAGAGTAACTATGGTCTCCTCCTGCTTCTACTTGCCATGCCTCGATATGCCTGCTCAGTGCTCATGTATGGAGAATATGGAGGACTCAATCCAAGCTTGTTTATTGCCAGACTGACACTCCTGAGCCAACCCAGACCTCCACTACTTGGATCCACTTATGGTTGGACTGGATTCCCTATCCCCAGTCCAAGCCTAGAACTTAACCAACTTCTGGATCAAGAGGAATGGAAAAGTTTCTCCAGGATTCACCTGGCTGTCATTTTAGCCACTGACGCGGTCCACTCAGACAGAGAGGCAAGGCAAATGTGCAAATTTTTTTGGAGTTCCAACCTTAAAAAAAAGAAATAAAAAGTTAGATTTTGAAGAGAGGAGAGATGGTTTTGGAGGGCCCCAAAATACATTCATGATATTATCCACTGCGATACAGTTTTAGTAATAATAATGATGGTATTTGTTAAACGCTTACTAGGGATAAAGCATTGTTCTAAGCATTGGAGTAGATACAAACTAATCAGATTGGACACAGTCCCTGTCCCACATGGGGCTCACAGTAGTAATCCTCATTTTATAGATGAGGGAACTGAGCCACAAAGTGAAGTGACTTGCCCAAGATCTCACAGCAGACAAGCAGCAGTGCTGGAATTAGAAACCAGGTCCTTCTGACTTCCAGGCCTGTGATCTATTCATTCATTCAGTCATTCATTCAATAGTATTTATTGAGCGCTTACTATGTTCAGAACACTATACTAAGCACTTGGAATGTACAATTCAGCAACAGATAGAGACAATCCCTGCCCACTGACAGGCTCATAGTCTAATTGGGGAAGACAGACGGACAAAAACAAGACAATCATGATAAATAGAATCAAGGGGATGTACACCTCGTTAACAAAATAAATAGGGTAATAAAAATATATAAAAATGAGCACAGTGCTGAGGGGAGGAGAAGGGAGAAAGGAAGGGGGAGGAGCAGAGGGTAAGGGGGGAAAGGGGGCTTAGCTGAGGGAAGGTGAAGGAGGAGAAGGGGGAGGGAGCAGAGGGCGGAGGGGGAGCAGAGAGGGAGCAGAGGGAGCAGAGGGAAAAGGGGAAGCTCAGTCTAGGAAGGCCTCTTGGAGGAGGTGAGCCCTATCCACTAGGCCGTGCTGCTTCCCTGTGTTATGTATCCTTACTGTTGTGTATCCTTCATTTAATATCCATATTAAATCCAGTATAACCTTAGTTTCCCAGTCTCTGAAACTACAACCCTCTGTGGGAAAAATATGCTCTGTATGCGGTAGGTGTTCAATAAATTTTTTAATTGGTTACCTCAGAGACATTGCATTTCCTTCCTAAGTCCCATCTGTAGCAATCAGTGGCAGGAGGGGAGGTCGAGGGAAATCGAATGCTTAAACTGAACTGACATAAAAGTGACTGGTGCTGCATCAGTACTGGACGGAGGTAAGACCATGTGAAAACCAGTGAATGGTCATCCTACCTGGGGAAAGAATGGATGGGGAGGGGGCTGTGGGTGACTTGATCCCTGGATTTACCACAGAACAGATATTCCAGACCATTATTTCACCTGCTTGATTTCAAACTTGAGCTCCTTTGGAGACTAGCGGCCCTTTCACCTTCAGCCTATTTTAGTGGTGGGTACATTTGAAATTCCTAGAAATGGAAGATTAGGGAAAATAAAATTATGTCCTGTCATTGATGACCTGCACTACTTCCATCATACTTAGAAGATTGCTGAGTCCATTTTTCAACCAAGTCCTCTAAAAGATCTGAAGATATTTTTTTTAATTTTATTTTAAATGAATAAATAAGAAGCATTCAATGCCCCCAACCTATCTTTTTCCTCTTTTTTCTTTTTCTAATCTCAGAGAAAAGAGAGAGGAAAAAAGGTTTTCCTATGAGCCTCTTTCATTCTAACCCCTTCCCTTAGGGAGTAGGTCTTGGTACTATTTCCCATATCTGTGTTTTCTTTATTTTCTCCCTGCAGACTGGGGGGAGAGGGAAGCTGTAGAAATAATCTCCTCTTAAGGCTGGGCTTGGGGTACCTGCAGAGGTCTATAGAGTCCTCTCCTGAGCAAAAGAAATGAAAGACAAAAGATGCTACATTTGGGAACAAGACTCAGGTCTACTGACTGTGTCACTACCATTTCTGGGCAATGCCTGTCTCTGTCCCATGGCAGCATGAAGAGATAGATGACTGACATAGAGTCTTTGTCAGAGAGTAACTAAAGCATTAGCAAAGTGAAATATATTATGCAAAACATTCATGAAAATAAAACGCTTTCAACAGCGGCCTGGGGGAATTAGTGGCCGAAATGCTGGTGCATCTCAGGAGCTCCTACAAATGCAGTCCCAGAGAGCTGGTCTTCTATTTTTTAATTCTCTTTTTCGTCTTCCCTTTTTCCTCCTGCCATTGTCTGCCCATTTGCCCATTTCACCAGTTTTTCCAGGGCCAGTCTGACTCCAACAATCATTAGGGGAAAATCTCTCCAATTGAATATAAGACCTGGGGAAGAGTTTGAGAAGCAGAAGCTGCTTTATTTCTGACTGCCACTCTGTTAATTGGCTCCAAGTAGCCATTCGATCTTTGAGCAACTAAGGAAGCTCTTGGGGCCAGTAAAACCCAGGGTATCCCAGGCTGCTGAACACCAGCCCTCGCCCAAAGAGTGGCCATTCCTCCGTTTCATATTGGACAGTGCAGTTTTGGGGTATCCCATGTCTCATGGGAAGCAGTGTGTCCTAGTGGATAGATCAAGGGAGTGGGAGTCAGAAGGACCTGGGTTCTAGTTCCACCCCTGCCACTTGTCAGCTGTGTGACCCTGGGCAAGTCACTTCATTTCCTTGTGTTTCAGTTACCTCCTCTGTAAATTTATTCATTCATTCATTCAACCATATTTATTGAGTGCTGACTGTATGCGAAGTACTGTATTAAGCTCTTGGAAGACTACAGTATGACAATAAACAGACACATTCCCTGCCCTCAATGAGCTTACATTCTAGAGGGGGAGGCAGGCATTAGTATGAATAAATAATAAATAATTTATTTACATTCTAGAGGTAAAATGGGAATTAAGGCTGTAAGCCACGTATGGGACATTGATGGTTTCCAACCTGATTACCTTGTAATTACCCTAGCTGTTAGAACAGTGCTTAACAAATACTATTTTAAAAAAAGTCTGACTGGGATACCAATATAGCACTGGATGCACTCAGACACTATCTGCCTTGGTTCTGGCCCCTCAGTCCGATGGCTTGGAAGTGCCCCCCCCTCCCCCCCCCCACTGTACAAGGAAGGGACACAGTGGGAAGGGTCTGGAGTAAAAGAGGTGACCAGATCCTTCTGGGACATGCTCCAGGTTTTGCAGATTTCTGCAATAGTTTCCATATGATATCACTAGAGCATGTTGTGAAATTTGCAGAATGTCCATAGTGTAATGTACATCAGTTACTTGGAGTTGTCAAAGGGTGTTCGTGGTCTGTGAGTGGATCCATCGGGATTTTCCTGGGGTTCTGGACCCCCAGTCCAGCCCTTAAAGGGCACAGAAACAGGAGAGAAGATGAACCCATCAATCAATTACACCGTTTGTTAGAGGTTCTGCTAAAGATCTAGTCTGGAAAGGAGGTTGCATAATAATGATATGTGTGATATTTTTTAAATACTTACTGTATGCCAGGCACTGTCTATGCACTGGAGTAGATACAAAATAATCAGGTTGAAAAGCCTCTATTTGGGGCTCACAATCTAAGTAGGAGGGAGTAGAAGTATTAAATCCCCATTTTACAGATTGAGGCACTGAGAAATTCACTGTGTTGCCTAAAGTTGCACAGTAGTCAATTGCAGAACCAGTTTAATAGCCCAGGTGTTCTGACTCCCAGGCCCAAGCTCTTTCAACTAGGATACAATACTTCTCTATTACTTATATCAATCAATGGTATATATTGAGCAGTTACTGTGTGCAGAAGACTGCCGTAAGCATTTATTTGTTGGAGTTTAGGGATTTTTTTTTCTGTGATCATTATTACCACATTTACTCAGAGATTATCCCTCACTCAGGGATTATCAAATTTTACTTGTCATATAGAAACAGTACCATGGTCTTACATGTTCCCACTTTTCTATGAGAAAGGTAACATTGGGCAGTACCATATTTATTCAACTTAATTCTCCCATGGCAGGAAGCAAAAGAGAATCCATGAGAGGGAGACTGAATCCAAGCTTTTGTGCTGCTCTGAAGAACTGCTGGTTACATAAAGGGGAAGCAACAGGTGGGCTGTCATGGGACTCAGCTGGGTTGTACTTGCCCTCTGCCTGGTGTCCCAGAATAGGTCTTTCCTCTGGACATGCTCAGTATGGTGAAGGGAGCCATTTTTTCTGTTGCTACTTGAAGTTTGCCTTAGAGAGTGCTGCTCCTCTATCCTTCTCTTATTCAAAGAAAAATCTGGAGTTTGAACACTCACATGAGAAGGGTATTTAGCCAGACAATAAAAGGTATGTAAAAAGGAAGACTCTCTTCCCTTTTGGAGTTCACAATTTAACATCTTGTAACTACTTATTTTGGGGAGTAAACCTAAAACCTGGTAGGTTGCCACTCATTGAAACTGGAATATTTTCAGTTAAAGACTGTCAAGTGCATTGAGAAGACTGCAGGTTGTGTCATGACATTTAAAGCAGGGCCAGGGATCTCCAGACTCTCCAATATAAGTATTAATTGATGATGTGACTATTTCCAAGATAGAATGGTGCATATAATTATATCCCAAGAAATTCTTGATATTAGTGTATCCATCTCCCTTTCCAAGTATAGCTTGAAACAGTTTTTCCAATATGAAAGGAGACACAGGAAGTTGCTTCTGATTCATTTTTCAAGGAGGTCTGAGTAATGCATTTGAGTGAGTCTCCCTGGAAGAAACCATTGCACACTGGCTAATTTAGAAAAATATAGTAATTTTCATCAAAAATACAGAGGACCAGAGAGTTAATGGTAGACACAGTGGTAAAACAAGGCAAAACTGACTTGGGAATTTTAAAATCCATGAAATTCCAAATAAGGGAAATAGTATGGCCTAGTGGATAAAAGCACAGGCCTGGGAGGCAGAGAGCCTGGGTTCTATTGCCAGCTCAACCACTTGCCTGCTGTGTGACCTTGGGCAATGCACTTAACTTCTCTGTACCTCAGTTTCCTCAACTGTAAAATGAGGATTAAATACGTGTTCTCCCTCCTACTTAGGCTGCGAGGCCTATGTGGGACAAGGACTGTGTTTCTTACCTGAATAACCTGTCTCTTCCCCACCACTTATAATTGTGTCTGACATAATAACTGTGGTATTTGTTAAGCGCTTACTGTGTGACATGCACTGTATTAAGTGCTGGGATGGATACAAACAGATAGGATTGAATACAGTCCTTGTCCCATGTGGGGCTCACAGTGTCAATCCCCATTTTACAGATGAGGTAACTGAGGCACAGAGAAGTAAAATGATTTGCCCAAGTTCACACAACAGAGAAGTGGCCGATGCAGGATTAGAACCCATGACCTTTTGACTCCCAGGCCCTAAGTGCTTAGTAAATGCCATAAAAAAGGCCCAAAGCTTAATTTCTAGTTTTAAATCAGTGTGAGAGATAGGTGGGAGGGAGTCTCGTTGAACAAAAAAAGTGTATGTCTTTAGATTTGTTGACTTTAGCCCGTATACATAAACGTGAATATTTATGTTGATTTGCATTTTTTTATTAAAAAAAGATGGTGCTAGAGAAGGCTTGAGGTGTCTTCATGCTTGTGGGATGGGAACATAAAAGGCAGGCTTTTTAATTCTGTTAATTGAAACAGATATCTTTTAAAGTACTTTTACCATCAATCTAGGTGCATCCTCTCCACAATAAACAAAATATCATTTAAGGTGTATGGTGAAAGGGTTTGTGGACAGTACAAAGAGCATTGTTTTTAGGGTGACAGTTACTTCCAGAATTTCATGTTTTTGAATCAGAATCTTTTGAAATTCCCAAGCAAAAAGGCAGCATATTAAAATAGCCATCAGCGAATTGTCTTATTGGCTTTCCTAGTCTTTTTCATTCAAGACTTTAGGGAGTAGTGAGTCAGTATGATCCCTAAATAAACTAATTCATAAGAACCTAAATACCTAAACACAAGACTTCACTACACACACACATACACTTCTAATTTTTGAAGAATGGGTAGACTGGAAATTTATGAGTCATTTGGGAATTAAGCTTCTTTAGAGACTAGAAATTTATGAGTCTTATCTGATTTAGGTACAATGAAGACATGATGAAAAGAAAGGTTCTACCACTCGGTATTCTTAGTCTAGGGCTCAGTCAGTCAATCATATTTATTAATAGTAATGGTATTTATTAAGTGCTTACTATGTGCCAGGTACTGTACTAAGTGCTGGAGCACTTACTGTGTGCAGAGCACTGTACTAAGCACTTGGGAGACTACATTATAACATAATTGATAGGCACATTCCTTGTCCACAAGGAACTTTCAGTGTGAGGGGTAACTAGACATAATAATCTCTTAGATCGTGAGCCTCTGAGGGATACGGACCATGTTTAATTCCCACCTGAGTCTTTACTCCCAGATCTTAGTACAGGGCTCAGCGTACAGTGAGTGCTTAATAAATATTATTACAACTATCAAATGGGAAGTCTTTTACCTCTCACCCAGAATGCCCTGAATCCCCACAGGATGGGTAGGGCTGGAGAAAGATTCAGTTATCTAGAAAGCATTCACACTGATTCACTGAGAAGGAGCATAGCCTAATGGAAAAAGAGCATGAGCCTGGGAGTCAGGAGACCTGAGTTCTAATCCTGACTCTGCCGTGGGAGGTTGGGAAAATCATTAACTTCCTTGTACCTCAGTTTCCTCATCTGTAAAATGGGAATAAGATCCATGCTTTCCTGCCCTCTACAGACTCTGAGGACCATAGGGGACAGGAGCTGTATCTGCTCTGATCGCATTATATCTACCCCAATGCTTGGCACATAGGAATTCTTATTCATATGCCAGCTTCCCATGTGAGATCATCCCTAAATAAGCAGCCTACACTTCCATGCCACCACCCTCTCCGAGCCACCCCAGCACTCTCATATCACTTTAGGCATTTTTTTATTTACTGATTTAACCCTTGTCCTTGTAATTTTTGTCCTTGGAAACTCTTAGTAGGCAAATATTCATTTTTCTATGTGTCCATGACACGTAGTTTTCCTCTTACCATCTTCATTGTTTATGCTCATGTGCTTTGTGCAATGCACTGTTGATGGTCTGGGGAAAAATAAAACAAATGGAAAGACATTGTCCCTGACCTCAGAGAATTTTTGATATAATGTAGCTTATAAACTTATCAGAATATAATGTCCTTTGGCTAGGGATTGTGTCTTATACTTCTGGGCTAAGTGCTCAGTACCCTGTTCTGCATAGGGTAGTTTCTCAGCAAATGGCAATTCATTATCTTTAAAAGAATAGAAATGATAAAAAGGATAGGAAGGAGAAAGAGGGAACTGA
This sequence comes from Ornithorhynchus anatinus, assembly GCF_004115215.2. Lineage (NCBI taxonomy): Eukaryota > Metazoa > Chordata > Mammalia > Monotremata > Ornithorhynchidae > Ornithorhynchus > Ornithorhynchus anatinus. Next base: position 16,498,593 of record NC_041728.1, on the reverse strand, counting down.
ATGGGGAAAAGCCTTCCTGACACAGATGTTCACCAACTACATCCTCAGCATCAGTACCCCATTCCAATTTGTCACCCTATGAAGACAATGAAGACAGTTGACTTCTCATTGAGCTTCATATGTAACAGTAGCCACCCAGCATCCCTGCCTTGAAGAATCCTTCCTATTGACATGGAAACTAGAGTTGGATGGGGAAGTTCAATTTCTGCCCTCACATCCAATTGGAGCTCTGATATGACATTTTAGGTTTTGGAAGATCCAGAAAGATGAAACACCTTCCATGAAGGAATGATAAACTGGAAAGATCGTGGCTCCCTGGGCTGGAAAGATGAAGGAAGACTAAGAGGAGATGTGATTGAAGTTTACAACACAATATGGACAGGGAAAACAGGAAATTATTTTTCTCCAAGACTCCTGCCGCCAGAACCAGAGGAATACCGCACACTACATAGCCCCATGCCAAGAGTACATCTGTATTAATACATTTGGATAAAAGAAATCTAGGTAAGACCCTGTATATTCTGCAGAGAAGACTCATAAATTTTAAGGTGGAGATAGTGACTCCAAATTTTTCAAATTCCTCTTTCTGTCAAAATACACAAGACCATTTTTACTCAGAGAACTCCAAGGGGCCATACCTGATCTGTGTTAGCCACTTGGAAAGCTTTTTTGGGGTTATCTCCATTTTTTTTCTACAGCATTTTCAGAAATTATAGGCATGAGATAATAGAAGGGAAAACTAGTCTAAAATTGAAAGAGTGAATAATATGGGGCAGTGACACAGGAGAGACCAAAGCACTCTGTCTATTGGAAGATGGGTTACCCCCTTCATCTAGCCTTCAACTCCATTTCTTTCTTTCCTGGCTAGAGGCTCTAGAGGGCAACAGTTGCCTAGGAAATTAAGTTTGTCTGAATTGCCTTGTCACCATATTGACATAAAATCTGGGATGGCTATGTTCGGCCAGGTCAAAGGGACCAGGAGACAGGATGGCCTGAGAAAGTACCCAAATTTATGTTTGCTCCCTTGGCAGGGATCTAAAATTTCTAGTTACTTTGATATTCTTACAGTAAAAGAAGAAAGGTGTTCCCAAGTCTGTGTAGTGACACTCTGTGATCCTGAGACAGCAGAAAGCTGTCCTATGTCTTTCAAAATCAGAAGGAGAAAAAACCATCACCCGTACTACTTGGAAGCGAAAAAAAAAGACTTCTTACATCCATTCTCTTCTGGATTTCCTGCTTTCCCATTATACCAAGTCTTGTATTCAAAGGACAGTTCCTTCTAAGAACAAAGAAGGCTCTTGGCTGAACCAACCTAGCTGGACTGTCAGACTGGCTGACTGAAAAGCTACAAATCGGCAGTGAACAAACAATAGGCCTTAGTGACCTTTGGTACCCTCCCTGGGATGCCTAACCCCATTCCTTTGTCCCTCTTGTTTTTAGATTTGGATATGTTACCTAGAGCTCCTTCAAAAGAACACTGCCATTTTAATATGTCTTCCTTGGAGGACAATTTACAGACTGCTAATTGGAATGCCTTATGGGTTCAAAGTTAAACTACAATCATTTAATTTACCCATCACTCATGTCCAAACAACCACACGGACATGGCTGTATGATTCATAAGGACTTCTCTCTCAAATGATATTCTTAGTTTCTTCCCATCTGAGATTTGAAAATATGGAATGCATCAATCCACTTTGATTAGCTTGTTTGGAATATTCCAGTTTGCATAGTACATAGCAACAAGTGACCTGTTAAATGATGACAAATCCTTTAGCTTATGGCTTTAGACCTTTAACCTCTTGACTTTAGGTTGTATCCAGGGAGCAGTCTGGGGAGAAGAATGCAATAAACTGCTTGTAATCTAGTGGGCTCAAAAGAAATTACATCAAAACCAGCTGTTACACCACTAGTCATTAAAGACTGACAACATGTTAACTAAAATAGGGCCATTATATTGAGAGGGGCTTTTTTTTTTTTTTGCAACTGCTAAAGGTCTGTCTGCCTCTCTTATGCCAAAGCCTTTGCAAGTAGACATAGCAAATTTAACATTTAAACTTACATTAGTGGGCCATGCTTGATTATGACATGACCTCTTTATTTCTAACATGTTTGACTCTACCGGTCAATTCAGAAGATTATAGGCTGTCTCAGATTGCAGGTTGATTACAGGGATTTTAAAATGATGTTGTATATTCAGATTGATTTTAGCTCTGTAAATGTACAAGATTTTAGCTGTCTTGTTTTTCTCTTTCGATATGAAGGACATTGAGGTTGGGATGCTATCAGAGAGAACAATTCCCCAGGAACCATGTTTGTGTTTCCTTATGCCTGAAACATCGAAGGACTTTGAGTTGGAAGCCTCACTTGTATGTCTGACAACCAATGGCATGTCAAAGTCGGGTCATGAATGCTTTACAGGCAGTGCACATCTTTCTAGGGATTGTCACCCAGCCACTGAGCATTTAAAATATAAGCAAACATCACTGGAAGACTTCAGAGATGAAAGTCCAAGTCAGTGGTTGAAGCACACAGCAGTGGTAGAAAACATGTTGCTAAGTGCCTGTTAGAAGCACAACCTGTGTAAAGGGTGCAGTACTCGGGAAAGCTGGAGAAGGGGAATACATTGTCGCCATCCAGGAAATATATCATTTGAGGAAAAAAAGAGAGGGAAAATTCAGTGAGAACAGTCAGCAGTGAAGCATCAATTTATGCTTCCTGAGCCTCAAAACAAAACTGACACCATTGTATGGATCTCATGACCCTTCTCTCTTACACGCTAAGTTGCAGAAAGTGTTCTACCCTCATTATAAATGACTCCCTTTTGTAACCTGGCTTGTGATTTAAGGCTGTCCTCTCTCTCCCAGCTCCCAACTGTACATCAAATCCCATTTTGATTGTGCTTTTGGCAGAGGAAACCTCACAATCCCAGCCTTTCAGAACAGATTTTTACAAAAACGGTGAACATTTCTTTTCAGTGGATGCACAATAAAAATGTGGGGTCTCAGTGTTGGGGCTTAAATCCCTGAGATGTTTTGATCTCTGAAATTCAGGTAAGGTCAGATTGTCATTCCGAATAAAATACTAAGAGCTCTTCCTTAACCTGATGGTCCAGAAGAAAAATTCAGCCTGGCAAAAGTTTTCCCTATAAATAAGTTCTGGTAGAGAATAAAAGATACTAAAGGGCAGGGGACTTGCTTGGACATGTTCAATAAAGTGTTTTCTAGTATATTATTGCACTTCAAAGAGATCTGGGCTGAGGTTTGCTAGTGAATAAGTTCCTTCAGTTTACATGTCCCTGTCTCTCCTCTCTCCCAAATCATTGAGGTCCTTTACTATAGGCAGCAGAGCTGTGCAGAAAAGGCAGAATAAAGTAACTTTTTCCTTGCCCTAAATTCCCATCTCCCAGTCCATTACATCTTCTATTGCTCCTGGTGCAGAAATAAGAATTGTTGGCGGGAAGGATTTTCAAGTCCTTGCTACTTAAGTGTTTGTTTATGAGCTAAGAAGAAGCACACCTTGTTTTAAAATCTAGTTAAAACAAGATAATTTCCAGGAGTTTTCACTTCACCTATTTGTGTTTGGGGAAATCTTTCTCTAAGACCCTTCTTTGGGTCATTTGACTGAGATTCCTTATTAAATGATTACCTTTGGATTTGAAAATCCCTTCTCCCAGTAACCTTTCTTCTCTCCCACACACCCCACCCACTCCCTACCTTCCTTCTCACATGCATTAATTTCTCTTTGGAAAGATCGCCCTGTATAAATATTTTATCTTTTGTTGTTCCTCTGAAGGGTCATGAGGCACAGGCATATTGATTCAAATAAACTCAAATCTTCTGGAAAAATATTTCTTTGATTTCAACTGAGGAATCTGCCTCCAAAAAGGTGCAAGCAACTAGAAAGCAGGACGTTTTTCTCTAACTTTATTTCTCCACATGCACACACTCAGTCTTCTTGGGTTCTGTGGTCCATACCTGGCCTAAATGAACTGATTTTGAATTTTCTTTGGTCTTAACCATTCCCACATTCACTTCAATCTCTCATTAGATTATAAAATCTTTAAAGGTGAAATATTTCTCTTCCCCCAGTAGACACTCAGTAAAATACTAAGGATTGATTGAAGATCCTCCCAACAATGGAAAGCAAGCGGGCACAGGCAGTTTATGGAGAGGAAAAAGCAATGAAAGATGGCTTTGGGGAGATTTCTTTTCTGCATCTTCTGCTTCCTTCCACACAATCCATCATCATGATCATCTATTGAGCACCTGCTCTGTGCAGAATACCATATTTGGCCAGAGTTGAGGATTGGCTCCCAAAAAGTGTAATTAGAATTGGAGGAACTTCAAAACTAGGTAAGGACAGGATGAAAGGAAAATTGAAAGAGAGAAGAAAAGGGGAAGGAGAGAGATAAAACAAAGATTAAGGGAAAGAATAAAGGGGGAAGAAAAATGAAAAGGACAAAAGAAGAGACAATAGGATGGGGAAGGAAAATAAGAAAGAGAAAGATAATGGAAAGCCTGAAGAAGAGAAGAGGGAGAGAAAAAAGCGGGGGAGGACAATCGAAGTAGGAGAAGGGAGGGGCATGAGGATAAGGGGGAGGAAACAGGAAGGGAAAGATTTAGAGAAGTGTTAAAATAGGCACAGAGGATGAAGAAGGAGCTGGAAGTCTCCCATATGCTCTAAAACATTCTAACATGTGATGCCAAAAAAAAAAATCTTGGTGTTGAATAGGATTTCATCACATTGTCAAATTTATTAGTCCAGGCTCCCACTTACACCGAATGCTGTGGTTTTTGTAGTTGGACTCCAAAATCACACTGCAAGATTTCTCTTTTTGATTTCCCTGGGCCACTAAAGGTTTGGGGCTTCTTAAAGCCACTTCCCCAAGTTGCTATACTTCCTCAATTTCAGAGGAAATGCAGTAAATCTAATTGACCTAAATTGTTCCCTATTTAAAAGAGTCTTTTCAAAGGAATTACATCAAGTAATGTATTTAAATTACATTTTATTTGCTGTCCATTTTTAATTATTTAACATGAAAAGTAAAGTCCCCTGCACCTTTAAGCTATGTATTTTTTAAAAAGCAATTATTTGGATATGATAATAAAAACACCTGGTTTGCCTTAAATGCTCCTAATTGCCACACTAATTGTGGGTGCTGTGTTTCCAATTTCAGATATTTATGGCTAGCCTCCCACCTCTGGAGACCTAAGTATTATTATTATTTAGCATTTACACAGCACTTTATATTTGCAAAGTGCTTTGCAATCATTTTTATTAGTTATTCCTCCCAGCAGCCCTGTGATGTAGGTCAGCACTTTTTGTTCAAATCCCCTGAATAGGCCACAGATGAAAATGAGTTCCTGGTGTCAGCTTAATACTAGTGGACAATTGGCGATGTCACAAAACCACTCCACCATTTGGAGCAATTAGTAATCTCTGTCAAAAGACCCAAGATAGCCAGAATGACATCAGCTTGGATCCGGGAATATTGACAGATCCAGAGATTTCTGTCTTCTTAAAAATCAATCCTCTTTCGCACTAAATCTTAAACTGTTCATGGAGGTATATTGACTCTCCTATTGAGTCAAGAGAGCTAGGTGCCTGAAGCTTTTTTTAAAATACCTTTTTTTAAAAATTTTGCAGTTTTCATTGCATGCTTAAATTCCATCCCCACTCCTTACCTAGCTTCTGGTTTACGTGAAAGAGAACACTAAGCTCTTCCATACTTGGCTAAGAATTGCGTCACACTGCATCATCTGAACAAGGATTTATTACTTAATGAAGAATGATGGAGATGATTGAAATGTAAACTGAGGGGCTGCTGATGTAGAAATTGACAAACTTCAAGCTTGAGACATGTCTAGCTGAATCAGGTGTAAACTCCCACAACTAAGTGACAGTTTACCAGCATTACCACTAGACATGCACAGCTGAATGTACAAAAGTGACATAGCCAATCTCATTTGCTGTTTGTTTCATATGTTTAAATTTATCAAGCAAAAGCTCCAAGCGGCAAAACATTTTACAGTGTTCTTTTAGTGGAACCAGACAGACTTCAGTCCCCAATACAGTTCAGCACATAATAAAGTGTAGGTATGATCTCTGACCCGCTAGTGCTTAAAGCCTGTTCCCCACTGCAGCTGGTAAAAGAGGCCAGCTCACAAGAAAAGCTGAAAAGAGAAGCCAAGTTGCAGTTCACGTTTCTCTCTTAAACATCCTGGCATGAAATTCTTTAACATTTGCAGATGACAAGCTTCAATTCTTGAGATAGTTGGCTTTGCAAGGCAGTCGCCTACCAAATTTAGGAATATCTGAGTATTTGTTTTTAGATTGCACGGCCCAAAGGGGCTCATACACCCCCTACCACAATTTATGTTCTTTCAGAATTAAGGCAATTCACATGAAATAACGTGCTCATTTTTTGTGAAGTGTTTTCTAGGTATTTAAGTGGAACATGGTCCACCTTTGATATAATTAATTTTGTACATCATTCACCATCGTTCTGGAGGCCCTTCGATGTACCCAGAACCATGATAGGGTTCCTTACAATGTCAAAATCTCACTTTCATAACCCCTTTAAGCCCTATTCATGCTGGCTTTGTTGATTCCCCCAGTACTAAAATCCATTCTATTTTCATGGCATAAACACTGTTATTCTGAGCTGCTGAAAGATTAGTAGGTGAGAGTCTGTGTAGGGGTGTTTCTAAGTAAAATTGAAACAGCAAAGTTTGAGGATCGATTTTTGTCAGATATGTGAACACCCGTTCTATAGAATTCACCTACTGTTGTGACAGTTTATTGAATACTCTCTCAACTTTTTCTGCCTAGGAATGTCTCCCATTAATTAATACCCATTCTCTGTTCACAGTTTTGATAGAACAGCAGTAGTTGTTAACACAACACTCATAATCACAATTGTTCAGATATGTTTTTGTCTGTATGTATACAGACCTCAGATATTAAATTGTTGCCCAAAGAGGAAATTAAGGTGGAATATTTGGGAAGGAAATGAATGTAATTAAGTTTTGTTGTTAAAGAAAAGGAGCTTGTGTTTGCATCTCAGTGTTCCTTTTTTTTTTTTGGTATCAAACTGTGCAAAAGTTTTTCCCTTTCTCTCTAAGAAATACCACCGGATGCTTTTCATTATAATATACTCTTGGGGGAAAAAAATCCATATTTTGCTTCTTGGTTGGAATGAAGAGCATTATTTACTGCAGTAAAATGAACAATATAAATAGATACTTGATGAATTGAAATTGTTTTCCTCAAAGATCTCAGATGGCAATAATTGCCTTTTGGGGTCAATTAACTATTAGCCCGTGGCCTGTTTTTATGGTTTGGGCTATATTCAGCATTGGCTCCTTCTTCCCTCCATTTTAAAATGAAGAAATAGCCAGATTTTGGCAAATCCTTCCCACTGACTTTGCAAATAAACTTTCATTTGGATGAGGCAATAGCACGATGCTGGTAGATCTAGAACTGGACCATCAGATGGATCCTGGATCCTCAACATTTTGCTTTATAATTTGGTGACAACTGGAGGTTGAGTTGTTTGTCTTCCCAGTGTGCCCATCTTTTTCTTTTTATCATTCACACTCATTGCCTTCTCTCAGAAATTATTGTTCTTCAAAATTATGGAAATAAAAACTAAAATTCATGATTTTCCATTTTTTTTCAAAAAGCGACATCTCTGTTTAGGCCATGAATAAGGATTAAGATAGTGAATCCAGTCTCCAGGAGCACATTAGGGTCCTAAAATTTCAAAATCAGATTTGGAGCATGTGCGACAAAACTTTCTTGGTCTCCTGAAGCAAGTTAGATGAAGAGCCCAAAAAGGAGAAAAATCTGTCACAGAAATCAGCTTAATTTGTCCAGGACACTTTGTTGAAGTCTGTGTAGTATATTTTAGAAGTTTTCAAATATGTGTGCAGAGCAGGGACTCCACAACAAAAGTGAAGTGGGTTTCAGCAAAGGAACACCTATAAACAATTGCCTCCAACACCCACTCTACTTTAGATAAAGAGAGACAACTCAAATCTACTATGAATTTCTGCATTTTGAGGAAGAGAGACTTCTTAATTCCAAACCAAATTATTTTTCAAAGGATCCCCATTTACCACTGAAATTCAGTGCAATAGTCTCTCACAGTCTCTGTTCAGTCTCTCAGTTCCTGCAGTGGGTTTTTTTTTTAACCAAAGAAAAAGGCTAAAAGGACCTCCATTTCATGAATTTGTTAAAGTAGCTGCCATTCTGGGTGGAAAACTGTAGGTGTTGCTGAAGCTGCATAGCTGGGAGTTAGAGGTGGATATCTCAGAGCCCTATAGATTTGTTAGCTTATTACAATTCTATTTTCACTCCCTCCTCTTCTTCCTACTCAAATTCTGTGCCCTGGCATGTGTTTGGATGTGATGCATCCCTCAGCTTTTCACACTAAATATATTTTTCCCACAGCCAGGCGCTTAACTTGAGGTTCAGTCATTCTCTGAGAAAGGCTCAGGAAAGTGGTGGATGGTCTGGGAGTTGGATTGTACTCAACTTGGGAGCTGGGACAAGACATTCGTAGCCCATTGAGTGTGTCCGGGGAGGATTTTAGAATAAATAGAAGCAAATGCCTTTATTGTGCTTTCTTTTAAAGTTGGTTAAAGAGACAATGCTCTAAAGACAATGCCTTAAGTCTGCACTTTGAGTTCATCAGTTGTTTTTTTCTATCCCTCTAACCAATTCTCTGAGCATAATTTGTTTCCCGTCTTTTTGTTATCAGAGTGAAAAGGTCAGTGCCCTTTGACATGGCATGAGCTTCTGAGTGCATCAGGGGAAACAACACCAGCAAGGAAAAAAAAAAAAGACAGGAAACAGTGCTGGGTTTAAAACAACTTCAGGCAGCATGGCTCTCCAAACGCAGGATGTGTTTCTCCAAACACCTTGGAGAATATTGGCATTAGTTTATTATATACCCTGCTACTCTCTGAATTGCTAAGTATCACTATCTTGAGTGATAGGGTTTATCAAAAACTCCCAATCCAAATGACGCATTTCAGACACGATATAACAACATCGCTCTCATGAAGTTTCCCCTACAGTCATCTAAATACAGAGTAGCTATTTTCTTAAATAGAAAACATTCCATCTCACGTCCCCAATGTCCAATACACACTAAATGACTCTACAAATGAACAAACACGGCCTTGATGGAACAGGGTATTCAGTGGGAAAAATAATTGACAGAAATGTAGAAAAATGTGGATTTCTCTAAGCAGATTTCATAAGAGAATGATTACTCATTCCATCTAATTGGGTGCTGTCCTTCTTGTTAATTCAGGCCAGGACCACCGTCTTTCGCTTTGGATCAGAAATGTGACTTGCATATTATTTAAAATGGCTGGATTGTATCAGTTATTAATTAGTTGTCACTTCAGTGAGGGAGGTCAATCCTGTTAACCCCATTTACAAATGAAGACACTGAGACAGAAAGGTTAAGTGATTTGCTCAAGGTCACCCAGAAAGTCGGCATTGGGGCCTCCCTGAGATCTCTGCATTATTGGTGGCATCTTCTGTTTAAACCAGTGACCTATATTGTACCTCTAAACATGGTCATCTCTCTTAAATATAAAGTCCTGTATCACAAACATTAGGATGTATAGAACTGTCCCCTATTAGTGCAAGTGAGGTTACACTACTTGTGTGGCTTGAAAATTTAACTTTCTTTTCAGAGATAGTGATAAAATCCAACTGTGATTGTTTTTTCTATTGTTTTTTTTCTAGTGATAATCTCCAGATTTGCATGACTTTGGAAGGCTCTCAAGATAAAGTAAAAACAGAGAGCCAGTAGAAACTAATTATTAATAATAATAATAATAATGGTATTTGTTAAGTGCTTACTATGCACAGAGCACTGTTGTAAGCGCTGGGGTAGATACAAGATAATCAACTTGTCCCATGTGGGGCTCACATTTTTTTTAATCCCCATTTTTGCAGATGAGGTAACTGAGGCACAGAGAAGTTAAATGACTTGCCCAAGGTCACACAGCAGACAAGTGGCGGAGCCGGGATTAGGATCCATGACCTCTGACTCCCAAGCTCAGGCTCTTTCCACTAAGCCACACTGCTTCCTGTTAGAGGACTATAGATAGATATAATTGTCTATTTTTTCAAGCAATATTAGATAATGAGATTGTGTGTATGAAGGAGGTTGCTGAAAAGGCCTATCAAGGACCAGTAATCTATTCCATTTTCATTCATTAATTCAACATATTTATTGAGCGATTGCTGTGTGCAAAACACTGTACTAAGCACTTGGAAGAATAGATTTTTAACAATAAACACACATACTCCCGGCCCACAATGTGCTTAGGCTATAGAGGGGGAGACAGACATTAATATGAACGAATAAATAAATTACAAATATGTACATTTATGGGCATATAAAGATAGTGTGATCAATCCATCCATCAACTCCCTCTAGACTGTAAGCTCCTTGTGGGCTGGAAACTTGTCTACCTATTCTGTTATACTGTACTCTCACAAGTGCTTAATACAGTGCTCTGCACACAGTAACACTCAAATATGATTGATCCATTACTGTGCAACTGTACAATAAAGTATTAAAGTAATAAGCATTGTACTAAATGCTTAGGAGAGTTCAAAAGGGACAGTAGACATGATAATAATAATTATTATGGTATTTGTTAAGCACTTACTATGTGCCAGGCACTGTTCTAAACACTGGGATGGATACAAGCAAATCAGGTAGTCCTCAGTGTAGCAGAGGAGACAGACACTAAAGTAACTGATAGGAGCCTGTAATAGAGTAAGTAAGATATGTACATAAAAGTTATGGGAGGTTCTTAGTTCTTATGTGTTTAGGTGGTGTAAAAGTGCTGATGTTGCAACTGTGAGCCCATCATTGGGCAGGGATTGTCTCTATCTGTTGCCGAATTGTACATTCCAAGCACTTAGTACAATGTTCTGCACATAGTAAACACTCAATAAATACGACTGAATGAATGAATGGAGCATAGTGGAGGGATTAGAGATTAGTTAATCATATTTATTGAACACTTACTGTGTGCGGAGCAATATATTAAACACTTGGTAGAGCATAATATAACAGAATTGGTAGACATGTTCCCTGCCCATCACAAGTTTACAGTCTAGAGGACAAACTCAAAGACTAGAGGAGCTAAGAGTCAAAGGGGAAGGCCTCCTGAAGGAGATGAGATTTCAGAAGGGTACTGAATATGGAAAAAACTCTAGTCTTTTGGTAATTTTGAATCCGCCTTTTGGGTTCCTGTTCTTTCCGAAGCTGAAACAGTCCTTCTGATTGCTGCTTGCCAGGCTAATTAGTCAGTTGCTATAATGATGGTATAGCTTCTACCTGGGAATGATAGATGAGTCTCAGTTCTGAAACTCCTTGACTGAGAAACTGAGCAGAGGAATTGACTTTAGGGCTAGAATCTTGCACAGTGCCACTCACACTCTCTAACCCTTGCCAGCCATGCTCCCAAAGGGATACCGTGTAGCAACACAAAGTGCACATGTGATTGTCATTTTCCACAGTACTGTGGGCAGACTCCTTTTTAAGCCCTGGTAGATAATAGAATTAGAAGACTATGATCCCTACCCTCAAGGAATTTATAATATAAGGAGGAGATGAACATTAAAATATGTTACAGATTGGAGGCAGGAATAATAATAATAATAATTATTATAGTATTTAAGTGCTTACTATGTGTGAGGCACCTGTACTAAGCCCTGGGGTGGTTAAAAGCAAATCAGGTTGAACACGGTCCCTGTCCCATGTGGCGCTCACAGTCTCAATCTCCATTTTACAGATGAGTTAACCGAGGCACAGAGAAGTTAAGTGACTTGCTCATGGTCACACAGCAGGGAAGTGGTAGAGCTGGGATTAGAAACCAAGGCCTTCTGACTCCAGGCCCATGCTCTATCCACTACGCAATGCTGTTTCTCACAATGCCATGTTGCTATAACGTATAAAGAGTATATAATATATATATATATGTATCTGTATGTATAATAGAGAAAGTATATAGTATATAGAGTAAAATAAAGTGTAAAGGAATGAACATTGGTGGTATAAGTTGGTGGTTGGGGGGCTGGGGTTGGAGGGAAGGAGGAGAGAGAGGTGCGCAGACCACATTCTTTTTCCCCACCAGGTGCCTTGCAGTGAGTGCTACCGGGCTTATGGGAATCAGACGAGAAAGTGGGCATGACTCTCCACAAACCATCACCACCACTGCAAAAACAACTCAAGAACTTATTTTGCTGGGAGAGGACATGCTTTTCCCTGCTTCATCTTTAGTGTCTGAGCAGGGTCCAATCAACTGGCAAGAACACTACCGATTTTCATAGACAGTGTTCAAGGGATTGTCTTTCAAAGGCACTTGGATCTGTGGAAGCAGTCTCAGCAGCAGCAGCATAGTCTTCAAACCAAGTCATTCTGCTATATCAACTGCTTAGATATCCCACTACTTTAGAATCCTATTCTCGTATAGTTTTTTCACTTTGGAAGCTTTGTTGGAGTGGGATTGGCTCAATGTTTGTGAGGAAATTGCATTCCAGGACCTCATAATTGGTAAATGCTTTCTGTCATTGTACAGTGAGTATAACAATGGTGATATTAAGAACCATAAAAAATCAAAAGCATATTTTGTGGTAGGTTGTACTAGACATTAGCTTTTCCTCATTTTCCCTGAGGGATAGCAAAGTTGTGTGTTGGGTCAGATAATTAATACCAGCATGTGGAAACAAGGTAGGTGCAGAATGGATCTTAATTCTGATGCTTCACTGTGGCGGGAAGAGAGACATTTGAAAGAAACTTTTTTAAGGGGAGCTAACCATCACAGAGTTGGCCTATCTTCTCAACAGCTGGGCCCTCAATCACCCCAAGTGTAAGTGGGTGAGGGTGGATTTGGGTGGGTGAAATCACCTGGCATTGCTGTGGTATCCATTTAGCCAGTCTGTTTTAAAGATAAGTGTTAGGAAGTGAGCTGGATGGGAATTGTATCTAATATAAATGGAAGGATATTTGATTTTAAGAATTTGGATACCTTTTAATATGGTGGCAATCTTGAGGCCACATCTTTAGTGTTATTGCAATTAAAAACCTCTGAAAATGTACAAAATGAAATGTTTTTCTCAATTCTAATATTATAGCTAAAATCAGACACATTGTTTTGATGTAAGATTTCTTCTCAGAACCATTAGGGTAAAAGAACATATTTAAAATAGATAAGACTATATAGTTCATTCTTTGCAGAATAAAACAATTTAAGAAACCTACAACACCACTAATTAAAGATAGCTATAGTTTAATTATGCAATCTATGGCTAACCACAGATAAGCTACATTAATTGTCTAAAGCCCAGCAGACTTCTATCATAAATTTTGATGTTGATGATGATATATTTTATTTGCTTTTAAGAAAGATGAGGATGGACCTAAATATTTTGATATTGTGCTAGTCTTCTTTACTTTTGATTTTCACTATATCGATTTGATATAATATATTTTGTACTATATACTACAAAATTTTGAGAGATGATAATGATCTATTTTAATTATCTACTATCACACAAATAGGTTAATTACTCTAATTAAAAGGATAATTATGCAACTACATGCCACTCAGGGACTTGATTTAAATTATGACCTTATGTTTGATTTGCATGAAAACCTAAGGAAACAGCCGAAATATGCAAAATAATTCACAGTATGTCCATGATTTTAGGATCACATATATTCATATCATAGGTGATGTGTCTTTCTTTGTGTACTTGTAATTACAGTTTCTTATACAAGAGCTCTAGCAATATATGTCTTTTTCTCCATAAATTCTGATCTCATCCAAAAAGATTGATATGTATGTATTGTTCAAAGTATTTGACCAAATGTCTTTTACGTATGTCTAAAAATTGAATGGTCCCAGTGGAGTGTAAGCTTATTGAGATCAGATATTTCGATAGTGTATAAACCACATATTTAGTAGCCTATAAAAAAACTGGTGACACCCCCCCCCCAAACTGATTACTAAAGCCATATTATTTTGATCATCTTTTTCATAGACTATGTGGTGGTATATATGACACTGGTGAAATTGCACAGACAGATGAAGCATTGCTTTTACTGTTAGAATTTTATAGGTTTAAAACAAACTAATGTGTTTGAAGATGAAGCAGACTATAGAAAATTGACAGGAGCATCAGATTGGGAAGAGAAGTCCAATTGTGTGTTCCATATCCGCCATTGATTCAGTGGATGATTTTAGGCAAGTCACAGAAGTCTTTGGTCCTCCCATGACTTGCCTGTAAATGTTCCTGACCTTGAATATCTCTTAGAAATATTAAAAATTATGAATATTAATGAATAAGTAAGATAAAAGAGATCGATAACTAGGCAGGTAGGAAGAAAGATGAAAAGATAATATAAAAATTATGACTATTAATAGGGAAAGGACTATTCATGAGTGGTTGAATGCTGCAGAACTGGTTAGTTACAAAGGGAAAATTCCCATCAAAGACTGAACATGTGTAGAAGTCTAAGTAGCAGAAGTGTAAGATACAGGACAGAGTTGCTGTGGAAATAGGAACAGGGAGCAGACTGGTGGGAACAGTCCAGGTGAGGAAGGAAGAGGGAAAAGAGATAAACAATATCCAAATTCCACCACTTAGATTCCCCAGGATACCAAGACCCCTCCTGCACTCGTTATGGTCAGGGATTGTGTCTGTTTATTGTTGTATTCATTCATTCAATCGTATTTATTGAGAGCTTACTGCGTGCAGACCACTGAACTAAGTGCTTGGGAAAGTATAATGCAACAACAAACGGGCACATTCCCTGCCCACAGTGAGCTTGCAGTCTGGGGCAGGGAGACAGACATTAATATAAAGAAATAAATTACAGGTATGTGCATAAGTGCTTTGGGGCTGGGGCGGGGGATGAACAAGGGGAGCAAGTCAGGGCAACACAGAAGGGAGTGGGAGAAGAGGAAAAGGGGGCTTAGGGAAGACCTCTTGGAGGAGATGTGCCTTCAGTAAGGCTTTGAAGAGGAGAGAGCAGGAGTAGACTACTCTCCCAAGTGCTTAGTAGAGTGCTGTGCACACAGTAAGTGCTCAATAAATGCAACTGACTGACTATATTGGGATAAATTATACTTTCCAAGTGCTTACTACAGTGCTCTACACAGAGTAAGTGCTCAATAAATATGACTGAATGAATCTCTCCCTTCCTTCACTCTTTTCCTTCTCCTCCAGTAACCTCTTTCACTCGAGGATTCATTCCTTTTCCTTAATATATACTTCTCTCTAACCCTTTACACACAATCTCTAATCATTCAATCATATTTATTGATTGCATACTGTGTGCAGAGCACTGGACTAAGTGCTTGAGAGTGTACAGTGTATCAGAGTTGGTAGACATGTTCCCTGCCCACAACAGCTTACCTTTTACCCGAAACTACTCATGCTCATTCCTGGATGTCCTCACCTTCCAAATGCCATTCCTAGTATCCCTACCAGAAACAGCAGTGTGGCACACACCCTCTCCTAAATAGAATTCCACCTTCCTGAATTATCTTCTATCTTTGAGGGAAACATCTCCCAGATTCCCTCTCTTGCTTGGTCTCTTATGTTATCTCCTTCCATTCCAGTCTGTTTCCAACAGGTCCTACTGTAAAATAAATATGCAAACATGCTTTCAGCATAAGAGCCTTAGTAAACTAAATTGTAATTATTGATGACCAGTTTCAATACTGTCATTCATTCATTCAGTTGTATTTATTGAGAGCTTACTATGTGCAGAGCACTGTACTAAGTGCTTGGGAGGGTACAATATAACAATAAACAGGCACATTCCCTGTCCACAAGGAGCTCACACTTTCCGATGCACCAAAGTGGGCAAATAGCCTTGGTGAATACTCAGTCTTGGTCGTTGAGGCAGAACATGGTATCATTATGTGGTTCTTTTTCAAAACTGCACATCCTTGAGGGGACCCTCCATTTATCCAAACAAATTTCCCTCTTAGATATGCCACATCGTTATCTTTGAGGCTTCATTTCTGCCTACCAATATTTAGCAGAGGAAAGCACAGGTTCTCTCCACCACATTTTAATAGGCTACACTCTATTATTACCCCATGAAAACATCCTCCACGCTGTTTCACAGTAAATCTACACACTGTGAGCACACTAAATACAAATTGACACAGAAATGGATCCAGCCCACTGAAAAGTCCCAGCAGCAACGGCCACATAAAGACATAAAGGCAAGGCGGCTAATTCAGAGAGCCGGACCGCTGCCATTCCCAGAAAACTTCCATATATACAGTTCCAAGCTGAAGTCATTGAGACAAACAGAAATGAAAGCTGTGTCAGGACAGTGCCTGGAAGGCCCACAATGCACTTCAAGCATTTCAAAAGAACCCCATGATCCCCAGCATCAAAAGCTGCAACCAGGATCAAGAAGAATTAAAATTGATGGTGTGTCAGAAAGAATCCACCTGCAACATAAGGTCATTACACCCCCTGCTCCCCTATTAAAGTGATCTCTGAGGCCTGATCTAAAGCTCTGTGTTGTGGTCTGAAATGCTTTTAATTAGTGTATTATCATGGAGATGAACGAGGCTGCAGTTATCTCACTATAGACATTTCCAGGACATTGGCTAAACTGCTAAAACAGAAATAAGGTGCAGGTTCTGGAGTCTTTGTCACAAACATTATCTCAGGATTCCTAGAACCTTATATTAATACAGGCTAAGACACAATATTAAGGTTACAATGGGCAGTTTTGTCCCATTCACCGCACCGGCCACACCTCTGCATCAAACTAATTGAAACTTACAGACCGTTCCCCACCATGTACAGGGTCTTGAGTAAAACCTGGGATGGATTTTCTGGGAGCTTGTTAGTCTTCAAGGTGGTCCAAAATATGAAAAAAAAAAGATCCAAGGCATTAGTTCCAGTAGAAAGGCAAGGGGATATTCTTTAAATCAAGGTCAGCTAGTCAAAGACTATTCTTTAATCAGATTTTGATTCATTTGCTCATCATAAAATTCTTCAGGTATAAAGTAGGTGCTGGAGTTATTTTCCCAGGATTCTGTAGTGGAGGCAGTGACTTTTCATTTGAAAAGCTTTCTTTATGTATAGATTTAGTAAATAAACCTAGCCATTTTTATTGAGTTGTGGAAAACCAGGCATTTTGCCACATCACTCTACCCTATTGCATACCCTACAAGTATTGCACTATCCACTAACAGGCTAATTTGAGAAATAAATTTGAAAAATCCCAATGGTAGCTCTGCTCTGTTTCTGCAGATTAAAATTTCCCTTAAAAAAAAAAAACCCAATTGCCATTGATGTTGTGTTAATGGTCATGGCAGAAATAATAGAATAGGAAAAAAAGGCTGTAGTCTAGTCTGTCTGACCCTCTGCTGAGGCTTTATCCAGCTTTAGAAATAAAGACCCTTTAAAATTTTCTGCACCGCATACTTGTGCCAAGAGAACAAATTTGTCCAGGGCCTGAATCACAACCGGCACTTGTTTAGAATTAGGGTGCAAATCTGACAGGTCACCTGAAGATAATAATGGCTCTTAATCAATGGCAAAAATCATTGAAATTTTCAGCCAAAGAAATGCTCTGAAACACACCAAAGAAATGTTTATTATGCCTGGGATAAAAAGATCTATATCTCCCAGGAACCATAACAAAAGCCACTGTGAGGGGTTTAAATGGTGAAAGAGCCTGTAGTACACAAACAAGAATCGATATACACTGCTGAGTCAGGACCCAAGCGAACCTGGGACTCACAGGACATAGTCAATGAGAGGCTATGCTGGTTGTTGTTTTTTTAACTAAAAAACACACTGACCCATTGACATTCATCCTCAGACATCAGATAGAGGGCAAGTAATTTGTTCAGAAAAGACTTAACTTCAAAATGTTACCAAACATTCTAAATTAGTCTGGTCATTTAATTATTTGCAGGGAAAGCAGAGACTAGAAACAAGAGCTAAAAGGAAAGAGATAGAAAAATAGACCAAATTCTACCTTATAAAAGCATGTAAACTAGAGTCTCAGGTCCACTAGTACAGAATCCATAGGAAAAAAAATTCTAGTGAGAGAACAAGGTGTTTCTCCATACAACAGGAGAAGCAGTTAAAACATATTAAAAAGTATATAATAGACCTGCGTCTTGTTAACCTAATTTGTTAGCAAAAGGAAGCTTGGAATTTATTCGCAATTGTTGTGTTTCTGTACAGTAAGAATGGAAAATACTTGTTAAGCCAGATTGCACAAGGCAGTTCTGCTTGCCGAGTGCTTCCTCAAAGATGTTCAGGCCACTCTTGGAGGTGGTAAAAGGAAATGAAGAGGAAGTACAAAATGTATTCTTGCAGCACCTATTCCTTGGAAACCATTTTTCACAAAAGCCTGTATTTCCCAGAATCCACCAGGAATGAAGCCAAATCTGCATGTTGGCCAGAACAATTAAATTTAGGATGGAGAACTCTTGCAGTCTCTCTGCCTGTTGAGTCTCACTCGCTCAGTCTTGAAAGAGTGCTTCTCTCCACTCTCTGACCTTTATCAAAACTTTATCTGTGGATCTACAGAAGTCATCTTGTGTATTTCTGGTGAAGGGTGAAGTCACAAGGGTGAAGAAGATGCCCAGTGATATTGGTACAAGAGATAATTAATTACAAGCTTGAAGGGACTTGATGGATTCAAAGATGATTTGGAAGTCAGAGGGAGAATTCATGTTGCAGGGGCTTTATGCAGGCCCTCTTAATGATACCACAATAAAGTGTGGAAAATTACACTGTGATTTATTGAGAATTGAAGAGTAGTAGGTAAAAAGGAGCTTAAAGATTTGATAAGAGAAAGTAAGATAATGCACTTAATTTCCACCTATAGATTCTCAGTGCTAAGCAGGGATGGAAATCATAAAGCTGGGATGTATTTGGATTTTAGAAACATTTTGGTGCAATGTCTGGAGGAAAATTAATTCAAGTGTGGGTAGATGAGTATTCTCACTCTCATAGAATGGAAATTTGCTGGAGGACAGCAAACAGACTAAGAGAAGGAGCTGCATGTACTTCCATAGGGATCAGTGTTAAGTCTAATGTGTTTGACATTATCATAAAGGATCTAGAGAAGGATCTAGGTAAACTGAATGTTAATGAAATATTCACTGATGCCAAATTATACTTTTACACTTCAATAAAGACAAAGAAATGGTGAGACCATGAAAGAAGAGAAAGGCATGAGGAAAGGTTAAATATGAGGTTTTGGAAAGAAAAGGAGATTCTTCTTAAATGTGAATTTGGACTTCAGGAGAAAAGTAGACAGGACCATCCAAGATTGAACCAGGAGGTAAGACTAATACCTTGGTTTTCTATAATGCTTTTATTCTCAAATGCTCTTACATTGATTAGCTCATTTTTGCCCTCAAAACCACTGTGCGAGGTAAAAGCAGGTATTATTATTCCCTATTATAACTGCAAGAATATTGCAATGCAGGATGTCTATGTGATAGTGCATTAATCAGTCAAGACTATTTAGTATGTGCCTTCTCTGTGCAGAACTTTTTCTCTAAATTAGTAATGAAACATAATTTCTTCCCTCAAGGAGTTTCCAATCCAGTGAGAGTCCAGCAAATTGATCTAAATGTCGTGGTAGAGAATCAAAACCAAATTAGGTAGAGTCTCTGGATTTTACTATAATTAGTAGGTAATGGATATCTCATTTCAGAAAACTAACAACCCAACTGGTAGGATTGAGCAAATGGAGAGATTGTGACCAACCAACTCTATTGTATTTTACTTTCCCAAGTGCTTAAGGCAGTGGTCTGCACACCGGAAATCCACTCAGTAAATACCACTTTTCGATTGAATTAATCTGTATTGTAACAGTCTCATCACTATTCGAGTGCCTACTGCATGGGATTCTTGAGAGCGTACAACAAAAGTAGAAGATATAGTTTCTTCCCTTTAGCAATTTACAGCACCTTACAGTCCTTAGCCTGTAAAATTGCTTCTTGCCCTGAAATTTAGGTGAATGTATCAACTGTTCCTACTGTTTTCTAGGTGGGGAATTTGAAGCTTTCCCTCCATCAGAGTATCAGGAATTCTACATACCTAAGCTTGGTGGACTAATCCTCCATACTGGGAGATTGAAAATAAAATCATAACCTCTGTTAATTTTCAGGGACACTAAAGAAGCTGAATATAGCATCCCTGCCTTCAAGGGTAAAGTTCAAATCCATACAAGTAGCAATAAATATAGAAAAGCAGCATGGCTAATTGGAAAGAGCACAGGCTTGGGAGTCAGAGGATGGGGGTTCTAATCCCGGCTCTGCCACTTGTCTACTGTGTGACCTGGGGCAAGTCACATCACTTCTCTGTGTCTCAGTTACCTCATCTATAAAATGGGGATTAAGACTGTGAGCCCCACGTGGGACAACCTGATTACCTTGCATCTACCCCAATGCTTAGAACCGTGCTTGGCACATAGTAAGCACTTAACAAATACCATTATTATTAGGCAACATATAAAGGGCCACTAGAGCATGCAAATAAAAATGAGAGGTAAGGATCAATCAATCATATTTATTGAATGCTTATTGTATATAGACTACTGTAATCAGCACTTGAGAGAGTAAGTATAACAGACTTGGTAGACATGTCTTCTGTCCACAAGGAGTTTACAGTCTAGAGAAGGAGCTTACAGTTAAAACAAAGTAAATTTAAAATAAATACCTAAAATATCTTCCCACAGTAAAATATGATATAATGTTGAAGGTTGCACCAGACTGGAGATGGAAACTCCTTATTTAGGATGTTTAAAATTAGTTTGCAAATAACTACACTTCAAACTCTATGTGGGCAGCAGTTCTATAGAAGAAGGAAATGGGTTAAAGTATTATCATTTATTGAGAATCTACTGTGTGCAAAACAATTTACTAGGGCTTGGGAGTGTACAATAAAAGTAGAAGACAGCCCCTGGCCATGGGGAGTTTATAATCTAGGGGATGAGGCAGGCAGATAAAAATTGTGTGTATAATAATAATAATAATGATGGTATTTGTTATCGCTTACTATGTGCCAAGCACTGTTCTAAGCACTGGAATGATGATGATGATGGTATTTGTTAAGTACTAACTAGATGCCAAGCACTGTTCTAAGTTCTGGGGTAGATACGAGGTAATAAAAATAATAATAATAATAATAATAATGATAATGTTGGTATTTGTTAAGCGCTTACTATGTGCAAAGCACTGTTCTAAGCGCTGGGGGAGATACAGGGTCATCAGGTTGTCCCACATGAGGCTCACAGTCTTAATCCCCATTTTACAGATGAGGTAACTGAGGCTCAGAGAAGTTAAGTGATTTGCCCAAGGTCACACAGCTGACAAGCGGTGCCGGGATTCGAACCCATGAGCTATGACTCCCAAGCCCAGGCTCTTTCCACTGAGCCATGCTGCTTCTCTGCTTCTGTAATCAGGTTGTCCCATGTGGGGCTCACAGTCTTAATCCCCATTTTACCGATGAGGAAACTGAGGCACAGAGAAGTGAAGTGACTTGCCCTAAATCACACAGCTAAGTGGCAGAGCTGGGATTAGAACCCATGACCTCTGAGTCCCAAGCCCGTGCTCTTTTCCACTGAGCCAACTGCTACTGTATGTTAATACAGAAACATAGCTGTAACTGATAAAAAAAAAGGCAAAAAATGAATAAATAATTGAAAAAACGACTGATACGCACATGAGTGGCAGAAGAGATGATGGGTTTGGAAGGTGAGGATTAGGCAAGAGGTGAGTCTTTAGGAAGGCTTTGAAGGAGGAAGGGATGTGATTTGTAGAGTTTGAGGCTGAAGGAATTTCCAAACAAGAGGAAAGAAATATATACGTGAGTGTATGTGTGTGCACATGTACTTATGTGTGTGTGTATATATATATATGTATATATATGATCTATTCATAACTTTTTTGATCCCAGAAACAATTTTGGTATTTACTTAGCAAATTAGTTCTAGTAAGAACTTGGGGTAAAGAGAGGGAGTAACCGTAAAACTAGTTTTCTGCTGCAATGAGGAAAGTTAATGCTTTCCTTCAAATAACAATTCTGACCAAACATAATTCACCAAGCCTCACCTACAATACAACAACCCTTTTGCAGTTTGAACAAAATAAAAAGGATCTGAAAAGATTCTTCCTTTGGCTTCATAAATCGATGCAGTCCAAGCCTTGTTTTTAACCTAGTGAAAGGAGACTTTTGTTAGCTGGTATTTTTGATCACAAAACATGCTCCAGTTTACTAATGGAATATTGGACTTGAGGCCAGGCATCTGGCCCATTCTGTGTGATTCCTCATGTAAATTTCCTGATGGTCGATTGTGGCCACTCTGTCTCATGGTCCAAAAATGCTGCTGGCCTTCCTTATTTCTGAGGGTAGCCCTGAAGCCACCCAGGCTTGGGGGAATTAAGGATGGAAGGATCGAAATGATTGACACGCTTTCTGTAGGGCAAAAGGATGGTGCCTGGATCTCTGCAGTGACTCAAGCAGGACTAATAGCTAGAACTGCAGCTACCTAGCCCAAACAGTAGACTGTGAGCTCATTGTAGGCAGGGAATGTGTCTACTTACTGTTGTATTATACTCTCCCAAGAGCTCAGTACAGTGCTTTGCACACCATAAGGCTCATTAAATGTGATTGAATGAATATTAATTATTGGACAACAGGATTTCTTCTTGAAAATTTGGGGAAAAAATATAGAATTGTAGGAGAAAATTCAGGTAGGAATAGTATCAGTTCCTTGTAGGGTCCTGACCTGAAAGGACAAACACATCCTACAGTGTATAAGATATATAGGGAAGCAGTCATTTTGTTACCCTTTACCACTGTGGCACTATCCAATTGAGAAAAAACAGTATAGACAGTCTTCCTGAATAATTTATGCTTAAAGAACCTACCTTTCCTTCACTTATATAGATACTTGTCTCAACTTTCATTTTTCTTTACCTGTGTAAATCCAGCCTTTGAGAAGAACAGTGCTGCAAATTTAATGTTAAGGAGATGAATATTTGCATCCAAAAATATCGAAGGGAAGAGATAGCTAGAGAATGGGGAGAGAGATAGACGAGAAAGTATATTCCTTATTTTTTTAAAAGAGCACACTTTACTCCACCCTTCCTAGGACAACATGCCCTAACCACAGACTACTGCTCAAAGGATCAAAGTCTTGCAGTGCAATGCCATATATAATCCAAAAAGCATTGCAGCAGGTTTAATATCTTAAGGCCACATTGAAGTACATTGACCAGAATCAATAGATACCGCTGTGCCAGAACTAGCGAGAACACAGTTGGGAACAGGAGACACCTGAGCTCTAATGTTCTCAATTTTCCTTACAAAAAAAGTCAAAGCTGTTGACGTTTTTCTTCAGACACACCATCTCCATCTATCTTTAAAGGAGAGGGAGCCAGTCCCAGTTTCCAAAGCTGACAGAAATCGCTGGCGATGCAAGGAGAAACAGTAGGCTCCAGCAGAGGCCAGTGCTTTCAAAAGTGGAAATGGAAGAAATATCCACATCATGGGGTGCTGAGACATCCTTGTGCTACGTCTCACGGATCTGAGAGTCTTGACGCACAGCAGTGTGCAAAGCACATTCTTGCTTTCTGACAGATAGTGCTAACTCAATTGAGTGTTTGGGAAGCGAGGTGCTAAGGTCATTTTCATCCTTGGCAGACGGTGTAATTCCCACAACGGGTGTGAAGATGCGAAAGGAGAAAAAGAAAAGATTTAGGGTACAACGCTCTCCAGTGGTTACCAACCTAATGGGAAAGGGGCCAAGGAAGCCTTGTGCATTTGGGGTTTTAAGAAAGCTTTGAGGTTGGGGATAAAACGGATGGACTCCCACATCTGAGCAGAACAGTCATTCAAATTTATTGGGCACTTACTGTGTCCCCCTAGACTGTAAGCTCATCGTGGTTAGGGAACGTGTCTGCTAATTCTGTTGTACCCTCCCAAGCGCTTAGTACAGTGTTCTGCATATGGTAAGCATTCAATAAATTGACTGATTGCCGAGCACTGTACTAAGCACTTGAGAAGCAGCATCGCTTATTGGAAAGAGCCTGGGCCTGGGAGTCAGAAGGTCATGGGTTCTAAGCCCAGCTCCCCCACATGCTGTCTGCTGTGTCACCCTGGGCAGGTCATTTCACTTCTCTGGACCTCAGTTACCTCATCTGTAAAATGGGGATTAATGACTGTGAGCCTCCTGTGGGACAGCCTGATTACCTTGGATCTACCCCAGTACTTAGAACAGTGCTTGGCACATAGCGCTTAACAAATACCATTATTATCATTATTATTATTATTATTATTGAGGGAGTTCAGTATAACAGAGTTGGAAGACATGCTTCCTGGTCACAAGGAGCTTACAGACTAGAGGGAGAGGCAAGCTTTAAAATACACTGTGGATATAGACATATTGTGAGGCTGAGAGTGGGTTGATTAAAGGGTACCAATCCAAGTGCAAGGGCGATGGACATTTTCCTGTTCCTCCTCTCTGAGGGAGCATTCTAAAAGGGGCAGGCCAAGCAGAGACCAAGAAGTCTGGTTTTGCTTCCGTGTCATCCTAAGGTGAGAGCCAAAGATGATGCCGCAGGGGATCCAGGAGATCAGTCCTTCTAAACCAGGCTCCTGGGCCCAGAACCCTGAGGCTTCCTGGCCCCAGGGAACAGTTTCTTCTATCCCTTTGAATGGGTCTGAGTACACTTAGAGTACAACCATCAACCGTATACAATTCTGTTAACGCTATATTTCTGGCATAAAACAGCATGGCCTAGCAGAAAGAGCACAGATCTGGGAGTCAGAGGACCTGGGTCCTAATTCCAGCTCCTCCACTTGCCTGATGTGTAATCTTGGTCAAGTCACTTAATTTCTCTGTGCCTCAGTGTCCTCATCCTCTTGACTGTAGGCTCATTTTGGGCATGGAACATGGATATCAACTCTGTCATGTTGTACTCCCTGAAGCACTTAGTAAAGTGCTCTGCACCCAGTTAGCACTTAATAAATGCATTGATTGATCCATAAAATGGTGTTCAAATATTTGTTTTCTCTCATTTAAACTGTGAGTCCCATGTGAGACAGGGATAGTGTCCAACCTGATTATCTTCTATCTACTTCAGTGTTTAGTACAGTGCTTGGCATATAGTAAACACTTAAATACCACAGTTATTATTAGTCACTGCAAGGTTTAGTTTGGCTTACACAGCTCCATTCCAATCTCTTTAGAGTATTTTGCCCGACTGATAGAGAAAGTAAAACCCATTTCAATTTAACATTTGCACTACTTAGCATAAATAATGGCAGATCTGTTAGAAGGTTCAGGGTATTTTCTTATGTCTATTTTTTGCTGAATATAAGAGAGAAGGTAACACTTTGAGAAGCAAGAACTGTATTTACGTATGTACTTCCAAAAATATAATTCAAAATATTTCACTATAATATTTACATTACTACTTGATCTTGTAACTGCATTGTGTGTTTAATCTCTGGCTCTTAATTCATTTAACATTGTTTTGATCATTTTTTCCTACCTAGAAAATAGATGAATGCACTATGTATTATTTCCTTTGGGTAACTCTTATGCATTTAGCCCATTTTTGCTTAGCCTAAATTCATGGAACCAATTAAGAACACTAATGGGGCAGCAGCAGAAGGTGGGAGAAGAAGCAGGTGACGTTTGCTTGGTTATTTTCCCAGATGCGTTTGCCTGACTTCACACCTCCTTTACAGTTTGATTTTTGTCCTTGTCTAGCACAGACAGGGCAGAACACAAGTGAAACACAACTCCAAAGCAGCAGCTCACACGTTCTCAGAAATGATCAGGTTTGATTCTGGGCAGTCTTCTGTGGATGGGAGGTGTGCTTCTAATCATTTCAGATTAAACCTGTTCCAGATCTTCCATTCACAGGCATTAAAAAACCACTAACTGTGTCGGGGTTTGGGGGTGGAGGAGTGGGCAGAGGTTGTTCCTGCCACTGCAGTCATATTTTTAATGTAGTAGCGAAGTATAAATTAAATTAAACCCAAAAAAATAAACTCTTTTAGGTAGGGGCTGAAAAACTGTAAGAGAAATATAGAGCCTAGATATATGTTCTCCATATTAAAACTAAGTGACATGAACAGTTCACTGAATGTAACCAGTGGTCCTGAATAACAATGTGAACTATAAAGTTCCAGGACAGTTGTATGATAATAAAAATAGCATTTATTAGGTACTTTCTGTGTGCTAAGAACTGGGGTAGATATAAGGTTATGAGATAGAACACAGTCCCAGTCCTATGTAGAACTTACAGTCTAAGGGTAAGAAAAAAGAGGTATTTTGCCTCAATTTAACAGGTAAGGAAACTGAAGCATTTCCATCATTCCACCTCCATCCTGCCTCCCAATGTTAGAAAAATGTTTGCTCATATATCCCGTCTCCTCCACACACAGAAGCCAGTAGAACCAATAGAAGGAGATATCCATTCAAAAAAGGACATCTACTCCATATGTGTACATATATGTGTGTGGGGAGAGGAAATTATTTTTACATAATCTTTTGTATTCACAGGAGGAATCAATAATGATTAAATGAATATATGAATGCATGTGTGGTTGAAAAGGCTAATGCATAAAGAAGTTTGTCCCTTGAGTTATATCTAATGTCTGCAGCACCTGACTGTTTTCTCTTTTACCTCCTTATCTCTCATTCCTCAAGAAGCCTTTGCTCAATAAAGCTACTCCTTGTCTGATAAGAGTTTACCATAATGTTCTAGTCTTAGCAACTGACTCTATTTTCAAGTGGGATGCAGCAGTGTCTGAGGTTTGTTTTACTGTGTCCTTAAAACATTTGCTCTGCCCTGCTTGCTTTTGATTTCCCAATTTCGACTGCTCATAAAACAGTTGCTAGAGTGTCCTGAAGTCGCTCATTTTCCTCATGTGTCTCACCAACCTGGGTTGGGAAGCAGCAGTGGAAAGATCCAGGGGCCTGGGAGTCAGAGGACTTGGGTTCTAATCTCAGTTCCTCCACTTGTCTGCTCTGTGACCTTGAGGAAGTTGCTTAACTTCTCTGTGTCTGTTTCCTTATCTGTAAAATGGGAATTAAGACTGTAAATTCCACGTGGGATGTGTCCCACCTTGTGTCTACTCCAGTGCTAGTACAGTGTCTGGCTTATAGTAAGCACTAATAAAATATCATTTAAAAAAAAGATGAGCACAACTTTAATGATAGGAGACTGACTATATTCAAGAATTGAATTGTTTGTGATCTTGTCGTGTGATATTAATTATGGCCCACTAATGATGCTGATGAAATTGAACAATGATAATTATGGTATCTGTTACACACATACTACATGCCAAGCAATGTACTAAATGCTCGGGTAGGTACAAGATAATCAGACCAGACACCATCCGGTTCCCACATGGGGCTTACGGTAGGAAAGAGAATAAGTACTTTACCCCAATTTAAGTAGAAGCAGCATGGCCTAGTGGAAAGAGCATGGGCCTGAGCAGACTTCTGTTCTAAATCCCCGCTCTGCCGATTGCTTGCTACGTGACCTTGGACAAGTCACAACATCTCTGGGCTTCAGTTTCCTCACTGGTAGAATGGGGATTCCATGCTTGGTTTCCCTCCTACCTAGAATGTGAAACCCTTAATGGGGCGGGGACTGTGCCCAACCTGATTAACTTGTATCTACCCCAATGGTTATTATATCAGTCTCTTGCTGACCTCCCAGTCTCCTGTCTCTCCTGATCCCAGGCCATACTTCACTCTGATGCCCAGATCATTTTTCTACAAAAACATTCAGGACATGCTT
This sequence comes from Ornithorhynchus anatinus, assembly GCF_004115215.2. Lineage (NCBI taxonomy): Eukaryota > Metazoa > Chordata > Mammalia > Monotremata > Ornithorhynchidae > Ornithorhynchus > Ornithorhynchus anatinus. Next base: position 16,470,712 of record NC_041728.1, on the reverse strand, counting down.
CCACACTCCTTAAGAAACTTCAGAGGTTGCCCATCCTCCTCTGCATCAAACAAAAACTCCTCACCATTGGCTTTAAAGCACTCAATCGTCTTTCCCCCTCCTACTTCACCTCATTACTCTCCTACTACTACCCAACCCACACATATTTCATTCCTCTAATGCTAATCTTCTCACTGTACCTCGATCTCGTCTATCTCACCTCCGACCCCTCACCCACATCCTGGCTCTGACCTGGAACTCCCTCTCTCCTCAAATCCAACAGACAATAACTCTCCCCACTTTCAAAACCTCTTTGAAGGCACATCTCCTCCGAGAGGCCTTCCCTGTCTAAGCCCTATTTTCTTCTTCTACCACTCCCTTCTGCATCACCTTGACTAGCTCCCTTTATTCATCTCCCCTCCCAATCCCAAGCACTTATGTACATTTCTGTAATTCATTTATTTATATTAATGTCTTTCTCCACCTCTTGACTGTAAGGTCATTGTGGGCAGGGAATGTGTCTGTTTATTGCTATATTGTACTCTCTCAAGCGCTTAGTACTTAGTACAGTAAGCGCTTCATACATACAGTTGAATGAGTGAATGAATGCTTGATACATACTAAGTGCTTGACAAATTTAAAAATAATAACTTTAAAAATAAGGAAACTGAGGCACAGAAAGTGAAGTGACTTGTCCAAGCCCACACAGCAAGCAAGTGCCTGAACTGAGATTAGAACTCAGGTATTCCGACCCCCATGCCCATGTTCTTTCCACTAGGGTCATGTATTAGGCGCCTATGTGTAGTTCAGACTACATAGCTGTAGAGATAATTGGCAACACTCCATCATATGCTGCTCCCACAGTCTGCTTAACCATCTTTTCGGATCTTGATTGGGTTTTCTTCTTCCTTGTCTATTATTGTATCGGTGTGCTACTTAGTTAAAAGGATTCTCTGACTGAATTTAGCTCCATGTTGCCTTAATAAATATTCGGTTGTAAGTATGCTTCCTTGGTGCAGGCTGAAACATGACTTCCGGTACCTTCAGACTTGTCATCAGCTCATAATGCCTGGCTGATTTAGTGAAATAGCTTGCAATCATTTGCACATCTTATTGGTTTGTGGTCTCTATGGAGCAGTCATCTGCAAGGTGTAGCTCTTGAATGTTTCTAGGACTTCGGATGATGCTGAAGTCTGAGTTGGAATCAATCAATCAGTGGTATTTATTGAGTGCTTACTGTGTACAGAGCATGTACTAAGCAATTGGAAAAGGCCAATAAAAGTTTCCTGGAGGTGTGGAAGCAAAGTCTAACACCTGCACCCAGGCCTCGTTGCATCCTCCGGCATGGATGCATAGAATGAATTGAACAGGACTGAAATTACTACACATCCCTGTTCTACTCCACTGATAATGAAGAGTAGATCAGGAAGGGCACCTTCGGCTCTGACCTGGCCAGAATGCCCTCATGAAATAGTCTTAGCACCTTATTAAACTTATCAGAAAAACCAAATTTGTGTAGTAATTTTCACAGCCCTGATCTACTGATGGTATCAAATGCTTTAGTACGGTCTGTGAAAACTGTGTAGAGGTTTGAGTGCCACTCCTTGCACATTTCCTATATCTGATTCACAGCAAAGATCAAGATGGAATTAATGTCATGTGCCTCTAAGAAAGTTAATGCCATCTTGCACACATAATCCCCACCAGGCTGAGCTTGGTGCTTCATGTTAACTTTGACCTGAGGGCAGTTTGGGCCAAAACTAGCTTTTCTTACTGAAAAATTATCTTCAAAAATATGCTTATTAGTCTCTTTGGTCTTTTTTTCTTGGTTGAAGATCAACCATCGGGCTCTCTATTCCTATTCATTTTCTTCAGGGACATCTCACAGCATCCCTTTACATCTCAGCTGCCTTCCAGGAATCTTTAGAAGAAGAACTAAGGTAAAATGACTCAAGAACTCTTAAAGGATTTTTCTTTTGTGCTCTAATGTAAATGGGAATACCATATTTACTTGCATAATTGTCTCCACCACATAATTTCCCTCCACTTTCTGCCCGCTCTCCTCCTACCCGATTTTGGAGGAGGAAAAATTTACTATTTTTCTCAAAGTGAAAGCGGTTTTTGCCGGGCTTGGAAGAGGATAAAGGTCATATGGGTACACTTTTGGGAGGGAATTTCTTCACAGAGATATGTGAACTCAGATGTGGGAAGGAAGGAAAAGCCACTAATTCACAGAGTTCTTATTGTATGCAGCACTTGGGAGAGTAAGAGGTGCAGTCTCAAATGCTCTCTTACCTTTCTTTTCCTTCTCCCCTCCTTTCCTCCTCCTATTCTTCCTTTTTTTCCTCTTTTTTCCCATACCTCCCCTTTATTTCTTGATTAATTCTTCTGATGTCATGCAATAGTCACTATATTATTTTAGGTTGCAGAAATTAGGCAATAGTGGGGCAATTATGTGAGTAAATGCGGTAGATAAAATATCTAAAAACCCTGTCAGTATTGATCTCTATTCTCCCACTGCACTGGAGAGAAATTAAGGAGTGTGATTCTAAGGAGAACATTTTCTTTGGGTAAGGAGACAGTCGCTACCTGACAGGCTCCACCACACAGTGCCATTTTGAGATAAGTCTGGTGATAGATTGGTAGTATGTCCCTTCTCCCTCCGCATCATTTTGGCTAAATGATTTAGTTCATTTGATTTTCAAACATGGTGAGCCATGTAACTTTCATACACTCTGAGGCAAAAAGCAAGTGTGGAAATGTTGAAATGGGGCTGGATGAATTATAAAGGCTGAATAAAATATAAATTTTGTCTTATATTTGAGGGGGGTTTCATATTAGCAACCTCATGTATGCATTCACTAATGTATTAAAATTGCTGAATTGATTATATGGTCATATTTTGTTATGAGAATCAAATGCTAAAATGTTTAATATAGCTGCAAGGAGAAAGAGAACTGCTATAACCTTAAAAAGTTTCTAATATCGGAAAAAATGGTTATGGCATTTTGAGCTCCTTTCCCTGAAATGCCTGTAATCCTGCAGTCAGAAATTATGAAGTGCTGAGAAGAAGGAAGCAAACTCAAACTCACTGATACCTTTAATATAAGTGTATACGTTTGGAGAAAAATATCTCATAGGAAGAAGGCAAGATCAATACTGATTGCAATATTTGTCAAGATTTCACTTCTACCCCACGATACAGCTGTCTGAGAAAATACTTATGGTTTGGACAACTAAATAACTTAGGTAGCTTTGTTACATTTTAGAAGGAAAAATTATCCAATGACTGTAATTTTGCTTAGAAATATCTTCTATATGAATGTCCCTATAATAAATTCAATCTCAAAGGCTTAAAGATATTGCTTAATCATACCTAAATGAATAGGCTACATAAATTGCCATCCATATGTACATAACCATAATTTATTTATATTAATATCTGTCTCCCCTTCTTGATTGTAAACTCCTTGTGGCCAGGGAATATGTCTACCAACTCTGTTGTTCTCTCTCAAACACTTAGTACAGTGAATACTCTGCACACGGTTAGTATTCAGTAAATATCATCGATTGGTCCAGTAATAGAGTATCTACCTTATGTTGATGGGATCAACGTTTAACTGGTTACCAACAAATGAAAAACATATTTAGTGTGACTGTAGGATACAGTTGCCTCTTGTTTACTGAGTGAAAAGTGCTGAAAGTTCTCAACAGGTGGATGAAAATGTGCTGTTTGCACTACTGCTTTGGTTCATGGGAGGTATATGTGAATTCTTTTCCCCATTGTCCAGTTTCATCCTACAGAAAACTGCCATATGCGCAAGCTTCCATTAGAGTGGAAGGACAATGGACACAAAAACCTTGAATGACATAAAGTATTTGTAAAAAATACTTCTCTGAAAAATACTGATTTAAAAGTTCGGAAAGAGTTCTTAAAAGATCACATTTGAACAAAAAAATGTCACATTCTAATATTTATCTTAAATGTAACATTTCATTCATGGGGGGAGACCTTTTTTCTCTAAAATGACATTATCAACGGTTTACAGAATTATTATGATTGCTTGGAGGGCTTGGCTTAGGAAATCTATTCCTGACATACATTACTTTTATGGAAAAATAAATTTATCTCAATTGGCTCTTAATGTCAGCTGAAGAAGGGAACTATTTAAAATTAGCTGCCAGACATAGAAATGATCTTATTTGAAATTAGAATATATTTCATAAAGAGATGAACTGGCTAACCTGACTTTTGGATAGAGCAAGCATTTTAACACATCTGATTATTACCTGAAATATATTGCAAAATGGGTTTTGGGAACTTGGTTTTTACCCTCATCCCCCTTCTCTTCCCATGCCCACCCCACTCCACCCTTAGGTCATGGGTGTTCAAAAATGTATTTCAATACTTGGAAAATATTTTTGGAATCAAAAACTGGTCTTATGTGGACTTTGGTAGAGTCCTTTGGAATTCTGTACAGAATTAGTAAACAAATCAACTGAAATAATGGCCAAGTGACTCTTGAGCAGATTTAAAAGGATAGGATTTGAATTAAGGTTTTCCAGATGCCAATGGACTTAGCTAATGACCACATGCAGTCTCAGTTGGAACCACCAGTCCTTGTTATCAAGATTTCTTTAAACTGAAACCAAGGAAATTTAGACTGATGGGAGGGAGAAAGGAAAGGAAGACTATCCTGAGTTTAACAGTGAATCAATCAATCAATTGTATTTATTGAGCTCTTACTGTGTGCAGAGCACTCTACTAAGTGCTTGGTAGAGTATAATATGAAAGAAGAGTTGGGACCCCCATGACAGCTCTCCTCCATTTCTAATGCTGAGAGAAGGGACACCTGTGGGTACTGACACGTTTTTGTGACTGAAGTCCAGATCCAAATTATAAACAGTAAATTGAGTAAACCCAAGAAAACAAACAGTATCTGCCTGTGAAAAGAGATTTACTAGCATCAATTCTGTTTTTTCTTCCAATTATCAAGATAATCTGAGGTGTCTCAAGATGCTCAGCTTCCTTTTTTAAAAAAAATAAAAAGGAGTGACCTTGCCAGTACTGTATTAATTTACTTTAATCTGCGGGTGTGGTAAAGATGTTATACGTCCAGTAGACCGCTGCTTTTATTCCAGCAAAGGGTGGTCAAAGCTGGGAAACTTTATACACTGTATTATCTATTGCACCAAGAAGCCAGCCTACCCCAAATCAAATGGCTCTCTGCCATCCAGGGCCTCAACAATATCCCCAATAAATTAGCCCATCTGAGGAAGGCTCAACCCTATTCTACGGTTTATTTATACCCAGAGCATCGTCATCCATAATACATTTGGGCTGCTTTCTAGTTGAAGATTTATATATTTTTTTATTAATGGGTTATGAATATTGACACAGGAGATATTCATGGTTTATTGAAGGCTTGTTTACATAAAAGATCTTCACAGGCTACCCCCTAAGTCTAGAGGTCCGAAACCAGTGTCAGGGAGCTGTCTGGGTGTTTTTTCCCACGTATTACTCTGCCATTCTGCCAACAATAGAGGCCCATTAACGTTTGGCCCTTCAAGTTAGCGGAGCCCAAGCCTCTGTGGCAAGGCGTCTGCCCAATATGTAAAATAACAGAATGAATGGATTCCTTGGAAACAATGATAACAAGACCTGGCTGAGCTAACTGTGACAGCATGTGGTAATTTTCCAGCCCGCTGGCCCTGTGAAGAGAACAGGAACACAAAGCTTAGACTGAGGGGCGGGTTGGTCTGAATAGCTGCAAACAAGTGCAGGATATCTGATGATGTCATACACAGTTTGACAGATGGGGCTGGACAATCTCCCCCCTCCTTCCCCCCCAACATCCCCAACCCCACAACCCCCCTCTTCAAACACACACTTAACTATTTGAATTCCACTGGGTTCCCACTTGGAGAGTTCAATCCCGTAATCACCTGCCTGAAAGACTAAACAAACCTTGACTCTGGTGCGTTTGAATCAAGCGCCACCAGTGTTATGAAGAAAAATGATATCCATTATTAGTGTGGGAATACTATGGGAACAGTGGGGAAGAGGGGCCGTGGATTAATGCATCATCTCTGTCTTCAGCTGCGGGGCCAGGTTTTGAATCTATCTCTGACTGAATTCAGCTATACACTTCGAATAGCATAATGAAGCATTGTTATTGCTTCAGACTAACCATTACATCAGGGAAACAGCCATCCAAAGTTATCAAAACTGATTACTAGCTGAGCTTTTGTGTCTGTAAAATAAATGGGTTAAAAGAAGTATTTTGGGGGGGAATTTCCAGTGTTTGGGGTATTCCACCAAGGGTGGACTTTCTTGTGTGCACAGCAATAGGTGTCAGTATGTATAAATTGGCATTAGAGTGTGTATGCAGACAGCATATTACCGAGAATATGTTAGTGTGTATCTATATGCACGTGTGTTTTAGTTGGAGAGGGAGAGAGAGAGAAAATGAAGAGGGACCACATTTATAAAAATGAAAGCACAACTCAGTTGAAATGCACAGACAATAATAAATGGCCTAGTCTTCTCAGTCTAATTATAACTGCATAAAAAAGTTTTGATTTTTGGCCCTCAGGTAGATAAGTTTTTATATCAAATATCTTTTTCATTTTCATAATGCAGTTCTCCTTGTTTATTTTTCAAGGAATGTATGCAAATATATGTAGGGAAAGGAGAATGGGTTTCAGATACAATGTTTATCCTATAAACTTTTCTTCAGATAGCTAACTAAAGGGATTCATTTGTTGAGGTACCTGTCCTTCTGAAAGATGGCAATGCTACCCAGATTTCTGGAGAAAGATTGCTAATAGCAAAAAAGCCTATTAAGTGAATGATATATTTACAAAGACCTTCCATGAAGGATTCCTAATTTCTCCAACTCAAGGGCCATAGCTAATGAAGTTACCCAAACTCAATATAATTATAGAAATGTAGATATATATAATCTTTTGGGGTCACAGGACAGAAAAGAGACTTAATTATCCTTTCCAAAGGGCACATATATTTTAGTTGCAAAGAGATTTAAACCCTCCTTGGGAGGAGTATGGGAAGACAAGGGATAACAAAAACTATAAAATTCTATGATTGCCCAAAACTGCCTATTCAGACTGTTTCCCATGTTTTTCCCACCAATTCAGAACTGATTCAATCTTGAGACTCACTCATCATTCACAACTTCCCAGGTTCACTTTTCCTGGAATGGAAGTATGCATATAATGGAAGTAGCAGTAATAGTAAATATTTATTTTGTGGGCAGGGAACATGTCTACTAAATCTCCCAAGTGCTTAGTACAGTGCTATGTGGATGGTAAGCACTTAATAAATATGATAACTTAATTTACTGATATCCTCTTACAGTGTGCAGAACACTGTACTAAATGCTGGGGGAGAATGCACAGGTGGGAATTAGGCACCGTTCCTACCTCACTTTTTTAACGACGCTCTTTTCAGACCATTCACCTCTCAAAAAATAAATTTGGCCCTAAAAGCAAAACTTCTAAGCAAGTTTAGCCAGGCCATGTCAATAGAATGATATCACCTAATGACTGAAGAAGAGGAATCTCTGAGTGGCAAAGAACTAGCAGAGGAAGAGGAGAAGAAGAAGAAGAAATTCAGATGCCCAGTCGGGTAAGGCATTTGGCTGAGTTCCTATGATTTCAAGTGTTTAGCCAAGCTCATTTTGAGTCTCCTAAGGTAAATAATGAAAAAGCAAAAAATGTACAGATGAGACATTGATCAAGTTCTGAGTACTAAGTATCCAAATTAGACAGGAACTGCTTGTTCCTTTTGCTTTTTGAATGGAATTCCAAACAGGGTGTGATCAGATGAGGGCTGAAGTTCATCAAGTTGAATGAAAAGATATCAAAGAGTTTTATAAAATGAACATTTTTTCTAACAGAAGTCCCAATGAATATCAGGATTAGTGCTAATAAATCTTTGGCAAATATAATTCAAAACCCTCACATATTCCTTGCTCAAAATGTAAAACTATAACTTGGGAAACATAAGAAAAATATTCTTATAAAGAAAACCTGACTCTTCATTGGAGCTACCTGGACCGCTTTCAATCTGGTAACATTTTGGTGGCATTGACCACAAGCTGGGAGAATTAGAAAACATGGAGGAAAAGATCAAGTATCAAAAATATTTCCCCTAGGGGATTATATTGAACTTTTGTATGCCCCCAGAAGAATATGAACATATTTACTGGTGAACATAATTTGGATCAATTTGAAAAGCAACTCTATTTCTTCATCTTTATAAAGGTGGAACTCCATTTCTTTGTCCTTATAAAGGAATCTAAGTCCACACTCCAAGTCATAATAATATTGGTATTTGTTGAGCACTTACTATGTGCAGAGCACTGTTCTAAGCGCTGGGGTAGATACAGGGTAATCAGGTTGTCCCTCGTGAGTCATGGTAGGTAAACAATAAGGGTATGTCTTGGAGCTGTAAGGATTTCATCTCTCTTTTTTCTTTTTCCTAGTTTCTCATCCCTAAGAAATTCTTACCATTCAGATTCCTATACATTGCCTAGAAACTTGACTCTTTTACTCTTTGGTGTGCTCTCTGGAAGATGCAGAGCAGTATAAGCAAGTGGATAGAGCACAGGCTTGGGAGTCAGAAGGACATGGGTTTTAATCATGGTTCCACCACTTGTCTTCTGTGTGACCTTGAGCTAGTCACTTAACTTCTCGGTGCCTCAGTTACCACTTCTGTAAAATGTGGATTAGGACCGTAATGCCCCTCCTCCACCCGTGGAACAGGGACTGGGCCTGATCTGATCAGTTTGTATCTACCTGAGCACTTAGAACAGTGTTTGAGACATAGTAAGTGCTTAACAAATTCCAAGAAGTAAAAACAGATGAATCCTGGCTTTCCGTCTTCTGCTCAGACTCACCCATGCCGGAAGACTGAACCCAGACCCTACATAAAAATGATGATTCCACCTTTTTGCATCATAGCCATTACTAGCCCCTAAGGAGATTATAAATGATTATTTTTGAAGTGACAAAGCTGGGGATGAAATTAATGTGCATGTTCAGGTCATCTTGTTTTTTAAAACATCAGACATTTGGTCACTTTTGCTTCAGCATTTTCTGTGTCCTTTCTTTGGGATCATTCTTATTCCCATGTTGAACTTAGATCCTGGACCCACTAGCGGTCTTGGTTTTGATCAAAGCTTTTATGGCATTTGTTACTATTTACCAAAGTACTGATCCATGCCCTGGGGTAGATTCAAGATAAGCAGACTGTGAGCCCCAGATGAGACCATTACTGTGCTCAGTCTAACAGGCAGCAAGAATAAGTATCTTGTCACCATTTCACATTTGAGGAAACTGAAGCACAGAGTGGCTGAGTGATTTACCTGAGGTGACTCTGTAGGCCAGTGGTAGATTTGGGACTAGAACTGGGTTCTCATGACTCTGAGATCTTTGCTCTTCCCATTAGGCCACATTGCCTTCCTATTTCAAACTCCCAGCACAGTAGACCTCTTCTCCCTGATGATGGATGCTTTTTCCCCAGTGAAGTCTTCCTCTCTGATGGTAATTGTGATCTTCTTTATCTCTTGCATCAACGCCAACTGGGGGAGAAGAAGAAGTTTAAACCTTTCCTCTAAGGGTCTGTTGTTAACTAGAGCTACTTCCTCATCCAGAGATGTGCATATATAGGGCAGGTCTTCCTTGATTCAGCAAGAGAATGAACAAGCCAAAGGAACCAGGGAATATGCAAGATCAGACTCAGATTCCCTCCCTGGCACAGGCTGGACAAACTTTCAGTATATAAAATATGGGGTAGTGCCCCAAGACAGTTTTTAAAAACCCGGCATGTTCTTTCTCTTTCTTTATCTCTTTCTCTCTCTCTCTCTCTCTATCTCTATCTCTAACTCTCTATCCCTCTTCCTTCCTTCTCTGTTTCCATCTCGTTTATTTTGCTCTCCTTCCCTTCCTATTCTGTGGTCCACATTTTTCTCTCTTTCCCTCTTTTTTCTCTTTCTCTCACCTTCTTACCCCTCTGTCTCTCTCCTCTCCTCTTTCCTGCACTGTCTCACTGCCCCATCTTTGTCATCCTCTTTCTCATCCTCACTTTTTCGCTACATTGCCATTGCCCTCTTTCTTTTCCCTTCTATCATTCTTTATTTTTCCCCATTTGTCATCCTCTTTGTCTGCTTCCCTTCTTTCTTTTCTCTCCTCCATTCTCCTTCTCTTAAACTCTTCTCTCCAACTCTCCTTGTTTCCCCTTTCTCTCCTCAGCTCCTCTGGGAAGGCAGTGTTGCCTAGTGGAAAGAACATGGGCCTGGGAGTCAGAGGTCATGGGTTCTAATCCCCACACCACTACTTGTCTGCTGTGTGACCTTAGGCAAGTCACTTAACTTCTCTGGGCCTCAGTTTCTTCAACTGTAAAATGGAAATCAATACCTGTTCTCCCTCCTACTTAGGCTGTGAGCCCCATGAAAAACAGGGACTCTGTCTGACCTAATTAACACATATCTATCCTAGCACTTAGAATGGCGTATGACACATAGTAAACTCTTAATGCCATAAAAAGGTCACTTAAGGTTACAGTGATATATACCTGGCTGTACATGAACCTGACCAGGGTAGTCCAAGGGTTTAGGATCCAATCTGACTTACCTGATTCACAGTTGCCTCAGCAGGCCACCAGAATGTGTCCTGGTTGTTCCAGAAAGGCCAATCTGCTTAGGGTTTGGCTATTTTTGTGCCTTCTGGACCCTGTTCTACTGCAGGGTTGAGGAAATAGTCACATGAGAAAATTGTGGGCTCAGACTCCTGTGACTTTCCTATTGTAGAACCAAATCACTTAAGCTCCAATAGCTGGGGACTGAGGTGGATCATAGCAGCAAAGGTCAAACCTCACCTGGGACCTCCTTTTTTATGGTATTTATTAAGTCTTACTATGTGCTAGGCACTGTTCTAAGTGCTGGGGCAGATACAAGATAATTAGGTTGGAGACAGTCCCTCTCCCCAATGGGGCTCACAATTTTAATTGCCATTTTACAAATGAGGTAACTGAGGCACAGAAAAGTGAAGTGACTTGCCCAAGGTCACACAGAAGACAAGTGGCAGTGTCAGGATTAGAACCCAGGTCTTTCTGACTCCAAGGCCCATGCTCTTTCCACTAGGCCACTCTGCATCTCATGACATTGTGCAGGGTACAAATCCCACCAATGTCGCACAACAGTGGGATCAAGAGCAGGAGCCATGACCTACCCTCAGGCTAGTGAGCCAAGACCACAGGATCAGCAAGAGCTGGACAAGGGAGGTCTTTGGCTTCATTGACTGCAAAGTTTCCTGCCTTTCCCTACTGCTGTCGGCGGATTACCCAGTGGTACTGGCTATCTCATCCTGGGTTCGGCTCCTGGCGGGTGCCCAACTTCCACCAGGGTCATCAAATCCAGTGAACAAGGAGAGGTGGGTGAAGGGAACTCTTCTCCCCATAAGCAAGGGAAAAACTGTGACCATTGAAACTACCATTTTGTAATTTGCCATTCAATTTACCATACTGGATGAATTCCTGATTCCCAGCCTGTGAACCCACTATTTCCTAGAAGGAGAATGCTGTTCCCACAAAAGGAGCTTCTGGACCTTACAGTATAATAATCTGCACAATATTTACTTGCTGTATCAATGTAGCACATGTAAGGGATCTTGTACAACTGCAACAAAAGCCATAATAGTAATATGCTATCTTGGACTCCAATCATGCTTTTCCCTTGAAAGGCTCAAAAAACCTGCATGCAAATAGGGATTCATTTAACAGCTTGCACCCCCTAAAATAAAGAAAAATGAATACATTGGTGAAACTCATACATTTTCAAATCTGTGAGATATTATATAGAGTTTTTTGGTGGGTTTTTGGGTTTGGTTTTTTTTTTAGAATGGTTCCCTGTATCAGAAATACATAAGGCTCTTTGTGTCTAAAAAAATAGACTCAATATTGTCTATTCTGAGCCAGATTCTTTGAACCAGTGACTCCTGGGTGAATATTTGGCACTTTGAGAAGGGCACTTCATCAAGGTTGAATTGGCTCCCAGAAGCATTTCTCTGACAAGCTCCTCTCTGGGTAGGCCTTTCTCCAGCCCGAAGCCCTTTCTTTGGGGTCCTGAGACCCTCATTGGAAGGCCAGAGTTGTTTTTTCTCCCCCGTCCATCTTCGGGTACCATTGAGTGCACTGGAGCAGTAATTTACTAAATGGTGCGTCAGTGGCCCCCTATTGCCAGAGGAAGGCTGAATGCTCCCCGAGCCCTTTCCTTGCTGGCGATGGAATCACAGGTCAGAAAACATCTTTAGCAAGCATAAATTATTGGGATCACTATAAAAGAGGGTTGACAGATGAAACGGGCATTTCCATGAGTGAACAATACGGCTTCAATTCAAAGGCTGCTGATTGGGTGTTCAGCCTCCTAGCATAAACAGCTATTCAAATTTTAAACTGTAACCAAGTGAATAAAAAGAAGGAATGTGTCGGCCACCTCGGGTTCTTCAAAACGATTCAACAAGGGAAGAAGTGATATAAATAAAATGTCACTATATGGGTTGAGTGTTTCTTCTTCACAAGAGGACTATACAGCCTCATAAAACAGAGGGCCAGTGTGATCCAGACTAGACTCAAGTCTGGAAATCTGAGAAGCTCACGAAACTTGCCAATTCCACCAGGGTATCGGTGTGAGCTGGTCTCTGAGCCTCTCTGTGCATTTCCCTCATTGAAAAATGTTGCCTGTCCTTACAGAGAGGGAGGGAGGACAAAGTAACTGATGGACATAAAGCACTTTATACGTAAGCTCTACGGGACTTGTAAAATGAGGGAAGGCCTTTTGTCATTGACGGAGATGCCAGAGAGGACAGGGGTTTCACTGAATCAAAATGAAATCTGAAAATGTCTGGGAAGTAGGTGGCTTCTAACCACAGTTTTAGTAAAGGGAGAAGCATTCATCTTTGTGCTTTTCTAAGTGACTGAAACTTACAGTCCCAACTTTTCAGAGGTATCGATGGTGAGCCTAAATGTTCAGTGGCAAGATTGGGGTTTCGATTAAATCTGCTCAGCCTACTTGGAATAGAAGGGTGTGTCAAGTAATGGTTCTAGATGGAAAGTTTTTCACTTCAAGTAGAGAAAATTGTCATGGTTTAACAGATAACTCAATCAAAAATTTTGGAATTCTAAAATGTTAGACATCCCACCTTACGTTTGGTCAGAATGAACAAAATGAGGAAATGATGAATTACCTGAAATAATATAAAGTCCAACTCAATAAGCATTTTTGCAGTGCCTTCTTTGTTCAGATGACTGTACTAAGTGCTTGGGAGAATTCAATAGAATAAGTAAACAAGATCCCTGCCTCAGGAGTCTTACAGTCTAGGGGTAGAGAGCTAGAGGAAAAAGGACGAGCCTGGAGTCAGCAGACCTGGGTTCTAATTCTGGGTCTGCCACTTTCTGCTTCGTAACATTGGGCCTTAATTTAACTTCTCTCTGCCTCAGTTTCTTCATATGTAAAATGGGGGTTCAATATGTGTTTTTCCTCTAGACTGTAAGCTCCTTGTGGGTGAGGAATGAATCTACTAACTCTGTCATAGTGTACTCCTCCAAGGGCTTACTCTCAGTCAATAAATAAAGTTGATTGACTGAGAGACCCATGTGGATCAGGGATCATGTGTGTAACCTAATTATCTTGTATCTTAGTTTAACACAGTGTTTGACACAAAGAAAGCCCTCACTTATACTGTGAGACTGTACATATTTAACATTCTCCTCTACATCCTAATCTTTCCCCTAGTGAACAATTATCAGTGCTCTACCTCAAGTTTAGGCAAAACACTCACAACTTCCTGAGGTAAAAAAAAATTCATATGCTTTCTGCCAACTGTGTGGACAAATGTGTCCTTGTGATTGTTTGGAGCCTATCAAGCTCAGGCTTCAGTGGATGTCCCCTCATCATAATACTGAAGAGTTTAGTAAACAGTAATTTTGTATTAGTGCTTCCATCTTTGGACCCCACTTCTCAGTGTGGAAAACTTCAGTCACATCCCAGTAAGGAGCAGCTTGGCCTAGTGCAAGGAGCATGGGCTTGGGAGTCTGGGGACTTAGGTGCTAATCCTGGCCGAATCACTCGCCTGCTGTGTTACCGTGAGCAAGTCACTTAATTTCTCCGTGCCTCAGGTTCTTCATCTGTAAAATAGAGATTTTATACTGGTTCTCCCTCCTATTCCATCCTAATCCTCCTCGACCTTCCCTAACCCTGCCTTCAACATTACGAACCTACCCCTTCTCCTTGAAGCATTATCTAACCTTGGCTTCACTGACACTGTCCTTTCCTGGTTCTCCTACCATTTCTCTGGGCGTTACTTCTCAGTCTCTTTGGCGAGCTTCTCCTCTGCCTTCTACCCTCTAATAGTGTGAATACCTCAGAGCTCCATTCTGGGTCCCCTTCTCTTCTCTTCTAAACCTACTCTCTTGCCGACTTGTACATTCCAAGCGCTTAGTACAGTGCTCTGCACATGGTAAGCGCTCAATAAATACTACTGAATGAAGGAATTAATGAATGGAGAATTCATTTGCTTCCACAGCAACTACCACCTCTATACGGATGATTCCCAGATCTCCATCTCCATCAGTGACCTCTCTTTTTCTCTGCAGTCTCGCATTTCTTTTTGCCTTCAGCACATCTCTACTTTGATATCCTCCTGACACCTCAAATTTAACATGTCCAAAACAGAACTCCTCATCTTCCCACCTAAACCCTATCCTTCTTTGTAATAAACTCCACTATCGTCCCTGTCTCACCAGCCCTTAACCTTGGCATTAATCCTCGACTCATCTCTCTCATTTAATCCACATATTCGATCTGTCACCAAATCCTGTCCGTTCTACCTTTATAACATCACCAAAATCAGCACTTTCCCTTCTGTTCAAACAGCTACTACACTGAGCCTAGCACTTATTCTATCCTGCTTTGCCCACTTTATTAGTTTCTTCACTAACCTCCCTGCCTCCTATCTCTCCCCATTCCAGTCCTCAGTCCATGCTGTTGCCCAATTCATTTTTCTAAAAAAAAATTCAATCTATGTCTTCACATTCCTCAGAAACCTGCAGGGGTTGCCCATCCACCTCAGCGTCAAACAGAAACTCCTTAACCATCTGCTTTAAAGCACTCAATCAGCTCACCCCCTACCGCGACCAAGCCCACCTACTTCAATCCTCTAACATCACTTACTCTACACTGATTCTATCTCACTGCCAACTTCTTGCCCACATCCTCCCTCTAGCCTGGAACCCACTCCTTCTTCATATCTGACAAACAATCACTCTCCCCACCTTCACAGTCTTATTAAAATCACATCTCCAACAGGCCTTCCCCAACTAAGCTCCCATTTTCCTTATTCCCTCTCCATTCTGTGTCACCTATGCACTTGAATTTATACCTGTTAGTCACCCCACCCTCAGCCCCACAGCATATATATATATATATATGTACGTATATCTGTGATTTGTTTTAATGTCTTTAAACTCCTGCCAACTCTGCATCTAGTAAGCACTCAGTAAATACCAGTGATTGATTGATTCACAGATACTTAGAATTTGAACCCCAAATGAGACAGGGGCTGTTTTCAGTCTGCTTAGATTGTATGAACCCAGTGTTCAGTGCAGTGCAAAGTAATTGCTTAATGATTATTATTATTATTATCATTATTTTCCCTCAGCCTGTATCCCTTCATGCTAAAAAAAAAGTTCTTTTTCAGTCAGTCCTACTAAGGAAAATATCCATTCCCCAAAGTGTTATACAGTGGTTGAACCATGATGTTTGTTTTATAATCCAGTCCTGATGATGCCCAAGATCCAGTTGACATTTCTAGCTACTACTGCACATTAGATGGATGATTGTAAAAGATCACTCTGTGATGACCCTTCAATCCCTTTGTGAATCATGATTGACAACTCTGAGCCCAAAAACATGGATTTGCAATTGGGATTTTTTTTTCCCTAGATGTGTTATTTTATGCTCTCTTAGAATGAAATTCATGCATCTACTTTCAGCTCACTCACTCAGTTTTAAGAGGACTTTGGAGTCCCTCATCCCTCATCTTTATGATATTTCACCACCTGGAAGAGCTTAGACATAGCTACACTTTTAAGAAACTTTTTATGGAGAATATTTGAGCCTTCATTGTTAATTATCAACAACAATAATAATGATAACGGTTTTTGAAGTGCTTACTATGTGCCAAACACTGTACTAAGTGCTGGGGTAAATACATCATCAGGTCTCACATGGGGCTCAAAGTGAAAGTAGAAAGGAGAACAGGAATTGAATCCCCATTTTGTTGATGAGGAAACTGAAGCACGGAGAAGTGACTTGCCAAAGGTCACACAGCAGACGAGTGGCGGAGCTGGGATTAGAACCCAGATCCTCGATGTAATGAGCCCGATTCTCTGGTCTGGGCTCAATAGCAGCACTCTCCCAGTCATCCCAAGGGACGGTACAGGCAGCCTGTACCTCACACTTGATTGTCCATTTGAAGAAGGATGAGGCTCTGCTCCTGTCTTTTCGACTTCCTCTGAGAGACTATTGCAAAGGAATGGCTTCCTCATCTGCACACTGCAGCTGTCCCACACTAATCCAAGACCATGTCAGACACTGAAACAATAGTTCACAGTTGTAATCCATGGGCAGATCATATAGGTTCCAGAAGCAGTTTTCACACTGACAGCACATTCCCTCCCACTCCTAACTTAAATCCACACTGACGTCCTTGCGCAGGTTTAGAACAACAAATTTTCACCCTGTGCAGTGAGAGTCAGAACGGTCAAGAGAAAATCTTCCTTTTATTGCACTTTTCATTGCAATATGAGTCTTCTAAACTCACATGCATTCGCAGCAGTACCTCTCTGCAGTGGTGGAATATACGTGTTAGAAATCTGGCAGAGGTTAGGCATTAGCAGGGATGGTTTTCGACTTCGGAGCCACTGAGGGTTTTTTTCTGAAGTGGACAGAATCCTGAAAATAGCTGGCTCACATGGGTAGTGAAAGCTGCTGAATCTGCCGGTTCATGGCCCTACAGGACAGCATGAACAATTGGCTGCAGTTGCTTCAGCCTTGTGATTTTGGTAGACAAAAATCTGGTTGGGCTTCACAATGTACTACCCTCCCACCTGCCTATTCGCTTGTTGCCCCTAGTAGAAACATGGCTGGCAGGGATAATAGAATGGGGGTGTCTCTGTACAAATCACTGTCTTCCTAATCAATTCATTCCTAATAATAATAATTGTAATATTTTTTAGGCAGTTACTATGTACCATGCTTGCTGCTAAAGATAGCTACAATACAAGGAGATCAGACAGAGTCCCTGTCCCTCCAGGTGCTCCTCATCTAAAGGAAAGTGAGTGCGGGTTTTTAATCTCTTATTTTACAAATGAAGAAACCGAGGAACAGGGAAAGTAAATGCCTTATCCAAGGTCACACCGCAGGCACATGGAGATGCCCATTTTAGAACCCAGGCCTCCTGACTCCCAGTTCTGGGCTCTTTCCACTGGACCACACTGCTTCTCAACCTTACTCTGCAGATTCTCAGTTCTGAAAAGGGACTAAGACTCATCTGTTGTTTTTGACAGGACCCTCTCCCATCGTCAGCATCAATGTCACCGTGGATAGAGTACTGTAGTTGACCCTAAGGAACGTCCGATAGAAAGATGTTGAAGACATGGTCCCTTGCCTTTGAGGAACTTACAGTCTAATGGGGGAAGACAAGAGATTCAAACTGAACACACATTACTCCTTAATTATGCTCTGGCAGAGCTAAGTGGTAAATTTTACACACTAATGTGGCCATAAAGACTTCAAGGCAGGAAAGGAAAATTTGGAGTGGCCCACCAGTAGAGGTTGAATAAATTATTTTTCTTCAGACCTACACTCACCCAGTTTGGAAAATGTTTTTTAAAAAGTGCTGTGGCATCACCTCTGTCATTGACTTACTGCTGCCTCCCTGAAATAACATAAAATGAATGTTTATTCAAGCAAATCTGAGATGGTTCAATTAAGAACATGTGTCATGCCACTCTGATGAAGAAAATGTCAAATGACTGTGAATAAGGGAAATGCCGTGAAGAGCACGGCCAGGAGAAGCTATTATTGCTGAGGTCAGCTATTCAGTTAGAAAATTAAAAGTACAAGCCTTGATTCCATTCAGCGTAGGATTCTGTGTCCCATGAGATTCTCCCTGAGCAGTTTTTGTGTTTTCTTGATGTCCATAGATCATGAAGTTCCCTTCACTCCATTCATCTCTCTTACACTGGGAGCTTGGTCCCAACTCTGGAAGAAATGGCAGATGAACAGCTAATGCCAGAGACATCCTGTCTTGCCTCTAGCCAGAGACAGAGAGGGAACAAGCCCCAAACTCTTCATTATCATCAACGTCGTCACTGACGATGGTATTTATTGAGTGCTTGCTAATTGCAGAGCACAGGACTAAGTGTTTGTTTGTTCAGTTATGTAAACAGAGCTGATAGACACATTCCCTGCCCACAGTGAGATTTAGTGTCTCGTGCCAACCTTCTCACTCATTCTTGCCTCTCCTGCCTCCAACCCCTTTCTCACTCTTTCCCCATTCCTATCCAGTAGATCACTGCTCTCCCCATTTTCAAAGCCGTTCTGAAAGCACATCTCCTCCAGACTGTAGACATCTAGAGGGCAGGAACTGCACCTACCCAAGCATTTCCCAAGCAATAAGTACAGTGCTCTGCACACAGTAAATGCTCAATAAATATCATTGGTTGAGGCTCTCCCTGATAAATCTT
This sequence comes from Ornithorhynchus anatinus, assembly GCF_004115215.2. NCBI lineage: Eukaryota > Metazoa > Chordata > Mammalia > Monotremata > Ornithorhynchidae > Ornithorhynchus > Ornithorhynchus anatinus. Next base: position 16,451,904 of record NC_041728.1, on the reverse strand, counting down.
TCATCAATTAATCAATTTATCATATTGAGTGCTTTCTGTGAGCAAGGCACTATCCTGATCACTTGGGAGCCTCCTCAAATTCCCTGCCCACAAGGAGCTCACATTTTAGAGCTTGAGTCTCATCTGCTTTCCTTATAACTCCCCAACTCCCAACTGACAGTATAATATTTTGGCTTCACCTAAATCCTTGGGTATTCTCACCCAACTCCTCATAGTACTTATGTGAATATCTTTGTCTCGTTTCTTCCTCCTTGCTCTAATTTATTTTAGAGCCTGTCATCCCAGCTAGATTGTAAACTCAGTAATAATAATTATGGTATTAGTTAAGTGCTTACTATGTGCCAGGCACTGTTCTAAGCGCTGGGGTAGATAGAAGCTAACTTAAAAGAGTAATAATCATGTCTATTGATTCTATTGTACTCTTCCAAACACTTAGTACAGTGCAAACTGAATTATATAAACACAGTTGGATGGATCATGAAAACAAAAGAAACAAAGGGAAAGCCTATCATATATGAGTAAAGCCATGGAAAGCACTCCCAAGCTCAGGTTGTATGCGGTTGCTTGGTTAATTTAGGACAAAACTGTGCTTTAGAGAAATGCATTTAGTTAGATATGAAATTCACTGGGTGTGTCCTAAGTGCCAAGCATGTGCTGAATTCTAGGGGAGACAGTAATCAGATATTGTTTGCTGCGCTCAGAGCTCAGAATCAAAATAATAGTAATTATTATTATAGTACTTGTTAAGCACTTACTATGTGCCAAACACTGTTCTAAGTGCTGTAGACCAGCCCTTAGATGTAAGGAGAACAGGTGCATGAAAGGGGAAATCCAGGTTATAATCAGGTAGAGACTTAATGGAGGAAGTGACATCAGTCAGGTCTTCAATGTAGAGCCTCCAGGATGATTGATGAGCTCTGCTATGCTCAATGTTGGTCACTCCTCTCTTTTGGGGGAACCAGATTATAGACTGTAAGGTCCTTGAGTGTTTACACTAACTCCGTCCTATTCTTCCAAGTGCCACATACGGTGCTCTGCATGCAGTAGGTATTCAATAAATACTCCTGATTGACCAATGATACAGACTTCTCTTCCCTTGCAGTCTGACAGCAGATAAATCAATCAGTCCTCTAAAGGTATATATTAAACCTTACTGTGTGTAGCGTACTGTACTAAAGCACTTAGGAGAGTTAAGGAGCTTACAAAAATGATTTAGCTTGTTTCCAACATTAGGATATGAGGATATTTGTCTTGAATGTCATTCTGGGAGGCTGAAGAGGTTATATTCCAGAAAGGGAGCCCTGCTTTGACATTCCTTTCCCTCTGAGTTCAGCCCCCACGACTCCAGTCAGTTTTTGTTTTGTTTTTGTTAGGGGCCAAGGTGTCAGAACAAAAACAATAGAAAGTAAAATAAGTATACTTAACAAGGATGATAAATGAAACGGGTGTTTTAGGCAATGTTTTGGGGTGTTTTATGCAATCCTTCCTTTCCTCTATGAATCTTCCCCTTTCTAGGGTAAACATCTTTGGTTCCAGGTACGTGTTTAGACTGGCCCAATATCGTAGAGAGAAGATAAATTTATCTTTACCCAGTTTAGCAACCTACTTTTGAGGCCGAATGCTGAGTGGCTTAACTTGATGAGAGCCATCTTTGTAAAACCTCTAACTTGGCCTTAACCTAGAGAAAAAGGCGTTAATGAGATCAGAACAGGTTTTAGATGATGAAAAATGCAAGTTTTATGAAATATGTAAATGCTGATTTGTGTGGGTAAATTTGCCTGCCCTCATGAACCGACACATTGTTATGCAGTATATTAATCCCATTTTATAGATGAAGGAACTGATAAAGAAGAGAATTGTTCAAACTCACTCAGCAGATCACATGAAGACACATCCCTTTATTTTGCATTACCTTGGCTCTCTTGGGTTTCAGAATACCGCCAGTCATTCAAGACAATCTCTTTAAAATCCATATTAAGACTATATGGGGAGGTTGGAGGTCATAACTTCAAGAAGACAGACTCACAGCAAGTGGGGTGAGAGGGCTGCCTGGCTGTATATGCTAAAGAAAGCAGGAAGAGGAATACAGAAGCAGTGTGGCTTAGTGGAAAGAGCACAGGCCTTGAATTTAGAAGACCAAGATTCTAATCCCATCTCTGGCATTTGTCTGTTGTGTGACCCTGAGCAAGTCACTTACTTTTCTGTGCTTCAGTGCCCTCATCTGTAAAATGGGCGTTCAATACCTGTCTCTCTCCTACTTAAACTGTGAGTCCTTTGTGGGGCAGGGCCTATGACTAATCCAATGATCTTTTCTCTACCAAGTGTTACCCTGCCCCTATCTACATAGCATTTACATGCATATCTTTACCGGTGGTTTCTTCCCCTTCCTATAATTTACTTTAATAGCTGTCTCATCTGCTGGATTACAGATGCCTTAGAGAGCAGAGATCATGTCTACTTACATTATTGTACTTTCCCAAGGATTTAATACAGTACCCTGCATACAGTAACTGCTCAGTAAATACTAGTGATTGATTGAAGACCCTTCATGTTGTCCCTCAGGGAGTCTTCGATGCCTCTTTGAGAAACAGCATATTAAAGATACAAGTCAAGGGTTATACATGAACATGCATATAGAATGGCAGTGGAAATGGGATTTATACATGTAGGGAAAATTTACAAGGTTAACATTTTTTTGTTTTAAAGAGCAACATTTCATTTCCTTATTTTCACACCAGTGTCCCTATGGAATCTAAGGCACTGTGTGATCATAGTTCCTTGCTGCGAATAGGGCCGCCCATTAGCACTGACAGACTGATCGTGTTCATAAAAGGTCAGGATCTACAGTAGCGATGCTCACCCTTCATTTTCTGTCACAGACTGGAGACCTTTTCATATCCTTTCCCTTGAATGTCAACATCTGGACTTGTCGCATCTAGGCAGGAAGTGCAGCTACGGCAACATGGATCTTCCCTGTTGCTTCAAGATCATAAAAGGAAACAACCCTGTTTCACTGGGAAATGTAACTTCACCCTTATTTGTTTTCCTTGAAGATACGATTGTGCACACCATCTCTTCAATATCAAGATGTACTGCATCCATCGCTGAATTAGTCCACTGAAAGGAAATGAAGATATAATCTGCTTCTTAATGCCCAATCTGATAGGTCCATAATAATAATCGCTATATTAATATGTCATATATGATAATAGTATAATGCTAAATATAGTGTATGAATTATTATAGATTTATTTAAGAATGATCTAATAATAGTTGCTATTACTATGGTATTTGTTAAGCATATGTTACGTGCCAAGCACTGTACTAACCACTGGGATAGATACAATACTACCCGATCAGACAGTTACCCTGTCTGGGAGCAGCACGGTGACCCCATTTTTGAATTGCATAGGTCATTGGTACATTTACACCTCTAAGTTTCTTCCTGTAAAGTGTGTTCTCAAAGTGAGACTTTGCCCATCTATCACTACACTATTTTCTTTGACAACTCTTCATTTCTTCAAACACTTGGCTGAACTTAGACTGTGAGCTCCATGTGGAACAGGGGCTGAGTCTGACCTGATTATCTTGCATCTACCTACAGTGAGTAACACTGTAAAACACTTAAAATTAATGTTATTAATAATAATAAATTAATAATAGTGGTATTTGTTAAGCATCTACTATGCAGTATACTAAGCACTGAGGTAGATACAAGATAATCAGCCCAGACACAGTCTCTGTCCCACATGGGGCTCACAATCTGAGGGGAAAGAGAACAGATATTGAATCTCCATTTTACAGATAAGGAAACTGACACACTGAAAAATGAAGCGACTTGCCCAAGGCCACAGGGCTGGCAATTGACATGAGAAGACGTTTTCTCACCTTTTTTAGACACAGCCCTCTAGGTCTCACTTTTTTGGGGAGAGGAGTATTTGTTAAGCACATGCCAGGTGCTAGACACTGTACTAAGCACTAGGATAAATACAAGATAATCAAGTTGGACACAATCCCTCTTCCTCATGGAGATCACAGTCATAATACCCATTTTAGATATGAGTTAACTGAAGCATAGAAAAGTTAAGTGATTTGCTCAAGGTTCCACAGCAGATAATTGGTAGAGCCCGGACTAGAACCCAGGTCCTCTGATTCCCAGGTCCGTGTTCTTTCCACTAGGTTACTGCTGCTTCCCACTTAGATAACCCTTTCCCACTACTTCTCCTCATTTACCACACTTTCCCTTATAGCCAGACCTCCTCTACATACCCTAACATTTACTCACTGGAGCCGAATCAAGGAGATGGAACAGCATCAATTAATCAATCAATTGATGGTATTTTTGAGGGCTTACTGTATGCAGAGCATTGTACTAAGCTCTTGAGAGAGTACAGTGCAACAGAGCTGAAAGACATATTCCGTGCCCAATTAACCAATCAATGATATTTATTGAGTGCTTACTGTGTGCAGAGAACAGTACCAAGCACTTGGGAGAGTACAATAACAAGGTAACAGAGTTGGTATTATTGTGGTAGTTGTAAAGTGTTTACTATGTGCCAGGTAATGTACCAAGCACTGGGGTGAATACAAGCAAATAGGGTTGGATACAGTCCCTGTCCCACATGGGGCTCACAGTTCATCCGTTCATTCAATTCATTCAATCATATTTATAGAGTGCTTACTGTGTGCAGAGCACTGTACTAAGTACTTGGAAAGTACAATTCAGAAATAAAAGAGACAATGATTAGACTGTAAGCCCATCAAAGGGCAGGGACTGTCTCTATCTGTTACCGATTTGTACATTCCAAGCGCTTAGTACAGTGCTCTGCACATAGCGGTCAATAAATACTATTGAATAAATGAATCCCTGCCCACACTGAGCTTACAGTCTAGAAGAGGGGGAGACATATCACAACAAGTAAACAGGCATCAATATAAATAAGAGTTATGCATATGTACATATATAGACAAACGCTGTGGGGCAGAGGAGGATAGAGTAAAAGGAGCAGGTCAGGGAGATGCAGAGGAGATGGGGAGCTGAGGAAAACGGGAGCTTAGTCTGGGAAGGCCTCTTGGAGGAGATGAGACTTGAGTAGGGCTTTGAAGAGGGGAAGTGTGATTGACAAATTTGAGGAGGGAGGACGTTCCAAGCCAGAGGTAGGACATGGGCCAGAGGTTGGATGTGAGTCAGGCGAGAATGAGGCACAGAAAGAAGGTTAGCACCAAAGGAGTAGAATATGCGGGCTGGGATGTAGAAGGAGAGAAAGGAGGTGAGGTAAGAAGAGGCAAAGTGATGGAGAGTTCTGAAGCCAATAGTGAGGAGTTTTTGTTTGATATGGAGGTTGATAGGCAACTACCGGAGACTTTTGAGGAGGGGGGTGACATGCCCAGAATGTTTCTATAGAAAGATAATCTGGGCAGCAGAGTGAAGTGTCGACTGAAGTGGGGAGAGACAGGAGGTTGGGTGGTCAGAAAGGAGGCTGATGCAATAATCCAGTCGGGATAAAATGAATGATTGTACTAACGGGGTAGCGGTTTGGATGAAGAGGAAAGTTTCAATTCCCATTTTACAGGTGAGGTAACTGAGGCACAGAGAATGAAGTGACTTGCCCAAGGACACACAACAGACACATGGCAGAGATGGCATTAGAACCCATGACCCTCTGACTCTCAGATCGTGTTCTATCCATTAGGCCATGCTGCTTTCACTAGGCACATTCCCTGCCCACAAGGAACTTACAGTCTAGAAGGAGAGACAGATGTAAATTAATAAATTAGCATTAGTCAGAACAGCTGCAGAAAGAAACAGTTCCTTTTTCCACCACCAATCCACTAAAATCCATACCACTTGGGTTGCAGGTCTGCTTCTTACAGGCAGAAACATGAAGGCAGTTCCTATTCTCGCTAGCCCTGGCTGATGCTGATGCTTCTCTTCTTGCTGGGTTCACCTGCGTTCTGTCCTGTTAGAGTGTCCAGGAAGATGGTGATGATGGGGGTCTACCACTGAGAGGAACAGATGAACCTCAGTCATGAAACTTCAGGACTGAGATTCTTCGCAGATTCTGTCGAGAGAAATAGACTCTGAGTTCTCTGTGAACAGGAATCATTCATTCATTCATCAGTCATATTTTTTGAATGCTTAATGTGTGCAGAACACTGTACTAAGCTCTTTGTCTATCAATTGTAATGTACCTTCCCAAAAAGTACAGTGCCCTGCACCAAGTGATCAATAAATACTAATGATCAAAATGGCTGATGAAAACGCCAGTGGTTTGCACAGTACCATTTGAAGTCTCTCTTCCCTGTCAGTCGTGTTCCTGCTCAAGTGCCACAAGTGATTAAGCAAGCAGGGGTGCAGCACACTGCAAAATGCATGCAAAGGTATTTTATCTGGAGGACGAGAAGCAGTGTTGCCTAGTGGATAGAGCAGGGACCTGGGAGTCAGAAGGGCTTTGGTTCTAATTCCGATTCCACTACTTGCTTGCTACGTGACCTTAGACAATTCACTCAACTCCTCTGTAATTCAGTTTCCTCATCTGTAAAATGGGGATAAATGTGGGTTCTAATCCTGGCTCTGCCACTTGTCAGCTGTATGAATTTGGGCAAGTCACTTAACTTCTTTGGGCCTCATTTACCTCATCTGTAAAATGGGGATTAAGACTGTGAGCCCCTTGTGGGACAGCCTGATTACCTTGTACCTACCCAAGTGCTTAGAACACTGCCTGGCACATAGTGCTTAGCAAATACCATGATTATTATTATTATTACTCTAGCCTCATTCTAGGCTTCAAGGCTCTACATCACCTTGCCCCTTCCTACCTCTCCTCCCTTCTCTCTTTCTACCGCCCACCCCGCACGCTCCGCTCCTCCACTGCCCACCTCCTCACTGTCCCTCGGTCTCGCCTATCCCGCCGTCGACCCCCGGACCACGTCCTCCCGCGGTCCTGGAACGCCCTCCCACCTCACCTCCGCCAAACTGATTCTCTTCCCCTCTTCAAAACCCTACTTAAAACTCACCTCCTCCAAGAGGCCTTCCCAGACTGAGCTCCCCTTTTCCCTCTGCTCCCTCTACCCCCCCTTCACCTCTCCACAGCTTAACCCTCTTTTCCCCCCATTTCCCTCTGCTCCTCCCCCTCTCCCTTCCCATGCCCTCAGCACTGTACTCGTCCACTCAACTGTATATATTTTCATTACCCTATTTATTTTGTTAATGAAATGTACATCGCCTTGATTCTATTTAGTTGCCATTGTTTTTACGAGATGTTCTTCCCCTTGACTCTATTTATTGCCATTGTTCTCGTCTGTCCGTCTCCCCCGATTAGACCGTAAGCCCGTCAAACGGCAGGGACTGTCTCTATCTGTTGCCGACTTGTTCATTCCAAGCGCTTAGTACAGTGCTCTGCACATAGTAAGCGCTCAATAAATACTATTGAATGAATGAATTACTATAAAAAATAATGAGTTCAAACACAGTCCCTTTCCCACATGAGATTATAGGTTAAGTATGGAGAAGAACATGTATTGAATCCTGATTTTACAAATGAAGAGGCAGAGGCTCAAAGAAAGTTAAGTGACTTAAGCAAGATGACACAGCAGGCAAATTGACAGAGTGAGGATTAGAACCAAGGTCCTCGGAGTCCCAAGCCCATGCTCTATCCACTAGTCCATGTGGCTTCATAGTTCAACTTTCACCATGGATGGATTAGCTCCAAAAGGCAGAACCAGGACTGGATCCCAGGTCTTCTGATTCACAGAGCTGTTCTCTTTCCACTGGACCAACAGCAGAAACCACACAGCAACTGCATAATGATCATACCCTCAGGACTAAAAAAAAAAATGTTGGTATTTGTTAAGCGCTTACTATATGCAGAGCACTGTTCTAAGTGCTGGGGTAAACACAGGGGAATCAGGTTGTCCCACGTGGGGCTCACAGTCTTAATCCCCATTTTACAGATGAGGGAACTGAGGCACAGAGAAGTTAAGTGACTTGCCCAGAGTCACACAGCTGACAAGTGGCAGAGCTGGGATTTGAACTCATGAGCCCTGACTCCAAAGCCCATGCTCTTTCCACTGCGCCACGCTGCTCCTCTACTACTTGGAAGTACTTCCAGGAGTAGTTCTATCCTAGTTTAAAACTTCTGCTATAGAAGAAAAAAAAATTTGCTAAGGACAGATAAGATGGAAACCCAAGGTCCAGGAATCCTTTCCCTCGCCTCTGTATGCTGCTATCACACCTTTTCATTGATGTCCCATTTCATGCCTTCTGAGAGCTCCGTGTACCTCAACTGATCTATCCTGTATCCGAGGGCTAGAGAAGAATTCAGATGCTTCCCCAGTTTGTCCTCCAGCCTGGGGCAGCGAGAACCTCTCCTGGTCTATTACTTTTTACCACTAGGCATTCATCAAGCCGTAACTAGAAGATTTCAAGCGTTTCCGATCCCCTCGCCTTTCTCCAAAATTGGTTTCAGTCCCTAGTTGATCTTACTAGTACACTTTTTTTTCTTCTTTCAAACATTTCTTGTTTAAATGTTAAATCCATTACTTCTCATCTTAGCTTTCCTAAGTAATGAGAGTGATTTATCCTCCTTTGGGAAAGTCCCAGGATGCGTGCTTAGCCCATTTTTCTGGGGTCCTTTTTTAGGTTTTTGAAAGTTATCACCAGTTCTTAAGAAGAAAAAGTTGTTTAAATTAAAATCACATTCGCAATTTCATTCTTCTCAGAACTCTCCTGTGTGTTTAGTTTTCGGAGCGTTTGTTTCTTTAGAGAAATACAGGCACAATAGGAGAGATTTTTCCAGAAGTTGTTTAAGATGTGCAGTCTGATATCAAAAGCTCACTGCTGGGTGACTAGATTGTGAAAATTGAAGTTACTTAGCCTTCATGTTGCTACCTTTGACCTGAAATATTGAAATTTCCTTAGCTGAAATATTCTGAATAAAAAATTTATTTTAATAAACTGAATTTTTTCATATATTCCCAGCCCAATTCTTTTCATGGTATCTGAGGGGAAATTACCAAGATTCCTGTTGGGAAATTCTCCTTGTACTCCACTTCTGTCAGCAGAGGAAAGAGAGAGGCAGAGAAAGGGCAAAATGTCAAACTAACAGAGGAAAAGAAAGGAAGGAAAGGACAGGAGAATAGGGGAGGTGAGCTCTTCTTAGATTGTAAGTTCCTTGTGGCTAGAGAACATGCCTACTAACTCTGTTGTATTATTCTTTTTATGGTATTTGTTAAGCACTTACTATGTACCAAGCACAGATACAAACTAAACAGGTTGGACACAGTCCATGTCCCAAATGGGGCTCTCAGTCTCAATCCACATTTTATATATGAGGTAACTGAGGCCCAGACAAGTTAAGTGACTTGCCCAAGATCACAAAGCAGATCAGTGATGGAGCTGCGATCAGAATCCAGGTCCTTCTGACCCCCAGGCCCATGCTCTATCCACTGGGCCACATTGCTTATTACTCTCCTAAGTGCTTAGTACAGTACTCTGCACACAATAAGTGCTCAATAAACACCATTGATTGATTGAGACAGCTTTTTTAGATTCTTATTAGTCTGCTGTCTGTTTCTTACCACCTTAACTTAATTTCTAAACTGAATAGACGTTTTCTAATTTGCATGGTTGATGAAAGGAAAGGGGAGGTAGAGTTAATTATCAGCAGTTAGAAAAATAATCTTTTTTTAAAATGAAGAGGATTTTTGAAGGAACTAGAAGAGTCTACTAGCTTTTAAAGCTAGTAGAAGAAAAGCATCTTGGATTTCTTTAGGAAGAGAAGGCTAGTTTCCTTTGTATTAAATCCAATCAATTAATCAATCAATTATATTAGTAATAGTAACACTACAAAAAGCAATCCCTGTTGCTATTCATCGCGTTTAGCCTCACAAAGTCTAGGTCCTAAATATAAATGTGAAATTTGAAAGCAGGATGTCTATCAACTCCATTATATTCTCTGCCCAAGCACTTAGTAAGTGTGCTGCACACAGTAAGCGCTCAATAAATGTGATTGATTGATTGAGGCAAGACATAGAAAAGATATAACATCAGTGACAATCCATGATACTCTGCTAATGCCATTGTACTTTGAAATTTGTCCAAATCAGATAGAATGCTGCTCAAAATTGCTTTCTTATCTTCTTTAAAGATCAAATTTTATTTGGGATAGCACACGCCTTTTTGGCAAATTAGAAAGTGCTCTTTTCACCCGAGCATCAAAATCTTCTAATTTCGTAGGTATGGAAACCATTTCACCAGAACTTTGCATTTCCTAAAGAGATATGATTGTCACAAATGGCCCATTTTGGATAGTTAATATGAGGCATTTTTGCAAGCTATGCACTGCAAGCCTATAATTTTCAACTCTATATTTCTCTGACTAAACAGCTCAACTTAGCTCTTGTGGTTTATATAAATATAGCTGTCCTTCATCTTTGTCGACAGTGCTACTTGGAGGTGAGAGTTTTAGCCATCTGCGCGAATGTGGCTGAAAAGACTCACAGAGGATCATCCACCCCTTCCACACTGTGCAGCTGCTAAGGGAGTTCTTAGCTGTGGTGTTGCATTTATTGCATTTGCTTTTTGCTGGGCATGGGATGGAGGTCCATCCTGATTCTTATTAGCACTTAGAATAGTACTCTATACATAGTAAGTGTTCAATAAATACCACTGATTGATCGATTGATTGTTTCAATTTTCCTGAAGCCTCTGCTGGAAAATAGATCCTCTGTCTCTACTCCCCACTTTAGGCTTCTGGCTGCTAACAGCCTCCTGTAAACTGCATCACTTTTAAGGTGCTTCTTCCACCTGCCCCTGTCACACCAGTTCACTGTTCAGCAGTTATGTGGGTGCCTGCTGTCATCAATTTTCCTCACATCTCCTGAGCCCTGCTGGACCAACAGCAGGCATTCATTGAAACTGTTTCTTATGGGCAGGGAACGTGTCTACCAACTCGGTTGTATTGCATGCTCCAAAATGCTTAGTATAGTGCTCTGCACCCAGTAAGCACTCAGTAAATTCTAACTGACTGATGGAGCTATGCTCCGGTTAGCTTGCCACTTAACATTCTAATTACTCGGCGTAGGCTGGGTCGTAGCAATCGTCCGCTCTAAAAAGTATATTTGGAAAATGTACCCAGCTCCATACATTCCCCTGACACCTAGAATGGCAATGGTTAGAGCTCAGCTAAAAGTGAAACCTCAAACCATTGAAAGCAAGACCTCCATTGAATGGAAAGCAAAGTCACATTTAAGTTGCCAATATAAAAATAAAGACAATACAGGAAAAAGGGGTCTGGTTAAAGAGAGAGAGAGCTATTTCGATTAGAACCACACTATAACAAGAGAGAAAAAATGCATCTAAAAGTCTCTCCCTGCAATTTCTCTGATACCTCTGCAATGGGAACTCTCTCCCTACTGCTGTTGCCATTTGAAAATTTTCTATCCCTCATGTCTCTAGTCTCAGGAAATTTCTCTGCTGAATGAAATGGAGTAAGGAATGGAATAAGATGATTGCACATCAAGGAATGTATCTCAAAGTGTGGTGGGAAGATGCTGATCTGAACAGAATAATTTGTTCCTCTGCTTTCTAATAACAATAATTATATTATTTGTTAAGCACTTACTGTGTGCCAGGGGGTGTTCTAAGGTCTTGGGATAGGTACAAGGTAATCAGGTCAGTCACAATCCCTGTCCCACAAGGGGCTCACAGTCTTAATCCCCATTTTACAGATGAGGTAACTGAAGCACAAAGAAGTTGTGACTTGCCCAAGTTCACACAGCAGCCATGTGGTGGAGCTGAGATTAGAACTCATGTTCTCTGACTTCCAGAGCCTTGCTTTTTCCACTAAGCCACTCTGCTTCTTATAGCCAGTTTAGACTACGCCCATTCCACCCACCCTGTAAACTGAAGGTAAAGATGTTTTATCCATCTTCATGGGTGCCTAGGGCCCAAGGAAAACTCCAGACTCCTACCAGGGTAGTCATGAAAGTTGCACCAGAGCACTTACAGTGATGAACACCAAAGAAGTTAGAAACAGTCTTCCCTTCTCCTGCCCACTATCTGCCTTATACTTTCCAGGATTTTTTGTTTTGTGGTTGTTGTTTTTCAATTTTCCTGAGGATAGCTTGAAGAATGAATTATAGTTCAGGCCAAACTACACTACTTACAGCTCCTGCAGCTGCACTGGTCACTCAGGGAATTGAGATTCCTTTCGAAGTTGTGGGAGAGCATCTGGATGTATGCTTTGTTATAGAGAAGCAGCGTGGCCTAGTGAATAGAGCATGGGCCTGGGCGTCTGAAGGACCTGTGTTGTCATCCCATCTCCACCACTTGTCGACTGTATGAACTTGGGCAAATCACCAAACTTCTCTGTGTCTCAGTTCCTTCATCTGTAAAGTGGGGATTGATTATGAGCCCCATGTGGGACATGGACTGTGTCCAACCTAATTATCTTGTATCTCCCCAGAGCTTAGGACAGTGCCTGGCACATAGTAAATGCTTAACAAATGCCATTAAAAAAAAGAATTCCATGGAATTGGAAATTTTTCATGCAGAAGGATGGTAAGCACTTTTAGGAAATTATTGGTAGGAGATGACCAGATACATTTTCAGAAGGATTACAGACTGTTTATGAAGAAGTTTTCTTTCAAGGCTTTGAATGTTCAGAGCACTGTTGAGTTATTGTCATAACTGTTTTATTATGCCATTGAATCTGTTATCCTGTTGTTCATCTTTTACTTTATTCTGAGATGTTTTTCATACTCCCTTCTAGTTTTGCAAAAGATGTCTTCATTCACAGTCTTCATTGCAAGAAAGGTTTTTCTATATTCTTTTTTAATTTTCTCTAATTACAAAATGTTACTTTAAATTTCCTGCTTTGTATGGAGAATGTAAGCTTCTCTGAGTCAAAGCACTTGAAGTGCTGTTTAAATTCAAATCTAGAGTATGTTTATCAGCTTTCAAACTGATTTATTTGGTTGCTGTGCCTACACATCCTAATTTTTCCCTAAGAGCTGAATCTAACTATGAAAAACATGAACGAATAGTTTTCTCACATATAGGAATGTCAAAATCTGATACTGTTTGGATGAGGTTTGTGTAGTACAGTATTCCTATGTTTTGAACCTGAAGAGTTCTTCCCTGATGGAGTTCTTATCGCTGACAGAAAATCTTAGTGCTTAAGTACTCCCTCTAGACTGTAAGCTCCTGGTATGGGCAGGGATCATGTCTACCAACTTTACTGTACTGTACTATCCCAAACAGTATAGTACTATGCACACAGAACACACTGAAAAAATACCATTGATTGATTAAATGTCTGAACTGTTTTGGTTTCTACTGCATTCACTATGTTCTGATCTCAAACTCATAAATGTGTCTGCTTTGTTTGGACCCCTCCATTACCCATTATTCCTCAGGCGAAGGGTCTTCCATGTCTTAAATGCCACTTATAAATGATGGTCCTTCAGGATTACATATCACTTTTTCAACAGGCTTAAAGCCCACCAGATCAAAATATCACTTTTATCTGTGAAACGTGAATCTCTCCTTTCAATTTAGATTTCAAAAATGACATCTGTGAATTTCAATCCCCCATACCAGTTAATCTCATTCCTTCAAAACGTGTGTTTTCACAGAAATTATTTCCTTAACTAAGTAGTTATCCATGGAACTCAACAGACATTGGAATTACAAAATAATGCCAAACATGATTAATATTTGCTAAAAACCAAATGATCTCAACATAATTTATGGCAGATAGAAATCACTTTTTCTCCTTACTGCTGAAATTCTCTCCACTGCATAGGAGAAGGAAGAGCCTGAATGAAGTCAGTCCATGAAGGGACAACTTCATCATCTCAAGGTAAGAGACTAAATAGTCTCTGAGAGAAGTGCCTGGGCATCAGGCTAGAAGAAAAGCATCCATCTTGGATTGGGGGAGATTCAACCAGCAGGGTGGCACCTGAAACTCTACCTTGGTTCTCCTACGTGAGACAGAGTGGAGGAGGATAAGGGGAGGGGACAAGGCCAGGGCCATTTCTATTTGTCCAGTTACATTCCAAACAGTCTTGTATATAGCTGGACTGTCCTGGTGCTCTACTGCTTTGGCACTGAATGCCCTTATGTCTGGTGTTTTAATCTTAAACTCCCAATGTTAAAAAGCAGTGTGGCCTAATGAAAAGAGTGTGAATGGAGAGTCAGAGGACCTAGGTTCTGTTCCTGCTTCCTCCACTTGTCTATTGTATGGCCTTGGGCAAGTCACTTAACTTCTCTATGCCTCAGTTTCCACATCTGTAAAAAGGAGGTTAAATCCTATTCCCTCTACTTAGACTGTGAGGTCCATGTGGGACAAGGATGGTGTCCAACTTAATTATCTTGCACTACCCCAGTGCTTAGAACAGTACTCGGCATATAGTAATCCCTTAACAAATGTAATAATAGCAGTAACAAAAACAATAACCTTTGGCATCTCAGCTCCTAATAATAGTAATAATAATAATAACTGTGGTATTGGTTAAGTGCTTATTATGTGCCAGGCAGTGTTCTAAGGTCTGGGGTAGATACAGGGTAATTGTGTTCAGTGCAGTCCCTGTCCCTCATGAGGCTCACAGTCTTAATCCCCATTTTACAGATGAGGTAACCGCAGCACAGAAAAGTTAAGTGATTTGCCCAAGGTCGCACAGCAGACAAGTGGCAGAGCCGAGATTAGAACCCAGGTCCTTCTGACTCCCAGGCCTGTGCTGTATCCACTAGGCCATGCAGCTTCTGCCACTCTCTGCCCTTGAGAAGTAATAATAAAAATGATAATTATGGTGTTTGTTAAGTGCTTACTATGTGCCAGGCACTGTACTAAATGCTGGGGTGGATACAAGCAAATCAGGTTGGACAGAGCCCCTGTCCCACGTGGAACTCACAGTCTCAATCCCCATTTTGCAGATGAGGTAACTGAGGCACAGAGAAGTGAAGTGACTCACCCAAGGTCACATAGCAGACAATTGACAGAATCAGGATTAGAACCTATAGCCTTCTGACTCCCAGGCCCGTGCTCTATCCACTAAGCCTTGTTCTCCTTCGCAATGCCTCCTGCCAAAGAAACCTTCCCCAGCTCCTCTACCTCGTTCCTGTACTAGTCACCTCAGAGTTCAACTCTCCCTTGTCTTAAAACACATGCTACTATTTAATTTAATTTTGTAACCATATTATTGAACTCTCTAAACTATTCTTGGATAAAGTTCATGAAAAGAGAGTACAAATCAAAAGCAAGTGTTATCATCTTAATGCATTGGTTTAATTAGTATAATGCCCTAATTTTACAAATGAACTTTAAAATCAGCCATTAGAATAGGGGATTTACATCACAGAAGTTTTTCCTTTTGACGTTTTTTGATCATAAGACCTAGGGTTACTGATGGAATATTAATACACTTTCCATTTTTTCCTAAAACTGAGCAATAGAAATATTTGCTCTATTACTTTCCTTCATATTACCTAATGACAATGGGGAGAGTCAGAATTTCTGATGAAGTAATCTCAGAAACAATAATCCGATTGTTATCTCTAATCTGGAAATGTATATTAGAAATGGCAACTGCTCAAATTTAGATCCTGAACATTTACCCTCCAACCCCACCCCTGACTTTTATTCTCACTGCGGAATCTCCAGTCCACATGAAGTTACAGTGCTTAGGTTATAAATCGATTTGAGTTCAAAAACAATTGTCTTGGGTTTTCAGAGCAGATATGTGGGTCTTGTGAAATCGTCTCTCATAGTGTTCTCAAACTGGGTCTTTTCCAGATGGGTGGGCCCTCCATTGCATAAAAAACCCGAGCAGTTTGTTCTCAGGTTGCATTTCTTTTCCATTTATATGTGCTTTTTGACACTGGGTTTTGTCATGTTTTCTCCAAACAATTAATTCTCTCGGATTCCACCCCGCCCCCCTGGGTGCTGTGGGGGGGTAAGGGGGGAAGGCTTCCAAACAGAACTTGTCAAAGTACCTCAAGGACCACTTTATGACCTTTCCTGGAAGACTGTACATGACTGTTTAATTTCCTATTTAAGACAAATTAATTGTTGCATGCTCTAATAAGGCTGCAAAGAATCCCAGCTCCTGTCTGGAAGTATGCGGAGGTTACCCAGAGGTTGTCTAGATTGATGATTCTACTGGGTGTGTGACCTGAAGATGAACTTTTCCTGAACTTTGCTCTTTGTGCACTTGGCAGTCTGAATTTGGGAAGTGGTAATGGGCTAAAATAGGCAGTTTAAACCTGGGCTTTGGGCTTTGTTAGGAAGACGCTTTTAGAAGGGAAAAAAAGAAGCTTATCACCCTCTTCAATCTTGGTTTTAATTAATTATTATATTGTCCTTGATTATGCATCGAGTTCCATTTCAGGAAAGGATATGCTAGTCAGCTCTGCTCAAATTCCTTCCTTGTTTCTAATTTCCATTTCCCCTGCACTGCATACAGGGGAGAGACCTATTTTTAAAATTGACTGTCATGCACCATAATGCTAGCAATAATGCCAGCTTATCTATTTCCTTTAAGAAATTCAACAAAAGTGCTTTCCAAATGAAAAATTATCTCTCAGAGCACAGAGTCTATATTTTCTTGTACCCATTTCACAGGTGAGGCTCAGAGTGGTTAAATAAGTTATTGTTAACATCAAGCTGAAGAACAAATGTTACCAAATTAATCACTGAATGTCATCTCTAAGGACAAGATTACTGCTACTTCATCATCATAATTATTAGCCAAAATGCACCATATACCTATGGAAGGGCTCAGGTCTCTGGGAAGGAAAAAAAGGCACGGAACCCTGTTGCAGGCTACCTTCCATGGAATTTCGTCTAATGAAGATCAGTATCACTTCCTTTCTTTTGCCTTGCTCACCTTAGGTGTTATCCTGAACTGAGAAATTTTAGAGGAACCACGATGAAGTTTTTCGAAGCACTGTGGTACTCGGGTGAGACAAATAGTTTGAGTGGCCCACCTTGAAGAGAGCAACCATCCCTTAGATTCCTACTAAATCATGATTTGAATCTCTGCCTTGCTAGAATCATGATTTCTTATCTATCCCTGTTTCTGAGAAGATTCTAAAGGAAGATTCTAAACAATGAAATCTCAGTGCTAATGGCAAACTTCAAGCAAATAGACCCTCACCTCCAGGTGGCTTAACTCCTTAGCAATTGGGCGTAGACAATCCTAAAGTTTGTGTGGACATTCAGCTAACCACATTCCATTTTATTCACTTGGAAGAGGAATTATGGAGACCTAGCTATTAGCAGTAGAAAAATCCATGGTGCCAAGGAAACAGTTAGGAAGAACCAAATAGTTTCCAAGTAAAACATCTTTGCTTCTCTCTGATTCAGCCTTTTCATAGCCACACTCTTGGACTTTTCTCTGACTTTTGAGTAAATCCCTACTGAGTCAAAGCCCTCGATAGCAGCAAAGACCCAAATTGATTAGACTTCCAGTGGAAATCTATTAGCAGAGAGGAATCCTCCTGCTTGGGCATCCAGATAAATTAGATAAAGTTATCCTTCAATTGGAAAGAGGTGTGGCCTAGTGGAAAGAGCATGGACCTGGGAGTCAGAAGACCCGGGTTCTAATCCCAGTTCCAGCTCTTGTCTACTGTGTGACTAAGGGCAAGTCACTTAATTTCTTTGTATCTCAGCTACTTCATCTGTAAAATGGGATTAAGACTGTGTGAGCCTCGTGTGGGACATGGACTGTGTCCAACCTTGTATCCATCCCAGTGCTTAGTCCAGTGGCTGCCAAACAGTAAGGAATTAACAAATACCATTAAAAAAAATGCCACCATAGTTCTCTTCTTCAAGAAATGGAGCTAATTGAATGAAAATTATTGCTATCTTTTACTGTCAAGATTCAAATATGGGTCATTCTAACATCCCCATAAATTCCCTGAATAACTTGCAAAAATCAGACCAAAATACAGCACCGCAGTCATGATCTTTGCAACTTGGCAGATACAGAAGATTCACAGGGAGAATGCCAAGAATTCTGTCCTGCATTTGGGGGTGAAACAAAAGTGCTTTATACAACTAAATGACCTGGGTTCTCTTAGGTACCAAGCAAATGTGTTTATCCTGAGAATTTTTTTGAAGTTCCTATGGCTACTCCATGATGGTATAATTAGTAATGGTAAAAATATTGATAATGATAATAATTATTATTATGGTATTTGTTAAGCATTTACTATATGCCAAGCACTGTACTAAGCACTGGGGTGGATACAAGTAAATCAAGATGGACACAGTCCCTATCCCATCTGGGACTCACAGACTTAATCTCCATTTTATCGATGAAGTAACTGAGGCACAGAGAAGTGAAGTGGCTTGCCCAGGGTTACACAGCAGATAAGTGGCAGAGCCGGGATTAGAACCCATTGACCTTCTGACTGCCAGGCCCGTGCTCTGCATGCAGAGCACTGTTCTAAGAACTTAGTATCGACAGTACAACAGAGTTGGTACACATATTACCTGCCCACAGTAGGCTTATACACTAGAGAGGGAGACAGACATTAAATAAGTAATTTATAATCTTTAATTTACAATTATATATATAAATGCCGAGGGGTAAAATGTGGGGCAAATACTAAGTGCCCAAAACGTTAAGCTCTTACTATGTGTCAAACACTGCTAAAAGTGCTGGAGTAGATACTAGTTTATCAGTCTGACATGGTCCCTGTAGCACAGAGGTCTCGCAGTCTCAGTGGCTGGGAGAATAGGTATTGGATCCCCATTTGACAGATGAGATAAGTTGAGGCATTTTTAAAGAAAGTCTGTCCATTCATTCATTCATTCAAAAGTACTTATTTAGCGTTTACTATGTGCAGAGCACTGTACTAAGAGCTTGGAATGTACAATTCGGTAACAGATAGAGACAATCCCTGCCCAGTGACAGGCTCACAGTCTAATCGGGGGAGACAGATGGCAGAGCAAAACATAACGAAACAAAAACAAGACAACATTATCACGATAAATAGAATCAAGGGGATGTACACCTCATTAACCTATCCCGCCGTCGACCCCTGGGTCACGTCCTCCCGCGGTCCTGGAACGCCCTCCCTCCTCACCTCCGCCAAACTGATTCTCTTTCCCTCTTCAAAACCTTACTTAAAAATCACCTCCTCCAAGAGGCCTTCCCAGACTGAGCTCCTCTTCCCCCTCTACTCCCTCTGCCATCCCCCCTTTACCTCTCCGCAGCTAAAGCCTCATTTTCCCCTTTTCCCTCTGCTCCTCCACCTCTCCCTTCCCATCCCCACAGCACTGTACTCGTCCGCTCAACTGTATATATTTTCGTTACCCTATTTATTTTGTTAATGAATTGTACATCGCCTCGATTCTATTTAGTTGCCATTGTTTTTACGAGATGTTCTTCCCCTTGATGCTGTTTAGTGCCATTGTTCTTGTCTGTCTGTCTCCCCCGATTAGACTGTAAGCCCGTCAAACGGCAGGGACTGTCTCTATCTGTTGCCGACTTGTTCATCCCAAGCGCTTAGTACAGTGCTCTGCACATAGTAAGCGCTCAATAAATACTATTGAATGAATGAATCATTAACAAAATAATAATGTTGGTATTTGTTAAGCGCTTACTATGTGCAGAGCACTGTTCTAAGCTGGGGTAGATACAGGGTGATCAGGTTGTTTTAATCCCCATTTTACAGATGAGGTAACTGAGGCACAGAGAAGTTAAGTGACTTACCCACAGTCACACAGCTGACAAGTGGCGGAGTCAGGATTCGAACCCATGACCTCTGACTCCCAAGCCCGTGATCTTTCCACTGATATATACAAATGAGCACATTGCTGAGGGGAGGGAAGGGAAGGGAGGGGGGAGGAGCAAAGGGAAAGGGGGCTTAGCAGAGGGGAGGTGAAGGAGGAAGAGGGAGGAGCAGAAGCAGAGGGAGCAGAGGGAAAAGGGGTTAGCTCAGTCTCTTCTCCCATCACCAGCAGAGTAGGTCAGGGCTGGAAAATGGGTCCAGGACTGATCAATCTTCATGTTGTCTTCCATGAACATATACTGGTGTTAGAATTTGCTTCCCAACCACCAGAAAGTTCTTCCAATTCAAAAAGTAGTAATAGTAGCAGTGTTTATATTTACTAGGTACCTCTTTTTGTGTGCAAAGTGTTTAGCACTGGGAAAAAACACACAGCTGAATATTAGATACCATCTTTGGTCCCCATGGGGTTCACAATCTTAGAGTAAATAGGAAGAAGGGGTTGGAGACAGACATATAAGTAGAAGTGAAAACATAAAATTATGAGACAAGGATGATGATCAATACAAGTGCAGTAACATATTGTGGCTAGAATGAGGTTTCAGACTTCTCAGAGCTCCATCCAACAGTCACAGAAATTGCAGCCGTAATGTAATTGCACAGATGTGGAGTTCCCAACATTCTGAAAGTCAAGAAGGCCACATGCTGTTGCTGTTTGAGTCCTTCCCCGGCTGGGGCAGAAAATGATGGGAGTCCTGATGGAGTGGAGAGGTCAGCTTCTCTCCTGTGTAGCAGCAGCCGGAAGTCTGGCATGAGGGGACTGTATTATAATAATAATAATGATGTTGGTATTTGTTAAGCACTTACTATGTGCCAAGCACTGTTCTGAGCACTGGGGTAGATAACAGGGTAATCAGGTTGTCCCACGAGAGGATCACAGTCTCAATCCCCATTTTCCAGATGAGGGAACTGAGGCACCGAGAAGTTAAGTGACTTGCCCAAAGTCACACAGCTGACAGGTGGCAGAACTGGGATTAAAACCCATGACCCCTGACTCCTAAGCCTGTGCTCTTTCCACTGAGCCACACTGGGTGCGCCCAGCTACTAGGGTTTGAGTCCTTCCTGAGCTGGAGCAGGAGCAGATGGGAGCCCCTTTCTCATGGGGGAGAGGCAGCTTTACTCCCCAGTGACAGGCCCCGGTGATCCAGTTGTGGTCTCAAGCTGATAATACTGGTGTTTATGTCCATTGACAGAATTTGGTCACAACGATGAACTCCAAAGCAATTAATGTCTACAAATCTGGAAGAGGGTCCAATTTTTAATATGACCATTCATTCAATAGTATTTATTGAGCGCTTACTATGTGCAGAGCACTGTACTAAGCGCTGGGAATGTACAAATCGGTAACAGATAGAGACAGTCCCTGCCCTTCGATGGGCTTACAGTCTAATCGGGGGAGACAAACAAGAACAATAGCAATAAATAGAATCAAGATGTGCATAGGCACTATGGATTTGGAGTGAGCGGATACCTAAGTTCTTTGAAGGGGCATACTCAAGGGGCTGTCTGAAGTGTCACACAGCATGAGAACGTGAATCAAACGGTCAAGCAGTAGTTTTTAATAATGATGATGGTATTTAAGCGCTTACTATGTGCCAAGCATTGTTCTAAGCACTGGGAGACATACAAGGTTATCAGGTTGTCCCATGTGGGACTCAAGTTTTAATCCCCGTTTTGCAGATGTGGTAACTGAGGCACGGAAAAGCTGGGTGACTTGCCCAGGGTCATATAGCTGACAAGTGGCAGAGTAGGGATTAGAACCCACAACCTCTGATTCCCAAGCCCGTGGTCTTTCCACTAAGCCACGCTGCTTCACTTTTTAGTGAGTGCTTACTATGTTGAGAGCACTTACTACGAGCTTGAGAGAGTACAATATGGCAGAAGTAGGCACATCCCCTGTCTGTAAGAGGCTTACAGTCTAGAGGGGGAGTCAGGCATTCATATAAGTAATTTGTGATGTAACATTTGTAATAATAATAATGTTAGTATTTGTTAAGTGCTTACTATGTGCCAAGCACTGCTCTAAGCGCTGGGATGGATACAGGGTAATCAGGTTGTCCCACATGAGGCTCACAGTCTTAATCCCCATTTTGCAGATGAGGTGACTGAGGCACCGAGAAGTTGAGTGACTTGCCCAAGTGAGTCTAGAGCCTACCACACAAGACACCTTGGGTCGTAGAGAGGTTTCGGAAGCGTGGACAGTGAATATGTTAGCCAACTCTGTGTTACGGTACTCTCCCAAGAGCTTAGTACTGTAACCCGTGCATAAAAAACACTCGGTAAATACTATTCATGATGATGAGGTTGATGACGATGATCAAATGGTAAGGATTTTTTTTTAATGGTGTTTGTTAGCACTTACTATGTGCCAGGCACTGTACTAACCACTGGAGCAGCCATAAGCTAATCAGGTTGGACACAGTCCATGTTCCAATTAGGGCCAGTCTTAATCCCCATTTTACAGATGATGTAACTGAGGCACAGAGAAGCTAAGTGAATACCCAAGGTCAAACAGCAGACTAGTGGTGGAGGCAGGATTAGAACCAGGTCCTTCTGAATCCCAGGCCCGTTTTCTACTCACTAGGCCATGCTCACCAACATTGAGGCCTATGAATAAAGGCAGGGGATGACAGTGAAGCCATGCACAGAAAAGTACAACTTTGCTGAGGAGGATGTATAAGATGAGTGGATGAGTGGATAACTGGTAATATAGGGCGATCTGAAATGAGCAGAATACCGAACATAAGTATTAAATACCTGTTCTCCCACATCCTTAGGCTGTGAACCCCTTACAGGACAGGGACTGTGTCTGAGTACAGTGCTCTGCTCACTGTAAGTGCTCAATAAATACGATCGAGTGAATGAATCTGACTGAACTGTATCTACCTACCCCAGTATTTAGCCCAATGCTTAGTACACTGTAAGTGCTGCAGCACTTAGCACAGTGCTGAGCACAAGGCACACGCTGAACATATATCAGAGATGTTTTAAATATAGAATAAAAGCTACAGTATTGTGGCACAGCACTGATCTTTTGTATTCACTCATTCAATCGTATTTATGGAGTGCTTACTGTGTGCAAAGCACTGTACTAAGCACTTGGAAGGTACAATTAGGCAACAGAGACAATCCCTGCCCAACAACTGGCTCACAGTCTAAAATGGGGAGACAGACATCAACACAACACAAAACAAAACACCAGCTTTGTGATACAAGCCTCAGAGGGATGGTTGCTCAGTTTAGGCTGAGACGGCAGGAAAATCAGGATAACAAGAGCTGAGTCCAAAAACATTGAGAAGCATTGCTTTTTTATGGTATTTCTTAAGCTTTTACTATGCACCAACCTGGTTAAACTCTTACTATGTACTGGGGTAGTTACAAACTAATCAGGTTGGACACAGTCTCTTCCCATATGCAGTCTTAATCCTCATTTTACAGATGAGGGAACTGAGGCACAGAGAGGTTAAGTAACTTGACCAAGGTCACACTGCAGACAAGTGGTGGAGCTGGGATTAAAACCCAGGTCGTTCTGACTCCCAGGCCCGTGTTTTATCCACTAGACTATGCAGCTTCCCACTGACAAACACATCAGTACCATAAAGATCAATTTTTACCTGCACAAAGTGTGGAATGAATTGACGATAAAACATCACGTTTTTCAGCCACCCTTACTCGGCTTCAGTCTGAATGGGTTTGATCTGATCTGGATTCTATCTACAATAGCATCATCTTTCATAATAATGATGATATTTAGTAAGTGGTTAATATGTGCCTAACGCTATGCTAAATGCTGGGATGGATAACAGGTAATCAGATTGGACACATTCCCTGATCCCCCCAGGGCTCACAGGTGAAGAAGAAGGAAGGAACTGATATTGAAACCCCATTTTACAGATGAGGAAAATGAAGAGAAATGTATATGAACACATCCTACTCCTTTGTGATTACTGCATTCATACCAGGTGGGTTTCCGTGTGGGGAAAAATTACGGGAAGATCTGCAGAATCGGTCTTCTATTGCATATGAGTTGCTATACCCACTAATCTTTTTAATGTTGGTTCTTTTGAGTTTTCCTTCTACACCCATATTTTGGGAAGGTGACATTCTTGTAATATCCTGGGAATACTGGGCGTTTACTTTTCAACAGAGCTATACAAAGTGGTTCAGACAAAGTCAGAACTGCTCAACTGAAATTAATAAGAAGGGATATGACAAATCCCCCTTTGTAAATTCATCTGGAAACCAGACAGTATCAATTAGCATTCATCAAATGAAAACGGGCAGACGATGATCTTTCCTACCTCATGGCGATACTCTGATTGTGAATTGGCTAACACTTGTAAAGTGCTTTGCTTCATTGATTTAGTATTTAATGAGCACACACACACAGAGCTAGGCACTGTTTAGAATATACAGAAACACTTGCTACCATAACCCTCTGAGAGTGAGCTCTCTAGCTAAAATCCAAGGCAGAATTATTTTGCCATCTTCTTCCCGAGCATGGAGGTGTGTAAGGTTGAATAGATCTCGTTGCTTCAATGTTCCGTTCCACCAGAGTCTGTGTGGGCCAACAGCCCTATGACTTATCCTGAGGATAGGGCTTTCCCCTCCCCGTACTTGGGTCATACATATCATGAAAATTGAGGCACCTGAGGGGTTTGGGTTGGAGAGAATGCATTTGCAGGAGATCTATAGCTATTCCACAGGGATATTCCCTGGGCCATTCCAATACTCCCAATTCAGCAAAAACATGTGGAGAGGGAATATGGTGGTTTCAGGCTCTCTCTCCTTTTCCCCAAGTGTTTCCTAAATTTCAGCTTGAGAAGGATCTGAGGAGGGAAGGACTCTTCCACTGGACCTTTCTTCCTTCACCCTGGATTCTCCCAGAACACACCAGAACTTCTAGGGAGTCTTAGTTTCATCCCCATACTGTTAGGATTTCATGATTTTGAGTTAGTCTGGTCTATAACATTTCTTTATCCATCCAATGTTTTTTTCTCCTTCTCTCCATTCTCAGGTGCCAGCAGGATTGTCCCGAGTCACCCTAGGCCCAATCTACACTTGTCTAATATTCCTAGGAGTTCTGGGAGTTCTGAGGTGCTACCCAGGGTTGCCTGACTAGTATTGTTGGGATAACCAACCTTGCTTATGACTTTCTGTGAGCAGCAGATGGTTTGGGGCAGGAAAGTTGGCCATCCAGTCAGCAGAACCTTTCCCCTCCCTCCAAGTTACTACAAATATGGTTCTTCCAGTAACTCCCATTCCATTCCGTCAATGTCAGAATTATTTATTCCATTTGGGAAAGTGAAACTCAGAGTGGTCAGATGACCTGTCCAAGTGGAGGGTCAAAGAATATAGCAGCTATTAGTCACTCAAATAAGCGACCTTGTACCAACCAAAGGACTGAGAGGAACTCAAGCAATTGACCAATTAGGTCAGATTTGCAGGGGAAAAGGTTGGAATTCCTATATAATATGAATGTTTAGATAACTCAAAAATTCAGGATATAAAGTATATTTTTTTCTGGGCCAAATGGTCCGATTTTCTTTCCTCACCACCCAAATTTACCAGATAATTGCTCAAAATACAGGAAACTGGCCATGGAGTATCCTCTTTCAGAGAAAGACATAGCTTTGTAAAAAACCTGCTGGGTCTAATTTTGTAGAACATTAAAATAAAATGTTATTTCATTTAAGACTGATAGCATATTTAGAGGAACTTTGAGATAGTAATCTTTAAATAAATCTATTTTCAAGGAATACAAGTAGAATAAATTACAGAATGTCAGGATGCAATTTGATTCAAAGTGGTTTTTCACTAATATACAATGAAGCTGGCTAATAATATGCAAGAACATTTAATTGGGCACAATTAAAATAATGAGATACTAAAAGTGAAAAGATTAAGTAGCTGGAAAGATCTGGAAAAGCGATTCAAACTTTGTGATTACATTTATTAATGAGCATTGGTATTTTAGGTTGAAATCTGACAAATACGTATCAAAAAGAGCAATTTAATCTTTGTGTTAGAAGGCAAAATTCTATTTGAAAAATGGAAGTCTGCATTCTCTGGAAATTGAAAACACTGGGAGGTGTCAGGAGACTTCCTCAACTCACCTAAACGGGTTCTCTGTTATCTGCCGTTAAATAGAATACAGCTTGGATTACATTTCTTCACCTGGATTGATATGAATAGATGTGGGCCTTAGTCGAAACCAATGAAGGTTTTGCCAACCAATCAATGCTATTTACTAAGAGTTTTGTGAAGAGAACTGAACTAAGCGTTCGGGAGAATGCGGTAAGAGTAAGTGCTTTATCAATCTCTTGCCTTTACATCTGTAAAGAAAAACAGTGAATTGCAAAGGTTGGAAATGGGATTTACTAGTCTGTAGGTCTAGATTAATTTAGCAGCCTGGTTATGGATTGTGCTCTCCTAGTTCTTTGTTATTATGCCATCATTCCACAATCTTCCCGGACTAACCTCTCACTTCCCCTCCCTAGTCACCCTCCCTTCTGTGTGGTCTATGCTCTTGAGCCTTGTACTTTGTTGCCGCCCACCCCCTCCCAGCCCCAAAACTCTAATGTGCATATCGTTATACTCTGCCGCTTCTCCTACCTATAATTTATTTTCATGTCTTTCCCTTCCTCCCCCTGCCATACGCACCTACATAAATGTAAAGTCCTTGAAAGGTCAGTGATTGAGTTTACCACCTCTAACGTGTTGCGATCCCTGAAGTGCTTAGTACAGTGCTCTTCACACATTAAACTCTGAAGAAGTACCTTTGATTCATCGATCGATAGCGTAATTATTGTCAACAAACTGCTTCCTACACATCTTCCTTTGTAAATGTCAATCAATCACATTTATTGAGTGCTGACTTTGTACAGAGCACTTACTAAGTGTTTGGGAGAGCCAGTACTTATTACAGTGCCCAGTGCTTAGTAAGTGCTCAACAAATACCATAATTATTACAATGGAATGTAATAATTTAGATTTAGATTGGTACCTCTATTTTTATTTCTCCCTCATGCTCCGTGCTTTGTTATTATTATAAATATTAATAACTGTGGTACTTATTATATGCTTACTAAGCACCAAGCACTGGGGTAGACTGAAGATAAGCAGATCAGACACTTACCCTGTCCCATATCAGGCTGACAGTCCTAAATGGCAGAGAACCCAGGTGTCTTATCCCCTATTGACAGATGAAGCAACTGAATCACAGAGAGTTTAAAAGACTTCCTCCCAGCCACACAGTAGGTCAGGGCAAACCTGTGATAAGAAGCAGCGTGGCTCACCGGAGACAGCCCGAGCTTGGGAGTCAGAAGTTGTGGGTTCTAATCCCGGCTCCGCCACTTATCAGCTTCGTGCAAGTACTTAACTTCTCTGTGCCTCAGTTACCTCATCTGTAAAATGTGGATTAAGACTGTGAGCCCCATGTGGGACAACGTGATTACCTTGTATCTACCCCAGCGTTTAGAACAGTGTTTGGCACATAGTAAGCGCATAACAAATACCATATTAAAAAAAAACAAACCCCATTTTGTCTGACTTCCAAGCTGTGTTCTTTCCACTGGACCATATATACAGTATGTATTGAATGTCACTGTTTTAGCCAGTTTCCACTGCTAAGAATTGAAAAAGCAAACAGCCTTTGTTCCTTTGAGTAGCAAATAAGGTTAATCCTTGATTATCCAGGGTAATGGAAGCAGGGACAGCATGAATGAACCCCACACTTCATTTTAATCAATTGTTTCAAATCTCTCCTCGGTCGGTCGAACTGTGTCCAGAGCGGCTCGCCCGTAGCCCCATCGACTGATTTGATGATACCTCATTTTTCTGCCTCGGACTACTATCTGGTTGGGGTTTGGCCATGCTGAGCAATGACCTAAAGGGAGAGGGAGGGTGGCGGGTAGAAATGAGAGTAGCAAAGAGTCTGGCTGACTAAGAAACTGGGAAATTAGTCAAATTGGAAAGAGTGGATCAATGTCATAGGTTTTTATAGCTCCATTTCTATCCCAGGCATTGAGAGAGACCAGCCACATAAATTCATAAAACCTGCTCTAAACAAATTTAGATGAGTGGAATAGAAGATCATTTGTTCCTTATGTGTATATCTTGGCCCCAGATGTTCCTATCACCATACCCCTTAGGCTACATTAGGATCATGCAGCACTCTCTCACTTTTGGGGTATCCTAGAGACCCAGAATTTCCTGGAATTTGTGATGGGTATGGGGGTTCCCCTCCTACCCCCTGGCAATCTGGAGAAATCTGGATGACTGGATTTGCCCTTTGACTAGAAGCACTGTGACCTAGTGGAAAGAGGAAGGATGGGCCTGGGAGTCAAAGGACCTGGGTTCTAATCCCGACTCTGCCACTTGTCTGCTGTGTAACCTCGGGGAAATCACTTAGCTTCTCTGTGCCTCAGTTTTCTCATTTGCAAAATGTGGATTCAATAATTGTCCTTCCTCCTACTTAGACTGTGAGCCCCATGTGGGACCTGAATATCCTGTATCTGCCCAGGACTTAGTACAGTGCTTAGCACATAGTAACTCCTTAACAAGTACACAATTATCATTATTATTATTACCCTTGCAAGCTGCCTGCCCCCCATGCTGGGAAACATCTTGATCAGAATAGGATTCACATGAGGGGACTCCCTAATTCCATGACCCTGAGTTGGTCAGCTTTCCAAGGATGACATGCCAGCTTCAAGACAATCAGAGAGCTAGAAAGGATGGGCTTGTAATAATAATAATAATAATGTTGTATCTATCCCAGTGCTTAGTACAGTGCCTGACACATAGTAAGTGCTTAACAAATATTATTACTATTATTGTTATTATTATTACTAGTAGTAGTACAGGCAGAAGCTGTGAGACCAAAGGCATATGGCATCAAGTCTTGCACATTCATTCTAGCAGTCTTAGAGGCCCACAGCCTTGCTTTAGATATGTTACTGTCTAAGGCAATTTTGGAATTATATTGTTTTGTTTTTCTATTTCCTAAATAGTGAAAAATCACTGAAATTCAATAAACTTGCAGATATGCTTAATTAACATTCCTCCAGCAGCTACTGTATTTGTGAAGGCCAGTAGGTAATCACTTCCTTTGTCTTGAGATTGCCTTTAAATCCTTGATGAATCTACACTAGCCAAACTATTCACATTATTTATAAACAACTCAGAGTTATCTCTTGCAATATTATTTTCAGTGTGCATTATTTGAAAATTCTTTTTCAAAAACCATTTCAGGGTGCATTAAGAAAATGCAGTTTATTGATGTTGTAGCCCCATTTCAATACACATTCACTTGAAACTAATAGCAAGCAAAACTGCAAGACATTTCAGGGTGCCATGTAAGGTAAATGAAAAAAAGAAGAGTGGAGCAACACTTTATTTAAAAACAATCCACTTTGTGGTCTGTAGTGTAGACGGCGACCCAACTTGGATTTCAGAAAACAGCCTACGGAGCACTTACAAATAAATCTAAGAATACAAATAAATCTAAGAACATACACGAAACTAATCGGCTACATCAATTCAATCCATTTCCCTCGTTCACTAAAAAGTAGTTCTACTTCCTCATGTCTGTTCTGTGTACTCAGTATTCCCTGATGCTCTTGTCATTCAAATTTTTCAGCTCTTTAGAAGCTAAAATTTTGAAAGGCAACTAAAAACGATGAGTGCCATCCCAGCCACTGGAGCACGTGGGCCTTCTGAGAAACACATCAGGCTCCCTAAATTATTTGTCATTAAAATGCTGGAGTTTCTTTTCTCTTACTTCTCCCACGAGTAACTACTGAAAAAGTCCCTCCTGCTTGTTGACACCTAAAAGTTTGTACCAATGCTTTTTTTCAATCACTTCTCCAAGAATATACTGGGACCTCTGATGACCCCAAATCATTGCCATGATTGAAATCTTATTTATACTCAGCAGCATAAATTCACTTTCTAATTTCTTATGGTATTTGTTATTAATAATAATAATAGCAACAATTATGGGTCTTGTTAAGTGCTTACTATGTGCCAAGCACTGTTCTTAACACTGGGGTAGATATATGTCAATAAGGTTGGACATAGTCCAAGTCCCACGCCAGCTCACAGTCTTAATCCCCATTTTACAGATGAGCTAACAGAGGCTCAGAGAAGTTAAGTCACTTGCCCAAGATCACACAGCAGACAAGTGGCAGAACCAGGATTAGAATTCAGTTTCTCTGACTTCTAGGTCAATTCTGTATCCACTAAAGCACACTGCTTAAGTAATGCATTCTAATGGATTCTTCCCTAAGCAATATTAATTGAACAGCTTCATTACATCAACTATCTTTTTATTCCAAATAAAGAATTTTGCTAAATGTTTAAATCTCTCCAATATTCCTTAACCATTTCATTCATTCATTCAGTCGTATTTATTGAGCGCTTACTGTGTGCAGAGCACTGTACTAAGCACTTGGAAAGTACAATTTGGCAATGGATTATTGCCAGCCAACCAACCAACTAATCAACCCTTCCATCTGTACTGCCAAGGTCTAAACCTTCAGCTCCATCCACTCTCTCCAAGAAAGTCAACTTTCTCCCTCACCGGTGATGTTATCACTCTCATCCTCTTGATCCTGGTCTTCAGTCACCCCTTGGCTCACTTCCATCCTGCACTGAGGAAGTTGAGGGATTTTGGTGGAAATTTTAAAACTCTATCAACCTCTGCCATTACAGATTGAGCCTCTCATGCTCTGCCTTTTCATCTGCCCAACATCCCTATTGACTATTTCCCAATTTCCCAATTGAGTCCCTCTCTTATAGCGCCCCTGGACTAATCGAGAACTTTAATTCCTTCTTGAAGCCTCCACTTTCACCCTCTCTAATCCCCTGTGGTTTTGCTAGCTATTTTGTGGCTAAGATATATGCCACTGGACTTCATAATAGTATTAATAATTGTGGTATTTTAAGTGCTTACTATGTGACATTCATTCAATCATTCAGTCATATTGAGCACTTAGTGTGTGTAGAGCACTGTACTAAGCATCTGGAAGAGTACAAAATAACAATAAACCAGCATATTCCCTCCCCACAGTGATCTTATAGTCACTCTACAAAGCACTGTATAAAACAATCTGGTCAGAAGCAGTCAAAGTCTCACATGGAGTTCACAATCTATGTAGGAGGGAGAACAGATATTCAATTCCCATTTTACAGATGAAGTAACTGAGGCACATATAAGGTAAGTGACTTACCCAAGGTCTAACAGGTGAATGGCAGAGTCTGGATTACAGCCCAGGTCTTCTGACTCCCAGTCCCGTGCTCTTTCCCCTAATCCACGCTGCTTTCCCCAGGGCTAACTTCCCTTGCTCAATTCTCACCTCCATATGGACTCCTAACCTAATATCTCTTAAGATGAAAGATTCCTTGTAGTCTTTAAATCTAGCCACTCTTTCTTAGCGTCCCTTCACCTTGCCTCTTAAGAACACCTGACCCATCCCTCTTCCCCCTCTTATTGCTCTCTCTACCCTTCCTTCCCTCTGCTTTTTCAAAGCCCAAGTATCTCCCCACACTGATATAGCCACTCCTCATTCTCACCCCAAGCACCCAGCTGCCACCCATTTCCTGCTCCCATCCACAGGTATACTTCCTGGATGAGCTACATGCACTCCACTTCCTCTCTACCAAGTCTGTTCTTGACCACCCTGCCATTTGGATTTCACCTTTTTTGTTAATGGTATTTGTTAAGCATTTACTGTGTGCCAGGCATTGAGAAGCAGCATGGTGTAGTGGATAGAGCACAGGCCTGGGACTCAGAAGGTCATGGGTTCTCATCCCAGCTTTCCCACTTGTCTGCTGGGTGACCTTGGGTGAGTCATTTTATATCTCTGTGCCTCAGTTATGTCATCAGTAAAATGGGGATTGAGATTGTGAGCCCCATATGGGGCAAGGACTGTTTCCAACCTGATTTGCTTGTATCTACCCCAGCACTGAGTACAGTGCCTGGCACAAAGTAAGAGCTTAACAAATACCATTACTATTATTAGTAGTAGTAGTGGTAATAATAATAATGTTGGTATATCTTAAGAGCTTACTATGTGCCAAGCACTGTTCTCAGCACTGGGAGAGATACAAGGTAATCAGGTTGTCCCACATAGGGCTCACAGTCTTCATCCCTGTTTTACAGATGAGGTAACTGAGGCACAGAGAAGTTAAGTGACTTGCCCAATGTCACACAGCAGACAAATAGAACTGGGATTATAAACTAGGTCCTACAGACTCACAGGCCTGTGCTCTATCCATTATGCCATGCTGCTTCTTCCCTCTCCTCCACCACACTCCCTAATGTGCCGAAGTCCTTCAAAGAAAGCAAGGAAGTCAAACTTGTAGTGGCATTTCTCCAGTTAAATAGGTAAGGTGATTAAATTGCTGTGAATGGGAGAGCGTTTTAATTTCAGAATGTGTGGAGCTCTTCTGACTTCCACATGCGCATCTCTAGCTAGGAAAATGGCCCAATAGATGACCTGTAACATACCCATATACATATGAATATTCTTCAGAATGACTCTCCAAAGAGCCTGTAGTGAGCGTACCCATGCTTTACATATTTATAAGCTGACAACGTATTACAGATCTGCAGTTTTAGCACCAGAGAATTTTTTCCTCCCCAACTTGCCAAGAATAAAGTAACATTGGTGTTTTTCACTGCCTCCCTGAATATCTGGGGAGTAAAATATTCACAATGCTGAGAATTATGCAGCGTGTTTTCAACACCAGCTTTTGAAAGCCACTTTTTCCATTAAAACTGTCAGTTTTGTAATACAGCCATGATTTCAAAGCAAAGAAGCATTATGGCTCAAATCAAAGACAGATTATATATTTTATGTTTACATATTCCAGGGACTTAGTGTAAAGTTGTTGAGTTGGGGGGGTATTTTTGTCATTTTTCTTCTTTTTTCGGTCTTTATGTTCATCTCATCCACTTTGGAACTAGAATGCATCACCCTCATTATGCACCAAATAAAACCAGGATGTGTAATGTATGGGCTATTGCAGTCCAACTAAGTATTGTGTCTCCTTTATTCACTAGGTAGAGCCTGGGGTGGGGTGGGGATGGAAAGGAGCTTCTGTGGGAGCTGAAAAAAGCCAGTTTCTGCAGTTTGGATTTTTGCAAATAAATCCCTATCAGTTTCTCCATTTCTCTACCATTCACTCCAGAGGCAGATGGCCAGAGGACAGGTGACTGGAACCAGAATTTGACTATCATAAGCCATCCTTTCCTGTCAAGTGCTGAAACAGCCAACTGAATTCAGTACCCCAGGAGCTGATCCTGAAGATGGGAAAGGCAGAAATGGTTATTGAAAAGATATCTCTGAGTCAGAGAGTTTCAGGGAGACTCTGGAGTCTGATCTTAAGGAAAAGAAGGGTTAGTGATAGGCTGAAGATAATGTACATCTTCACTGCAGTTTACCATTAAAGGCTAATTCAAGATGTGTTTTGGGGAAAGAAATAAAAAAGGAAATGAAAAATTGTTAAATAACTAGGTTTTTGAAGAATATAATGAGATTCTGCAAGTGGAGATGAGTATGACAAGGGGAATCTTTTGGGATTTTTATGCTTAAGTAGCCTAGATCCAGCCCATTAAGTAAGAATGTTGCAAAATGAAAATAGAGTATCCCTTCTTATATATTCTCGTCTCCCACCTTTTTTATTTATTCATAGCAGTTGTTAAGTGCTTACTATGTGTCAGGCACTGTACTAAATGCTGGGCTAGATACAAGCTAATTAGTTGGACACAGTCCCTTTTCTATGTGGGGGTTGCAGATAGGCTCAATAAATCATGAACTTTGCAAAAGTCTTTACTGGGATGACATTTCCCACATTTTGGGGAAGGTTTTGAGCCTTCTTCACTTCAGTGCTCAGGTCATAGATAGCACAGAGGCTAGTTCAGCAAAGGTAACTTCAAGTTTGCTTTCCTAATGTGGCAACATTATATTCTCACTACACTACATTAAAAGTAATACTGACTAATGCTCTGTGACACAGACAGATAATTTTCTTCTGGAGTTAGATGAATAGGTTTCCAATGACAGTTGGAACAAATGGCATTCTTTAATCCATACTACAGCCAAGTGTAATACTGGCTTGTAGCTCATATTTGAAATTTTGCCTCTCCTCGGGATCACAAATTGCTAACTATCTCATTACAGCATCTCAGGATTAAGAGTTCCAATACAAAAAAACTAAACTCATCAATTTTATAAAAAGTAAAAAATACTCTAAAGAAGTGTGGTCAAGGATGGAATCATTTCTCACACAATATGTTGTCCAGTCATGTTTTCTTGGCATAGTTATATTCTGTATTTCTCAGGGATGTTTCTTGGCATCTTCCTGAAAAATCCTTCATCAATCTAGATGACACAAGCATTTGTAAAATGACTAAATCCTCATGGGATTTTCTTTCTGAAATCACACATTTTTCACACTCTTGCACAGCATCCTTCATTCAGAAAAATCTGCCTGATTTTCTTCGCCCCAGTTGGAATGACACCTATAGTGTACAAAGGAAAGAAAACCCTCTCTCTTAACTTCTCTTTTATTAGTCCAGGGATTTGCTCTCCTCTATTGATTGTTGACATTTACAGAGAACCATTCTAGATATTTCATCCGCTTTGTTGAGACTATAAAAAGAGAACTGTTCTCATGCATTTCTATAGGTGTAAAAGGGGAAAAAAGATAGGTAGGCCTTAGAGAACTTGGGAAAAATTTGAGATGATGAGATGTAAGTTGAATGGACCAAACTCTAAGACTTTTCCTCCTGAAAGTTATAAAAACTGCAAGACTCTGCCACTGAGAGTCTTTTCTGGCAGTTGTTAGGGATTGGATAGATAATCATTTATCTGGATCGGTCTCTGGAGCAAGGAAGCAGCCTAGGTGTCCTTTTGTGGTCTCTTCCTTGAGTCTGGGCTAAAGGGTACTACTGAGTCAAGAGTCCCATGCTTCTTTAACTTTTTTATATCAGTCCATCAACAACCCCTAGTTTCCAGTTAGCTTCCATCCTTACCAAGGGGTGATACTTCAGGATAACCGGCAGTTGAGAGTATTTGCACAGAAAACAGATCTGGAATTTCAGGCTGTAAATAATTTGGGGAATAAGATGGCCATGTGAGAAAAAATGTGAAATGACAAATGTCCCCTTATTACATCATTGCATCGTGATCTTAGATCCCTTACCTGTGGAGATTAGCTTTTAGAAAGACAAGTAAATTAATCACATAATCCTCTAGTTTTATCTATAAATCTTGCTGCGTCCCCATGGTATTGATTAGCACGCGAAGGGAAAGTTTGAGGGAACTAAGTGGCAGGTGGTACAGTCTGCTTCTATGCCGCCTCTCCCTTCAGGGAAAGTGATTCTTAGCAAACAGCAGATGGGTGCTACAATGAAGGAAGACCTGTGATGGAGACTACACTTTAATCAGAGTTGTTGTTTTTTTAATAGCAGTGTGATAGGTTAATCAAATCAGTGGGAAAAAATCCTGCGGTGGCATTAGTAGGGGGTGTACAGCGTGTCATTCAGGCTGGCAATCATCGCAAATTGGAACTTTATTCAGCAAGGGGTATTAATATGGGAGAAGACGGGATGGATTTGTGGTGGTTAATTCAGGCGCTCCTTGAATGGGGCACATTTTCCTAGAGGCAGCCGGAGAGATAAATGCACCATGTGACCCTCAGAACCGAACTGTTGAATGAAGACATTAGAGGTGGATTGTTGCTATTCAGCTGGGTTTGTAGACTCCAAATTGCTGAAAAGTCATGGGAAGGCAGGAAAGAGGGTTGTTGTTTTTCGAAACATTCCCTGGCATTTGTCTGCCTGCATCATCGATTGCCGTATCTCATTTTGCTGCCACCCGGAGTCCCATTCACTGGTTTGTTTAACCTCAAAGTGGGAAAGTAACTAACACAAATCCATTCATTGTCCATGCTCTAATAGAATTAAGATTCAGAATACACTGCCTGCATTTGAATGAGGTTTGTTACCCACAGTGCTTATGGCACACCCTTTCCCCTTGACGGTTCTTAAGAATAGCAAAAGTGCAAGACTGGAATTTTGAAGCTCATAAATACGAAGCACACACTGTGTTTAAATAATGTCAGAGAGGGGGCCCAAAGGGACCATCGCCAGGAAATCCAACGTTAAAGCTCACAATTCGTACTTATTCACAACCCGGTGAATGAGATGGGGGAAAGGGAAAGGGTCAGTGCTTGCTGGTGCTCCCAGCATTTTGGAGTGACCGTCTATTGGGCCAGGATGGTTTATGTTTTTTGACCTTCACAGTATTTACCTGGGAGACAGAAAGCACTGATCCAAGCTGCTCTACAGTGGCTAGCTTGTTAAATCGTGGAGTTACATAATTACGTTTGTTTTACACTGCACATTATCAATTTGACTGATTGTAACAACTGAGTGTGGTAGAAATCTGAATCTCCTGCTGATCAGAGCCAAAGACCGCTGGAGTGCATTTACAATAGCAAGGATAATAATTATGTATTTATTAAGCCCTTACTAAGAGCTAACCACAGTCCCTGTCCCACACAGGGCTTCTCAGCAAAGAAGTAGTGAAAGCAGATGTCTGAGCTCCTTTGTGCAGATGAGGAAACTGAGGCACAGGGTGATCAGGTGACTTGCCCAAGATCACCAGTAAGTTGGTGATAGAGCTGGGACCAGAAAATGTATCTCCCGACTCCCAGTCCCATGCTCTTTCCACTAGACCACATTGCCTTCCTAATTTAAAATGAAAGCCATTATGCAACTGTGTGTTTGAGACCTAGAGAAAAATTCCAGCTCTTGCTTCTAACATGCTGTTCATCTGCCGCCTCTTTCCATTCCATCTGGAACCAATAGAATGAAAAGCAGTATACAATCTACAGATTTCAGCACAGAAGATGATCAAAACACAGGCCAGGAAACTTCCCAGAAACACAGTAACTTGCTTTACTGAGGGCATTTTCAATTTAAACAATCTGGAGTTGACCATTTGACTATTAAAAGGTGGCTTAAAGAGGATTGTTCTGTGCTGTCATTGTTCCAGTGAGAGGCTGGCAGTACATTCTTGCTAATTAATGGGCCTTACAATCGTGGTTGGGGAGAAGCAAGTAATTGTTTCCTTGTGAGGTTAAGGTGCAAGGCATCTGACCTCAAAAAAGAGCCCTGGAGGAGTAATCAATAGTCAATCGATGCAAACATTTATTAAATGCTTCCAATGAGAAATCCCCTGCATGAAGCATGGGAAAGAATATATGAACATTAATTCAGACATGTCCCTGGCCCATGGGGGGTACACAATCTATAGGGGACTAGAGGGAAGACATACATTCACAAAAGAAAGGGGAAAAAAAGCCTAATATAAGTAAATTAAAAGCAAATAAAGATAGAGTGACAATCTATTGTGACTTTTATGGGGGAGTCCGCTCTAATTCGGATCACCCTATTGAAATTCATTCAATCGTATTTATTGATTGCTTCTTGTGTGCAGAGCACTGTACTAAGCACTTAGTAGAGTACAATACAGCAATAAACAGACACATCTGTGTAATGTTCCCAGAGACTGGAGAGGGGGGCTTCTCCTCTCTCATGAAGGGCAGGAGGATCATGGGTTCTTCGGGCAGTGGGCAGCCCCTCTGAGTTCAGGGATCCGGGATGAGTAGGTCTCAGATTCCTCCAGTCCTCTACTCTTAGAAGGGGGGAGCTTATCCTCAGTGGAACTTCTCCTTAGCTGGATGCTAAGGCTGTCTCAACTGAAAGACAGATTTTACTGTTTGAATATAATACTAATCAATCAATCAATCCATGGCATGCATTGAGGGTTTACTAGTGAGAAACATGTTTTCCCATTTTGCGAATGTGACTTTCTGACTTCACCTTGCTCTTATTGAATTTTTTTTTAAAAAAAGTGACCTATAATTGCAGATCAGAATGCCTACACTTTAGGCATTCCCTTTCCCCTCAGATTCTGACTTCCTGTTTTGACATCTTGCTCTTTCTAAGACTGACTAAACAGGAAGCCTGGGTCAGAATCTCCTAAGGCTTGAAGTCCTACACAGTCTGTCTGTGGAAGCTGCACTGAATTTTTCAGGTCACATAATACTCTTAGAATTTCCAAATCCAAAAGGAGTCTAAGTCTGCCTCTATCCCTTCCTTTGCTTTCTGTTTCACACCCTCTGAAGACCAGACCTCATAAGAACTCAATGAAAGGTTCTCTGTATTTTCTCTCAGAAGGCTTTGTGTGGGGAAATGAGAGGGCATTTTAAAGATTATGTGGTTTGGATTAAAATGCCATTGGTTCTATCTTGACTGACAAAAAAAGTGCCTTCATCATCAGGGTAGAGAAGCATCTCCTGGCTTTCCACACGTGAGTGCTTTTTACCTGGTGCTCCCAATTTCACATGCTCATTTGTCAGGAAGGAAACCTAAAGGCTGTATTTCTATATGGTCCTTCCTTCCACCCCTAGTAGACAGGAGGCTCCAGGCAAGCAGCGTAGTGGTCTAGTGGAAAGAGCACACGGCCTGGGAGTCAGAGGATGTGGTTTCCAATCCCGACTCTGCCACATGCTGCTGTGTGACCTTGGGCAAGTCACTTCATTTCTCTTTGCCTCAGTTACGGCATCTGTAAAATGGAGATTGAGACTGTGAGCCCTATGTGGGACAGGACTGTGTCCTACCTGATTAGCTTGCATCTACCCCAGTGTTTACAACAGTGCTTGGCACATAGTAAGTGCTTAATAAATGCCACAATTATTTTTATTATTATTACAAAGAAAGGCCCACACCTTGGAATGAGAAAAGCAAGGCAGTGAAGTGAATTCTGACCAAGAATTCATTACACTAGTTAACCTGAGTTATTCAAGCTGAAATCAGACATACCAGCACTGTCTAGTGGAGAAGCAGTGTGGCGCAGTGGAAAGAGCACGGGCTTTGGAGTCAGGGCTCATGAGTTCGAATCCCAGATCTGCCACTTGTCAGCTGTGTGACTGTGGGCAAGTCACTTAACTTCTCGGTGCCTCAGTTCCCTCATCTGTAAAATGGGGATTAAGACTGTGAGCCCCACGTGGGACAACCTGATTCCCCTGTGTTTACCCCAGCGCTTAGAACAGTGATCTGCACATAGTAAGCGCTTAACAAATACCAACATTATTATTATTATTATTATTAGTGCAAACAAAAAAATGAGAGGATCTGACCAAAGTGAAAGCCACATTTGCAAACAAAAAACAGCAGCCCAACAAAGAACAATCTTTTTGTATGCAGTTTGGACAAGACTGCCATTCCCTCATTGGTCCCTTCAATCACACCTGTACCCCAGTAGTGACATCTCAAAAATGAAAGACAGCTACATATAAAATCTAGCCCACCATGCTTGAAGACTCCATAAGGCACTAAGAAGTTGGAGTGAGAGTATGTGTCTGATCCACCAGGAGCCTCCACCATAGGCATCCTTGAAAATCTTTGATACCAATGATTGAATGGCATTGATTAAGCCCTTACTGTGTGATAAGCCCTGGCAGAGAATATGAAATCAGGCACAGGGCTCAAAATATAAACTTACCACCATTTTACAGATGAGGAGATTGAGGCCCAGAGAAGTTAAGTGATTTGCCCAAGGTCACACAAGAGACCCGTGGCAGGACTAGGATTTTAACATGGACCTCCTGAATCCCAGTGCTCTGCACACTTTCCAGTCCTTGGTGTATGCTGATGGCTGTGCTCTTGAGGCTTACATAACAAACCAAGGTGTATTTTCCTGCAACCAAGAAGACTTACACCCAACCAAAATGAATATTAGCTGAATAGAGCTAAAGGCTGACACAGGTATTCTGTTCCCTAGACAGCACAATGATCAACAACACACTGATAGATGAGGAAGTAAATAACTGTATCAAGAAAGCCAGCAGTACTGTGAGAGATTGTGCAACAGAGAATGGTGGCACCCTCTAGATTGTAAGCTTGTTGAGGGAAGTAAACATGTTTACCACCTCTCTTATATTGTACTCACCCAAGTGCTTAGTACAGTGCTCTGCACACAGTAAGCACTCAATAATTATGATTGATTGATTATTAGACTACAAACCATATGAAAAGCCTTCAGGACTGAAATGCTGTCCAACCATGTCTATGACTGTGAGACCCAGGCCCCGCCTGGGATTACATTTGACTCTTAAAGCTTTCCAGCAGCATCATTTTCGAGCTACTCTCACATCAGATGGCAAGACAGGATCCCAAATGATGAAACTCTGGAAGGAAGTCAGTCTCTCAGCACACAGCTATGCTGGATGAGACATCTGAGGAGAATGAATGACAACAGGACACCCAAATAACTGCTGTATAGAGAGATGAAAATTGTGACATTGAAAATAAGAAATCAATCAATCATATTTATTAGACACTTACTGTGTGCTAAGTACTGTAATATGTGGTTGGAGGAGTACAACAGGTTTAGTAGACATGTTCTCTGCCCACAAGGAGCTTACAGTCCAATAGGGAAACTAACAAAATAATAAAGACAGAGGAAACATTTTCCTCTGATAATGCTTCATTCCAATTGGAAACTGGGAGTAGAGAAGTAGCATAACCTCATGGAAAGAATGCAGGTCTGGGAGTCAGAGGACCTGGGTGCTAATCCCAGTTCTGCCACTTGTCTGCTGCGTGATCTTGAGCAAATCACTTAATTTATCTGTGCCTGTTACCTCACCTGTAAAATAGGGATTAAGACTGCAAGCCCTATGTGGAATAGGGCCTGTGTGCCACCCAGTTATCTTGCATATACCCCAGTGCTTAATACAGTGCCTGGCGCATAGTAAGAGCTTAACAAATGCCACTAAAAAAGGTATCATGAATCGACCAGTGTGGTGTAAATCAGCCAGAGTGGTGTATTCCAATCAAGGAAGGAGAGGCTATTTTTGGAGCAGAAGCTTTGGAAGGATTGAGAGACAAGAAGTCAGAAAGGATAACAACACCAGGCACTGCAAACATCAAACATGACAAACACAACATCAACAACAGCAACATGACCCAAATTCAACTTTTTCAGCTGCAAATGCACCGTAAGGGAATTTCACTTTTAGTTGAGTCTCCTTTGAGTACGAAGGATGACTCTCTCTCTCTCTCTCTCTCTCTCTATATATATATATATATATAAATATATGTCTGTGTATAAATATGATCATCTGCATTCCTTAACAAAGTAATGTGGACTGACCTTAAACCTGAAGAAAACCAAGTTTATGGACCAACCTAAACCCAGAAATCCCAGCACAGAACCAGAGATTTTCATTGTCAACTCACAATTTAGTGGTGCCACCGGATTCAGCAACTGGAAGAGTAAAGTACACAACACACAGACGAAGTAAAAAACCAAATCAAGAAAGCCAGCAAGGTTTTTGGAATATTGACAGACTAGATTTTCCAGGAGCCCAACCCCTAGCTTCAAACAACATTTGAATCCTCAAAGCTGAAGTGGTGTCCTACTTTCTCTATGGCTGAGAGACATGAACATGGAACAGAAGGCACATTCAAGGCTTGAGGGGTTTCCTTAGACGCATGTTCATTATCAAATGGAAAGGCAAGATTATAAGCCTCCAGGTCAGTCAGGATGCTGCCACAAGTAGCAAAATTGCTTTTTGCCACCACACAACTAGCATGAGATTGGAGCAAGATGGAAGAGAAGGGAAATTAAGGGAAGAGGCCTCTGTTTACAGCATTAGCCCTTGTCCAAACTTGAATCCCTCTCTGCCACACTCCCTTTCTCCCAATTACTTTCTTCCTTCCTCTTGCTGGGCTTAAATTTGAGATCAAGTGTTACACTTAGGGTGGCTTTGTCTGGCAAACAAATCAGAATGGCAGCAATCTGGGGTCCCTACCCCCCAGTCAATTAATCAATTAATCAATCAAGAGTATATATTCAGCATCTACTGTGGGTAGACTACTGAACTAACTACTTGGGAGAATACAATAGAGTTACTGGTCATGATCCATACTCTCAAGTGGGAGTCAGGAATGGGAACCAGGAATGGGATCCAGAAGGCCTGGGGTCTAATTCTATCTCCACTACTTGGCTGCTGTGTAAACTTGGGCAAGTCGCTTAACTTCTCTGTGCCTCAGTTTCCTCATCTGTAAAATGAGGATTAAGTAACCGGTTTCCCTCCCTCTTAGACTATGAACCCCTTATTGGACAGAGAATATGCCTGATCTGATTATATCATATCCATCTCAGCTCTTAGCACAGTGGTTGGCACATAAAAAGCACTTAAGAAATACCACAACTGGTATTATTATCAATCAGTCAATCATGTTCATTGAATGCTTAGCACGTTCAGAGCACTGTACTAAGTGCTTGGGAGAGTACAATATAACAGAGTTGGTAGACACGTTCCCTGCCCAAAACGCACTTACAGTCTAACAGTGAGAGACAGATTTGATGAAAATCAATAAATGATGCATATGTACATAAGTGCTGTGGGTTTGAAGGAGAATTCAATAAAAGGTACAAATCCATGTGCAAGGGTGACACAGAAACAAGTAGAAAATGAGGAAATGAGGACTTTCAAATGGCTTGAAAGTCTGAGGATAGGGCCCTTTCCACTGGGAAAGGATCTGAGTTGACTTCATTTAATTTCTGGATTGTGTCTGTTGCATATCTGGGTGACTCCTAATACATAAGCTTTAGCCTCTCTCCTTATCCTCCTGCTTTTACGTTTGTCACTTTGTGGTGGGATAGGCAGAAATCCTGCCCCAGGGCCCAGGGAGAACCTTCCCTCCATTTTCATCCATCTATAATTTTGTGACACCTGGGCCAGAGGGAAGCCAATAACCTAAGGGTGAAGGGCTGTCCATCAAATTCTTTTCCCACTTCTCTAAGCCCATTCATTCCCATCCATTCAATTTTAAGGACTCTCTTCTATAGGGGCTATGCGATTCAACGAGTTCAGTGTGTTATTATTTATTGGGTGAACTGAAAGGATTATAGATTTGATCACAATTAAGTTCTCCCTAATGAATCTACAGGCTTTAAATAATCTTCTCAAAGTGCACATCACTTTCCTTTTCAACTTAGATGCTCTTGAGAGAAGGCACACTGGGCGATTTCAATAGTAGATGCTCACAGACTTGAAGTGGTTTCGACATGTAGACTAGGCCATTAAACCCAGGCCTAGGAAGTCCATACTAGTCGCTGCACTCATGATGTCTGGACACGTATTCATAAATTAGCAGCCCAAGTGTTTAATTTTCATGCAAGTACTTATGTGTTTACTAAAGATTAGCATTTTAATTAGTCTATATTTTTCCTTGAGACAACTGGCACGAATTGAGTATTTGCTAATACCTGACCAAGAAAGTGAAAAATTAAAACAAAAAAAATTTAGTAGTGAAGTTACACTAAGAAATCAAAATTAGCCAGACAATCCTTTCATTTGAAGTAGCGCAATAGGAAGTAAGAGAGGGGTACTGGTGTGTGTGTGTGTGTGTGTGTGTGTGTATGTGTTTTATTGTTTCTTTATCTCAGGAGCTCAAGGAAAAGCCCTCTTCCCCAATTCCCTCTCTAATGCTTGTTTGCTGTATGCCTGGAATATTAAGTGGCCCATTTCCACACACTTTTAGTTGTTCTGTCTCCTTTTCATTATGAAATGGCTTTTACCAGGCTGATTTCTGATTGTCATCAAAAGAAATTGATGGATCCCCTTCAAAGAGATTCAGAGACTTCCTCCTGCAGATGGGTGAAATTCTAATAAGACCTTTTTTGAGAATTGCTCACAGGTTGTAGAGGGGTTGGGACTGGGGTAGCGACAAGCTGGAGACTATCAGAGGTGTTTCAGGTTAGGATTCACATTCTCCAGGAACCCTACCAGAAATACCTCAAAATTAAACTATTTAGAGTGTGTTTCCCTACTTCATGTCACTGATCACTGAAAAATAATTCAGGGGTGGGATGTACTCCCTGTGAGTTAAATAGCACTTTAAAAAAAATCTCATTTTCTACCCTTTGCCAGTCCATTAAAACTGAAGGCACTTCTAAATAAATTTACCTTTCCCACTTACATAATTTCTTCCAGTCATATCAATTCTTCTGTCTTTTTTTTCATTTAGATTCAAGAAAATTCAATTTTCTTATTTCACTCCAGCCCAAGCAACAATGTGGAATTTACAGCCATTTTGAGAAAATGTTTTTGGTTTCTAGTATTTCTCTAAACTCTACTGAAATATCAGTATTTTGCTGAGAGTAGTTGTTTTTAGCAAGCCTAAAACCGGCTTCTAGGTAATGTTCATTTTTAAATGTTTGTATTTTTTGATTCTTTAGTGTGGATTTTGAATTTTGAATTTAAATGCACTCATTTAGTTTAAATTTAGTTGAAATGTGTTTTTTCTTTCTATAAGACGGTTAACAATAATGGGGGAAAAAAAGGGAAAG
This sequence comes from Ornithorhynchus anatinus, assembly GCF_004115215.2. Taxonomy (NCBI): domain Eukaryota; kingdom Metazoa; phylum Chordata; class Mammalia; order Monotremata; family Ornithorhynchidae; genus Ornithorhynchus; species Ornithorhynchus anatinus. The sequence continues at coordinate 16,407,663 of NC_041728.1, read as the reverse complement.
CACAAAAATGTTTGAAACAGTGAAACAGACAAAACCATTGGCCAAAAATGTAAATATGTGCATGGGTTTTTCATTTGCATAATAGAACCTGATCATCTTCATCGGCACAGTTATGATGAGCTGTCACTTACATTGATATTGTCTTTAATCATGTGGTGTTATTATATCATGTAACATGATGTGTGACAGACATTAAATGGCTTCCTGAAGAGACTTGGGGAGGAGGGCAAGAATACAGAGACATTGTGGTTTCTATGAAAAGAAAAACATCTAAATGGGCAAATGAAGGATGATCGCTTTTTGAATACTTTAGGCTTGGTATTTATTTTTTTCATTGTATTCTTCTAGAGCCTTTCGGAAATTTGTGCCTACTATTTTCCCCCCAATATTATTTTAATAAATAGAACTTAAATGAAAAATCTTCATTTCACTGCCGATCTCTGTTTTCCAGTTAGTCCTAATCTCTTACATAGGGGGATTCCTGCCTCGCACTCAGATTTATAGAGTATGTCTAATCCTTGTTTTGTCTTCACTGTATTGAGACTGTATTGATCCAGGGCTGGGCCTAAGGTGGAGAGCACGGGACAATGAATCGGGAGACCCGAATTCCAACCCGAGCTTTGCAACTAGTCTGCTGGTGACTTTAGGCAAAGTGCTTAACCTTTCTGTGCCTCAATTTCCTCATCTTTTAAATGGAGATAAACTGCCTACTGCCCTTACCTCTTCGACTGTGAGCCCCTTATGCATCAGTGACGGTGTCTGACCTGATTATCTCGTATCTACTCCAGAACTTAGTAGAGTGCTTGATCCATAGTAAGGGCTTAATGAATACTACAATTATTAAAACAAAAAATTCCCTCCTTGGTTGTAAAATTGTTTGTATTAAACTGTGGATGATACCTGCCATGTGTGAACCTGATTTACCAAACCTGGCTCACAGGAAAGTTTGTAAATTAATGACTGACTTTACCTTTGAAAATTGCTTTGAGCTTTTAGGACGAAAGGTATAACTCAATACTTAACATTAGTGACTTGAAGATATTCATTTTATTTGGAAATACACTGCTATTTTACAGCCTTGAAATATCAAATGAACAAAAGCCAAAACACAGGTTGCTCAATAAGTAAGTGTTAATGAGGATGACTAGAAAATAATAATGTTGATCAGAGTAATACTAGACTGATGGTAATTAAGACACTAGTGAAAATAAAACTCTTACATCTGTGCCTCCAAACTCTCTGATGAAACCAAAACCTAAGTTTAATTATTTTGTTAATCTTATAAAAGTATTTACTCACAGAGTGAGATCCTTGCACACAGGGTGGGATATTAATGATTAACTTACATGGAGGAAAAATTGCTGAGAGTGAACTGGAGATATATAAAATATTTAAACTTTGAGTTACTCATCTGCTAAAGCATATGTATTCTTGTTTCCATTGCAGTGTATCGTTTCAAATGAAGACACACCAGCTCAACTAATGAAACCAAAAAGTTTACATAATCTGTCAAACTAGCCCACCCTAGAGATTGCCACAAATTTGATAAAGGAATAAACTAACTATATCCAATCACTTTACATTATTTACTCTGACTTCTCTTTGACTGGTAAAAGAAGTCCTTTCAGGGCTGGGAATGTTTGCTAATTTTTTTATAATCATTATTATTACTATTATTTTATACAGGCACCCAAAAGCCGTGGTAGTCTCTGAATCGAGTAAATAACTAAATACAGGTTCACATTACAGTTGCCTAGAAACAATGTATCGTACAAATCATCTTACTAAAGGATAGAATAGTTTAGCTATTGCTTAACTGGCATCTTGGCAGCTTCATTCCAATGTGGGTTGTTATTATTTTCATTTATTTGGGAACATTTTGATTTTTTTAGAGGTTGGCTAGAGCAGGAGACCTTTTTAGATGTCTCACATTTCTGTTTTTTTGTTTTACTCAATTCTCCAAGTAGGAGTGCACTTCATTTGCTCCTAAATATCATCCTAGTTAATTCACCTAACTCGAGCCATCCAGAGATTCAGTAGCATGTCTTCAACTGACTGGCAGATAAAGACTGCTCTCTTTGTGTGAGCATTTTTGCCTTCCAGCAGATGGTATTTAGCTCCTCGGGGGTAATGTCTGATTTGTTTAAAAGGAGCCTGGGAGATGGCATTAAACAGCCAGAGAGATGAGACCACAGAGGCCCCCACAGATCAGAGCCTGGGTGAACCCTTCAGGCAGTCAAGGAGAAATCTGAAGGCAAGAAGAGTGGCACACAATAGTCAGTCACAGAGTAATTATAACTGAATAAGAGGGACAGTTCTCCTTTATACAGTTAGATTGACAGCAAGGATGATAAACTCAGATCAGGCCATATTGCGCTAATAGTGATTCTGGAAAGTTTATGGATCAGGAATCTTGAATGATGAAAGGGACTGGATTTGATGCATTTATTGCCTCATTAATGTAACTTCCGGTAAGTTGCATTCTATGGTAGACAAGGCAAGAAATATCCCATCTGGACCCTTTTTGTGTGAGTACAACACTAGGGGAAAGGAATGATATCTTGATCTTGGCCCAAGAATCTGAAATAATTTTTCAAGGTTTGAAAACCCTGATCTTTTTAAAGTTGTTTTAAGATATTTTTAAGTGCTCAGTACAGTGCCCGGCACTTAGTAAGTACTTAACAAAGTCCTAGACCACTTGGGCATTTGAAGATATACGAGACTGCTGTTAAGGTGAGGATGAAACTTATGGGTTCTTGGGGAGAATTGCTTTTGGCCAGCACACTGTTATTCTGCAACCCAACAATCAATCAATCAATGTTATTTATTGAGCACTTACTATGTGCAGAGCATTGTAGTAAGCATCTGGGTGAGTCCGATACAGCAGAATTAGCAGAAACGTTCCCTGCCCATAACGAGCTTACAGTCTAGAAAGGAAGATAGATATTAATATAATTAATCATCAGCGATCTTTTGTGGATGCATTAAGACAAGAGATCAAGCATGAAAAATTCAAGATAGAAAGCCTAAAGCTGTTTCCTTGTCCACCATGAACCCTAGTTTAGTCCTGGGTCCAAACTATCCCACACCCAGGATTGTCTGGGTCCGGATACGAAATCCACTCACGTTTGCCGGGCTTTGGTGCTAACGATGCAATCACGTCTGCCCCCACATTGGCCCTTTTAGATGCAAATGTGTCCTGCAGACTCTCCTGGCAGAATAATCTTCGAGTCAGAGTAATTTCAACCCACAGATGTCAGCCCTCAGCCTAGAGACCAGGAACTGCCAATTCATCAGAAAAAGTAAAAGGCCCCGGGGGAGAAAGCACAGCCTGTCGGAAAGGGTTTCCCAAGAAGAAGGCTGAAAGGAAACTTGAGAAAGGAAACTTGAGTCTCTCAGTGGAAACTGGGATCATAAGTAGACAAGAGATATTCAGAAGTGGCAAGGGGAAAGAAGGACTGAGGCTATAGGCTGCCCCAGGAAAACACCAATCGTGTGGGTGACCTATCCAGCCACCGAGACAGGCCCAAGCTGCAAAAATAACGGAAAAACTAGACTGTCACAAGTTGCGGAGGAATGGAGGAGGAGAAGATTAAGTGGTGAAAGTCATTTAGGTTCCTTTCCATTTAAAAGATGACCATAAGTTAATTTTCATTTCTCTTTGAGGACAGTTAAGTTCATTCCCCCTAACTGGGAGAATTCAAGGAATAGATACAGTAGCTCTTCAGCCAACAGAGAGAATCGGTGAGCAGTGCAAAATGCTGATTTGCTCTGTGAACAGGGACACATGTTCACGAGACCAGCACCAGAATCCAGTAGGGAATGACTCTAGAGGACTCTGACCCATTGAGATGCCATTTCTAAAATACAAATGAAGCTCTATTGGGAATCATCCAGAAATCAAGTAATCAGTTTAATGGGTTTATTTGTCTTTCAATGTCTTTCGCATTGAGTTCTTTTTGGAAGTGGATAAATATCTTGCTTCCCCACCAGAAATGGAGTAGCCCAGGTAAAGAACTTCCATCTGCATTGCATTGGATTCCAGACAATGAGTGTATCCTCCACAGCACTCACTGGCTTTTATATAGAATGGAGCATCTCCCAGTTTACTCTCACATGTTCAGGAAGCCTTTCATCTCTGACAGTAAAAGGCCCAAACTTTTTTTTTAAATGGTATTTGTTAAGCACTTACTATGTGCCAGACACTGTACTAAGTTGTGGGGTAGATACAAGCTAATCAGTTTGGACACACTCCATGTCCTATATGGGGCTCAGTCTCTTAATCCCCATTTTACAGATGTGGTATCTGAGGCACAGAGAAGTTAAGTGATTTGCCCAAGGTCACACAGGAGACAAGTGGCAAAGCTGGTATTAGAACCCAGGTCCTTCTTATTCTCAGACCTGGCCTCTTTCCACTTGGTCAATCTGCTTCCCAATTTAGGAGTCCCTTTGGATTACTCTCCTTGCCTTTAGATTTCAGTGGTCTCATCTCTCTGGCTGTTGATGCCTTCCCCCAGGCTCCTTTTAAGCAAATCAGACATTACCTCTGAGGAGCCAAATACCATCTACTGGAAGGCAAAAATGCTCTCACAAAGAGAGCAGTCTTTATCTGCCAGCCAGATAATCTCTGAATCTCTGGAGGAGGATGAAGAGGACAATGAGGGAGGAGGAGGAGGGGAAGAAGAAGGAAGAGAAAGAAGAGGAGAGGAGGAAAGAGGATTAGGAGGAAAAAGAGGATTTGGAGGGAAAGAAGTAATAGGAGGAGGAGGAGGAGGAAGAGATGGAGGAATAGGCAGAGAAGGAGATGGAAAAGGAAGAGGAAAAGCAGGAGAGGAGGAGAAGAGGAGGAGATCTTGTCAGTCTCACATTACAGAGCCTCGTGGCTCAGGACCCACGGTAATTACCCCATTTCCAACTCTTATTGGGTGTAACTGGGATGGCAGTCAGCCTACAAAAGCAAATACTCCTTAGGAGATTAACTGTGAACTGAGAAAAGTGATTCTGGTATATTGTCAAATCTCTCACCTTAGCGCAGATGTTTGTATTTTTTGCTTCTTATTTAGTCCTGCTAGGGATCCATTGAGTTGAGAACTGCTTTGGAAAACAGGAAACCATTTTTCTGCCCATAAGTGTCTGTGCCAAAACCTCAGATGCACTTTACAAGGTGTTGAACCCCTGCCCACCTACCTGCTCTCTTTCCCAGGTGGAGCATGACTAGCAGAGACATGAGAGTGTGTGAGCAACACTGTGCAAGCCACTAGCATTACAAGCAATTCCTCTGCTCAGGTTCATGGTCCTAGATCCAGGGGAATATGGCATGGCCCCATGAAAAGAGCCAGGACTGAGAGTCAGAAGCCCAGTTTTCCTGTCCCGACTTCATCATTTGCCTGCTGTGTGACCTTAGGCGATTCACTTAATCTCTTTGAGCCTCACTTTCCTGATCTGTAAAATGGTGATTGATTACTTGTTCTCTCTCCTTCTTAGACTATGAGCCCCCGTGTAGGATAGGGACTGTGTTCAATATGATTATCTTGTATTTACCCGAGTGCTTGGCACATAGTGCTTAATAAAAACATTACTATTATTATTACTAATAAAAAAATCTCAGAGACAGACTCACACATTGTTTCTTTCAGCAGACTCCGGAATCATCATTTATTTGTAATTGAATTGATTACTTCCTTGTATCTTGATCTAATCTTATACGTTTCATGAGATTGTTCAATTGGTGATTTGTGTCCAATTATTTTCTCCTTTCTAAGATAAATGATCATGGGTAAGGAATGCAACTTTTACATCTACTGTGCATTCCCAAGTGCCTAGGACTCTATTCTGCATCAGTATGCACTTAATAAATTCTATTTATGAGCTTTCCCTTACATAATGATAATAATTATTAATAAACATTAATGATAATATTGATTATTATTATATTTGCAAGGGCTTACTAAGTGTTAACCACTGAACTAAGTGATAGAATAGACAAAAGATAAATCAAATCAGACAGAGTCCCAATCCCACATGGAGCGCACTGTTTAGGGGGAGGAAGAACAAGTTTAATCCCCATTTTACAGATGAGGAAATTGAGGCACAAAGACGTTAAATGACTTTCCCAAGGTCCACAGCAGGTGGGTGGCAGAGTCAGGAGGATCAGAACCCACGTCCCCTGACTCTCAAGCCCATGTCATTTCCACTAGGCCACCCTGATTCTCCGTAACAGAGAAATCATATCTCTCAAAAGAGAGTGCCAAAGAAGAGAGAACATTAAGATAGAGAATTGACATTGAAGAGAATCATGGAAAAAGGAACAGAAGAGAAAAATGTGGGAAGTAAAGTAGGCGAGACTAAATTTTGAAACCAAGAAAGCAAATAGAATGAAGGTGCTAATGCAGAAAGGAAAGAAAAAAATTGTATATGTTGTTATTTTGTATTATTTATTCATCATGTCATCTTTTGCATGTAAGGAATGCAAAATTTCCAATAGGCAATGTTGGAAAAAAGGAAAAAAAGAAAAGAGAAAATTAATGTTAGAAATAAAAACAATGGTGATTAATGGCAAATAGGGAAAACAGGAAAAGGCAAAAATTGATTTGAAAAGTCAATTTGGGAAAAATGCACCAAGGGAAATGGTAAACACTAAGGAAAAACAAAACGAAACAAGATATTGTCAAATTCCCCAGAAGTAAATGGAAGGAGGGCAAACCAAAGTTATATAAAGGCCAGAATGTGTAAAGGCTTATGGTAAAAGAAAACAAAGAGAAAAGTGGGGCGGAAAGGGGTGGGGGTAGGGGAGAGAGATATAACAGCCAAAGGGCGATAGAGTAAATTACTGTATTACTTTAACTCGAAAATTCCCTGCTCCAATTTTCATAATCAGCTGGAAAGCACCTCGACACACCCACATTTTCCAGACATAATTTCAAGACTCCCCCTGCCCCTAGTCCTAACCTCTCCTACCCTCTTCTTCAAATTTTCAATTCTCTTCTGTAGGCAACCATCTCTTGGGAAAAGTTACTGTTACTCAGCACTGCCTAGGTCCGTCCTTCATTAGAATATTTCCCACAGGCATGTGTCCTAGCTAGTAATACACAGGAATCCCATATGGCACAATCTGGATGGCCCAGAGGATAAATCTACATAAAGTAGGAATAATCCAGCGCCTACACAAAAGCCGAGACATGCAAGTAGTGACACTGGCGTCACGCCCTCTGACCTAGCTCAGGGCTCGTTCCCACCCTTAGCACAAACCTAGGGAAGTGTAGCCGTGGGACCTGTAGGTAGCAGCAGTGTATCAGATGATTTTGTTGGGGATGAAAGGAAGCCACAGAAGTAGCCTTCTGCAGAGCACCAAACCGATTTTAAACTGGTATCTTTTCATGTAGAAAGAAAACCTACGTGTGCCTGCAATTAACCCCGTTAGCATGTGTCTAGCAGTGTCCAGATTGCAGGGCAAATGAAGCCGTATGGGCATATAGGGCTGGAAAAAATATACTGCTCTCTAGAGCTAAGGATTTGGAGGGTTTCTGATTTTGTTTGGGCTTAATCATTTTAAACCGAGGCTATCACTCTGGCAAATAATGTCAAATTTGTTGCTTAAAAATCAGAAAGGAAAACTATTCCTGTCTCGCAACTGCCTGGTTTTTGAGAAAACAGTGGTGCAAATTAGGTAATTATTCTGAGCGTTATAAATTATTAGGAGAACCTTCGATTGGCTGTGATGTATTAACCAGCCGTCCCTACTGAACTACGGATATATAAATAAAAGACCAAGGTGACTCTATTTTGCGACACTATGGCTAAAGATATCCTTAGAAATCATAAGAACTGAATTCTATTTTTACCTCTGTCGATTTTGGTAAGGTGTTCTGTGCTCTTCGGATGAGAAACGGTTGATATTTTGTCTTTAAATGCACAGCTGGAGAAATCCATTACTGAACACCGAGATCAAGTGTTGGTTTCTTTTTTTCCTCATATGATTGAAGAGATATTAAAATTATCATTAAGTTGAATTGTGACTTTATTTCTGAGATCAAAAAAATCTCTGAAAAAAATTCTAAGAAATTTGAAGTGTGTTCCAAAATTTCGTTTCACAATTCATCTCCTCAGACACAAAATATTTTAGTGAGGCTCAAAATTTGTTTCCAAATTTAAAGCATACTAAACTTGACTATGTTTTCATTCTTTTCCTCAAATTGTCTATTGCTAATGGGAAAAAGGTAACCTTCCCTCAGATGTGATTTACTCCATGTCATGCTAAACTAAAAAAAGAAACTGTGTTTTAGTCTACAGTCACCATATCGTATATCACTGAAGAGGGGGAAAATATCCTGATTTGACCACTTATTGGATAACAAATGGTGAGATGAGTGAGGAGGAGAATAGGTTTGGAAGGAGACAGGGAAGGGATGGAGAGAGTAAAAAGTAGTGCTTTTAGTCAAAATGATATGGTATAAGAGAACATCTATCGCAAAAGCTGTTCCGACCAAATAGCATATTAATATCCAAATTATCCAGGAAGTTCTGGTCCCCAGATTCCTCTTCACTCTGTTATTCAGATATTGAATGCAGACTAATGTTTGCTGGGGAGGAGGGCTGAGGGAGCTGGCTACCATTCCTTAGATTTGCAACAATCTGTCCAAGTCTGCATTTTGGAAAATAGGAGTCGGTTGCCTTCTCATTGGCATTAGATCTAGAAGTACCATGTCACCTATGTATACTTTGAGACAAAAAGCCAACTTCCCCTAATAACTTTATTCTTGGCTTTCAAAGGGCATCTTTCCCCTCCTAAATCCCTCAAACATCTTTCCACAAATCAGTAATGATTCTGAAACAGAAAGAGTCTGAATTACTAGATGGTATACATGTAAGAGCAGTAATTCCCTAAGGATTCTCGAAACTCCTGAAAACAGTAGTCTAGCCTAAGACTCAAATCCCATCACCTCAGCAACAGAAACCCTCTGGTGCACAGGTCATTCGACTGCAGCTTTGACAAGAGCACACTCCCCATGGGTGGTCTGACTTTTACATGTGTTTAGATTTGAAAACACTAGTGTTCCTCATCATTTTCAGATCTGACTTCTTTCCTTGCATGGGCGAACCAAACGAGGGAACTCTGCTTCCTGCAAAACCGAATGTGGCAAAGCCAATCGGATATTTTAGAATTCAGGTAATTGCAAGACTATAGAGCTACCACCCAGGACTATTTATTCAAACTTCTCAGTATTGTTTCACTCTAAGCGTAGCCTTGGTTTGCTGCCCAGAGGCGGAGCTTTTCATGTCCTTCAGTCCCCAGGATTCACAAGTACATCCAAATGGTTTGCTTCTTAATCGGCACAAATACAAGCATGTAGATATCAGCATTGGAGGTTAGTCTGCAACTGATCGAAAGATGAATATAACTCTCCACCTCCAAAATAAAAAATAAATAAATTTGGCAAGATGAACAAGTGAAAGTTATTCTTGAAAAATCATTTTTTTTTTTTTAGGAGACAGCCACTATAGTGATAGCTGTCAAATTAGGTTAATTTAATTTGGACTAGACACCAGGTAGTAGTTTCACCTAGCAGGCTAGTCCGATTTTGAAAAGTTATTAAGATATTTTCTTCTTGATTTAGAGAAAGCTTTATTTGGAACCACCGTAACCTGAAAGCTAAAGTGCCTTGTTCTCTGGTAGATTATTAAAACCCAGCAGGACGTACTCAAAATGAAAGGCCCCTTAGTTCTACAAACTGAGGTGACTGGCTGAGGAGAGAAACCGCATGACTTTTCAAGGGCTCTTTTTGAGATCTGAGCCCTAAGACTGTGGAGAAAGCATGTAAAAGTCCCAGTGTTTCAAAAATGAAGCCACCAAATTAAAATGATTGCTTTTGGGGGTAAATTGTTCAGCAAGTACAGTGTTGGGAGCATGCTTTTCTAATTAAATTTATACCCTTATAGAGAACAGAGATAAGCAGGGAAGGAATTAAATGTGTCCGTAATATCCCTCCATTAACTGTCTAGGGTTCTCTAAGGTAGATACCTGATTCTCTCTTTTGGTCTTGAGACTCTCCCTTTGTTTCCAAACACACTCTCCCCCATGACCTCCTGCTCAAATATCCTATTTGTATCTCATTCTGTTTCTCATTGCTTTTCCTAGGCTTTCCCTTTCTCTCTTTGTCTTGTTAGTGCTCGGTTTCCCTCAGGCTCACTTCCATCTCTTTCCCCTAATCTCCTCTGTTCTTCTGCCCCGCCACTTGCTCTCAGCCATGACCTTGCCCCTGTTTCCTTCAGACCAGAGCTTCTTTCTGACCCTGACACTTGTTCCTACTACACTCTCATACCAAAGCTGCTTGCCAAAGGACTTCCTCACAGGCATCTGTAAGAATTTAGGACAGTTTCAACATGTCTAAGTGGCATGTTCCTAGAGTAAGGCCCCTTATTTCCCAAGCCTTCCACGAAGTGGGATCTGCATTTTCTACTTGAGAGTTCCGTCTGGTTTCCAAATGGCCCGAATGTTTTCTCCTCCTCCTTATGTTTCCAGCCTGCTGCTGGCGAACCAAATTCCATGCAAATAGCTCCCAGGCTGTAGACTCCATGAAAACCTCTCTCTCCTCTGTACAATTAGCACGCGACGACATTTCCGGCAAATCTTATTTTAGAAATTGAAGAGGGGAAGTTGTTTTTGTTTTTTTAAAAAAAATTAACGGTGATGATTAGCACTTAAATTCATCTAAATCATTTGCAAGGGAAATCTACGTTGCCCTCTTGTTAGCTGAATGTATTGCATGATAATGTCTGCTGTACGCTATGTGGTGTACCGAGTTGCTAGGCTACCCAGAGCATCAGGAATTCAGAGAACAATGTACTTATATCTTTTTCAATTTTGAAAAATAAAATAGGTATTGACATAAAATACAGTGTGGCACTGAAGTAATTTTGTAGTGGAGAGATCAGAGGAAGGGGGCCTTTCATCTCAGTGACAGCAGTTTACTTCTCGTTGTGACTTACTGAGGGCAGTGGCAGGACAACACGACAGGACGTCAGTCTCTTGCAGAATATTTGCAGTCCCTGTACCCCAGCAACTGTTTCACGAATCAGGCTCCCCAAAGCCATCCAGCAGCTGCCATTCTGACCCATGTCAACTGGTCCTACAGAAACCCATGTCAGTTTCAATGATGTATGGGCCTGCCAGGGAACAACCAAGCCTTTCATGTTAAAAACAAATATGACAGGTTGAGCTGAGGACCTCAGCCTGCTGGATCTCTGCTTAGAGGTTCTTTAAAAAAAATATGATTATTATTATCACCTTCCCACTTCTAGATAATGTCATAATTTACAGTCAGGCATTGTGCCAGCTGAATGATGCCACTGGGACATAAATTGGTGGGATTAATAATGGACCTTCAACCCCGGCACAGCGTGGGGGAACATTTGCTCAGAAAGGTAGCCGTCCCTTTGACGGCCTACTCGAGATGGGGAGGTAGAGTTCTGGTATGTTCTCCACTTCCTAAGCCTTCCTCTTAACTCTTGAGGAAAAACACCAAGAGTGATAATCCTTATGAGAAGATTCCCAGAGAAGGGATCGTAGCATACTACAGTATTATATCAGCCTAGGGTAGAGTTTTGATGAGAATCCTGATGTTGGGGTGGAGGAGGAGGATGCGGTCATGAAGTCTTGCAAGTATTTGCACAGTTCCCTGTTAGGTAAACTGGTCCCAATTCCATGTTATGGACCTCACTGTGCTTCTAATGGGTATAGCCCCATCAAAATTCCAGAGATTTGAAGAATTATCCCAACACTGTGTCTTCTAGAGTGCATGCAATGGAAAAAAAAAACCTATTTTAAGAAATTATTAAAGATGGACAGCTTTATACCCTTAAATTCATTCATTCATTCAATTGTATTTATTGAGCACTTACTATGTGCAGAGCACTGTACTAAGCTCTTGGAATGTACAGTTCGGCAACAGATAGAGACAATCCCTGCCCAATAATGTGCTCACAGTCTAAAAGGGGGAGACAGACAACAAAACAAAACAAGTAGTCAGGCATCAATACCATCAAGATAAATAGAATCATAGATATATACACATCATTAGTAAAATTGAGTAATACATAATTTATACAAATATACACAAGTGCTGTGGGGAGGGGAAGGGGGTAGAGCAGAGGGAAGGAGTAGGAGGAATGGGGAGGGAAGGAGAGGCAGAGGGAAAGGGAGGGCTCAGTCTGGGAAGGCCTCCTGGAGGAGATGAGCTCTTAGTAGGGCTTTGAAGAGGGGAAGAGAGTTACACTGGCGGATATGAGGAGGGAGGGCATTCCAGGTCAGTGGTAGAAAGTGGACCAGGGATAATCCAGTAATTACTGCAGTAATCCAGTTGGGATATGATGAGAGACTGTACCATCAAGGTAGCAGTTTGGATGGACATGAAAGGGCGGATCTTGGCAATGTCGGGAAGGTGAGACCAGCAGGTTTTGGTGATGGATTGGATGTGTGGGGTGAATGAGAGAGTGGAGTCAAGGATGACGCCAAGTTTATAATCTTGGGTTATGGGAAGGATGGTAGTGCTATCCACAGTGAATGGGAAGTCAGGGAGAGGACAGAGTTTGGGAGGGAAGATAAGGAGCTCAGTCTTGGACAAGCTGAGTTTTAGATGGCGGTTTTAGGTTAACTTGAAGTTTTAGGTTAACTTAAATATCAACAGTCATTTTTCTGAAATATAATCTCCCACCTGTCCCTTGGAAGCATTGTGTTAAATTAGTTGGCACCAAAGCATCAATGACTCTGTTTCCTTTTTAACTTGGGAGTTCCACTCATAAGTGTTACTCGCTGAGTGCTTTCTAAGTGCTGGGGGAAATTCACAAGATAATCAGGTCCCATGTGGGGCTCACAGTCTAAGAAGGAGGGAGAATAGGTATTGAATCCCCATTTTGCTGAGGAGGGAACCGAAGCACAGACAAATTAAGTAACTTTCTCCAAGTCACACAGTAGGTAAGTGGTAGAGCTAAGATTAAAACAGAGGTCCTCTGATTCCCAGACTTGTGCTCTTTCCATTAGGCCATGATATTTCACTAGCCCTTCAAAATTTTCTGAAAAGGGATTATAATTACAAATTTACTTAAATAACACATTTATGTTTTATTGACATAGAACTTCTTATCCACAGATTTTAGTGCAATTTACCGTTACTTTGTTTCAATGGTACTCGTTAAATGTTTATTATATGCCAAGCACTGTACTTAAGGGGTGGTGTTTATAGTCTATGTAGGAGGGAGGAGGATTTAATCCCCATTCTACACATGAGGTAACTGAGGCACAGCAAAGTGACTTTCTCAAGGTCAGATAGCAGAACTGGGATTAGAACCTAGATCTTCTGACTTCCAGACCCACACTTTTTCCACTATGCCATCTTGATTGTCTGTTTGGGAATACTGTGACAGTCTGTTGTGTGTTTTTTAATATAGCAGGAGGAAGAAAACTCAAGTATTCTGTCCACATCATGTGAAAGATTAACATAACACTCATGAATTGAATTATGGAATTCTTTTTCTCTAATCCACTACATTTTACCAGTGAACTATATTCTTTCATTCTTCACTTATTTATCTTTTATGGACAGAATATATTTTCTACATTTGCCTACACTTCTAGGATCAGACCCTAAGAAAATATAGTTCTTAGAGGGTGAAGAAGAGTAAAGCCTCTTGAGAGTTAAAATCACTGGCATTAAGCCAAAACCTATACTCTGAAATAACCCAGTTCTAACCAGCTATGCTGTAATGGAAGAATCCCAATCTGGAAGCCAGAGGACCTGGATTTGAGTTTGAGTTCTGTTTTTAGTCCACTGTGTGACCATAAACAAGTCACTTAATCTCTCTGTACTTCAGTTTCCCCAACCATAATATTGGGATAATAATAATATCTATTTTTCTGCCTACATCAGAGGGTTGTTGTAAGGGCAAGAATGAAACAACTAATGTGAGATAGTTTGGGGAATAAAAGCACTACACAAAAATCAAGGTGTTAATAATCCTATTAATTGAGGAGGACACATTTGGATCCTATTGCTTCATATGCATGTTATAAATTACTTGGGCTCAAAGTGGTAAGGTTTATTAAAATGGATGCTACTGACCATCTTTTGGGCTTCTTGGATATTTCTAATTAATAGTGGGGAAATTGTTAAAGAATAATAATAATACTAACTATGGTTCTTGTTAAACACCATTCACCAAGTGCTGTATTAAGCACTGGAGTAGACACAGGAAAATCAAGTTGGACACAGTCACTGTCATACCTGAGGCTCACAGTTTAAGTAGAAGGGACAACAGGCATTGGCTCCCCATTTTACAGATGAGGAAACTGAGGCACTGAGAAGCAAAGGTCAAGTCATGCAGCAGACAAGGGGCAGATCTAGGATTAGAAGAACCCAGGACCTCTGACTCCAAATCCCATGGCCTTTCCAATAGGCCACTATGCTTCCTAATGGACCATGAAATTAAAAAAGGAACAAATGCCTAGTAAATATATGCGGGACAAATCAACCAATCAGTTATATTTATTGAATGCCTACTATGTGCAGAGCACTCTACTAAGCACTTAGCAGGGTACAAAAGATGTAAAAGTAACAATCTAACAAAATCCTTTGGAAAATGATTAAACCCTTCAGTGTAAAACCTTCTCTAAGTTTCCTACCCTTCCATGTTGTCAGTGACGAGACCTTTTTTGTCCACACCCCACAGAGATGAAATCTCACCTTCAGCAGCTTTGTTTTTGAACACAAAGGCCAGTTATATGTAGCTAAATCCTTTTTAAAATGTGTTCATTTAAAAGCAACAAATATACGCATATATGTATATTTGTATGTAGCTTTATCCTTTGCAAAATGCTTGCATTTAAACATTGCCTTTTTGCTGTTTAAAATGCTGTTGTTTTGCTTTATTTTCACATTTTAATTGAATGTTTAAAATTTTGGGCAGTTTGTACTTCTTAGGTGTTTCAATCAGAATGGGTGGAAGTTAATAAAAATATAGATTCAACAGCTTATAGCTATAATCTATATAGTACTACCATCAAATCACTGAGGGTCTAAAGTGTGCCAAGAATTTTTGAGGTGGGAGGGAAACAATAGAAAAACATGCAAAGAAGCAGTATGGCCTAATGGAAAGACCACAGGTCTGAGAGTCAGGAGACTCCTGCTGCGTGACTTTGGGCAAGTTGCTTATTCTCTGTGCCTCAGTTTGCTCATGTGTAAAATGGGGATTCAATGCTGGTTATCCCTCCTACTTAGACTGTAAGGCCCTTGTAGGACAGGGACTGTGTCCAATCTGTAGGTACCATATTTACTCCATCACTTAGTAAAGTCCCTGGCACATTAGTAAGAGCATAAAAAATACCATAATTATTATTATTTCTCACCTTCAAGAATTTTATAGTCTAACATATAGGTGAGACAATAATCCATTAACAAAATACACAATGGTTATAGATTTAAATAATCATTTCAAGTGAATAAATAAATCTGATGATGGCATATCCTGTCAAGAACGATGATTGATCCTCAGTTCTGAGCCTTCAGGACCAGTATGTGAGCAGAGGAATTGATTTTAGTGCTAGTGATTTGAACAATGTCACTTGCATTCTCTTGTCCCTGTCAGTCATATTCCTGATGGAATACAGAACGCACACACAACAATAGGGAGATAGGGGTGTGGCACACTGGGAAATACACGTGAAGGTTTGTCACACGAAGGGCCCGTTTGGGGCCGAAGTGACCGCAGATTAGTGCTCCAGCCTTCAGCAGCTGGCTGATTTGGTTGCCACTGTGGTTCTTGCTTCCCACATCAGCCGTCTATGTTTTTGTGGATTCCAGCTGGGTACTAGCCACCTCACAGTACACCCGAAGTGGTTCTCTGGCCAGAAATCTTCACCACTGATGGCATTAAACCCCGTGAGCATTTCCCTTCTTGCTGAGCAGAGAATAGAATCCAGGTCTCTTATTTTCCAGAGCCATGTTCTTCCCACTGGCCAACAACAGGGCTCAAATAAATAAATTCAGCTCAATCTGGGCAGGGAATGGGTCTACTAACTCTGTTTTGTTGTACTCTCCCAAGTGCTTAGTACAGTGTTCAGCACACAACATGAGTCCCATGTGGGACAGGGACTGTGTCCCACTTGATTGACTTGTCTCTACCCCAGTGCTTAGAACAGTGCTTGATGCATAGTAAGAACTTAACAAATACCATAAAAATATCCTTAAAAATTCTTGTAACCTATCTTCTCTGCGTCCCAAACCAGACAGCTGGAGGCCCTGTCCTCACTGCCAGAGTGGGGCATAGTTGACTGGGATGAAAAGAGAATCTCTCCCTTCCATCCTCATCTCACAGACTCATTCAAGGCCAGAAGGAGAAATGAAGCAGACACAGCCCCTGTTCTTAAGGTGGAAGATGATAGCTAACTCTAAATCTTCCAAACGCCCATCAACATATACCCAGAAACACACAGACCACAGTATATACTTGGGGACACAGGCATATCTAAGGACCCCAGAGGCCTTTTATCCCATGCCTTTCCCATATTCAGAAACGTCCTTCCATCAGTGGGTGGGTGGCCAGGCCCCACCATCGGGATCAAGAAGAATAGTGAAACTTGTCCCAAGAGTCATATTTTCCATTTCAATTCCAGCTCTTATTTTCCTGAGGCCCTCCACTCAGCCCTACATTAGAGAAGCAGCATGGCTTAGTGGAAAGAGCGAGGGCTTGGGAGTCAGAGGTCATGGCTTCTAATCCTGGCTCTGTCACTTATCAGCTGTGTTACTTTGGGCAAGTCATTTCACTTCTCTGTGCCTCAGTTACCTCATCTGTATAATGGGGATTAAGACTGTGAGCCCCACATGGGACAATCTGATTACCTTGTAGCTACCCCAGTGCTTAGTACAGTGCTTGGCACATAGTAAATGCTGAACAAATGCCATTATTATTATTATTGTTCATTTAGATCCCAGACCCGAAGGCTTTGGTTAATTTTCACGTCCAGCCGAGATGCTGCTTAGTGGGTTCAGCCCTACCCTAGAAAGAATCCCACAATTCAAGCCCACAATTCAAACCTTTTTTCCCCCCTTTTTTTAAATGGCATTTGTTAAGTGTTTACTATGCACAAAGCACACTGTTCTAATCACTGGGGTAGATACATGCTAATCAAGTTGGGCACAGTCCATGTCCCACATGAGGTTCATGGTCTTAGTTCCATTTTACAGATGAAGGAACTAAGGCACAGAGAAGCTAAGTGACTTGGCGATGGTCACACTGCAGACAAGTGGTGGAGCTGGGATTAGAACCCAGATGCTTTAACTCCCAGGCCCGTGTTCTTTCCCATAGGCCATGCAGCTTCTCTAAGCAACTGGTCAGCCACTCCTACAGCTGTCGATTATGGCTTATAATATGTGATGCACTTATGACTCTGTTACACGTTTACTTATTTTTTCAGCTTTACTAAGGCCATCTAGCTGAACTGGGCCACTGACTTATTTTGTTACACTATAGGTCACCCTGACCCTTTGAAACTGACTTGATTGGAGGAGGGAACAACCCTGCAATTGTCACCCCATTACTCCTAGCCTTTGAAATACTATGATACAAAAGTTCAGAGATGCAAAGAAGACTGCTGGGGAAGGATGGTTGTTTTTCTAGGTCTGACAAGGATAATTTGGGAGGCCTATGGTTGCAGGTAATAAGCTTTCAATAGGAAGCACTTAGGAGTATGTATGTTATTGACAGAGAATTTTATATCTGGTTAGAATAGAAAGATCTGTAAGTTTAAAAACTAGCCGGTTGCAGGTAAGCGGGGTTTTGTTTTGCTTTGTTTTGTTTTCTATAGAAAGGCAGAAGCAGAACCCCTATACCTCTGTTAATGGGGGAGGTGAAAGACACCGTGAGCTTGATGAATGTTAAATAACATCTGGATACAAACTTGTAGACTAGGAAGAGAAAATGGAGCCTAAGGTGGTGGTGGAAATCGCCCTCTGCCGTGCTGTTACTAAAATCTCTCCAACTCCAATCTTCAGGATCAATTATTATTGAAGAATATCAAATCAAGAGGGCCATAGTGGGGGAGTGTCAGGTGAGGAGAGAGGTCTGAGATAATAGGCAGGGGCAGAGAATTGCAGAGGTGACACTGGAGGAAGCAGAGTGGTCAATGAAGGTGGCAGAAGAGATTCCAGAGACAGTCTGCTTAGAGGAGCATGTTGGGAAGATTAGAGAGTTGAGGATAAACCCAGCTCTCTGCCACTCCTATTCAAATTATTATAATTGTGCTATTTATTAAGCCCATTAGGTTCCGAGCACCACGCTAAGTTCCTGGGGTAGATAAAAGACAATCAGATCAGAAAATCAGTTCCTGCCCTCCAACACTGGGCTCACATCTAAGACTAGGTATCTTATTCCCATTTTACAGATGCAGAAACTGAGGCACAGAAAAATGAAGTAACTTGCCCAAGAAGGCACAGCAAGTCAAGGGCAGAACTTTGATCAGAATCCACATCTCCAGGTTCCCAGTCCCTTGCTTTTCCCACAAGGCCAAGCTGCCTCCTAAACATCTCCTGGGCCCAGCTCCCTCTGCAGCCCTGAGAGAGCAGGTTTGGCTACACACTAGTGAAAGTTTCTGATCACCAACATCTGGTTATCAGTACAGTCGATCTTCACCTTCCCTCAACTGGTAGCAAGGCTTAGACTTGTAAGTCAGCACTTGTGGGATCTTTTTAAAATCGAAACAAAAGGGCTATGGTTGATAAGGCGATATGAGACAGTTATTTTAACAGGAGTAGGTGAGCAAAAACAGAGAAAAAGAAAGGTATAACTAGATTCAGAAGCTTTCAGGTAGATAATTTCTCTGCATATCAATCTAGTTTTCATAGGGTGTGTGATTATCGGACATTGAGAAAGGCAAAACAATGTGCACAAATCAAACTATTTGGTTTTATTTGGTCAGTGTTGGTCTTCTGATCAGAAATGCAGGGGATTCTGGGCTCCAGTGCCTTCGGGGTTCATCGGCCAGAACTGTTTCCCTTTTAAATACTGAGCTGTGTTGGAGGCGATCCAAAAAGTGCCATTTCTATTAAAGCAAAACTGCTGGAAGGTGCTTATTACAACCCAGTCACTTTCATTACATCTGCCTTAAGTCTTGTTCTTCATGACTACTCAGAGGGAAGTTTTACTCGGAAAGTCAGAAGCACACTGAAAGTCTTTTCTTTTTGACAATGAAGTGATTCAAACAACTGTTTTTAAAATTCTCTTTTACCTTGTGATTTCTCCACATATATGCAGATTCATTTGCAGGAGGGGAATGTAGCATGAAGTATGATTAATTTGGGGCCCAAGCACTAATAAGATGGCCACTGATGGCTTCATTGATACCAGCTACACAGACACAGATGACATTTTATGTGTTATGACGGGCACATAGGATAACATAGTGACATCAACAACCCCATATTGAGGAAGTCCAACCAAAGTCTCGTGAAATCGATGCTATTTATTGAGTGTTTACTTTGTGCAGAATGCTCTACTAAGTGCTTAGGAGGATACAGTGAAACTAGAGCATTTCTCTAGGGGGAACAATTAGACTTCCCCTAACTTCCCCAAATTCCTCCAGACTCTTTGCATACCATTCCCATTTCCCTGTAAACATGGGTGCCGCTTCTGAGCCATGGAACTCAGCAGCCTGACCTGAGCTCAAGGAAAACTGAAAGCTTAAAATAAAGTTTTATTTTGTTTTGTTTTTATGGTATTTGTCACGCACTTACTGTGTAACCCAAACTGTTCTAAGCACTGTAGTAGACACAAGTTTTTTCAGGTTGTCCCGGTCCCCATCCCAAATGGGTATCACAGTCTAAGTAAGAGGATGTAGGATTTAATCCCCATTCTAGAGTTGAAGAAACTGAGGCACAGAGGAGTTAAGTGACTTGCAGAAGGTCACACAGCTAGCAATTGGCAGAGCCAGGATTAGAACCAGTTCCTCTGCTGCTTCTCTACGTTCTCTATGCTTCTCTAAGTTATGGGACAGAAAGACACCCAGTGCTGTATGTACCAGACAGAGGACAGTCCAGGGGAAAACCAAACTATCCAGTATAGAACCAGACTCATTGGCAACCCTAGCTCTTCTACACAGTTATCACCCATTTCTTAGAAGTATCATAAGTACAAAACCCCCTTAGATTATAAGATCCTTGAGAGCAGGGTTCATGTCTCCTAACTCTACTGTACTTTCCCAAGTGCTTAATGTAGTGATCTGCACAGGTACTCAAGAAATACTCCAGATTGAAGATTTTTATCCTAATTGTAGCTGAGAATTCAAGCTGAGCCACAGGACAAAAAACACTACTTTGTTAAAGAGAAGGAGGAGAGGAAACCCAGGGACAGAAGGTCAGTAAAAAATAACCCTTTTCACAGGAAAATCTAAACAAAGAGATTCTTTTACCTGGGGGAAGAAAAGGGAACTTGAAGTAGAGGGAGTTGGTCCTTCTGAAACAATGTCCCCATAAGGGTAATTGGAAGAACATTCACATAGAAGTGATCAAAATGGCGGGTACCCCTTGGAATGCTGCTCTGGGCACTTTGCGTTTGATTTAATTGCACTCCAATGATTTCCCAGTAATTGCTTAGTCTCATGAGAAAACCAAAAACTAAACTCTTCAGAGCATGTGAAGCTCAGCTCCCTACATAGATATATATGTAATTCAGTGAGAAAGGGGACAATATAAAGTTATTCAAAGATTCCTGTGGTTTTCTAATACCTTTCCTAGTCAGGGCAGCAGCACATTGTTGCAGCCTCCGAGAGGTGTAAATCTGAGCCCAAGTGAGTTAGCTTTGCAATAATACCAGATTCTGTAAAAGACTGAAAATTCAAGAAAAGTGGGGAAGAGCTTATGTTTGAAGACAGAATACACAGCAGGGTATCTCACATAAATTTTTACTAGGTTTTTAAAAAGAATTTAAAAAGATAGAGCTTAGAGCAGTGCTTGGCACATAGTAAGTGCTTAATAAATACCATCTTATTATATAATAGATCTGTGGGTTAATAGATGGCCTCAGAGAGTTGGTTAGGGATTGTCTCTATTTGCTGCCGAATTGTACTTTCCAAGCACTTGGTACAGTGCTCTGCATACAATAAGTGCTCAATAAATAAGATTGAATGAATGAATGAATGAATGAATGAATGAATGAATGAATGAATGAATGAATGAGACTACAAAGCTGTAATCTGCATGAGGGGTTCCTTTAATGCCATAAACACTGGAAGTGCAGGTGGGCAGGTTCAGAAAATAATTTCAGCTCTGACTTTAGGTTAAGGTAATCTATAGATATAGCATTGTCGTATTGCTTTTTATTGACTTACATTTAATAACATTCTCAAATGACAACAAAAATACTATGTAAAAGAAAGCATTTTACTAAAAGGATTTTTCAGGTGTCTGAAGCAGCATGACCCAGTGGATAGAGTGTGGGCCTGGGAGTCAGAAGGACCTGGGTTCTAATCCTGACTCCATCACTTGACTGCTGTATGACCTTGGGCAAGTCACTTAGCTTCTCTGGGCTTCAGTTATCCCAACTGTAAAATGAGGGACATAGACTGTGTCCAGTCTGATTAGCTTGCATCTACCCCAGTGCTTAGTACAGTTCTTGGCACATAGAAAGTGCTAAACAAATACCACTTTTTTAAAAAGTGTCTGTGTTTTCACTTTTTAAGTACATTTCTTGCAAATAGAAAATACAATAAAGCAAGCCCTTTTAGTATTAATCATGATTTCTGGAACTGGTATAAGTAAGGTCTTTCTTCAAGAAGCTCAAAATATGAGCACTATCTAAACCTAGTGCGAACAAACTTATGCCAGTTACACAGATGGGAAAACACATAAAATGTTGTGTCCACAGTCACTCAGTTAGCTATGATAGGTCAAACAAGAAACTGGATTTTCAGAATCCTGGATTTCCCCCATAAATGAATCACTAAGACCCCAATTTCTAATGGTTAATTGTGTCACAGAAATGTTTTTAAACCCATGTTGCTTACTCATGCAGAACTCCCAAGACTGTAACCACCCTGAAAGGTTCTGAAAATATATAAAGGGCTACATGAATATAATTTTCCCCCAAGATTTTGCTATCCTGCTCACATTTACCCAAAAAAAAATCCTATCCATGCATACCTATTAAGCCCTCTTAAGCTGTGCATCACTAGAATAAAAAGAGACAAGCTATGTCTATGGCCAAATATTGTAAGATTTTCCCACAGACGTAATGCCCATGTAATCCTACTTCAACAATTATTTTAAAATCACAAATAATTCATTTTTCAAAAATCATAGAGGTGTTATCTGAGTGTGTTCTAATGCAAAAGGAGAACATTCCTCTGAAATACAGCTCGTTATGCTAAATAATAAATCTAACCCTTCTTTCCTAGAGCTGAGTCCAGAAAATTTATGGAGCAAGAAAAACGTTATAAATGGCAAACCCAGCATGCATGTCAATGTTGTAATCTAGCCATAAATGACTATTGTGCAGATTTGCTAATTAAACCACAACAGACAATGTGAGGGGTAGAGAGAGGTCTCTGGGAGAGAAGAGGGAGTCTGACTCCAATAGGTAAGTGCTGAGTGAGCAGAAAACACATATGCACACACATACATATAAAACGAAGGATAGGATGCACATATACACACACACAGTCAATCGTACTTATTGAGTGCTTACTGTGTGCAGAGCACTTTACTAATTTCTTGGGAGAGTACAATATAACACACAACATATATACCTGTACACATTCTTCTTCGTTTTCAAAGATGATGCTATTGATGGTGAGACCCTAAATCACATATGTGGATGTCACTGGGGGAAAAAAGCAATTTGGACTGACAAATCTTTCCACATTATGAACATGTAAAGTTAGTTGCTTGCTGCACCAGTCCTGGGTCACTTGCAGGGCCATTTGGGAACCCTGCTGTCATCCATCCTCCTTTTCACATGTCCCATGAGTAACAGTACTCTGATGAGTTTTGCCTCATTGTTGATAAAGATGGCCCATTCAAGGTTCTTCTTGCTGGCAATCTTATCTTTCCTTCTGATACTGAGAATGGTGAAGCTATAAGTGGATGGGTCTTCTTTGGGAGGTCTAAGACTCATGGCCATATAGAACAACACTACAGCTTTATAGAGTTTCAGTTTGCTATGGAGTTTGGCCCCGGTGTTGCCAAACTCAATTGTCAATATCCCAAATTTCACAAAAGCAAGATTGATCTAGTTCCTTTAGGGTCAGCTTAGTCACTGTGCTCCAATTTCATCTATTCCGCCACCGACTCCTTTCCTACATCCTCCACCTAACTTGGAACTCCCTCCTCCTCTAAATGTGCCAGACCTCCACTTTCCCCTCCTTTCAAATCATCATCTTCTCTAAGAGATCCTAGAGACCCCTCCCTCCCCCCACACCCCCATTAGACCCTCTTTTCCCCAGTTCCTTCTCTCATCTGAGTCATCTATGCAATTGGATCTGTGACCTTTAGGCATTTGATATTTGCCCACCTCCCAATCCCACAGCACGTATGTCCAAAGTTTTAAATGATTTACTATAAATTACTTATTTATTCATATTAATTTCTGTCTTCCCCTCTAGACTGTAAATTTATTATGGGCAGGGAATTCTGTTGTATTGTAGCCTACCAAGCACTTAGCACAGTGGTCTGCACATAGTACTGCTCAATGAATAGCAACGATTGACTGATCTTGATTCTCTTTCCTAATTCTTGGTCTATCTGCGCATCAATAGATTTGGCCACAACTATCTGATCCTTCCTTTTATTCATGAAGAGAGAGAATTCTCCCCATTTTGGCCTTTCACACTTCTCTTTCTTTTTCTCCACTCCCTTCTCTCTCTTCTCTCCACACAGGGGAATATTTATCCCACCACATGAAGAGGAGGATTGAAGTCATTATCTACAGGATTTTTTGAAGAAAGAAAACAAAACTGAGGATGCTACTGACAAGACAGTCCTAGAAAATAGGACAAAGGTGAATAGTCACTGACAAGTATTAGATTTGGCTGGAGCTGCATCTTGATTTCCTGCCCCGGACAGGGTGATGGTACAACATTAGTGATACTTGAAAATCCAAAAGAATCCTGTGAAGTTCAGGCTCAGCCTCTACCAATTTAATATCTCTATTAGCAACTGCAAAGAAGTCATTATCTCTGTAGGTAAAACTCACCTGGAAGCGTCTATGAATGGGAATTGAAAAATAATAGAGAAAACTAAAAATTTGGGTAGGGATTTTAAATGAGTTTTCCTAAAATAGTGCACACTAATTCACCTGAGACAAAATTAACTAAACTGGAGCTATTCTAGCAAGAAGGACCTCTCAAGCAACCTGCCCACCCTCTTTAGCTGATGACTCCTCTGAGGGCCAGGGACCAGGTTTTATTCACTCTTTCTTGTGCCCTTCCCCAGTGCTTAGTACACCATTGTGTACCTAGCAAGCATTGAATTAATCTCACTGGATAAACAAATGAATGAAAGAAGAAAGTGTTGAGGAGGATGTGATTAAAGATTTTTATGGTTAGAAATAAGTGAGCAGATCTTTGTCTTTTCCAACTAGCCACCAGGGTGTTTCTTAAAGCCTCCTGATTTTGCCTACAAGTACACCTCTAAAATCTCAATTAGTTTCTGCCATGGAATGAAAAACAAGTCAGAATCCAAGTTCTTTGAGCCCATCTTCTAGACTGTGGGCCCTTTTTTGGGTAGGGATTGTCTCTACCTGTTGCCAAACTGTAACAATAATAATAATAATAATGATAATAATAATGTTGGTATTTGTTAAGCACTTACTATGTGCAGAGCACTGTTCTAAGCCCTGGGCGAGATACAGGGTAATCTCAGGTTGTCCCACGTGAGGCTCACACTCTTAATCCCCATTTTACAGTGAGGTCACTGAGGCACAGAGAAGTGAAGTGACTTGCCCGCAGTCACACAGCTGACAAATGGCAGAGCAGGGATTCGAACCCATGACGTCTGACTCCCAAACCCGGGCTCTTTCCACTGAGCCATGCTGCTTCTCTTTACTTTTGTGTACTTTCCAAGTGCTCAGTACAGTGCTCTGCACACAGTAAGCGCTCGATAAATACGATTAAATGAATTGAATGAATGAAGGAAAGAATTCATGGTAACTTGGAACCTTTGTTATTATCTCTTCAGCATAATAGGGCCCAATGAGTCGATGTCTACCAACATATGCCATTCCCAAGCTTCACCTTGAAATTACCAGTCCTGCCCATCTAGGGGGGAAAGCACTGTTTCCACTGATGGAACACCAACACCCTGACAATAAACACGGTCAAACAGATGCCAGTTTTCTCAACCGTGTTTGACTCACTGGTGCAGGCAGATTCTATAAATAGCAAGGTTCTGAGGCCCAATCACTTAACCCTGATGATGCTGTCTTAATCAGCACCTAATCAACAAAGGACTGAATAGAAGTAGCGAACCTATGCGAGATTGAGGCATCCAAACTGCTACCACATTAATCCAAGCACTTATCCTATCCTGCCTTGATTACACTATTAGCCTCAGTGCTGACCTTCCTGCCTCCTTTCTCTCCTGACTCCAGGCCATTCTTCACTCTGCTGCACCCATCATTTTTCTACAAAAATGTTCGGTCCATGTGTCCCCACTCCTCAAGAACCTCCAGTGGTTGCCCATCCAACTCTTCATTAAACAGAAACTCCTAACCATCGGCTTTAATAATAATAATAATATTGGTATTTGTTAAGTGCTTACTATGAGCAGAGCACTGTGCTAAGCACTGGGGTAGATACAGGGTAATCAGGTTGCCCAACGTGAGGCTCACAGTCTTAATCCCCATTTGACAGATGAGGTAACTGAGGCACAGAGAAGTTAATAATAATAATAATAATGTTGGTATTTGTTAAGCACTTACTATGTGCAGAGCACTGTTCTAAGCGCTGGGGGAGATACAGGGTCATCAGGTTGTCCCATGTGAGGTTCACAGTCTTAATCCCCATTTGACAGATGAGGTAACTGAGGCCCAGAGAAGTGAAGTGACTTGCCCACAGTCACACAGCTGACGAGTGGCAGAGCCGGGATTTGAACCCATGACCTCTGACTCCCAAGCCCGGGCTCTTTCCACTGAGTATGCTGCAGCACTCAAATCCCTTGCCCCCTCTTACCTCACCTCACTACTCTCCTACTACAACCCAGCCCACACACTTCGCTCCTCTAATACCAACCACCGTACCTCGATGTCACCTATCTCTCCACTGACCTTTCAACCATGTCCTGCCTCCGGCCTGGAAGCAGCACGGCATAATGGATAGAGCATGGGCCTGGGAGTCAGAAGGGCCTGGGTTCTAATCCCGGCTCGGCCGTTTGTCTGCTGTGTGGCCTTGGGCAAGTCACTTAACTTCTCTGTGCCTCAGTTACCTCATCTGTAAAATGGGGATTGAGACTATGAACCCCATATAGGTCAGA
Source organism: Ornithorhynchus anatinus (assembly GCF_004115215.2). Lineage (NCBI taxonomy): Eukaryota > Metazoa > Chordata > Mammalia > Monotremata > Ornithorhynchidae > Ornithorhynchus > Ornithorhynchus anatinus. Next base: position 16,381,156 of record NC_041728.1, on the reverse strand, counting down.
GATTGTGTCCAACCCGATTTGCTTGGATCCATCCCAGTGCTTAATACGGTGCTTGGCACATAGTAAGTGCTTAACAAATACCATAATTATAATAATAGTGATTACTATTAGAATGCCCCCCCTTCATATCCGACAATTACTCTCCCCCCTTTTGAAGCCATAAAATGGCACATCTCCTCCATGAGGCTGTCCCTGACAACTCTCTTCCTTTTTTTCCAATCTCTTCTGTGTCACCCTGACTTGCTCCCTTTATTCAACACCCCTTCCAGCCCTTCAGCACTTATGTACGTAACCGTAATTTATTTATATTAAAGTCAGTCTCCATCTCTAGACTGTAAGCTTATTGAGGGCAGGGAATGTATCTGTTATACTGTTATATTATATACTTGCAAGCACTTAATATGGTACTCTGCACACAAGAAGTTCTCAATAAATATGATTGATTGATTGATTGATTGATTGATTGATTAGGCACCCAGCTTAATTGGGTTGCCCCTCACGTAGTCAATTTGGATCCAGTTGCTTCTGGCGATCAGCACCAACCTTTCCTGAACTGACAGCTTCCCCCAAATCTATACACGACACATAACCCAATCTCTTCTTGCCAAATTGTCAACCATGTCACCAAGTTCCACACCTCCTGTCATCACAACGGCTGCAATATCCAACACAGTTGTTCAGTCACTCACTCTCACTTAGAGAAATTGTGAGTTGAGGAAAGCTGTCTGGATCCTGACTTCCTTTAAAAAGCAAAATGGTCCAGAGACAAACACTAGCAACCGAAGAAAGCCCACAAAGCTGTACTTGTAGACCTGATCTACATAGTCACAATTAAGCCAAGAAAAACTCAGAGCATTTTGGCTCTCTGATTATTTCACAGATTTTGCTTGAAATATTCACAAAATTGAATAAAGAGGGAAGTTTGATCTGACAAGACTAGATGGATTTATACACAAGTGAAAGTGTCCAGTTGGACATAAAAAAAATTGACTCTATGGGAAATAAAATACTGGCATAATCTGGGGAAGGGAGAAAAGAAATGAGAAAGAGAGAGAGAGGAAAGAAAGAGAAGGAGAGGAGGAAGAGAGATCATGAGGGTTCCCTCTTCAGGCTTCCAAAATAACATTAATTACAAGAATAGATGCCCATTTTCTCTGCACAATAATAGTAATAATAATGTTGGTATTTGTTAAGCACTTCCTATGTGCAGAGCACTGTTCTAAGCACTGGGGTAGATACAGGATAATCAGATTGTCCCACATGAGGCTCACATGGCTAAGTCATTCATTAGATCACTTAGTACGGTGCTCAAGTGCTTAGTACAGTGCTCTGCACACATAAGCTCTCAGTAGATACGATTAAATGAATCACTTCTTTGAGGAAGGGGGCTGGACCAGAATACCCCGGTGCAAGGTAGAGGATGGGGTGGTTCCTTCTAAGTTTAGTAGACATTTGCAGATTATCCACTTTACCCATGTGGTCTCACCCAATTCTGGATAACTGGATTACAGCCTTCTGCTTCACTCTTTTGGGAAGCGACATGAAGTAATGGAAAGGTATGGGGCCTGGGAATCAGCCACTTGTCTGCTGTATGACCTTGGGAAAATCATTTAACTGCTCTATGCCTCAGTTCCTCAACATAAAGTGGGATTCAATACCTGTTCTCCCTCCTACTCAGACTGTGCTTAACTTCTATCTAAGCCACCGTTTAGAACAGAGCTTGACACATAATAATAATAATTAATTATAATAATTATAGTATTTGTTAAGTGCTTACTATATGCCAAGCACTGTTCTAAGCACTGGGGTAGATACAAGGTAATCAGTTTGTCCCATGTGGGGCTCACAGTCTTAATCCCCATTTTATAGATGAGGTAACTGAGGCACAGATAAGTGGTTTTCCCAAGGACACACAGCAGAGCAAGTGGTGGAGCCAGGGTTAGAACCCACTTCCTCTGACTCCCAAGCCCGGGCTCTTTCCACTAAGCCATGCTGCTTCTCATAATGATGGTACTTGTGAAGCATTTACTATGTGCTGTTCTGTTCTATCACTATCCGACTTTGAATTTCTTGCCACTGGCTGACTGGGTGTCCTTGTAGAAGCATCTCACTTTCTTTTCTGTAAACAAGGAAGTATGTGGATTCATTATGTGTCTTTACGTGGTATCATAAGCATTTCAAATATTATTGTAACATTGTAATACACTTTTACATTGTTCTAAGAGCTGGGGTAGATACAAGGTAAGCAGGTTGTCCCACATGGGGCTCACAGTCTTAATTCCTATTTTACAGATAAGGTAAGTGAGGCACAGAGAAGTTAAGTGACTTGCCCAAAGTCACACAGCCGACAAGTGGAGGAGCCGGGATTAGAACCCATGATATCTGACTCCCAAGCCTGTGCTTTTTCCACTAAGGCACTCTGCTTCTCTGCTAGTAACTTAACAAATACCTTATTATTATAATTATTACTATTGTTGCTATTATTTTAGATAATTCTGGCCCCAAAGTACCAACTGAATTAAAATCAAAGAAATCTTTGATCCTTTAGAATCCTAAAGAATTCATGGACACTAGATTATGAAAGTATTTAAACTCTGGAAAAAATGCTAGAGGACATATTGGTCAGAGAAAATTCATTTGCTTATTGATAGTACTCAGTGCTTTAAATAATCTCATGGATATTAGATGGGTAGAAGCTGAATAAATGCAAGTTCTCATCCAAACCATTCTAGGCTGTGTGAAACAGTTCTATTTAGATTTCTTGAGAGAAATGGAAGACCAGAAGAGGAGATGCTTAGACTCGAGATTTAAAGGGAGGAAGCTCATGGTGACCTAAAAATGAACTTACTGTCCTTGGGCCAGTTTACCCAGTGAAATGCCACCATTTCCTGTGAGCACTATGGTCCTGGGGTCAGAAGAACCTGGGTTCTAATCCCAGTTCTCCCACTTGTCTGCTGTGTGATCTTGGGCAAGCCACTTTACTTCCCTGTGCCTGAGTTATTTTACCTGTAAAATGGGGATTAAGACCATGAGCCCCATGTGAGACATGGACTGTGTCCAGGCTCACTAGCTTACATCAACCCCAGAGCTTAGTACAGTGCCCGGCACAGAGTAAGTGTAAGCTCGATATGGGCAGGGAATGTGTCTGTTAATTGTTCTATCATACTCTCCCAAGCGTCTAGTACAGTGGTAAGCATTCAATAAATATGATTGACTGATTGAGTAACAAATACCATTAAAAAAAGAGCATGAATGAAGTTTGCCCATTTCCTCAAGCTGGTTATTGGATAAATAAGGTAACACTCCAAACCACTCCTCATTCCTTATCACATACTTCCATGCCTGGTAGCACTGGCCTGAGCTTTCTGTGAGATTGGCCAGGATGCACACTGGACAACTTCTCAGAGTGCCTTCCCACCCCTCTGATTCTATCTTCACCTAGAATTTACTCTGTTCCTAACCCCTCATGCTGCCTCTTGCTCTTATAGTGGCTTCCCTCCCTTTCAACTCCAAAAGAGCATCAAAACAAGGAGGATAACAGCCAGATTGGATTTTTGAATTTAGTAAAATCAACACAACTTGGTTCGACTCTGCCTCTCTCTTTTTTACCTGCAAAATTTTCCCATGCCTGGAAGGATTGATGTTTCCTATGTTACTGTGTATATCAATCCTATGTTCGCTCTGGTAAATGAACTTCTGAGGTGCTCTCTCTTGGAAATGTTAGCCTTGTCCTAAGCTCTATGAATGGATAGATACTCAGACATCATCTTTTCCCCCATACATCAGTATGCGGCTCAGTGTATATCTCTAAATGTGTCACTTTATATGTTTATTCCTGATTTTGCATTTGGAAGACCCTTGTGAACACTGAGGAATGATTCCTTTTCTCATTCAGAGATTCAGAGATTTTGTCAGACTGAAAGCTTGTTCCAGAGAAAACATTTAAAGCCAGCACTAAATTTGGAATAATTCAGATGGAAAATAACACGCATCCAAACTGTTCAAAAAAAGAGTTTTATTCCTAAGCCACTGAACTTAGACTCCCACTAGCATAGTCAAGGAAGTCAGTGGAATCATAACCCTGTGAATGAGGTAAAAGTGTATTACAATGTTACAATAATATTTGAAATGCTTATGATACCACGTAAAGACACATAATGAATCCACATACTTCCTTGTTTACAGAAAAGAAAGTGAGATGCTTCTACAAGGACACCCAGTCAGCCAGTGGCAAGAAATTCAAAGTCGGATAGTGATAGCAGCTGTTTCTTACTACTCCTACTGCCTGACATATGTTCACTGCTTAGCTATGATTTTTCTGACCTTTGTTATCTACAGGAAATATAATGTCACGTAGAACAAGGAAAGCATGTTCTCTTGAAAAGTAGGTATCCGGTAACCATCTACTTTTGAGTTTTGCTCTGTATCGCTTTACGTGAAGCATCGTTAAATACCCATAAGCACATGAAATAAATTAATGCTGATGATTTTTCAACTGTGATTGTTAAGATAGTGGACTGTACCTGGTATGTGTCAGTAACTTCAGACCACCCTTGCTAAAACGGGTCACTTTTGTGAAGGTACTACAATACTATAAAATGCTGCTAAAGTCATCCTGATCTTTACTTGTAATATCCATTATTAGCAAGCAAAGCTATTTGGCTTTATTACACTTTAAAAGTTATGTACCACAGCTGTGCTTTCTTAGCAGTGAAATTTAGCCCTTTGATTATATCCTAGCCATTCACATCTTAACTGTGAAACAGGATTTTGGTTTTGACGGGCTAGCAGGAAGACTTTTGTTACATCCACGTTAAAGAGAAAAACCACCAGATCAGGAAAAACAGCATCGAATGTATCAAACTGTATTGTTTCTTCCTGTGATAATATTCATTCCGGATTCACTAGTTTGACTCCTTGATAATCCTCTTGCATTTCTCCAAGGGGAGAAATGTGCAGTCACACATCTCAAGGACAATAAAAATCTGCCCCCAAAACTGGACAAATATAAAAGCTGAGGGGAATTCCACCCAACCAGGTCTATGCTTCTAATTCACTGACCACATAGGAAATTCTCTATTCAGACATCAAATCCAGAGCTATTCCTTTGTAGCTAACTTTCTGAAATCTCCTGATAGGCCATTGCCATTTCTGATGAAAGGCGCTCTCCTTCAGAAGGGTGACGTAAAGCATAGCTTTTTAACAACTCTTGCAGTGGGCTGTAGACACCTGTAGGCATCGACGACTACGTTCTTGAGTTGATATTGGAATAAGTACAAGAAATTTAATCTTTTAAAAATGTTATTCCCTTGGGACGGCTGTTGACATTTTGCAAAGCAAACCAGAAATGTACTTAAACCGATGAGTAAAACATTAAAATTTAAAAATCAAGCTATTTTTTCCTCCGAGTATCTTTTTTCAAATGGCAGAGAGAACTTTACCCAAGCGACAGGAACCTCTACCTTTAATTCCCAAGGGCAGTGGTATTCATTGGTGCATCTAGGGGTCTGGTCAGGTACTCCTGAGTCAACCTACTTTTGGATCTATCCTGGCTCACGAATGTAGTGCCCGGGCCAGGAGTTGTCCATTTTTTCAGTATTGTGACAAGGTAGGGGCTCCTGCTGCTGCTTGAAAAGGGAGTTAAAATTTAGAAAACCAGCACATCAGACATAGTAAGTCGCTGTAATCGCCCTGACCATAAACCTATTAAAAAGAGAAGTTCTGAAATAAGGCAGTTTGCCTTCAGAGTTCACTACCATGCAAGTGGCTCAGTGGAAAGAGCCCGGGCTTGAGAGTCAGAGGTCATGGTTCTAATCCTGCTTGTCAGCTGTGTGACTTTGGGCAAGTCACTTAACTTCTCTGTGCCTCAGTTACCTCATCTCTAAAATGAGGATTAAAACTGTGAGCCCTATGTGGGACAACCTGATCCCCTTGTATCCCCACCAGCGCTTAGAACAGTGCTTTCCACATAGTAAGTGCTTAACAAATGCCATTATTATTATCATTATTATCATTATTACTTCCAGTTTTGAGGGGAGGTGTTTTGCCATGGATCAGAAGTCTCGTTTACCCTAGGAACCAGAGCTGCAAATTTAGCGACGCACTAATTATAGATTCATTTGTTCTGTCAGGCCATCAGAGGTGCACTATTGGACCTTCAGGTTGGCAACTAATTATAGTTCAGCTTCAGCCAACTTAAAATGATTTTCCAAAATCTTTGACAACAGCAGCTACTGATGTATGATCAATAACCAGCTTTTACTGAGCACTACTGTATGCAGAGCACTGTATTAAGTGCTTGAAAGTGCACAATAGAGTTAAAAGATATGAATCTGATCCTCAAGTAGCTTAGAGTTAAGTAAAAGATGAGCTCAGCTCCTTTGTAAGAAGCAGGAGATGCCAGAACTGGAAATAAAATCCAGGACACTTGCATTCTGACAAATGTTGGGCAGAAATCCCCCTGTCTGATCCGGGCTTTGACCTTTGACCCTCTTCTGGCCCCTACTCCTGCCCCTTCCTGTTCACACACACAAACACAAACACAAACATACATATATATATACACACACACACCTCTGGATTTCCTTACCACTGGTTTTAAAGCACTCAACCACCTTGCCCCTATATATTTTACCTTTCTTTCATATCGGGCAAATCCCCACTCTCCCCACCTTCAAAGCCTTTTTCTATGGTATTTGTTAAGCATTTACTATGTGCCAGACACAGTTCAAATTCCTGCGGTAGATACAAGTTAATTAGGTGGGACACAGTCCCTGCCCCCGATGGGGTTCACAGTCTTAGTAAGAAGCACAGTTCCTTCAAAAGGCTTTTCCCGACAATGCCCTCATTTCCTCTTCTGCTACTCCCTTCTGTGTCACCTCGTGCTGAAATCTGTACCCTTTATTCACCCCACCCTTGGCCCCACAGCACTTAGATGCATACCTGTAATTTATTTATTTATATTAATGTCTGGTTCCCCATCCACTCTGAAAACTCATTGTGGGCAGGGAATGTTTCCACCAATTCTGTTACAATGTACTCTCCCAAGTGCTCAGTATAGTACTCTGCTCACATTAAGTGCTCAATAAATACAATTACTGATCAATTGATTGATCGATCCTGTTCCCTCCAGAGCCAGACTTCCTGCCCAAGGGCAGCTCCAGCTCTTACTGTTCTCTTCTCCCTCATTTACCCTGGTGCTTTCCTGACTTTCACATGAGAGAAGATTCTCCTTCCTCCCCATTGCTCTTGCTCCTTCTGCCCACCCCCACACCACTGTGAAAAGCCTCTCCCTGACAATGATCCTGGAATGCCCACATTAGGTCCTGCTTGTCCATTGGCTAGCATGGTTGTCAGGCAATAAGGAGAGGTGCTGGGATGATATCATTCGGGAAAATCAAAGCAGAATCTCAATGTGAAGGAAAAACTAAGATGAAACTTTTCCAGGGTCCAAGTATATTACTCTCCCTGTAATCTCCCAGTCATGGATGTTCCCCTCTCTCAGCCATTTACCAATAGAGAACTGTTCTGAACGAATCCAAAAGTTCAGTGGTGATCTTGATGGACTTAACTTCTACTCTTTACACTAGATATGTGGGCTTGATGCTAAAAAGCTATGTAAGTAGAGCAAGATGCAATTATTGGCATTAAAATTATGGATGATACCTTTAGGAAAGGTCAAGTTTTTGCACATATCCTGAAGATATTTTCATGGTATAATAATCAGAATTGAAGATAAAGGATGATCTGCAAAGCTCAATGAGGAATGCCTTAAACCTTGTTTCCCTGACCCTGAAAGAAAGTACCTTGTTCACTTGCCTCAGGCCACTTTCTCATTGCTCTTGACAAAAATCTATTTATCTCCATTCTCAGTACCATGAAATTTAGAGAAGTAACGTGGCTCAGTGGAAAGGGCCCAAGCTTGGGAGGCAGAGGTCGTGGGTTCTAGTTCCAGCTCTGCTACTTGTCAGCTGTGTGACTTTGGGCAAGTCACTTAACTTCTCAGAGAAGCAGCGTGGCTCAGTGGGAAGAGCACGGGCTTTGGAGTCAGAGGTCATGGGTTCGAACCCCGGCTCTACCACTTGTCAGCTGTGTGACTTTGGGCAAGTCGCTTAACTTCTCGGTGCCTCAGTTACCTCATCTGTAAAATGGGGATTAAGACTGTGAGCCCCACGTGGGACAACCTGATTCCCCTGTGTCTACCCCAGCGCTTAGAACAGTGCTCGGCACATAGTAAGCGCTTAACAAATACCCACATTATTATTATTATTATTCTCTGTGCCTCAGTTACCTCATCTATAAAAGGGGGATTAAGTCTGTGAGCCCCACGTGGGACAACCTGAATACCTTGTATCTAACCCAGTGCTTAGAACAGTGCTTGACACATAGTATGTGCTTAACAAATACCATTATCACCATTATTATTAAATTTGAGATGCAGTTTCTTCTGAGGAATTAGGAACTGGACTACCTAATACTGTCCAAATAAAATGACAGTTGGATGTCTTTAGCAATGCCAGTGGCATTCTCCCAAGGAACCCAGGGCATTTCATACTTTATCTCATTCTCATAATATCCTTGGGTGCACAATATACATGAGCTAAGGATTTCTCCCTTTGGGCATCAGTGAAATGGAGTTGTAAAGTGGTTAAATGACTTTCCAACACCATCCAAGTGAGGTCCATTAAAGGACTCCTTATGAAAGCTCTTGATGGAAACAGATTTGAATTCATTTTCGGTATTATTTTAAGGTTAAGGCAATTTATTCTCTTGAAATACAGTGCTTTCTGCAAAGCACTGATGCATTTATAAAAAAGCTTAAAAAATACATAGCCCCCTCAGTGAGAAGAGCATCACATTCCAGCTTGCTTGTACCCCAAGTACTGGATCTAATTTTGTTTATAATAATAATTTCTATGTGCTAAACCCTGGGGTGCTTACAGTGTTGCAGAGCACTGTACTATGTGCTTGGAAGAGTACTTTACCAGCAGAGTCAGTAGACACAATCCCTGCTCACAAAGATCTTAGAATCCACATTATGTTTTAACAACATCTCAAAAAGTGAAGTGGTGATAGAGTGATGAGAAATCTGATTTCTGTCCATTTTAGCAGATCCCATGGATATCACATACTTCAGGAGTAGGGCTGGGATTGGAAGACACATCTCCTGATTTCTTTTCCAGGTCCTCCCCACCCATGAACCCACATCTTCAGGGAGAATGAGAAGATTTGATTAGTTATCCTATTCCTACTCCCTTCATATAATTCTTTCCTGGATGCGAACCAGAGACACTCGCACTCCAAACCATCACAAATATGGAATCATCAGAGCAGGAAATCTCTGAAGTGGCAATCCAACAGTTCTCAGGAAAAGAGATGAGAGCATGCCAGCTGCTCAAACTACCTCACCAGATGAATGGTGATGCAGAGGCAGAAATTAGTCAACAAGCATTTCTTTGCTTTAAAGCACTAGATCAGCTCTCTCCTTTCCACTTAACCACTCATGTCTCCCCCTACACCTCAGCTCTCAATCTTCATACCTTTCAAACTAACCTACTCATTGCGTCTCTTTATCATCTCTCCTGCTACGAACCTCTTGCTCACACCCTCTCCTCCGTCTCCATATCCAACAGAGCGCAACTCTCCCCATCTTCAAAGCCCTTCTGAAACTACATCTCCTCCAGGAGGCCTTCTCAGAGTAAACTCCTATATCCTCCCTTTATATCCACCAATTGCCACTTCAGCTTTCCGTGCCACATAAACACTTAAGTACTCACAAACCCCTGTAAGCATGTATCAATATATTTCTCTCGTCTCAAATCAACCTGCTTATTGTAACCTCCATCTCATCGCTCTCACCATTGACCTTTTTCTCATGTCTTCCTCTCTGGCCTGGAACTCTCTCTCCCTTTGCATCCATCAGATGATAACTCTTCATCTTCAAAGCCCTACAAAAATCATATCTTCTCCAGGAAGCCTTTTCTGACTAACCTCTCATTTCCTCATCTCATTTGTCCTCCTTTTTGCATCACCTAGGTCCTCATCCCTTGAGCACTTTAATACTCAGCCCATCCCCACAGTATTTATGGACATACCCTTCATTTTGCTGCTTCCCCATCTATTTATCTTAATGTCCTTCCCCATCTGTTATTTATTTTAATGTCTCTATCCCCCACTAGATTATAACCTCTTTGAGGCCAAGGAGTGTCTACCAACTCTACTGTATTGCACTCTCCCAAGCACTTAGTACAGTGTTCTTCACTCAGTAAGTGCTCAATAAATGCCATTGATTAACTATTAATTTATATGCTCTATTGTGGTCTTCCTGTCTGTCATTTATTTAAGTGTTTGTCTTTCCTACTAGATTGTAAGAGTCTTGAGGTCAGGGATCATAAATACTAATTTTATGGTACTCTCCAAAGTGCTCCCGTGCACAAATCTTGCAGCCGAATAAATCAGCAGGATGAGACTGAAGATCCCATCTGAAGGCACGTGGCTAGTACCAGTCACTGACTCCTCTAAACTGAAAGATCACTGTGGGCAGGGAACGTCTACCAGCTCTGTCATAATGTACTCTCCCAAATACTTAGTACAGTGCTCTGCACAAAGTAAGCGTTAGATCAATCAATCAATGGTATTTATTGAGAGCTTACTATGTGCAGAGCACTGTTCTAAGCACTTGGGAGACTTAAATACAAGAGAATAAGCAGATAAGTTCCCTGCCCTTAACCATTCAATAAATACGATCGATTGATTGATTGGTTACAACTCCAGGTTTATTGAAACTACACAGCCTAGTGAGAAGCAGTGCAGTATACTGGTAAAAGCACGAGCCTGGGAGTCAGAAGATCTGGGTTCTAACCTCAGCTCTGCCACTTGTCTGTTGTGCGACCTTGGGTAAATCACTTAACTTCTCTGTACTTCAGTTACCTCATTTGTAAATGGGGATTCAATTCCTGTTCTCCCTCCTAGTTAGACTGTGAGTCCCATGTGGGGCCTGATTATCTTGCCTTTACCCCAGTTACTATTGTTATTTTTAATGACATTTTTTAAACAGTTTCTATATGCCAGGCACTGTACTAAGCGCTGGAGTATATACAAGCGAATCAAGTTGGACACAGTCCATGCCCCACATGGGACTCACAGTCTTAATCCCCATTTACAAATGAGGTAACTGAGGCCCCGAGAAGTGAAGTGACTTGCTCAAGGTCACCCAACAAACAAGTGGCCAAGCCAGGATTAGAACCTAAGCCTTTCTGACTCCCAGACCCTTGCTCTATCTACTAGGCCACACTGCTTCTTGTGGCCTAGTGGCTTGGGAGGTAAGAGTGGAGCACCCAGATTCAATCCCTCCTTCCCACGCTGCACTGGTACAGAAGTTCAGCTCTCAGAACAGAGCTCTTCCCTGTTGGAGCAGCTCACGTCCCAAGGAGAGTGATCTACAGAGCAGCAGGACGGAGAAATTTCAACCCATGTTGCTAAACTTCGGAGGACAGTGTAACCTTAAAGGGCAAAGATCCTATCTACTAATTCTACTGTATTCTCCTTTCAATCATTCAATCATATTTATTGAGCACTTACTATGTGCAGAGCACTGTACTAAGCACTTGGAATGTACAATTCAGCAACAGATAGAGACAATCCCTGCCCAGTGACGGGCTCACAGTCTAAACGGGGGAGATAGACAGCAAAACAAAACAGAACAAGACAAAAACAAGACAACATCATCAAGATAAATAGAATCAAGGACACCTACGCCTTATTAACAAACTAAATAAGGTAATAAATAATATATACAAATGAGCACAGTGCTGAGGGGAGGGAAAGGGGGAAGAGCCGAGTGGGGGGGAGGGGGAGCAGAGGGAAATGGGGGCTCAGTCTGGGAGGGCCTCCTGGAGGAGGTGAGCTCTCCATAGGGCTTTGAAAAGGAGAAGAGAGTTAGTTTGGCCAATGTGAGGAGGGAGGGCATTCCAGGACAGCAATAGGATGTGGGTCAGGGGTCGACTCCTTCCCAGTCAATCAATCATCAGTGGCATTTATTGAGCGCTTACCGTGGGCAGAGAACTGTACTAAAAAGCACTTGGGAAAGAACGGTACAACAGAGTTGGTAGGTATATTCCCTGCCCACAAGGAGCTTACAGGCTAAAGTGGGAAACGGGTATAATCATATTGTTATTATTGTTATTATTATTATTGTTGTCATTTTTAAGTGCTTTCTATGTATCAAGCACTGTTCTATGTTCTAGGGTAGATATCCATTAATTAGGTTGGACACGGTCCCTGTCCCACATGGATCTCGCAGTCCAAGAAGGAGAGTAAAACAGGTATTAAATCCCCAATTTACAGTTGAGGAACTGTGACACTGAGAAGTTGTTACTTGCCCAAGGTCACCCAGCAAGGAATTTGGCAGATGGAGGATTAGAACCCAAGTCCTCTGATTCCCAGGTAGTGTTCTCCCCATAAAGCTGCTTCTCAGATATGTACATAAGGGCCAAAGGACTGAGGGTGGGGTGACTGTCAAGTCCTACCTCCTTGGGGGCAGGGAGCATGCCTATCAACTCGATTGTACTTTATTCTCCCAAGAACCGTCTATAGTGCTCTGCACACAATAGGTGCTCAGTAAATACTACTGATCGATTACTAGTCCCATTGGAACATACATGCTACCTATCTATATTGTTCATATGGGTGCACACTGAAAGAATTGTCCTTTGTTTTCAAGGATGCTGGTGATGACAATATTTCAAATGATGCAAGGTCTCTTGACCTACTGTTTGATAAAGAATTAGGAATGAAAAGAGAGATTACCATATTTTGGTACCTTAGCTTTCTTATAAGCGTGCCAATCAACCCGATATTCATATTTCAACATTATTTTCAAAGATTAAGGAGTCAGAGCACTCCACAAATATCAATCATTGGGTAGATGAAAATACTGACTTCAGAGTCCATCTTCCCCATGTCACAGACTGTTTGTTCTTTACGGCAGAAGGAACGGTTGCTCCTCATGAAGTAGTACCCCTGCCCAAAGAGTGCCCTAGCAGTCAGTGGACCTCTAACTTCCTCACCGGGCCCCGTTCTCGACCATCCCGCCGTCGACTCCTGGCTCCCGTCCTACCTCTGGCCTGGAATGCCCTCCCTCCTCACATCTGCCAAACTAGCACACTTCCCCCCTTTAAAGCCCTACTGAGAGCTCACCGCCTCCAGGAGGCCTTCCCTTCTGCTCCTTTTCCCCTCCCCATTGTCCCGCCTCCTTCCCTGTGCTCTACCCCTCCTCCCCGCCCCACAGCACTTGTGTATATTTGTATTTATTTATTATTCTATTTATTAATGACGTGTATATATCTACAATTCAGTTTATTTGAATCCATGCTATTGATGCCTGTCTACTTGTTTTGTTTTATTTTGCCATCTGTTTCCCCCCTTCTAGACTATGAGCCCGCTGTTGGTAGGGTTGGTCTCTGTTGCCGAATTGTACTTCCCAAGCGTTCAGTACAGTGTTCTGCACACAGTGAGCGCTCACTAAATACGACTGAACGAATATAATGGAAACCCAATAATAGCCAAGTTTAGTTTTGGATTCTACAACTCGTTTGTCTTTTTCCACGCCTTTTCTGCGCTGAAGGTTTGCTGGCCTTGCACTCTGATGACCCGTTGGACCCCAACCTCCCAATTTTCCCCCCTCGGCCTTTCTCCCTGGCACCTCCATCTCCCCACCACCCATCCCCCGGGTCCCCCACTCGGCTTGGAATTACTAAATGGATTTGATGCCCTTTGATCCCAGGTCCAATTTTTCGCAGTTTAAGGAACTGGGTAGCCTTCGTGTACCAGACAAATACACCCCGGAGCTCGGGCTTCCAAAGCCATCCATCATCATCCCGGTCTTTGGACGAGTACGGTGCACTGGTGTGAAAGGGAGGGATTAATGTGGTGTTGAAAACACTCACACACCAACAAAATTCCCAAATCTCCCAAACTGGTCCCAGATCGACCTTGCCGCAGGTCCTCTCTCCCGGCGCGGGGTGGAGATGGGGATCGGCGGGGGCATCCTACGGTTTTCCTTCCTCGGCAAGGCACCCGCTTGACCTTGACGGGGATTTGAAGGAGGGCAGCTCCCTTCCCTGCAGTTTTCCCACCCGCCCGGCCTCGGATCCCAGGAAAACTGCGGGGCTCCTTTGGAAGTCGGGGGGGGGGGGGGGGGAAGGGGGGATTGTGGCGCTTGGACTGAGCAAGGGAGGGAAAAGGAGAGCAAAAGGGGGGGGAGGAGGGGGAGAAGGGAGGAAGGAGGAGGAGGAAAAGGAGGAAAAGGAGGAGGGAAAGGAAGAGGAGGAGGAGGCGGATTTGCCTATGGATGAGGCTCCCAGCTGCAGGCCGCAGGGCGGTGGGGGCGGGGCCCAGGGGGCGGCCGGGCGGGGGAGAAAGAGAGGGCTGTTTTGCATCCCGCCTGCTGATTGGCTGCGGGCAGGGGGCTGGGCTTGTTTTCTTGTCTCTGATTGGCTCCTCCGCGGCAGCTGTTTATGCAGCTAAAGAAAGCCGGGCGGGGGGGGGGGGGGGAAGAGCGCAAATAGGCGACCGGACCGCGAGGGGGCGCGATGATCCATCTTTGTTCTAGAAAAGCAGCCATTCCCCACCCCCCCTCCACACACACACACACACACACACACACACACACACCCCCAGAGTGCAGAGAAACCCTGTGATCCAGTCAACTGACTCTGCCCCGTCTATTAAGGAAGATGAACACCCCTTTCTCGCCCATCTCCCTTCATGGGAGACCACTTTTCATTTCAGATTATCACATCAATAAATATTCTTCGAAGGGAAGGAGAAGGGGGAAAAAAAAGGGGGGGGGCGAATGGCACTTTGCCAAAAGATAGGGAGCTCAGGGAACGTGTCCGGACGGGCTGGGAAGACGTTAGGCAGAGGAAAGGGACGCCCAAGTAAATATCGACGGGATGGCACGGACAACCCTCAAGGCACCCAGAAGAAGCCAGGGAGAGGCGGGTGCATGCAGAGGAGGCTGCAGATTCTGCATGCACAGCCGGAGCGTGCATTCGTGGGTAGCCTCGAGAAGCAGGGACGCACTATATTCCGAGCCGCACGCCCCGTCATGCAGGTCAGAGACCCAAGCACGCTCCTAACAGTCACAACCCATAGGAGAAAGAAGGGGAAAAAAATTTTAAATGCTCACAAAAGCCCCCGGGATTCGGACGAAATGATTCCGCGAGCAGAACAATGCGCCCTGAACAACATCTGCACACCAATGCATCCAGTCCTGGGCACCCACCGAAGCAACAACAAAAAAGAAAAAGAAAGCATCTGCTTCACCGGCCGGGCACTCACCCTTAGGGCGGGCACCCAGAACGGACAAACTGTAAAGGAGGGGAGACACAACTCACATAAAGCAAGACACACCTCACAAATGCCCAAACTACACTGCTCCTACACAGAAAACACACATTCCCACGCAGGACGGTCTTCAGCCGGCTCGACGGAGAGGCAGGGTGAGAGGATAGATGGGTGACAATTAGGGAGCTTTGTCAATTAGATCAGCGGGAAGCTGATTTTTTTCAGGCACCTTACACCGGTCAGGGGCACCTGAGAGAGGAAAAAAATATATTTTCCTGGGGTTGGGGGGTGAGGGGCGGCGAAGAGAGGGAGGAAAGAGGAAGCAAAGAAGAGGCAGTGATTAAAAAAAATATGCATTTTACTTAAGCAAAGAGAAAGAAACGAGATTTTTTTTTTAAAAAGAATGCATGTGTATTACGCTGATTGATTTCCCAGGGAAGAAGGGTAGGGAGCCTCCCAGGCAGCCCAACTGTACTACAAAAGGCATTATTAAACATTCCAAATAACAAGAGCTGTCTATATATTTACCAATCTGTTCAAATATTTAACCTCTTAACTTGCTAAATCTCTCTCTCTCTTTCCCTCCCTTTCTCTCCCCACCCCTCTAGTTTCTCCCCCCCCCCCAATCCCACCCCCCACCCCATGGATGGGGGAAGGGAAAACTATTTCCCGTAGTTCATTGAAATGTCAGTGCCCAGAAGGGGGGCAGGGAGTTACCTGCTCCCGTTTTAATGGCAATTTCGTTTCCCAGCCATCGCTTCGTTTGCTACCTAAGAGATCGGGAGAGAGGATTCCCAAAACTCAGATTTTCTAGGGAAAGGGGATAGTTTTCCCTAGTTCGCAGAGGGCTGCCAGGAAAGGCATTCGCTAATCAGAACGCATTTCTCACGACCCTTCTAAATTCTCTTTCCTTCCAATTCGTTGACTTTTCCTACTTCCTTTCCCACTTCCCCCTCCCCCAAATGATTTTTTTCCTCCCGGCTCCTCCACCACCTGCACCTTCTAGGAGGAGAAATGCAGAGAGACGCAATTCGACCTGCTCCTCGGACACTCAAAAGCCAAACAAAACAAAACAAAAACCGACCGACTCACTTTCAGTATGATTGAATTTCCAAAAGAATGTAGGAGGGGCGAGGATTGGGGGGGGGGGGTAAAGAGAAATATCAAAGTCTTCTATTGAATAATGTCGTCCTGGAAATCCAATCTGCAGGCTCCAGGCATTCCAACCTGCGCAGCTCTAGGTGTTGGGAGAGTGGTTTTTCCCACCCCACGATGAGAAAGAGAAACAGCTTGGCTTAGTGGAAAGAGCCCGGGCTTGGGAGTCAGGGGTCGTGGGTTCTAATCCTACATCCGCCGCTTGTCAACTGGGTGACCTTGGGCAAGTCACTTAACTTCACTGGGCCTCAGTTACTTCACCTGTAAAATGGGGATGAAGACTGTGAGCCCCACGTGGGATAACCTGATTACCTTGTAACTACCCCGGCGTTTACAACAGTCCTTGTCACATAGTAAGCGCTTAACAAATATTATTATTATTATTATTACTATCCCAGCGCTTAGAACAGTCCTTGGCACATAGAAAGCGCCTAACAAACCATTATTATTATTATCATTATTATTATTATTATTACCCCAGCGCTTAGAACAGTCCTTGGCACATAGAAAGCGCTTAACAAACCATTATCATTATTATTACCCCAGCGCTTAGAACAGTCCTTGGCACATGGTAAGCGCTTAACAAATACCATTATTATTATTACTGCCCCAGGGCTTAGAACACATAGCGCTTAACAAATACTATTATTACTATCACTACCCCAGCGCATAGAACCATTATTATCATTATTATTATTATTACTCCAGCGCATAGAACGGTCCTTGGCTCATAGTAAGCGCTTAACAAATACCATCATTATTATTATTATTACCCCAGCGCTTAGAACAATCCTAGGCACATATATCATTATTAATATCATTATTATTATTATTAAAGAGCTTCGGGGGCGGGGCGCAGGATTGTACCCATTTTCCAGCGGGGCGACGTCCGGCTGGTCCCGCGGAGGGGATAGAGGAGAAGGAGTGTGGGGGTGTAAAGACTCCATGTGGACACGGTTTTCTTTTGCTGTTTGTAATCTTTCCAAACGAGGTGGGACGGTCCCGACGTCTCTCCAGGTGATCGGAGAGGCGTCTTTTCCTTTCCCCCCACCCCCACCGCAAGGTCTTTCTAGAAAATTAATAATAACAATAATCGTGATGGGGGGGGGAAGATGATGATGACGACGACGGGGATGATGATAGGATTATTAAAAGCGACAAATCCTCTTGGTGCCGATGACCCGGAAAGCCTCATCCCTGGATTTCTTTTGGAAGTGGGTGAAACGTCCCAACCGTTTTATCCCCGTCCCATCCGAGGAGATGGGGGGGAAGCAGGGGGATGGACCTGCTCACTGGGGATCTGAGAAGGTGGCCCCTCCATGCCCTTGGCCATGCCACGCAAGCCACCAGTTTTGTTGGGGTTTTTTGTTTTATTTTGGAATCAGGGCTGGGTCCTTTGGAGGCACCGTCTTTTCTCCGTCCAGCCCAGGTTGCTGTCTTCCCTTCTGCGGTGCTGAAATCTCCCAGCCTTTGGGGACCCAGGATTCCTGACACTCCAAGGCCAGGGGACGAAAAGGATTGGCCATAAGGGGCCTTCAACGCGGCCAAAAGTTTTCCCATAGATTGGCCCCTAAAGCCTACCCAAATTGTCTCCCACTTTTTCGGGAGCCCTTGGAGGGGGTGGGGAGGGATCCGAGGCTGGCCAGAAAGGAGCCGGGGGAGGGATTAAGGAAAGGTGGGAAAATCCTTGGACAGAGATTCCTCAAACGGGATTAAGCCCCGAAGCGTTGGGTGGAATGGTGCCTATAGGCCATATGGGCCCGGCCCTAGGGGGTGCGGGAAATCTTCCTTTCTTGCCCGGACCCTTTGTGGCCAGGGAAGGGCCCTTTCGGGGTTCTCCATCTCTCGCTTCAGACCTCCATTCGTCCAGATCGGCCAGAGAAAGAAAGCTGTTTATCATGCGCCTTCCGTCTCCGGTAATGTGTGGATCCAATTATAAGCAATTTAAGCAATCAGCGCTGTTATGGGAGAGGGGAGTCTTAAAAATAGGTTTTTCTCTAGCCTCAAAACTCGGATTCAGAAAAAAAAAAAACATCTAAAATTACATGTACACCACGGCACTGTATCAAATAAATATATAATTTGCATATGTCCCTTTGGCTTTCCTTCCTCTGTGTGTGTGTGTGTGTGTGTGTGTGTCTGTGCCATCATCTCCCCCCGCCCTTCTTTTTGGGAATCACCACTGCCATCAGCTTCCAAGAGCGAGGTTCTCCTGAGCTGAGATTCCATTCGTGGAAAAGTCCTTCCCGGGACGGGAGGGGAGAGGAGAGAGCAATTGTAGGGGAACACACACACACACACAAATACACGTACACACACACATACACGGGTGCACACGGTTGTGAGGTCCCGGAGGGTCTCTCGCTGCTGAGCTTTCCCACTTGTTCCCTGTTCGTCGAAGGTTTTCAAAGCCTCTGCGGGAAGGATGGCAGATTGTTCCGCAGAAGATGAGCGAGCCACCGAATCCAGCATGGAGATGCCAGAAGGATGGGATGGGAAGGGCTGAGACGGAATTAAGGGCCAGGGGTGAATAGCTAGAGGCTTCAGAAAAGGGGAGAGAGGCGGCCTCGTTAGGGCCCAGTTGACTCCCTACCCTTAGGGTCCCTTTCCCCTTCCCCCCCACCCCCCCACCCGGATTCAGCCCAGTCCTCTCAAAAACCAAGGGGGAGGGAGCCGGAAGGAAAAAAAAACCCAGCAACTAACTATAAAAGCACTGACGTTTTCCAAACAGAACCTTAAAGGTTAAAACAATCCAAATAAATGCTTTCTAGCAGAAGGGAAAATGCAGAACACTGAGGCTTTTTTCCTCACTTGTCACCTCTTGCCCTGTACAGATGCCTGCAGACACTCAGAGGCAAGGGGAGGTAAGGGGTCTTTAAAAAGCCCCACATAAAAACAGATACAGAATTAGAGATCAGTTGCGAGTTACCCCAAATGTGTCCCGCCCACCACTACTGAATTATTCAAACCATCTCACCTTCCGTGTCCTTATGGGAACATCGGTAGGCGGGAGAAGGGAGCCAAGCCGAGTTGGAAGGACTTTCCGTCCCCTTTCACCATTTTCTTAATCTGATCCAACCTCTCTCCCCTTTTCCTCTTCCCCAGACTGGTCGCAGACACTGAGAGAACGGTCTGGGGACTTGGGTTTGTCCCAGGCTTGAAGGGAACTGCAGGTGGGAGGGCGAAGGGTGGGAGAGAGTTTTTGTAATAGAATAGTCAAAAAGGCCCCTCTCTCCCACCATCCCTCAGGACTATAGAACTGTCCTCTCCTGCTACAAAAAGCAGAGAAACTCTTTTCTAAGGATCCAGTGGCCAATTTCTGCCAAGAGAGGAACAAGGCCCCACTGGGGTCTTTCAGGAATGACGTATTCCCCAGATCTTCTCTCATTTACCCCACACATCCAATCTGTCCCCAAATCCTGCCGGACTCACCTTCACAACATTGCCAAGATCCGCCCTTTCTTCTCCATCCAAACTGCTACCACGTTAATACAGTCACTCAATCTATCCTGACTGGATTACTGCATCAGCCTCCTTTCTGACCTCCCAAAGTCCTGTCTCTCCCCAGTTCATCCCAAAAGGCTGAGAACACGTGTTTGAATCTTGCTTGTTTTTTAACCTTACTTTCCAATGGCCTTCAAATCTTACCAAGAGATGAGAAGAGAGGGTAGAAATTCACTAAAACCAGTCCCTTTCCCTATGTGTGAGCCTCTGAATCCAACAGCGTTAGAACAAACTCTGCTGCCCGGATTATCTTTCTACAGAAATGCTCTAGGCATGTCACCCCTCTCCTCAAAAATCTCCACTGGTTGTCTATCAACCTTCGTATGAAGCAAAAACTCCTCACTCCTGGCTTCGAAGCTCTCCCTCGCCTGGCCCCTTCCTACCTCACCTCCCTTCTCTCATTCTACAGACACACTCCACTCCTCTGCCACTAACCTCCTCGTGGTGCCTCATTCTCATCTGTCCTGCCGTCGACCCCGGCCCACGTCCTACCGCTGTCCTGGAATGCCCTTCCTCTCACATCCGCCAAACTAGCTCTCTTTCCTCCTTCAAAGCCCTACTGAAAGCTCACCTCTCCAGGAGACCTTCCCAGACTGAGCCTCCCTTTTCCTCAGCTCCTTCTCTCTTCCACATCACCTCAACTCGCTCCCTTGCTCTTCCCCCCTTCACCACCCCACAGGACTTATGTATATATGTATTCATATGTATGTATAAATATATCTATTTATATTGATGTCTGTTAACTTGTTTGGATGTCCATCTCCCCCTTCTAGACTGTAAGCCTGGTGTGGGCAGCGATTGTCTCTCTTTATTGCCAAACTGTACTTTCCAAGCGCTTAGTACAGTGCTCTGCACACAATAAGCATTCAATAAATGCCATTGAATGAATGAATGAATGAATGAATGTTCCTAACTGGCTTTTCATTGCAAGTGACTTCCCCATCCCCATATTTTTACACTCTATTGCTTCCTCCTTCCCACAGTTTAGTTTAGTGTCTGCCTTCCGACTAGGTTGTAAGCTCCTTGAGGGCAGGGATAATAATAATGTTGGCATTTGTTAAGTGCTTACTATGTGCAGAGCACTGTTCTAAGCGCTGGGGGAGATACAGGGTAATCAGGTTGTCCCACGTGAGGCTCACAGTTAATCCCCATTTTACAGATGAGGTAACTGAGGCACAGAGAAGTCACACAGCTGACAAGTAGCAGAGCAGGGATTCAAACCCATGACCAGGATCATGTCTATTAAGTCTGTTGCCCTCTCCCAAGTGTTTAACATAGTGTCCATTCATTCTATCGTATTTATTGAACACTTACTGTGTGCAGAGCACTGTACTAAGCCCTTGGGAGAGTAGAATATAACAATAAACTGACACATCCCCTGCCCACAATAAGCTTTCAGTCTTCTGCACAATGTAATCACTCAATAAATGCAAAAGCAAGGTGGGCAAGAAGTGGGGTTCGGTGTCCACAGGGTTTGGAATGGCTAATTTCACCCCTGGAGTTATACCAGGAAGCATGTCTCCCACTAAGACTTAGAGAAGCAGCGTGGCTCATTGGAAAGAGCACGGGCTTTGGAGTCAGGGCTCATGAGTTCGAATCCCAGCTCTGCCACTTGTCAGCTGTGTGACTGTGGGCAAGTCACTTAACTTCTCTGTGCCTCAGTTCCCTCATCTGTAAAATGGGGATTAAGACTGTGAGCCCCACGTGGGACAACCTGATTCCCCTGTGTCTACCCCAGCGCTTAGAACAGTGCTCGGCACATAGTAAGCGCTTAACAAATACCAACATTATTCACTAAGGGTCAATGCGTGACACCTAAGAGAATAATGCCCAAAAGGCTGAGAACACGTATTTGAATCTTCCATGTTTTTTAACCTTACTTTCCAATGGCCTTCAAATCTTACCTAGAGGTGAGATGAGAGCATAGAAATTCACTAAAACCAGTTCCTTTCCCTATGCGTGGGCCTCTGAATCCAACTGAGAACAAACTCCTAACCACTGACTTTAGAAGGAATAACCTGGCTTGGAGGAAAGAGCGGGGGCTTGAGAGACAGAGGACCTGGGTTCTAATATTGGCTCGGCCCCTTGTCTGCTGAGTTATCTTAGACAAGTCACTTCACTTCTCTGTGCCTCAGTTACAGTATCTGTTAAATGGGAATTAAGACTGTGAGCCCATGTGGGCATGGACTGTGTCCAACCTGATTATTCTGCATCTACCCTGGGGCTTAGTACAGTGTCTGGCACATAGTGCTTAACGAATACCATTAAAACAAAAAACAAAAACAAAAAACAAAATTAAGCCTGGTAACAGGAGAATTTACTGCTCAGTAGGCCTATTTCCTACTTCTTTAAATCCAGTTAGCCAACATTATCCACCCTTCAATAATTTCTTCAATTTAACAACTTTTTAAAAATGGCCTATGCTTCACCTAATTTCTGCTTTTCTATTTTGAAATAAATCTTTAAAATGTAGTGGATTAAGTTCAGTGTTTGACTTAACATATTTTTTGGCTGAATCATGGTAGGAATAAGTAATATTTCAAAAGGAATGCAGCTGATAACATTTTCCTAGTTTACTAAAAACTCCCCTTTATTTTTGTCTCCTCTTCGTCAGATATTTTTTCAAGCACATAATAAAAATTACAGTTTACCCTAAGTGTAATCCTCTCCCTTCTTATAATTCTGCATTTTTTCCCTACAATACTTCAAGTTCAATATATGTATGCTATAGATTGCCAAATGGACAGTGCTCTAACAGTAGTGACATTTCAATTTCACTTTCCAATCACGTATAATATTTTTTTCAATGAACAAGTAGGCTTAGTAGAGTGCTTTGCCCACAGTAAATATTTAATAATATGACTACAAATAGGACTTGTACATTTTGAATTGTTAAACTTTTTTGACTGTGCATACTTTAAAAATTGATTTTTGCGTTAATCAGAAGACAGCAAATGTCCCATAAGTCCAGCTATTTAAAATACAAGGGGATTTGTTTCTGCAACATTTTAAGCACCTTCCCACAAAAAAAAGAACCCCAGGGATGATTTTTGTGTATCTCTGAAAATATGCTGCCAATTTTGTTGTTCGCTAAAGAAGATTGGTTAAATGGGTTTTGGAGGGAGATTTTTTTGCCTACTGTGAACAATTCCATCTGCATGGAGGAGGTGTTTCATGGGCCTACTTTATGGGGCCGGTCACAGTCCAAACCATTTGGGGTGATGGCAAGAGGGTGGGTTCACTGCTCAGTGACATCCCCTTGGGTTGCAGTAAATTTTAAAGGCTGTGGGAGTTCACTGCGAAGGTATTTCATAGCAGAATCTTCTGCTCTAGTAATGGCTTCAAAGTATTCAGTCCAGCTGTTGGAGTTGAGTGCATTAATACCTTTCATTATTTTGTCATTTTCTCTGGAGAACAGATGGTTCATTTCACCAATTATACAATCAAGAACTGTATAGAAGATGTGTGTGCTTGACAGTGTCCTTGTGGCTGTCATTTTTCTTTGTTACCTCTGTAACTATAGAGGCTTCATCTCCTTTCCTTCTCCCTTTCCACTTTCCCTTTCTCTCCTTTTTTCCATTTTTCTTTGTTCCCATCTCACTTTCTTTCAGGTAGGCATTGGGTTCATTTGACCTGAGCAATATTTTTAGGCCCATCAGTAGACTACAACAGAGAGCCGTTTGTTTCTGGTGTGGCACCAATTGCATAAAATTTCTATTTAACAGCGACACTGCTTCCTTTGAAAATTCCACTGATTGTATGAGCCATGGAAAAATGTAGTTTAGGTACATCATCACCTGAACAAGATAAGGGTATATCTTCAACTATAATGAGGCTCTAAGCGAGTTATTTGGGCAGGCAGAAAGCCAACCGGAATATGTGAAAAACTGGAACGGGACTGTGACTGCTTGGGCAAAAACTTAAAAAAATTAAAAATGGCACTTACTGGATCAGATTAATGGTTTAATTGGCTAAGTAATAATAATAATAATCATGGTATTTGTTAAGCACTTACTATGTGCAAAACTCTCTTCTAAGTGCGGGGATGGGGGGATACAAGGGGATCAGTTTGTCCCACGTGGGACTCACAGTATTAATCCCCAGTTTACAGATGAGGTAACTGAGGCACAGAGAAGTGAAGTGACTTGCCCAAAGTCACAGAGCTGACAAGTGGCAGAGCTGAGATTAGAACCCATGAACTCTGACTCCCAAGCCTGGGCTCTTTCCACTGATCCAAAATGCTTCTCTAAGTACTGAGGTATTTGTTAAATGCTTACTATGTGCCAAGCACTATGCTAAGTGCTGGGTTGGATATGAGATAATCAGGTTAGATCCAAGCCCTATGCCACATGAAGCTCACAATCTGTGTAGGAGAGAGAACTGGTATTTAATCCTCACTCTATATGGCAGAGAGGCACAGAGAAGTGACTTCATTCCTTCATTCAATCATATTTATTGAGTGCTTACTGTGCGCTAAGCACTGTACAAATAACCAGTTGGGATAGTATAATACAACAACCAACAGACACATTACCTGCCCACAATGAGCTCACAGTTAGAGACTTGCCCAAGGTAGCCCAGAAAGCAGGTGGCAGAGCTAAAATTAGACCCAGGTCCTCTGACTCCCAGGCCCATGCTCTTTCTACTCCACCACACTACTTCACCGTATGTTTTGTCTCAGTCAATCAATCAAAAGTATTTCTTGAACGCTCACTGTGTGCAGAACACTGTACTAAGCTCTTGGGAGGCCACAGTAGAACTGCAGATAGGAGCCATGCCTTCAATGAGTTTAAAGTGTAGTTATTGAAACATCGGACTTCACCGTGCGAAGCAACAGAAATGGTTGCTCTCAGAAAGTCCGGTTTATTGATGGGATGCATCTGCTAACGTTGCCCACTAATCCTTTTAATAAGCCATCTGAACCTACTGCCTATGACTCCTCCTCAGCCTTATATTATCCCTACTTTTCACCGTCTGTTCCTAATTTTCCTTCCAATAACCCAATATGTGTCTCTCACCCATGAAGCCATCTAACCACTCTTGAGCCTGTTGGGATTTTCCGCCAGCATAATTCCCTCAGGTAGCAAATGCCATATGCTTATCACCTTTTCAAGGAACATTACCTACTGGAAATGATGTTGACGATTGAATGGTTGTATTGTTGCTTCTGTCACAAACAAGATCTAAGCAAAGGATAGGGAAGCTAGTTCTTTTAGATATTTCTAGCACGAGAAAATGGGGAGGGAAGAAATACCTTCAAGAAAGGGGAGTTAGAAGGCATTGTGAGCGGCGCTTTTAGTCCAGTGAAAAGAGCATTCCTTTGGAATGCGTTCTTGCTCCGGGTCTATCCGGATCTGACTAATGGGGGCAAAGATTGCACTTTGCTTCACAATGACCTTGGGTAAGTCACTTAAGTTGTCTGTGCCTCGACTACCTCGTCTTTAAAATGGGGATTAAGACTGTGAGCCTCAAGTGGGTCATGGACTGTGTCCAACCTGATTAGCTTGGATCATATCCATCCCAGAACTTAGTAGTTCCTGGCACACACTAAGCACTTAACAAATACCTTAAGAAAGTGTGGTGAGCTCCTACCTGTCTCCTTTACCCTAGTGGAAACATGACTGGGAGGAATGAAAGGGTGTGAATGGCACTGGGCAGTTTCTTGGTCTCGAAGTCTCAGGACTGAGGTTTATACATTTTTCTGATGACAGGCTTCATCTTATGAAACTGGAGGGAAGAAGCTGTCCTAGATAATAATGACAATTGTGGTATTTGTTAAGCGCTTACTATGTGCCGACCACTGTACTAAGCACTGGGGCGGAGACAAGAAAATCAGGTTGGACACAGTCCCTTGTCCCACGTGGGGCTCACAATCTCATTCCTCATTTTACAGATGAGGTAACTGAGACACAGAGGAGTTATGTGACTAGCCCATGGTCACACAGCAGACAAGTGGTGGAGCCAGGATTAGAACCCATGACCTGACTCCCAGGACCCGTGCTCTAGTCACTGAGTTAGAATGAGCTCCCTAGAAGGAAGACTCCCAAAGAAATTACTTTAGGTGACATAATCCCTTTCATGACCTGGCACAGGCACTTGACAAAATGACCCCTTCCTGCCCTTGATTTTAAGAACTTCTCATGCCTTAACCCCTCAAATCTGATGTTGTTAAAGATACTACCAAAAATGATGATAGTCCAATAACACAGAATTCCCCATCTCTTTTATTAGCAAATGCCCAGAACTCAACTTCATTTTCTCTGCACCTCCAGAAACTGATCCGATTCTGTCCCATTCCTGAAATAAGGAATCAAGACTGGCACCAGGGCAGAGAGACTGCCTTAGTCTCTGGGAATTCCCAGCAAGAATTCTGAGAAGCTCTTTAGGGGGCACATACCTCAATACCTATACATATTTGAAAGAACAAATTACTTTTCGCACATCGGACTCCTATGCTCTGTGCTCTATCCTCCACCCCATGCTGCTGCTTAGAGTGAGATCTATGACGAGAACAGAGATGGAGGAGGAAAAGACGTGAAATGAAGCCCATCTTGGTGATCCCAGGTCTCTTTGTAGAATTCAGCTTCTGAGCTTGGGAGCTCTAGGGATCCACAGAAAGACACCCATCCTAATGAACTGATGAGCCCATACCCACCTTTAAAGAAAAAGTGACTTAGCCTGGCAGACAGAATTTCCAGAAAAGAGTATTCTCATTCCCATCACAGGTAGCAAGCACCTCTATGGCAGGGATCATTTCTTATTAAAATTGTTATTATTATGAGGTTTAAGTGATGATGATGCTGGTACTTGTTAAGCACTTACTATGTGCTATGTGGAGAAGCAGCGTGGTGCAGTGGAAAGAGCACGGGCTTCGGAGTCAGGGCTCATGAGTTCGAATCCCAGCTCTGCCACTTGTCAGCTGTGTGACTGTGGGCGAATCACTTAACTTCTCTGTGCCTCAGTTCCCTCATCTGTAAAATGGGGATTAAGACTGTGAGCCCCACGTGGGACAACCTGATTCCCCTGTGTTTACCCCAGCGCTTAGAACAGTGCTCTGCACATAGTAAGCGCTTAACAAATACCAACATTATTATTATTATGTGCCCAGCACTGTTCTAAGCGCTGAGGTAGGTAATCAGGTTGTCCCACATGGTGCTCACAGTCTTGATCCCCATTTTAGAGATGAGGTAACTGAGGCACAGAGAAGATAAATGACTTGCCCAAAGTCACACAGCTGACAAATGACGGAGCAGGGATTAGAACCCATGACCACTGACTTCCAAGCCCGTGCTCTTTCCACTAAGCCACACTGCTTCTCTGTAATAATGATGGTGTTTGTCAAATGCTTACTGTGTGCCAAGCACTGTTGTGAGCCCTGGGGTAGATACAATGTAATCAGATTGTCCTACATGGGGCTCACAATCTTAATTCCCATTTTATAGATGAGGTAAATGAGGCCCAGAGAAGTGAGATGACTTGCCGAAAGTTACACAGCTGAGAAGTGGTGGAGGGGAGATTAGAACCCATGACCTTTGACTTCCAAGCCCGTGCTCTTTCCCACTTCTAAACACTGGGGTAGATACAAATCTCTCAGGCTGGACATAGTCCCTGTCTCACATGGGGTTCTCAGTTTAAGTAGGAGGGAGAACGGGCAGCGAATCCCCATTTTACAGATGAGGAAACTGAGGCACAGAGAAGTGAAGTGACTTGCTCCAGATCACACAGCAGTCAAGCGGCAAAGTCAGGATTAGAATCTAGGTCCCCTGATTCACAGGCTCAGGTTCTTACCACTAGGGCACACTGCTCCTCTTCAATCCCTATTGTTCGCTCCCAAGTATTAGTCCAGTGCTCTGCACACAGTAGTGATAGATCAAAACTACCAATTTATTGAGTCGTTCATTCATTCAGCCCATCGTTTGAGACTTGGCACCAAATCTTACACTAGGCAACGTGCCTAACCAGGGCCCTCTGGTAATGGATGTTGAATTCTTGTCCTAAACTGTTAAATCGACTGTTGTCACCCTTGCTCAGTAGTTATTTGGTTCTGCTCCAGGACTGTGTGCCTTTTAGGGATTGTCGTGGATGCTCGTTTATAAAGTGCTCTTAAATGAAAAGTACTACAGGAACGTAATCCAATTCTAAATATATGTCAAATGTCTAGGATGGAAATGCCTAAGCAGTCTATTATCATAATTTTTTTAAAAAAGGTAATCCAAAGGGATGAATTATTGCAAATATCCAGCAGTGCCAAGTCCCTAGAGGTCTGCTGACTAGCATCTCCTTCAAAGAATTTTGGTGATAATCCAATGGCTATTTGCTACGGGAACTATCCTTGGAGATAATCTTTTATCTGGCATTTATTTTATTTTTATTTATTTATTTAATCTGGCATTTAAGGATTGAAGATCATGAGAGCGAGAGAAGTAGAAATGAGGGTTTAGATGGGGAAGGCCTCTCAGAGGAGATGTGCTTTTTAAAAGGTTTTGAAGGTGGGGAGAATGATCATCTGATGGACATGAAGAGAGAGTGCATTCCAGGACAGAGAAAGAACGTGGGTGAGAGGTAAGCGGTGAGTCTTGCTTGCTTTTTCTTCCAAGTCCTCAAAACCTTACTTTACATTCAGTAGGTGTTCAATAAATACCATGAATTAATTGATTGATGGACTGCTTGAGTGGTAAATCAGTAGAAGTAGGAATGGGGAGTCCCTGCCAGCTGATCACCTTAGTTCACGGCACTGAGTTCCCTGGGTGGGAACCAACTACTCTGAGGAAGTTTATTTCACTAAAGGCAGAGCAGCTTGAGAGGTTCCACTAACATTTGCAGGAGGAGAAGATAACCCATTCAGTAACTATCTGGTGGCATGAAACTCATTCATTCATTCATTCATTCAATTGCATTTATTGAACGGTAACTGTGTGCAGAGCATTGTACTAAGCACTTGGGAGAGTACAATATAACAAGGGACAGACAGATTCCCTGCCCACAGAAAGATGTCACAGTCTAAACATAACCAATGAATATCTGTCCAGCAACTTTCTCAGAAGATAAGCGAAATATTTAAGGGGCAGCAAGATGCTTTCTCTTGCAAGTAAGATTGTTTACTCCTTGTGTGCTTGATTTCTGTGGTACTCTCCCAAGCATTCAAAATAGTGCTTTGCACTCGATAAGCACCGAAAAATGCCATTACTATAACTGATCATAATTTGGTATTTGTTAAGCACTTACTCTGTGCCAAACACTTAATAAGCATCGGGGCAGATACCAGAAAATCAGATCACACATGGGGCTCACAGTCTAAGTAGGAGGGAAGACAGGTATTGAATCCTCATTTTGCAGCTGAGGAACTGAGGCCCAGAAAAGTTAAGTGACTTGCCCAAAGTCACACAGTAGGGAAGTGGTGGAGTGGGGATTAGAACAGAGGTCCTCTCTGGACTCTCAAGCCACACTGCATCTCTACTGTTCTCTACTACTCCTGCTGCTGCAATTACTATTACCATAAGAATGTCCTTGCTTACATCGGCTTCTTCATTCCACAGTCAGCTACGAAGTTGGTCTTCTGAATGTATACTAATGGTTGGATATGCCAACAGTGTCTGCTTCTTCCATAGAATGCAGGCTTCTTCGCGGCAAAAGCTGTGTCTTGTGTTTCTGTTGTGATTCCCAAGTGCTTAATACAGTGAACTAGACATGGAAGGTGCTTCAATAAATATCATTACTATTAGTCAAAAGAGTTTTATCTGCCAACACATGATCATGTCAAGGTACTTTTGATATCGCTGCTCTTTTCTGCTTGCCATAACCCTTTCTATTATGATGACTCTTCTATTTCTTTCATTTATTAAACTGCCTGCTTTGTGACCTTGGGCAAATCACTTTAGACTGTGCCTAAATTTCCTCATCTGTACCTCTTCTCCCTCCCCTTTAGACTGTAAGCCCTATGTGAGACTTTGGCAGTGTTCAACCTAACTTGGATTTATTCCAGCACTTAGTATAGTAGTCTATATGTAGCTGGGTGAGCAAATTATCTTCACAGAAAAAAAAACAAACAAATTAGTGCTATAAATGACCCTTTTCTCCCTTAGAACAAACACCGAAGTCCAATAGTTCTGCTGCTCTTTGGAAAATTCAGTGAACCTGGAAAAATAAATATCTGAAGGCCCAGACTATACCTTCCTTCTTTGTATATTACTTTAACTTTTTGAACACCATCTGATTTCCAATAAATTAAAGCCCCACTACTTCAGTGAGACACTGAAATCAATTCTTTTTTCTAACTTAGTTTACAAAGGTGATGCACAGTTAATGAACATATTCAACATAATCCTTCTCAGATATTTAAAGCCACATTCTTGAGGAAATACGAAAAAAAGTTTCATACTGGTTTGGAGATTTTGAAGGTAAGGTCAAATATCCTGCCGCTTTAGGAAGTGATACACTCCCTCTTTTGGGTGTCTTACTGCCTTGGAAAAGAAAATATATTCTTCCATCCCCAATTATTATGCAAAGTTTTGGCAGCTACAACCCAATGCATTTAAACTTCTTTAATGGAAACTGAATGCCTCAATATTTTTGCACATTCTGTTTGCAAATATCCAGGTGGCTTACTCTTTAATCAGACAAGTCATTGTATCACAAACTGGATTAGGCAGGAGTAAATGAACCTGGTTGAAATTCACTTGCAGAACATTGACTGGGATGGACTGTGACATCAGATCAGGGTACTTATTTGCCAGCACCTTCATCTGGAGTTCGTTTCCAGAGGACAGAGTTAGAAGTCACTGTTAATTGTAATTACTTTTAAGCAAAACTTGACAAAAGAAAGCAAGATTTCACAAAAGACCCAAAGACAAATGAACTTATTTTCTGAAGATAATGCCCTCACTTTTTAAATTTTTTAAATTCAATCTTCAGCTAGAAGTTTTTAGAATTAGAAAACACACGTCTATTGTAGTGTGGGTTTGCATGATCTGTAATAGATGGAGAGTTTTCAGGGTAGCTTCAGAGTGGTTTGGTGTGAGCAGTGATACAAATCTCAGCTCTGAACAAAGAGACATTCAGACAGAACTAGGGCAACCTGTGTTTTGCCGTGCCTTCATTGTAGGAGTTTCTGGTTCTGTTTTGGATCTGCCTCTTGGTCTCAGGATCCTTTCGAGGCCTTACCTGCTAGCTGAAATATCAGTATGGACAATATATATTTAACATACTGTGTGCAAAGCACTAATCCAAGGAGAAGTATTATGGCCTAGTGGGTAGAGCATGGGCCTGGGAGTCAAAAGGATTACAAAAATTCTAATCCTGGCTCTGCCATCTGTCTGCTGTGTGACCTTGGGCAAGTCACTTAACTTCTCTGTGCCCCAATTACCTCATCTGTATAATGGGGGTTAAGACTGTGAGTCCTGCATGGGACATGGACTGTATCCAACCTGATCAGCTTGTATCTACCCAGAGCTTAGAACAGGGCCTGGCACAAAGTGCTTAATCATAAAAACATTTAAAAAAATGAACCGTCAAAAGAAGGAAGATATGATTCCACCATCGGAAGTTTACAATCTAATCTAATAGGGAAACAGTAAACATAAAGTGGGAGGAATAGACATGAAGAATCTGTATACATGAATGCTGAGTTAGTGAAAGGGTGATTGAGATGAATGAGAATGTTCTCTTTCTCAACTGCTACATTGTATTCTCCCAAGAGGTCAGTAGAGTGCTCTGCACACAGTAAGCACTCAATACATATGAATGATTGATTGATACTTCCACCAAACTAGGTAACAACAAATCTTCTTTTGTGTGATCACTATGTTCCAACACCTCATTTTTTGCCATTTGATTTTCAGGTGATGTGGATGGATCTGCTCAAGAAGTCAGATGAATTACTGTGATAGCTCCAGACTCCCAACTAAAGATTGAACATTATTATTGCTCCATGAACTATCAATTTCATCTGAAGATTACTGGTCATGTTGATTGTGCACTCCAAAAGTTTCTGGGGGGGGGGGTTGGTGGGTTTTTTTTACATCTTTGTCTATCAAGATATCCCTGAACAGCATGCTGTCTGGGTTGCAGAATTCAGGTACAGTTTTGAGCTGCACAGTTTCAGTGGTGAGATTTTTCTGTGTATAGAGTTTCCCTACAGTTGACTGGCTTGAACCTCTGACTACTTCGTGTGCATTGATTTGTGCATATTATGTCTGTAAGCTTCCAGAGCACAGTTATTAGTATTTTCTGATAGCTGAAGCAAGGACTTTCAGTATTGTTCATTTCCTGCTGGCTGCAAAAGTTTCCGGGGGCGGGGGGGGGGGGGGGCTAAAGCATATTCTAATATAACTCCCATGGCCTTAGGAGCACCCTTAAACATGGTTTCTTACAAGGCATCAATAAAGTAATATCTCCCCTTCTAGACTATGAGTTCGCTATGGGCAGGAATCATACCCATTAATTCTTTTGTATTGTACTCTCCCAAGTGCTTAGTACAATGCTCTGCACATAGTAAGCACTCATATACCATCGACTGAAAGATTAGAATCAATCAAGCATGTAACGGCGTTCTTTGAGAACCTATTATGTGTAGAACTCTGTGCTAAGAGCTTTAGAAAGTACAATAGAATTGAGACATTATCCCTTCCCTCAAGAAACTTATAATCTAGCAGGAGAGACAGACACAAAAAATTACATCTAGGGGGAGTAACAAAGAATACAAAAGACATACACATAATTATCATGGGAGGTTGTGAGTATTTAAGTGCTTTTGTGGTGTGGAAGTGCTGCAGTGGTTCTTGAAGAATGTCAAGTAGGGAGATTAGAGATTTGCCAGAGACTTGCTGAACTGCACAGGGGATTGGAATGAGACAGGGGCATTTCTGATATGGCTAGCCATAACGTGGAGTAGTTGTGAGGTGAACTTCTCAGAGTGGTAGAACTTGCTTGATAGCAGCCAGAATAATAATACTAATTATGGCATTGGTTAAAACAATTGAACCGCTAGGAGCAAACATTAGAAAGGCCCAGGAATGCAGTATGGAAGTTTTGCTGTGGTACCCCAAACTCTCACCTCCTCAATCTCCTCATCATGATAACTACCAAAGAGCACACTGATTTTGCCATACTGCAGCAATGACCACTGTGATGCTAGGATGATGACTGATTTTTCAGCAGCAGGGTAGTTTGTGATAATTATAATAATAATAATGTTGGTATTTGTTAAGCGATTAC
Organism: Ornithorhynchus anatinus; assembly: GCF_004115215.2. Lineage (NCBI taxonomy): Eukaryota > Metazoa > Chordata > Mammalia > Monotremata > Ornithorhynchidae > Ornithorhynchus > Ornithorhynchus anatinus. The sequence goes on along the minus strand of NC_041728.1, from coordinate 16,347,937 downwards.
TATGTGCAGAGCACTGTTCTAAGCGCTGGGGTAGATACAGGATAATCAGGTTGTCCCACATAAGGTTTACAGTCTTAATCCCCATTTTACAGATGAGGGAACTGAGGCACAGAGAAGTTAAGTGACTTGCCCATGGTCACACAGCTGACAAGTGGCAGAGCCAGGATTGAAACCCATGACCTCTGACTCCCAAGCCCAGGCTCTTTCCACTGAGCAACGCTGCTTCTCCATCTCAAGGATCATTCCAAAAAGGAAATAAGAATATAAATACCATACTGGGTCAAGCCAATGCTTTACCCCCTACGGAATTTTCTCATGTAGGTGCACTAAAGAATGATTGAAAGAATGGTCTCTTACCCTTCTTCATGCTTAGGGATGTGGCTTTGTCCTATATTAATGAATGTCTTGTAACTACCCCAGTACTTATCACAGTGTTTAGATTATATTAAGCACTTAAAAATACCCGAATTTACTTACGAGGAGCTTCACCACTCATCAGGATTGGATTATTATGGTGACTTTCCCAGGAAATGGAATGAAAGACTTGTCTTTCCAGAAACTGATCCAAATTTTACTCTCACCTCAGATGAATATTGGCATCGCTGGTTCTCTAAACCTTGTGGGTTCCCATCCCTGGTTGTGGAAGATGTCTTCAAAAAGATCACTTTAGTGTCATCATTCTGGAGTCCCTCACTGTTTGGAGTGAGGATGGGACCAAGGGTTAATAATGATGAGGATGGCATTTGTTAAGCACTTACTATGTGCCAGAGGCTTGACTAAGTGTTGGGGTGGATACAAGCAAATTGAGTTGGACACAGTCCCTGTCCCCTGTGGGGTTCACAGTTTAAAGCCCTATTTTATAGACGAAGGAACGGAGGCCTAAGAAGTGAAGTGACTTGCTTAAGGTCACACAGCAGACAAGTGGTGGAGCCAGAATTAGAACCCATGATTTTCTGACTCCCAGGCCCATGCTCTAACCACTGGCTTGGAATGAGCTCTCCAGAAGGAAGTCTCCCAAAGAAATTACTTTAGGTGACATAATCCCTTTCATGACCTGGCACAGGCACCCGACAAAATGACCCCTTCCTGCCCTTAATTTTAAGAACTCTTCATCCCTTAACCCCGCATATCTGACGTTGCTAAAGTTACTAACAAAAGTGGCGATGGGCCAACAATGCAGAATTTCCAATCTTTTTCATCAGGGAATGCCCCGAACTCAACCTCATTTTCTCTTGCACCTCCAGAAATTAACCTGATTCTGTCCCATTCTTGCATAAGGAATCAAGACTGGCACAAGGTTAGAGGGACTCTGGGGATTTCCAGAAGGAATTCTGAGAAGCTCTTTAGGGGGCACACATCTCAATACCTATACCTATTTGAAAAAAACAATTACCTTTTGTGCATTGGACTTCTATGCTTACATGTTCCTAGAGAATATTTAAACGGTTGGCCCCTTGAAATGTCAAGTAAAAACACCCTATTGTTCACACCTAAAATGAACTACCCCTCTCTTGCTGAACCGCTATTTAGATATTTTCACGTAGGGAAGCAGAGAGAATGAACACTTGTTAGTCCAGACTTTTCAAAGTTCCAATCTCCTTGGAAAATCACACTGTTTTGATGTTACTCTCAAATGTACCAAAGGGGATTAAAAATGTGAGCCTCTGATTTCACAATTTCTCTTTCCCCTAAGACTCCCTTTTAAGTGGCCTATGGTTTTTGTTTTGTTTTTATCCTGGCTAAACCAAGTGACAATATAGAGCTGCTTTGTCACAACAAAGTTGCCAAAATGATTCCCAAGTGCCAAGGATGCTTTTGTGCCAGGTTGGCCTTCCTCAGCGGCAGCTACTGCCACGTTCGCGATAGAAAGCGTATCTACAGGCACGAGCCGATACATGGAAAGGAGACACATCTCAGAGGATTATGAGAGCATTTGCAGGTGATGCATAGTACTAAAAGCTCTGCTGAACTGCTCCAGTGCTGCTTGAGTCAGTAACAAATTGAAGCACTTTATAAAATTTGTAGCTCTTCAATAATTTTGAATCACTCTAAAGTGCTCATGCTCCAAACCATAAAGTCTTCCTTAACCACTGCAAACGTATAAAAGGCACATCATCAAAATGACGGTAATCAACTCCTTCAATTTCAGATGTGAAATTGTTCAGTATTTTTCCCCCCTTGTTTTTGTTGTTCGCTGAATGCAAAAAAAAAAGTGGTCATAGGGACACAAATGTACAAAATTTCCATTTTTGATATCACCAGCTGATCAAAATCCCAAAGATTTCAGGTGAAGGATCGTTTTTAAAAAGTACTTCCATACCTAAAAAGCAGTGATTTGTCTTTTTTAAAAAAATCTGTCTGACATCTGAACTGAGAGGAAGAAGAGGAATTGCAGAACAAGGATCTTCAGGAATGCCCCCATGGTGGTAATGGCGCAGTACAGTCAACGAGAGAGAAGGCGCAAATGGAATTGGCATACTCAATAGAGTGACAGTTTTCTTTATGTTAAAATATTTTTTCCCCTGGCCAACACTATTAAAGGAAGAACAGTGTAACAATGTCATGTTGACATGAATTCTCTGTTTGCCTTTGCCTTGTGGTTTATTGAGTCCACTCCATTCAGCTTAGTTATCTGTAGGGAAAAGGTCATATCAACCATGTTCCAGACTTGTTAAGAATCATGTTCTCCTAATGTGAAATCCATCCTGCTCCAAATGAAGGGAAGGTTTGGGGCTAGTTCAGTGATCCCCAGTTTCTGAGCCAGCACTTTTCCCCAGTAACAATTCTCTTTTCCTTGAAGGAAAATTCAGTCTGACCGGCTACATATTTTAAATTAGTTTAGCGGTCACGAAACAGGAGTCAGTAAGGCCTAGTGTCAGGGGCTCTGGGTTCTAATCCCATCTCCACGATTTGCCTACTGTGCAAGTGTCCCTCCCACTTAGACTTCGAGCTCTATGCGGGGCAGAGACTATCTCAGACCTGATTGTCTTGTATCCGCCACAGTGCTTAGCAAAACGCTTGCACCTATTAAGTGCTTAACCAATACCAGTTGTTCATTATTACTAAAATGAGCAGGACCAAAGCCAGGACACTCCATATATGCAAAGATGAGAGGGGACAAAGAGGTGCAGAGTAGGAGTGAGAACAGGAATTTCAACCTCATTTTGCAGAAGAGGAATCTAAGGAATAGTGAAGTTAAGTGACTCACCCAAGGTCACACAGCAGGTGGAGCTGGGATTAAAACCCAGGAAGCACTCGAAAAATGCAACTGATTTATCCTCAAACCCATGCTCATTCCACCAGGCCAAGCTGTTTCTGTTCAATTACTCAATCAATAGTATTTATTGAATGTCCACTCCACAGAATGCTCTATTATATTGTATTATGCACTTGGAAGAGAACACTAGAGTTGGTAAGCCTGTTTCTAAAACACCTTCAAGGAATTTGCTATCTAATGGCACCCTTGAAGCTGGTGCTATCAGTATTATTTTGAGGCAACTCCCGGTCGAACATTTTCCAACCTTCCCTTAGAAGGCTGGCCCAGCAAGTAATTCTTCTTTAGGTCTAACGAAACTCTCTCACTCCTACCCAAGCCCATTTTCTCTTTTCAGTTTCTGTGTAAATAGGAACCATTGGTCAATGTCTTCATAATAAATCCCTCAAACACTTGGAGAGCTCAAAGCTCCATCCCTCAGAATGCTGAGATAGTTTCACAGCTTCATCAAACCCAATCAAAGCAGCATCTTCCTCTATGTATCATGTCAACACATCTTTTTTCAGTTTTCTTTTGATCCTAATAGGTCTATATATACATTGGCCTGTGGTACACGTTTATAAGGCAACCATGTTGTATTTATCCAGTGCTTTTTAGATTTCCAAAGTGCTTTCACATATAGCATCTGTAACTCTAACAGATTCTAGAGGGATTATAACCACGGATCAGTGAGAGAAGAAAGAAACCCCAAGTTTCAAAGAAGCGGAAGGTTGCTTCACCTCTCAAATTTCTTGTTTAGGGCAGAAAATAACTAATTCTGTTGTTTTGTACTCTCCCAAGTGCTTAATTCAGGGCTCTGCACACAGTAAGCATTTATCAAATACCACTGATAGATTGAATGGACTTTGTTCCAGTATTCTGAAAGAATAAAAATCTTGGGGCGTGACAAATCTAAGATAATTGAATCAAATGTAACAAAAATAATAAATAATATCAATCACATGAAAGGCAGAAGGACCTTGGCTAACAAGATGATAAAACAGATGTTTCAGCCACCAAGAGGATCTCCATGCCTCGAGATCATCAAGAAAAAAAATCTCTGGCTGGCTTAGATAGTCTTCTGCTTTGAGACAGAACACTGGATAAAATGACCTCTCTAGGATCTTTACAATTCCATGACTCTAAGAATCATATGGGAAGTAAGTAAATGGAGCAGGAAGTTAAGATAGCCACAATGCAATAATAGCATTCTTTTTTTTGTTTACCAATAGTCAAAGAATTTCCAGGATTTTACTTCTTCTAGTCATCACGGCAGATAATAGCTCTATAATATCTAAAACTGAAAGAGTATGCCACTTAAAACAAATAAAATGGGTTAAAAGTAATAATCAGGGTGCCTTTCTCTCCACAGGATATGAAAATGATTTACAAACAGACATGTCAAGAATCACTTCATCTGCTGACATGGAGTGCTCTCTGAGACAAAGTATGGCAAAACTGTTCGACTGTTCACAGGAGGGACTGTAAAATCAGGAGAATATCAGGGGAAGAATACCGTAATATTCATTCTAGGTAATTATTACTTTCACTTGTCTATGATCCCAAACTTAACTCCTTGGGATCAGCCACAGTCTAGTTCCCTTCTTTTGAATTCCAATTCCTGGACCTTTTGAGTTCACAATTGGTCCAGGTAACTGCATGATGTTTCACTGGATAATAATTAATAATAATAATGATGATTTTTAAGCACCTACAATGTACCAGGCACTGACCTGAGCGCTGAAATGGATACAAGCAAGTCGGGTTGGACACAGTCCCTGTCCCACGTAGAACTCACAGTTTCAATCCCTGTTTTACTGATGAGGTAACTGAGGCACAGAGAACAATAATTATAAGAACTATAGTATTTGTTAAGTGCTTACTATGTGCCAAGCACTGTTCTAAGCGCTGGGTAGATACAAGGTAATCAGGTTGTCCCACTGGGGCTCACAGTCTTAATCTCCATTTTACAGATGAGGTAACTGAGGCACAGAGAAGTTAAGTGACTTGCCCAAGGTCACACAGCAGACAAGTGGGAGAGCTGGGATTAGAACCCATGTCCTCTGACTCCCAAACCCATGTTCTTGCCATTAAGGAACTTGGCCGAGGTCACACAGCAGACAAGTGGCAGTGCCAGGATTAGAACCCAAGGCCTTCCGACTCTCAGGTTCATGCCGTATCCACTGGTTCACCAAGTGTGATGCCCATGTATAATAATAACGGTATTTATTGAACACATCCTGGGCGCAATACACTATACTTAACATTTAGGAAATACAAAAGAGACACAATCTCTGCCCACAAGGGGCTTACACTCTTAAAAAGGGAGACAGAAACAAAATTGTATAAACAATAAGAATAAAGAATAAATCATTTATAAACAGTAACCTAAGCATTGTTCATTTGAATTATATGTACATATGTGTACATATATATGCATATATGTGTGTGCATATAATTCAAATGAACAATTGCTTAGGTTACTGTTTATAAATGATTTATTCTTTATTATTCTTATTGTTTATACAATTTTGTTTCTGTCTCCCTTTTTAAGAGTGTAAGCACATATATACATACATATATACATGCACATATACACATACAAATACACACAAAACTGCTGAGGTTTGGTATAAAGCATATAATTGTTGGAGATGAGGGTGGATTTGTCCAATTTGGGGTTCTGGGAACTGGATTAAAGAGAAGGCTTGTTGGAAGAGGGATTTCAGGAGTACCTTGATGATGGTGAGAACTATAGACTATTAGATTTGGAAGAGATGGTGGTGTAGGCCAGAGGGACAGAGATAAGCAGCATGGCCTGGGGGATAGAGCACTAGGAGTTAGAAGGATCTGAGTTCTAATCCCAACCCCTCCACTTGCCTGCTGTGTGACCTTGGGCAAGCTGCTTAACTTCTCTGTGTCTCAAGGACCTCATCTGAAAAATGGGAATTGAGACAATGAGACCCATGTGGACGTGGACTCTGTCTGACCTGATTAGTTTGCATGTACCCCAGGGCTTAGTACAGTGCCTGGCACTTAGAAAGTCACTGTGACCTAGCCCCACCTCCACAAAACCTCAGAAAGACTGCGGTGGCTGTTACTATAGTGGTCACTGAGGACGCAACTGTGATTATAATGTAAGCTTGCTGTGGGCAGAGAATGTTGGAAATACGGTTACAAATCATACTCTACCAAGCGCTTAGTACAGTGCTCTGCACACAGTAAATGCTCAATATGATGGACTGACCGTGGACTCTGAGCCACTACAAGTCTGAAATATGCTCTTCTAGTCACAATGCCTTCCTGATGTCTATGCTTAAGTGATGTCCTTATGTTGTCATGTGTCTGTTAGCAGTCCCCTCTCTACTTTTTATTTTTAGATTGTGATCGTCCCAAGGGATAGGACTGCATTTAATTCCCACCTGTGTATTCTTTCCCAGCACTTAGTACAGTGCTCTGCACATGGTAATCACCTATTAAACAATTACTACTACTCACCTGATTAACCCGAGGAGTATGCATTTCCTCAGTGGCTTGGGTGTTTTCTGTTCATGAAATCTTAAAAGCAAAGCAGAGTGGCTGGCACCATGTTTTTTCCCATGGAAATCCATGATTGTGCCATCTAAGCAAATCCTGAGTTTATGTCCTGTTTAACTCAATCTCTCTTTGACTGTGGTTTCTTAATTAGGCAAAATATGGAAAAATGTGCCAGGATGATGACCATTATCTTCTACCTTAGTAAAAGAGCTATTGAAGGCGATCTTTGATTCTATTGGTCACAAAAGTTAAAATATCTTTTGAAATAAAGTCCTAAGATCTAGGTAAGTTTCAGATGAAGAGACCCAATCCTACTTGGATGGTTGTATTGGCCAAACATAAAAGTTGTTCCTTCAGTGGTTTCAAGGAAAAACAAGGGTAGAAAGTCTCAGGATTTTTACTTCTGCAAAGTCTAATATTTTGTTGGTAGCTATAATAATAATAATACTAATAATGTTGGTATTTGTTAAGTGCTTACTATGTGCAGAGCACTGTTCTAAGCGCTAGGGTAGATACAGGGTAATCAGGTTGTCCAACGTGAGGCTCACAGTCTCAATCCCCATTTGACAGATGAGGGAACTGAGGCCCAGAGAAGTGAAGTGACTTGCCCACGGTCACACAGCTGACAAGTGGCAGAACCGGTATTCGAACCCATTACTTCTGTCTCCCAAGCCCAGGCTCTTTCCACAGAGCCAGCTATGATACTATGCTAGTACTACAGAAGAAAACACATCTGAAAGTCTCAACACTCAAATACATGTAAATTCACTAACAAGTATATTTTCTTTTTACTAATAAAAATACTAATACTAATTATCTAAGTACTAATAATAATTGTGTCATTTATTAAGTGCTCACTATGTGCCATGCACAGATACAGGACAATCAGCTTGGCTATAGTATCTGTCTCACAAGGTGCTCATGGTCTATATTGGAAGAGAAAAGCATTTAACTCCTATTTCACAGATGAGGAAACCGAGGCACAGAGAAGTTAAGCAACTTTCCCAAAGCCTTACAAGATAGCAAATGACAGAGCTGGGATTAGAACACAGGCACCATGATTCCTAGGCTTGTGTTCTTTCCACTACGCTGCAGTGAGCTAATGTGATTTACTCAAGGTCATGCTGTCAGAAGGAAAATTTGGGTTATGTAAATTTTGTCTCCTGATTGCTACCTCGGTATTCTGCAAAAGTCTCAATATTATCACGTTACAATAAATAGGACAGAAATGAACATACAGAAATGAACATAGCCAAGAAGGAAAACTCTATAAATTTAGACCCATCCCCCAAAAGATTTGGCCTTAAATTGACTCTTCCCTTCCCACAGTCTTGTCAATTTCGGCCTCCTCTTGGTGAGGTCTTTACTTCGGCCTGCACAGAACTGTCAATGTTCTCCATTTTGACTTCTCCAAATATTCACTTAATCCCATGTGACCTTGTCCTTTGCAAGACATTGGTTCCTGGGCCCAAATACCATTCAAAGACTTTCCTGAATAGCAGAGTCCAAGGGCTTAATCATATGCAATCTCCACCTGCCTTAAGTCTAATTTCTTTCCACAGCTGAGAATTGTTCCCGGCCTCAGCTTGGGAGACATTCGACAGCCCCAAGATTCCCAACTGGTATTTAATGAAAAGTTGCTATTTATGGATTCTATCCCCACATTGTTTCTATTTATTGTCATCCCCTACCGCATATGCAGAGACTAGCTTGGTCAGTTACCATTGCTCAAATTGCATATCAATCGAATACTGACATTTTTATCAATCAATGGTATTTATTGAACACCTACTGTGAGCAGAACACGGTAATGAGAACTGGGGGAAGAACAGTACAAGTTGGTAGACACATTTCCTGCCCACAACAAGATATCCAAAGACACTAAGGCAAACCCTGAGTCGGCATTCCCCTTTAGACTGTAAACTTGTTGTGGGAAGGGAACATGTCTATCCACTCCATTCATTCAATAGTATGTATTGAGCACTTACTATGTGCAGAGCACTGTACTAAGCACTTGGAATGAATTTGGCAACAGATAGAGACAATCCCTGTCCATTGATGAGCTTACAGTCTAACTGGGGAAGATGGACAAAAACAAGACAACTTAATCACGATAAATAGAATCAAGGGGATGTACACCTCATTAACAAATACTATACTCTCTCCAGCACTTAGCAGTGCTCTGCACACAGGAAGCACTCAATAAATATGATTGATTTGACTGTCCAGATCCACCTGGAACATTTGAAGTTTCCTCATATGTGCAGTAGATATGACACATCAACCCAAGGAGTGTATTAGATGAATGTGTTTAGAATTGATCTGTGAGAAGTTTGTATTACCTAGTACCCCCAGTAAAGCTAGCAAGCATAAACTAGCACCTTATGCCTCCTTTCTACTTGATCAATGAAACAGCATGGGTTAGTGAATAATGCAACGACCTGGGAGTCAGAGGATCAGGGTTCTAATCCCACCTCTGCCACTTGTCAGCTGTGTGACCTTGGGTAAGTCACAACTTCTCTGTGCCTCAAGTTACCTCACCTGTAAAGTGAGGATTAAGACCGTGAGCCCAATATGGAACATGGACTGTGTCCAATCCGCTTAGCTTGTATCTACTCCAGCATACAGTAAACCCTTAACAAGTACCACTAAAGTGTGAATTGTCATTCACAGGTTGGACTCAGTCCTGGTCCCACATGGGGCTCACAGTCTCTTAATCCCCGTTTTACAGATGAGGAAACTGAGGCATAAAGAAGTTAAGGACCAAAGCCCAAGGTCACACAGCAGACAAGTGGCAGAGCGGGAAGTAGAAGCCAGGTTCTCTGTCTCCAGGCCCGTGCTTTCCATTAGGCCACATTACTATGGCATTTGTTAACTACTATGTGCCAAAGCATCATGATAAGTGTGGGGTTAGATACTGGACACTCAGGTCAGACATTGCCCTGATGCAAATGGGGCTCACAATCTGCATTTTATAGACGACGAAACAGAGGCACAGAAAGATTAGGTGACTTGCTCAAGCTCACACAGTAGGCCGCTGTCAAAGTTCTGGGTCGAACCTAGGTCTTCTGATTCCCAGACACATTTTCTTTCCACTAGTCCTGTGCTTTCCTTATAATTTTATGACTGGAATATTTCTCAAATCACAGGGCCATTTCTCCTTCTAGCAGAACTTCAGGTCTTTGTCGATAAATTCATCTCAATAAGAAATACAATGAATTCTGCCTTATCAATCAGCATATTTATTGAGCACTATACTAATTGCTTGGGAAAGTGCCACAGAGTTGGCAGACACATTCCTTGCCCATAACAAGCTTACCAACGATTGCTTTATCTATCCCAAAACACTCTCTTCATTTACCATACAATATGGCCCTACTCTTGGCCTATACACACTGATGTGTTTTATGTTCTTGGTTCGATCCTTATCCTGTTGCTGATATATCTTTTGTGATTACCTGGATCCAGCTGCCTCCCTTTGAATATGAACTCCTGGTAAGCAGGATGACCAGGTCTAACACTTCAGTGCAGCCTCTGAACAGTGTCCTATCTCCTTGATTCTATTTATCTTGATGTTGTCTTGTATTATTTTGTTCTGTTTTGCTTTGCTGTCTCCCCCATTTAGACTGTGAGCCCATCACTGGGCAGGGATTGTCTCTGTTGCTGAATTGTACATTCCAAGTGCTTAGTACAGTGCTCTGCACATAGTAAGCGCTCAATAAATACTATTGAATGAATGCAGACTTGACACAAGCATAAAATAGACTGAATGATCCAATCAGTGGTAATTCCTGAGTGTTTACTCTGTGTGGAGCACTGTGTTACTTGCTTGGGAAAGTACAACACAGATGGTAGACGTGATTCTGGCCCAAAAGAAGCATATAGTCTACCGGGAGAATGAGGTTGTAATGATCTATATTATGCTTATACTTAGTGGTCAGATTCAGGTGCCCTTGAAAACAATTTCACAGCAAAACCAGATGAAATTCAGTGTTCAGATTTTTACTCCCTTGGTCCAAGTGAAAAACTGGGATCAAGTACCTTTCTTTTCAGGAAAAGAGTGCCCTGAGTTAGGACATGTGCAGAATATCATGGAAGTGTTCAGTTGAGTGTTTCAAATGCAAGCGTAGTTTACATAGCAAACCAGAGGAATACTAGATTATTCTCTGAGAAATCAAAGGATGAAAAGAAAAAACAAAGCAACAAAAAAAATTACATAGTCTGACTGGTTTGTGGCCTGGAGGATTGAGCCTACATGATTATTTGATAATGAAATGCAAAGTTCTGCATCTCAAACCCTCTGATTTTTACATCACAGAATATACTTTACACTCCCAAGAACGCTATGTAGACCAAGTCTGAGTTAAATTATTTCCAGTTAGTGTGGTGTTTACATGCAATTTTTTCTAATGTAATGTACTTGCAATAAGTTAACTGCAATTCTTTTTCCAATGGTCAATAAGGTCTTCTGTATAACATTTGACTCCAATAGATTGTCTTAAAGGCATAGCACATTGTTTTAATAATGTTACTTGAGGTTTTGCTTTTTGTTTATTTTATATGTCTGAAAAATGATGGAGAAATGTTTAACAGATATACAAGATATAAAAATTTAAATATAAGAAAAACAGGTTTTATTTGTCTTTGGTTTTCAAGTTGCTGTGTTTAGGATCTGGGCAGCATTGTGCAAAACAATGTAACAGTTTATACTACATTTGTGGGTATGGAGCATAAACAAATAATTTAAATAAATTATGCAGGGAAAGAGTAAAATACATGCAGACTGTTCTAACATAAATCAGCTTTTAAATAAGAGAATGTTTTAAACATTTCTGCCCCCATTTATAATTGTAGTTCACAATAATCATCAGTTTGAGGATTTCTTGTAAAGACTATAAACTTCTCCTGTAGCCATTCTGAAAACTTCAATTTGCTAATTAAAACCAAATAAACCTCAGTTTCAACCTGTGCTAAAGCATTATTGAATGGGCACAAAAAATGTCACAATCACTTTTGAAGGAAATATAAAGAGGAGAAATTAAAAAAGCCCAAAACAAACCCCTTCCACCCAATGACCCCATGTCAGTAAAATCTCACAGCATTTATATTCTTGGCAATATTTTAGTGTAAATCTGCAAGTCTATTTCTTACCCATCTTGTTAAATAAAAATCTGACTGGCATGCAAACTACCAAGAAAGAAGATAAACGGCTTCTTTCAATCACTTAATAAAATATTAGCAGCAAAAGGACGTGGGTTTCCTACATATAGTGTAGGAAAATGAATGTGTACAGTTCAGTAGGTGCATGGGGGGCAAATCCTTCTCTCCCCCGACCTCCCAAATATACATAAAATTATTACAAAAATTGCTCAAGCCATTTTATTTCAGGCCTAGAAGCCTAGATGGCTATAGGTCCTTTCTTTGAAGACGTTCTTCCTTTGGCGCGTACACAATTATTAATGCAAACAACTAAGTTTACAAGTATAATCCTTAATATGCAGAATGATCAATTTAAGATTATTCAAGTACTATCATTTTTGATTTGGATCTTATTTCCCATTGAATTACATTATCTGGAGAGCACAAGATTTTAAATACTCAAAATTCTAGTTCTGAAAAAAAATAAAACCTAACCTCAAAGCCCAATATAAGAATTACATTCTACAGTATGCATGTACATTGTTATAAAACATACATTTAAAAACCTAATGAATGTTACTTTCCTGTTTTACCAACATTTTCTTTTCTATGTTTACATTATTCCTTCCTCTTTAGCTCTCTGCTTCTTCCTGCAGCATTGCAAGCTATTATCCTTGACCAAAAATACCCTAACAACTCTCTGTAGGTGGGTTTGGGCAGGGAAGTTCAGAGTTTTACATTTTCTTACTGCACTAAACCTAACACTTAGTGTGACCCCAAAGGAAATGCAGAGGGGTAGTGCCATTATATTAAAAACAGGTTGTTTTTTTTTCAACCAAAGTAGAGAGGACAGTTTTTGGACAGTTTGCCCTATAACAGGAAACAAATAATTGGAAGAAACTGCTGATGGCAACAGGATATTAGGTTCTGTCACAATTGGTCATCTCCTCACCCTGCAGCAATAGGCATATGAACCTATTACATTTCTTTGTCACATCTGTTCCCTGACCTACTGAAGAGAATACAGTGAAAGCTGCTTATTAAATTGTAAGCCCTACGAGGGACATGGACCGTGTCTTAATTCTTACCTGTGTCTCCTCTCGCAGCCCTTAGTACCACATTCAGCACACAGTAGATGCTTCATAAATACTACCACTGCTCAAATCATTCCAAATAATTCATTTTCTCTTTCCTTGGTTCCCTGTAAAGGAATGAATCTTTTCGTTGCATAGTTTTAAAGGTATTGAGGTTCAGCAGTATTTTTAGAGTTAGTATTTGAAAGTAGGATGGTGTGTGCTTTAAATTTGCTGAACTCCTTATTAGTTTGAAAATGTTGCTTATACGTTTCATCATCTCCTTGTTGCCAAAAGGTAACTTCCCTCATCCCTCCCGCTCCCAGTATGCTATGGTTTTCAGTAATGCAATAATTAGCATTATTTGGCCTCCTAAGGAGTCATGTTTTATGACTGTAACATCAATAGCTTTAAGAAAATTGTCGTTTCTTGGCACCTATATTTGCTTTTAATAAGTAATCTCTGCAAAGATGCCCATCTCCCCTTTTTGGTGACACTATAACATATGAAACAAGCAACAATGCTAACAAATCTAATTTTGGGGGTGTAAAGCATTTCACTATATGATTTAGAATTTTAAATAACTGCTTGAATACACTAAAAGTGAATGGGAATTTTTTTTAAATGAAGATGTTATAATTTATATCTTTATTGGATACAAAAGAGTAAATAAAGTTATTAAATGTGGCATTTTATACACATTAAGGAGAAATAATACAAGACTGGGGACCAATGAGACTTACAAAAGAACTCTTGTATTTCTTTATCCTACTTTACAAAACACTCATAATTTTGAAAGGTGCAAGTTTCAGATATAGACAGGTACACAAACTTATAAAGATGAGTAAAAATGATCTAAGAGCTTATGGGAACACTGCTTCACAAAATTTTACAGGTGTTATTTAAAAAATGAAATACATATAAAATCCCTGAAACAGCCTTCCCAGTAAGAACTTTGTTGATCAAAAAGAAAGTTGTAAAGTTAGTTTTATCACATAAGTGATTTTACAATCAGTAGAGCTATTTAGAGAATACTCTATTGTATGATACTTTTGAGATTCCAGACATTTCCCTCTGTGAGTTGAAACGAAAGAAAAATATTCTGAAGCTCATACTACAACTTGGTACACTTACAAATGATCGGGACTGCCCTAATAAATTACAAACTTTATTTTCTCCTTATGGACTACAGGTCAAAAGGCAGAAATCTCAAAATTACATAAACTCAAAGAAATAGGGAGGGGGAGAAAAGTATATTTGGTGGAATTAAAACTAAAATATTATAAAGGAATTATTAAAAGTATTAAAAGTATCAAAACATCTTTTGCTATCAGTACTTAATAACTATTTAAAAAAGGAAAACTGATGTGGTTGCACTGTCTGGGTTTAAGAAAATTTTCAATGAAAATTATATCTGATTTTTTTTCTTAGAAAAGCAGCATATATTGTTTTGCCATTACAAAACACCTGAAAACAACAAACCACACTTCTACTGCGACTAAAGCTAATTCAAAGCAGTAAGTTTTTGCATATCTTTATTCATCTTCAAGCGTCTTAGTAGTACCTGCATAAGCCTACGCACACTGCAAATGATTTCTAAATGTATAACCTGAAAACCATTTTGTATATGCCACACTAAATTCAAACTGATATGAGTTGTTTTGAGTCAATGGTTTGCATATGTACATTCAGTAATTTCTTCTTAAAATTTAGAGCACAAACAGTTCTCCAGCTTTCAGATTCATCTTGAGTTATCAAAAAATTCAATGTTTACCTAATTTGCAAGTATTCTTTTTTAAAACTTGCCCATTCCCCATTTATCATCTCTATCAAAAATATCAATGGGTAGGTTGGACGGTGCATTTTAACCAGCTAAAATTCTGTTCCTTCAAGAGGCTACCTGGTTTAACTCCCTGCCTCCAGGCAGGTAGCTGGTTAAACCATCTGGATCGATTGTGGTCTCTTTCTTTTTATAAAAAAGTTCTTCAGGGTAAGACTCCACAATTCACCTACTAATCGAGTTTAAACCAACTGTTCCCTGTTTCTACCTAAACCTCTTCTCCCTTAGTTCTGACATCCGAGGACAAGGAAAATAACTGATTAATGTTCTCATATGAACAGCAGCATTCCTAATGGAAGGCGAGTCTGAGATCTGGGTTTGACAAGCTCTGCCACTTGTCTGCTGCTGTGTAACCTTGGGGCGATTACTTAAGATCTCTCTTCTCTAGTTCTCTCATCTTTATAGTAGGAATTAAGTACCCTTTCTCCCTTACACTACAAGTTCCACGTGGGACAGGACTGTGTTTGACCTGATTATATTTTATCTATCCCAGAGCTTAGTACAGTAATCGGTGCATAGTAAGCGCTCCACAAATACCGCTATTATTACTATTTGAAGGCCGGCCAGTTAAGGTATGCTGCCCTTTCCAGACTAAACAACACAGCATAAACGTATCGAAGAGATTGTAGTTCATTCTCCCTTACGTTTGCAATCCTGCATGAAAGAAGAAACTGAAGAGTTGATCTTTCTTCAAAATAGGAGACGCAAGCTTTGGACCAGAGTCATGGCAATAGAACTTTCCCCAAAAGACTATAAAAATATAGAATGGCATTTCATACCCCATCGAATTATTTTGTAGGTAAAAATTTAACTTGATGGCCTGCTGAACTCAGCCTCCATGTGATATTTGCTTTTAGGGCGCTTGCCTTTCAGAGTCACAGAAGTTTTAATAGCAACTCACATTTCTATCAGCATGTAGCAGCATTTTTGAATACTCACGTTATCTTAACTGATGACATTCACATAAATTAATACAAAGTTCATCCAACATTGGACCTGTAAATTACGTCCATTTCAGGCTAGTACTGATCTTTGAAGCCCATGGGGAAAATCTATATACATCCCCGCTAAACATTTAAAATACTTTCAACTTGCATTATCTCTTTCAACCTATATAAAAATGAAAATGTTGGCCAGGAAAGATGTGCGATGACTTACGGTTGCCAGGAAAAACTGGCTGCAAACACTATGATCAATCTGGTGTGCCCCCAAACTCCCATGAGGATCCTAAGGGCTCAAAGAGAAGAACCAAGCTATACCTTTCAATGAAGACCCACGTCCCTGGGAGTGAGGGTGGGAAAGTGAGTTGATACGGAGAACCGGACATCTTATATCATCACTCCACCCCTTGCAACTCTCAAGAGGTTCGGCCCGGTAAGTGGGGGATAATCAATTTGGGAGAATTGGGGAAAAACTGGGATAGGGACAAAGATTTCAGAGGGTTGGTGAGCCACTTGCAAAAAATGATAATAGTCCCAAACCGTTCCTCCACCGGTTGGCAAATTACTCCTCTAAGGAGTATGGGATGGAAAGTAAATAGTGCTGAGTTCTGGGCAATTTAGACACTTTTAAAGAAAAATAAGAATTATTTCCTAATGCTTTTTTTTTTTTTTGAGTTTTCTGAAACTCTGCTCTGAGACTGAAGCTGGAAACTAAAAAGCAAAACAACAAAAAAAAAGTGCTATACATCTTTCTCAAAATACTTGTTAGTGTTTTAATAGAATGCGCCTTCTGGACAGGGATTGTATCTTTTAACCCTATTGAATTCTCCCAAGTACTTACTGCAGTAGTCTGCACAAAGCAGGCACTCAATAAATACTATTGATTAATAGTATTAAGTCTTCATAGGCATAAGCCTGATTTTTAACCTCAGACTCTTCTCACAGCCTCTAGCCCCCTTAAATAACAATGAATTTAGGTAATAATGAAGTGAAGCCATTCCTTAAGGGTATATGTTAATCTGTATATTAAAAGACCACCTGCCATGTGAAGGGAAGAAGAAAAGTGTTTTTTGTCTACCAGAGAGACAAGTTATATTGCTCTAGGCACTGGGGACTCCTTTGAAACCCTCCGAGTCCTCAAAATATGAATGCTAATAAAAGCCAGAGGCACTCAAATTAAACCACACACCACCTGACTGACAACAGTATAGGGGCACTTTAGAAGTTGAATTCATTACAAGTTGAATCTTACTGTGTTCTTAGTAAAAAATCTCAGCCTTCATTTATGCCAAATATGCGTCACACCATACAACAAAGTGTGGTTCTGAGTGAACAAAAATGTATCTGTCCACTACTTCACAACAATTCCCATCAGGGACGACAAATCGCCAGCAAAGTCTTACCAGTCGTAGTATTTTTTTTGTGTGTGTCAATGAGCCATAAGGATAACTACTAAGAAAATGAATGATGTGATGTCATTATCTGCACTACGAACAATCCAAGCTGTCCTGTTGACTACGGGAGATGTGTATCTTTAGTCTGATTGACATTTATTGTGCCCACTAAGTAATATGGTCAGTTGTATTTGGAGTTATGTTTTTCCCAAGTTAACAAAAATCTGCTAAATAAATATGTACGATTTGATAGGATAGGTAGTACAGCTCAGCAGGAGGAGAGAAAAAATAATCTTTCTTTTAATCCTCAGCAGTACGTCTAATCATTGTACAAAAATAAATGAGGTCCCCCCCCCAAAAAAAAACGGCCACCGTTCCATCAAAAAAGCTGTGACCAGGGCAAACTCAGTCAAGGTTTGGCAAGGAATAGACTAACCAATTAACACAACCACACAAAAAACACAAAAAGGCTAGTTAGCAGAAAGGAATATTTAAAAATAAAGAAAACACTACTTTGGAAAATTTGACACGTGTTTTATGACACTGCCCATATCCCTCCCTTCTAAAGGTTCTAAACAAGTTCAAAGTTATAAGATGTGACACTGAGTTAATGATGCAATTACATGAATAGGAACTTTGTGTGCAACATTACATAATAATGGAGATCGAGAGAAGAGGAGAACTAGAAAAAAGGAGAGAGAAATGGTAGTTCAAACTCTGGGACCACAAACGTCATTAGATTCTGAATCTTTGAGTCAGTTAAAGCTCCGTGAAAACTCCACATTCAAAAATCCCTTAGTTTTGCTTTTTCTGAATGAATAATTATTTGCCATTCAAAAAAAATTTCAATTATAAGAGAGCTCAGAAAATCTACCAGGCATTGTGGAGTTGATTATTTTATAAAACATTGGGGCTTTGAATATTTTGCAATACTTATCATTTTCATAAAAAGAACCACCTTTACATCCTGTGGGATTATTGTAATAATTTTCACCATTGCACTCTAGTTAGGTTTTCGTTACCCCCTCAAACTCATCAATTGCTTTGGTGAATTTCTCTTCAGATTTTTTTCAGGATACATTAATTGTTTTACTTTGCTCCTGACTATGCCTGGTTAAGAAATAATCTTTCCACGAGTCTGAATGTCCTTGCTCTTAAAAATAAACTAATTCTATCTTCCACTCCAGCTTCTTAAAGTGCCATCTCTACACAAATACACTTAGTCAAACTTGAACACATTATTTGGAATGCCCCAAATCTGGACTTTTTGAAAAACCTAGTTCTAAGTGCAAGGCTAAAATAGTTTTTGGGTTAGTTGTCACTGTAGTTTCAAAAGTGGCATATTTCTCCACCCAAATCAGTGGGTGGAGAGACCCTGAATGGAGAGATACACAAATGAACGGAACTGATTGTCTTTGTATAGAAAATTCATTCAACATTATAAAGTTCAAAAGCTCAAAGTACTGCAAGCTTTGTAGGACTTCAGGAATTCAAAGTTTAAGTTCTAAAGCCCACCTTTTATAAGCACTATTAAAATGGTCCCTTTCCTTATGTGTCACTTTTTTCTGATGAGACAAAGGGACGATGCTCTGAAATGTGATCAATTATTTTTAAAAGCCAAGTTCTGTGAGCTTCACATTCCTAATTTTGGTTACAAATGTAAAAAGCCAATAAATCTAAAAACTTAACATTTTTTCATATTTAATTTTAAACATAAAATTACTATCCTAATTAAGAAAAATTTGTCAAGGATATATGTTCTTGATTAATTCCCACCACAATTGATACGTAACTTACAAAAATAATATTTCTTAACCTAAAAAGCAAACGGTTTCAAATAGACCCACGTAATCCCGTCAGTCTTTAATTAGAGCCTATTTAAGTGCTGGTCCCTAAAAGGACAGGCATTTTAATTTCCATGACATATAGAATTACTTTTGGGGTGAGAGTTCTTAGTTAAGAACCCTGACCATTTGGGGGATTCCAAAAGTGCCCTCAGACAGGCAACACAAATGAACAGCTCTTTCTACTGGACTTTCAAAAACACTTTTTAATATCCATTTGAGAAAGATTTTTGAATTTCTGGATACATAAACATCCCCAACCACATGTAATATACATTCAGCAATTTATAATATAAGGATTCTATATTTTCATCTTTCATAGATCAATATATTATATATCCGATATATAATATATGTATATATATATATATATACACGCACACACACAATACATACATACAAGTCAGCAGGATTACAAAGTAATTTGTAAAAAAAAAAAAAAAAGTGGGTCAGTGTTGGTAACAAAATTGGATCATTTTAGTGAACTGATGGACTTTATCAAGCTATATGTGGGGCAACATAAAAATTGAGACCCAAGTGGATTTGGAAGGACCGACTTTAGCACCAAGCTGCACTTGCAAGTGTTCGTATGGCCATTCATTACTTAAAAAGGATTGCAGAGGTTGAGACAAAATACATTTTTAACAACATCCCTGCTACTTTTGAGCAGGAATACTTGCTGATAATACACACTCCACTATATTCAAATATGATAGAGCTTCCTTTTACTGTAATATACAGTAGCTATTTCTTCTGTCCTTTTGGATTTTTTTTTAACGCTATTCTCCTAGAAGAGCAACTAAGACTCTTCCAACAGAAGTGATTTTCTCTCCTTCCCCCTCCTCTCAAGTATGGCTCAGTTTCAAGATTGTTCATTAGGCAGCCACCCACCACCAGTACCGCAATATCTCTAAGGGTCATCATCAATGACAAACATCACATGCAAAATTGAGGACAGCTGGGTGTTTCTGGAAACCATGGTGATCACAAGCACTATCCCCATAAATAGTCCCCCCACTGGCCATACAAAAAAAAAAAAAGGAAAAAAAAGGTTTGTCACAGTTCCAACGCTGCAATTCAACAGTCAAGTTACCCCACGTCAGGCAACCCAGTGAACAAACTAACTTGTGATTTTAAACAACATAACATTAATTCACCCTGAGAATGCAGAGGAAGCATTATAACAAGATATTCGGATGGTACGTTTCCTCCTTTTCTTCACGTTTGTTCTCTTCTGGTTTCCTTCAGCCCACAGAGCGCATGGAGTTGTCTCTAGAGTTTAACGCCGGCATCTTTTTGTTAGTTGATTTAGTTTATGCCACAGTCAGGTATTGGTGATAAAAAAGCCCAAAAAGGCTCGTGGAAAAGAGGCAAGCAGCAATCCACCAGGTCAAAAATGACAGAAGCCCTCGGAAGAGCAGAGGAGTGAAAATGTTCTTTAGGCTGCTCAATGCCACGGTTACTTGTGTTACAGTTACCTTCATTTTTCCATCGGTAGATGGCAATTCAGAGTTAACAGAAGAGGAGTGTGGGTTAACCTCCATTGGCGAGTCAGAGCTAGGCTCAGGATAGATCCCCCAGGAATGATTCCCTGTAAAATCCAAGAGAGTAAATGAAGCATAAATGAAGTACAAATAGTAACAAACTCTAACGCCTGTAAGAACCAGGTGTTATTATCTAAGCTAACACTGCGAATAAATACAAAAAATTTACCAGTCCTCTAAACTGCTTTAAGAGCCAGCCCTCCTCCCAAAAGGAGCACAAGTAGTAAAACTAATTCAATCAGAAGTCTTCACAACTATCCTGGCAAAAATTCTTTTCCTGAGTGAGTAGATATTTACCAGGCCATAACTGAAGGCAGACATGCAATTGAAAAATGTCTAAACTGAAATCTGATCTCATTACAGTAAATCTGGTAAAAACAAATGAAAAAAATCATCCTTTCTTTAGAGCCAAGGTCTGAAATCAAGTCTGATCTTCTACATAGCCCTGTTTCAAAGCAAAGAAACCAAAACATTCAACATCCTTTCTAACAATGAAAACACGTTTCTCTTGAAATTTGAATTTTCAAAAAACAATCTGTACTTTCAAGGCCAGACGTATTTTTCTCTTCACCCTAATATTTTTCATTAGCTTAATCTGTAAATTATAATTTATAATTAAACAATTTTGGGATGCAAACTCCATGCATACATCTAATTGGGGTTAACAGAACTTTTACATTCATCACCACCACCTGTTACATAAAAAAAACCTACTAGGCCCTAGAGGACTAGAGAGAAGTGCAAAATATGAGCCTTTGGGGAGGGATTCACTATCTAGTTGAATCTCCACTATTGAATCCATATGGTCCTGTGGAATATACCTCATTCATAACTTTCTTAGATAAACTATTCCTCTCTACTCTCTCAGATAGACCTATGGAACAAAAAAGAAAGGAGAAGCTATCAACTCAAAGAAGAGACCTGACTTTCTGTAAAAGGCTTTGGGGACTAAGTTTTACTACCTAGGAAAAGGAAAGGAAGGAAAACCAAAATCTCCTTCCTTATATACAAAAAGTGACTAATGAGAAAGATTTAGAGGCCTAAGAATACAGAAACTGGTGTTTCAAGGAACAACCACTGGGATATTTTCCATGTTAACAAAGTACTTCTGTTTCCTCACTATTTTTAGGACTGTAGGCTTCAGCTGAGAAGGGCCCGTGTCATTATGTGAACGTTGCAGCACCCAGACACCGAGCACTTAATAAATGCACTGAATTAATAAAAACATCTGCAGAGGGAACACAAACATTATTGTTCTCATTTGTCATCTCATGCCTACCTAGTGTTTTCAAAAGCAGAGTTGTGTGGAGCAGCATTACCAGAGGTGCCACGTACTGCAGGGCAATTACACAAAGGTAATAAAACACACGCGCCACCTGCAACCAACAAAAGTCCTGAATGACTGAAGATGCAAAAACAAAAACAAAAACAAAAAGAAACCCTTAATACAACTGTCATGTTATGAATGATCACACCAAGCCTTTAAACAGGTTGTCAATTTAACTGAGCTGCTTAAGATAGGTGATTTTTCTGAAAAAATAAAAAAAAGCTGAATGCTAATGTTTCCCCCATGACACCTAAAATATTGCCTTTGGGAAGATCCAACTCTCTGGGACACCGACTGTTAAGAATGCATAAAAAAGAAGAGGTTCTTTTATTTTTTTCTTTTAAAGGGGGACCAAGGTTACCGAAAAATGTTACGCAACTAACAGCTCACCCATTACTTGGAAGGAAGGGTATAGCTTGTCGATGTGTCAGAAATACATTAGACTATTTCTGAAGAGACTATTTTATTTCATCCATGAAAACTAATGCCTCAAAGCAAGTGAACTCCCTCATATGAGTTACAAATACCAAAGTCAAATCTAGTGAATGACAGGATGTGTGGAATTAATACCTGAAAAAAAGGCACCACTACTGCATGAGTAGGGAAAGTGATAGGGATGGAAGGGAGGGAAAGAGGCAGAGGAAGGGGAGGAGACAGAAGAACTACAAGGAGGAGGAGAGAGTAAAAATATGTGGCATTTAGTACGGACGTATAAGTTCCATGTCATCAACGTGGGGCAGGAACTAATCAATGATATCTACTGAGCACTGTGGAGAGCACTGTAGTAAGGGCTTCAGAGAGTACAATCCAATACGGTAAGTAAACACGATCCCTGTCCACAAATTGCTTACAGACTAGAAAAGCCTCGATAGATCTAAGACTCTGATGGCAAAAAAGTACATGGAAAATGAACAGATCTGACCCGGTATCTTAATGGTGTTACCAACCTCTTTCCAATTGAACAACAGTATTTATTGAGCACTTATATGTGCAAAGCACTGTCCTAAGCACATTACAATACAAGCTCAATCAATAGAAGAAGCACTTTAAGTGATTACAAAAAGAGGTTAGTAATTTTTTTTAGGCAGTTGTATAGGGAAGGGCTGGAAAGTACTACACTGGGCTCTTCCAGACAAGGCAGCTGTGCTATTTGGCTGGGGGATACAAAAATTTTATAACCCCTGCCTGAACTTGCTAGCACTTCCATACTTTCTCCCAGCCCTGCCACTACCTGCCCATGTTCCTGGGGAATTGGAAAACTGTCCTGTGGGGGGGATGGACAGAGGACGCGGGAAGGCCAAAGCAGTCTATCAAACAGGCACAACTGGTGAGCTATGGTTCTTCCAGTGGAAAGGTGGGTATGACCTCTACATTATAAGCTCTTTATAGGCAGGGAATGTATCTACCAACTCTCTCATACTGTACTCTCCCACGCACTTAATACAGTGCTCTGCACATACTATACAGTCAATAAATGCCATTCACTGACTGAATGATTAATGTCCGGTGCTAAATGGCCCCCTAATGTCTGTTTTGCTCTTTGGTTCAGCCATTGTTAGACTTATAACAACTACATTTTCCATGAAGACTAATACAGAACTATTTACTCCTGAAAAATCACCTTAAACATGTTCAACTATGCAGATACACACAAAAACACACACAAGAATCCCACTTATTAGTTTCTTTCATATGAATACAACCTTCATTCCAACCTAAAATTTCAGGGTTAGTTATATTTATTTTGCACTATATGTTTAGCCCAGTTTCTAAGTGCTTGGGTAGATTAAAGATAATCAGATCACAGGCAGTTCCTGTCCCACATGGGGCTCCGTCTTGGAAGCATGAACAACAGGTGACTTATCGCCACTTTACTAAGGCACTGAGGAGTTGCCCACTGTCACACTGCAGGATAGTAACAGAGCTGGAATTAGAACCCAGGTCTCCTGACTCCCAGTACTGTACTCTTTCCAGTAGGCTAGGTTGCTTCCTAGCAGCAAATCCAGAACTAGGAATAGAAACCCAACTAGCTATCTTCTCTCTGTTCTGTATCAATCATTCTAATACATTAACTTTAAGAAAAATTTCAAAAATGGTCTACACGCATGACACATAATTTCCTACATTAAAGAGAGGCTAATTAACTGGCCTATATTTATCTTTGTTCCTTGAAACCACATACCATTTTCTGTAGATCGACTGTACTTATCCTTCCAGCTTCCTTCTTCATCTGATCGACACACTTCTGGGCCAAGTTCAGGTAGGCTTGTAGGTGACTGCGCATCATAGCTAACCGCAAAGCGCACAACAGGATGATCAGCCATAGCCGCAGGGTATCAAATGTGGAGTCTGTCATTCTGCAGTTCAAGAGTTGAAACAAAGTTCCCAAAGGTCAAGATGCACTTCAGTGACACCTGAATATTTATCTACTAATTGAATAATCTCTGGACTGTAGTCTTAATTGTAGATTGCTTGTGACAAATAATAAAAACTTCTCTACCTCTTGCTAATGATCTTCTCCGGAAAAGAGAGGGCTGAAAAACATTGAGGGCTGCAGCTAAGAGGGAATCCGGAAGCAATACGCATAGCCTATCATCTTCACTAGGATAAGAAACTTTGGGTCACAGGATCGAAAGGGCAGATCGGCAAAGCACGTTTCCTTCCCTAGCTAAGACAATGCCTAGCGAGAAGGCTAAGTTAGCTCAGAAGCTTTCTTGTATACAACTAATAGAAATAGTACTTACTGAGCCCTTACTATGTGCAGAGCACTGTACTAGATATTGGGAGAGAATACACATTTGGGAATAAGACATGATCCCTGTCACTTAGGAGGGTGCAGTCTAAGAATCCAACCTAAATATCAGTATGTAAAAAACATTCGGATGAAACCTTCCTCTTCAGTTTGATGCTCTACTGAATACACTCCTTAATATACTTATGTAACAAAATCAATAATGAAGTCTATATAGGACTATGCATGGCTTTTCTGTTGGCAACTAAACATTCTTTATTTGTATTTCCTCTCTTGGAATAATGCAACCTAATCACAACAACACTCATATACTCTAAAGAGTCTTACAGGTTTAATTCTACTATATGTACACCTAAGACACTATTTTGGAATGATTTATGACCAGACCATGTACTTTAAGACAGCAGAGAATTAAATTCAACAGAACAATTATTTAAAAAACCATCACAAATTTCAGAACACCATTAAATGCTTCAAGTATATTCTGAATATAAATGTCCCTTACAAATATGTGCCAAGCACTAGACTTTTATTAGGTACAGGCTGTTGCTAAAACCATCAGGGACCAACTTTTGTTCTCTAAACTAAGTTTAACAAGTTAAAGACTAGTAGTAATTTTTCTACAAAGGACAAAGAAAGCATTTCAAACAAAAATATTCCAATGAAGTTGTTCCTTCATACTAGCAAATTCTCTTCAAGTAATTCATGTGGATTTCTGGCCATTTAGGGGTTGAGTCTACACTACAGCCAATTTGAGCCCTTGATTTGCAAATAAAGGATTTACTTTCTATGAACTCCAGTCTACATTACAGGAGAGGAGTCAGCTATTTTTTATGGTATTTGTTAAGTGCTCTCTGTGTGTCAAACACTGTTCTAAGAGCTGGGGTTAGGTACAGGTCAATTAGCTGTTTGGTTTTTCTGTAACTTAGTGCCTGATTAATGGAGACAAGATGCCTGCCTGGTTGCTTTTGCTAGCCAAAATAAGAGCTCCAAAATTCAAACAAACAATTTTGAACTTTACTAAAGAGCTTTGACTACTTAATGGAATTGTCCAGCAGTTGGCAGGGACGTGGAAGGGAGAGGTGGGGCTATTGTATTTGAAGAGTGAACAAAGATGGGAAGTTGAAAAATAGAGGGCTAATGAGGAGAATAAGGGAGCTAAGCTCCCAGCTTCCTGTGGCTCCATTTCTACAATATTGGCCTAAAAATCTTGTTATAACTCTGCAGCAAAACCCGAGAGCCTCTTGTCTATTTTGCCTCCTCCTCTACTGAAACTGGGGAGGAGAGGAGCAAGATCTCAGAATAGCTAATTTAGGAGTTTCAACTTAATGTGGAAGAGCAGGGTCTGGAGCAAGATCAAATTTCAGAGAAAAAAATATAGCTACTATGACTTTCAAACACAGGTGTATTGTCTATATTCCCATACATTTCTGAAGATGAAAACTTTACTAACGTGGCTTCAGTTTTCATTGGAATAAGCTAATCTGAACTGGGTAATATTCACCAGTAATGTGTAATTTGAGGTAAGTATCCAGTCACCCTAAATAAATTAACTTACCTATGTTACAACCTCACTATTGCCTAGGACTAATTAACTTTTGTCTTTATTTTTTTCTATTGCATATGACAAAGGAGACCTTAAAATGTCTATTCTAGATATGTATTATCAATGTCAAATTATTTAACCTAGGAAATGGCCTTAAATGGTGAACAAATGTGTATTTGTTAAACAATCAGAACCAATTTTTTTAAGCTACAGATATACAAAAGAGTTTGCTAGTCTTAAGTCTTAGCTTTGTAAAAAAATGAGAAAATGTGATAAAGAGCAAAGCTCGCTTAATGATTATTAATGATTATTACGTGGGAGAATAGGCCCTTTCGTCAGATTTTCAAGAGTAAAATAGCAGTTTCAATTTTAATATTGTAATCTTCACTATTCATAAACAAAATAACTTATCAGAATAAATCAGTAGTTACTGAAATTTTGAAAAATAACCCCCCCACCAAAAAAAAATTACAACACCAATTCATACTTACAAGGGCACACTTTCTTTACCCAGTGGAGGGTTCATAATGTAGTCCTTGGTGATTGGTTTTACCCACAGTAGAACCATAAGCAAAGGTGCCAAAAAGTTTATATGAAGTAATGTTCTAAAAGTATGCAAAAAGCAAACATGAAAACACTGAAAAGGAAGAGGCACAGCTAGTTATTCTGCAGAAACTGTGGTTATGATGGAAGAGGGAATTCATTATTGGTAATCTGGGTTCTTCAGTTTCAAAACATAATTGTGGAAGTGTAACGGTTCCCTTAACTGAAAGGTGGCAATGAATTTTCTCATGTAGGGAAATCATCTTTATATGCATTTAAATGCTACTAAAAAATGGGCCTCATTGTTCAACAGCAAGTTACATCCATTAAATCGGTAATTCTAAAAAAGCCCATATAACTTCTATATAAGGCAAACAGCCGACAAAAGCCCCTGAAACACTTGAATTGAACCACAATTTCTCCAGTTCTTAATTATCATGTAAAAATGTAAATCACATCATCAGAACCATAAGTGATTCATAAACTTTCATTTCTTCTTGGATCATTAAGACATACCTGAAATTAATTTCTTTCCCTATACAAGTCAGAGGAATTGATTTCACTTCTGACAGGGCAATATTCCCAAAACAGAAAAGTGTTTCAGTTCAGAGCTATGGCTCCTTTGTTAATTCAACTCTGGATGTTTTCCCCATAGGACAAGTGATTGGAAAAGATTTTTTTTATTGAAAGAATACAGGCAACTTTCTTAGAATAGCTGTTTCATTTTACAGGCATTGGAGTCTTTGTGAACAATTTTCAGGGGCTAAAACAGAGAGGTTCAAAAGGATTTATTTTAAAAATAAGTAGCTCAAATACTACTGTGCTTGCAAATGATACTTTTTGGGCAAATCAGACGAGTTAAGAAATCAAGGCCATCTGATGGGGGCTGGGGCGTGGGGGTAAGCGCACAGACATAAAAGTTTGGTTGTAGCCTAGTGATGCAGCAAGTTCTTGTGTCTGCCATGAGGGTGAGTTGAGAGCAGATTCTTTATGCCAGTTACACTACACTCCATCCAAGCCGAGCTAGCTTGCCCACACTCCTGTATCTAGGCAGAGTGCTGCACACAATAGAGTGATAAAAGGCTGCATCAAATTGAAAATACAAAGATAGCGACACCCACCCCCCAAAACAGGATCTGTAGTGACAGGACAATTTTCACTTAAGTAGCCACAAAAATGTCGGGGGGATGCGGGGGGGGGGGGGGGGGAGGGGGGAGGAAATCACTAAATGCCAAATGATTTTCATCTTGCAGGCTGAGTAAACCATTGGGCTCAGTGGAAGAAAGAAGCAGTATTAGGTATGCAGTGTTGCTAGGGAACACTATAGTATCAAGGAGCAGCCCACAGCGGTTTCAGTAGCTTGTGAAGGGCTCCCCTCCACCCACCCTTTTCAGCTTATTTAAATCATAACGCTGGGGTTAGTGGACTGAAGTGTGTGTGTAGAGTGGAGGGGGAGATTCTGGTTTTGTCTTAAAAGAAGCCATTAAAGGGATGAGTGGTGGGAGAAAGGCAGGATGCAGCCAAGAGCATGCTGAGTAAAGGGAGAGAAAAACGGGCAATGTGAAGATGTGGGAGGTGGGAACCGGTACACCCACACACAAAGCATGTGCAGAAAAATGGAGGTGGGAAAACAAAACAAAAGGACTGTCAAAATTCAGCACACGGAAACCTACACAAGGAAGAGATATGAATCAAAACAGCCCTAAAAAGAAGAATGCAAAGATGCCGCATCATTAAATATTAGGTTTTGCAGGGTAGCGATGTCAGGAAAAATGATTATTCAGACGATCCCAATGACTGTAAACAAACATATCAAAAGAAGCATTTTAAACTTGGGCTTCTGTTGCAGAGAACAACTAGTTGGGAACTTGAACCTTTGAGCTGAAGAGGATATAAATCTGCTCTTCCCCAGTGTTTCTATATCAAAGAAATATCTATGCCTATCAGAAAAGGCGACTTAGAGTTTGTTGTAATAAACTGTGAAATATTTGGAGACTCAGTAAAATATTACCACTTTGAAACCTGAAAACTGATTTGGGAAAAAAAACTACATGTCTTATACTGCGATGTTCAGTGCTGGAAAGCAAATATTTATGTTGCATGCAAGGGCAGCAAATTCAAATAAAATAATTGCTGACTTTGCCAATTAATGTCCATAGAATGCACGACAGCAATAACATTAGTAAAAACTGATCAACTATTATTCTGGTAGCTTTTAAATGACATATTTTTAGATTTCCCAATTAGAAAATGAAGCAAACTTATGTCTTCTAATAAAAAATGATGACACACACCTGCAGATTTGGTTATAAAGGCTGTAATGTTATATGATTGTTCAGTTAGTTGTAAGCATTAAAAATACATATGTGTGAGTGTGTGTGTGTGTGTGTATATATATATATGTATATATATAAAAATCAAGCTTTATGTTTTCAACTCAAAATAACTTTTTTCAGCTGTGACTTCTGAATGTTTTAACCTTATTTTTACATACCCTACCATTTTAATATATAATTTCTTAGAGTAAAACCAACTAAATAAAGCTTGCTTAACCAGTAATAGAAACAGGAAGTAAAGTAGGTCAAATAGCTACTCGATTCTTAATTTTCATTACAATGAATTGCATATACCTGCATCAAGATGGAAATACAAATATTTATCTGCATGTGCTTATGTACATTTTCCGCTTACTGTGTTATTTTTTCTGTTGCCAAATTCAGGGCATCCAGATGCATTTGAGCCAGTCGCAAACCAGGGAATGTCAAAAAAGCACCAATAAGTGAACAGAGAATTGCCAGGAAAAATTTGAAGGTTAGTTTAGAGACCGGACCCCTAAAAAAGGAAAGACAAAAATAATATACTTTGCAAGACTTCTGTTCAGTTCTATTTTTCCTTTCCAGTCCCCAATTTCCCTTGTCCACTCCACACTGCCAATCACCGTTAACAAGAATACAAGCAAAAAGATCAAGGTTTCTGAGTATGAACATTTTTCTACCAGATCCTACACTGAAACCTGACAAACCAAAAACTACCAATCATTTATGAAGCTTTTCATTTTCACAAGTGACCTATCACATTCTGATACTTGTCCAAAAAGATGCAAAAAAATGTGGGTAAATTGGTGATTCAAACACTGGAGCAAAAGACCCTTATTTGTTTATAAATTTTTGTGGACATTAATAGAGCAGCCCAAAAAGAACCCAAGCTAAAATAAGAAATAAAGACAAAATCGGATCTAGTTTGATCCTGAAATAAAAAAAAAAGTAGAGCAACAATGACGTCACCAAAACAGTGGCTGTGGTAACCATTAATTTCTTCAGAGTCAGAAAACAAATATACTGAGCGAATCATAATATTTGACTGTTGCATTCTCCAAAATGAAATTTTTTTATTTTTCAAAAACTTACTGGGATTCTAAACCTTGCTTTTCAAGAAACTGCATCGCATTTTCCGAAAAATTTGTAAACCCTGTGAAATATTGAAGGAAAAAAATTGATTATTTTTATCGTAGGGTCAAAACAGAATCTTTGGCAATGAAATGCTAGAAAGCTGAGCATCTTAAATTTTCAAGTGTCTAGCTTAGTTCTTTCATGTGCTAATTAGTATGCCACAATGCAATAAAATTTGGTTATTAACAAGAACAGTCTTTGAAAACATCCCTTTGATATTTGTACATCCCATGAACGTGAATAAAATTTGCATTAATTCTTTAAAAATTTGAGTAATTTTCCAGCATCACAGGGATTCATTTAACTGTATGAGGTTAGGGGAGGATTAGAAAAGGAAAAGGTAAGCAAATAAAATTGACAAAACAAACAAACCACAGTAGGATATTAATCTATTGAGCAATGTGGTGTGCAGTTATTCAGAATGCGCTTCAGATGACACCCCAAAGAGGAGGGAATTAAAACTGAATAAAATTTGGGATTTAACTTAATCTACCTCTAATTGATTAACAGTGGACATGTATCACATACACAGCAATTTTTTTTTAAATAAGTGATATAACTTTTACCTGTTTCAAGTCCAAATTCTAGATAGTTTTCAGTTACAATCAGAATTGCCATGGCTTTGACAAAGAAAAAAAATCCAAAGGTAACACAGACTGATCTTTCACCACCATCTTCTACTTTGAAATAATGTGTAGTTAATGAAAAGAGTACCTTGCTGGGGAAGAAAAAAGTTCAGGAAAAAAAAACTCGGTGGTTGTATAACAAAATTAGCTTTATACCAACTGACAGGCTATTCTGTCATCTGTGGCTTGGTTCTAAAGTATACCTGTGTCCACACAAAAGCCCCTCCAAATGACAGCAATTTGGAAATCACCAAGCTAGAAATCATTCCCCCAGGAACCTGAGCCAAACATGCAAGAATCTGGAAGGATGTTTGATTTAATGTGAGGAGGAAGCACAGTGGCCATGTTCTATTACTCTAGATGTTTTGAATTCTGCTTGCCATCATATCATACTTGAAAGTCACTCTAGTCACTTTCAAGCTTCCAACAGGATCTCAGTGTGATGAACTGTCACTAAAAGAATCCATTTATGAATGGGAGAGGAGGTGCTGACATTTTCACCTTAAGAAAATACACCCTTGCAAATCTTAGCATGATTACTCAATAATTTTATGGTTATTTTCAGAATTTTCAGTAAAGAGGTTACGAGCATACTATAAGATCTTATACATACATAGTTGTGCTCCATATTGCAAAAGGATACCTCAAAAGTAAAGTTTATCTACGAGTGCATGTGTAGCTGAAAAGGCCAGTGCCACGTTGTATAATGCAAAAAGG
The DNA here is from genome assembly GCF_004115215.2 of Ornithorhynchus anatinus. Classification (NCBI taxonomy): domain Eukaryota; kingdom Metazoa; phylum Chordata; class Mammalia; order Monotremata; family Ornithorhynchidae; genus Ornithorhynchus; species Ornithorhynchus anatinus. Next base: position 16,316,412 of record NC_041728.1, on the reverse strand, counting down.
TTGTTCCTTGTTATATCATCACCCCCAGTGTTTCCTACGACTTGGAGCGGTTTTCTCTTTTGCCCCTTTGTCTCTCATAAAAGATGTTTAGATCTAAGGATCAATGTGGGCCTGTAGGCTCAAAGTTGATTGGGAAGTTCAGAAACCAAAATTCTCCATTAAATTCTGGGAAATCAAGCCTTTCCTCTCCTTGCTTCTACATCCTCATCTGATAATGACCCGAATAAGAATGATGATGAACCATTACAGGCTTGCACGTGGAATTAATACGATAAAAACATTTAATATACAACAACCAAACTAAAATAAAATTAATAACCATTCATGTCCCTATTTGTAAACTTATTTAATGTCTTGGAAGAAAAACACTAATTTCAACTTTACCCCCAAATGTCAGAAAAGCCTGTGAATATAGTTACCACTCTGGAAAAGTTATTTACAGTATAGTAACTGATGGAACAAAATGTCTGTGTTATCTTAGAATTAATTCAATTAAAAACATTATTGCAATACATTAAAACTGCATTTCAGTATTGGGGAACTCACTGCATTTACACCTGGAAGAACACGAGACACATTTACCCTCTCCCATACTTACAAATTCAATAAGCCTCCTGTTTATACAGCTGCTGAAATTTTCCAAAGCTATGCCCTCTCATCATGTTTCTAAACTTAACTGTGCATGTAACTGTGGAGTAAATTGAGTGGTTTTTCTATGATATACCAGTTTTTATTCTTAAATACAGGACATTATCATTAGATTTCTTCAAATATATCATAATGTCAAATTCTAAAATAAACAAACTACTTGTTCTACTAACTTTCAAGGTCCAAAAGTGGTTGGAAGAAAAGTAAACACGAACTTGTCTTTCCAGAGCAAGTGTGTTTTCTCAAGAGAATTTCTCAGAGAAAAAAAAAAAATCTGGTTCTGCCCTGAATTCTACAGCATGAGGCAAGCTTTTCCTTAAGACTGGACTGTGCAGAGAAGTTGCCCATTTTCAAAGAACCTCTGGGCTGGTCCCAGGAGCTTGAAAATCACCATGTCTGTCTGACAACCTGCATTTCTGCTTTTCCATTCTAATCTGCACCCAATTCCTTGGGAAGCAGTTACTGATCAGGAAGGCTCTTAGACAAATTAAGAGACAGGCACAAGAGGGCATTCCTATCTGCTCAGTCCTATTCCAACCTATTGGTATTCAACCCTACCATGTTGAATGATGATAAAAAAGTAGGATAAGCAAATATCTTTATTAGGTGGCTAATTAGTCAGGTACCAGTTAGCATCCTTAAGACACTAGGGGGTTCTCTGAAATTTTCAAACTGCTGTCTGGTTTGCCCCAGGCAAACATGGTCCAGGTGCCATTTTGCATTATAAACTCCACACTTTTAAACAATTAGTTTAGTGAAAGCAAGCTTATGTAATTTGACAACATGCATATTTATAATAATAAAATGTGTTAGGATGCTCAAATCACAATACGGGAAGCATACATTTCAATATAACTTGCCTCAATCCATTCCGTTTACCCAAGGCAAAATCTGTATATGAAATTGGAATAGAACTGTATATACTCTTAATGTAAGATTACTAAACTGAGGCTGCTTCCCTAAGGCAGATTAGTTTATGTTTGATGCTTCCTAAGTAATTTTCAACCCAACGCGTTTTAAAAAAGGGAAGGTTTTCTAACTGCTTCCAATGGGAGCTGCTCTCCCATCCCATCCCAGAGCCTCAATAATGACCTGCCTTGTTCCATCTCAGTGGGAAGACCCTCCCAAAGTACAGAAAATTGAGGGGGAAACCATACCTATGGCAGTTACCATGACTGTGACTATAAATATTAGAGGGAGCTGCAAGAAGCTTGAAGCCCTGCTCTTCTAGCCACAGTAATTTAGGGATTTCTTTTTTTTTTTTTTTTTTTTTAAGGATTGACCCCTGCCCTCATTTTATATGGTACTCTTGTGTTCATTCAATAGTATTTATTGAGCGCTTACTATGTGCAGAGCACTGTACTAAGCGCTTGGGATGAACAAGTCGGCAACAGATAGAGACAGTCCCTGCCGTTTGACGGGCTTACAGTCTAATCGGGGGAGACGGACAGACAAGAACAATGGCACTAAACAGCGTCAAGGGGAAGACCATCTCGTAAAAACCGATGGCAACTAAATAGAATCAAGGCGATGTACAATTCATTAACAAAATAAATAGGGTAACGAAAATATATACAGTTGAGCGGACGAGTACAGTGCTGTGGGGATGGGAAGGGAGAGGTGGAGGAGCAGAGGGAAAAGGGGAAAATGAGGCTTTAGCTGCGGAGAGGTAAAGGGGGGATGGCAGAGGGAGTAGAGGGGGAAGAGGAGCTCAGTCTGGGAACGCCTCTTGGAGGAGGTGATTTTTAAGTAGGGTTTTGAAGGGGGAAAGAGAATCAGTTTGGCGGAGGTGAGGAGGGAGGGCGTTCCAGGACCGCGGGAGGACATGACCCAGGGGTCGACGGCGGGATAGGCGAGACCGAGGGACGGTGAGGAGGTGGGCGGCAGAGGAGCGGAGCGTGCGGGGTGGGCGGTAGAAAGAGAGAAGGGAGGAGAGGTAGGAAGGGGCAAGGTGATGGAGAGCCTCGAAGCCTAGAGTGAGGAGTTTTTGTTTGGAGCGGAGGTCGATAGGCAACCACTGGAGTTGTTTAAGAAGGGGAGTGACATGCGCAGATCGTTTCTGCAGGAAGATGAGCCGGGCAGCGGAGTGAAGAATAGACCGGAGCGGGGAGAGAGAGGAGGAAGGGAGTTCAGAGAGAAGGCTGACACAGTAGTCTAGCCGGGATATAATGAGAGCCCGTAATAGTAAGGTAGCCGTTTGGGTGGAGAGGAAAGGGCGGATCTTGGCGATATTGTAGAGGTGAAACCGGCAGGTCTTGGTTCTTAGTTGCATTTTTTTTTCTTATGAGTCTGTCACCAGTCCATTTCCCTTTTATTCTTAAACTGTGGGCTCCTGGAGGGCCAGGGACCCAATCTAATTCTCACATGCACATCCTTTTCCAGAGGATAGTACAGTCCTTTGCATACAGCAAACACTAAATCCTTACAAGAACCCAAGAAATTTAAAACTGTGCTGAAGCATTTACGCCAGACCACCTAGGACCCTGATATTCACTTTTAAAGTCACTTTATTCCCCCCAAACTGACAAAATCATATTTCTATGTTAAGAATAAAATATATAAAATACTAATCTACAAATCCATGAATTTTGCAAAGCTGACATTCATTCCACTACTCAACAAGCCAAGGCCAAGGCCAAGGTTTTATTTTGAATTATGTCTTACAGTTGTCCACTCTCAGGGTCACACTGGGAGAGTTTCCAGGACTCTACCCGTCTTGACTACAGAAGGGAGAGTCAGGGTAGAGTCATATCCATTCCATTCCTAGTGGGCAGTGGCTAGCGAGTGGAAGGCAATCTGGTACAAGTCAAAACTCACCTGTGCTGGGGAGCAGCAGCATGGAAGAGAATCAAGGGCAAAGACTCAAGTTTACTGTGCAGGAGGAGGCATTGGTAAACCAGTTCCATATTTTTACCAAGAAAACTCTAAGGATCCACTACCAGAACAATTGCAGATGGAGGTGGGGCCTTCTGGGAGAGATGTGTCCATGGTGTCGCTATGGGTCGAAGACGACTCGACGGCATAAGACAATGCTTACCGTTATATCCTAGGATTTTTTTTTTCTTTTTTAACTACCTCAACAGCATCTCTTACTAAGTCTCCTGGATCAATCAATAGTATTTATTTAACTTTTAACTGTATTTTTAAGCGTCTCCTACGTGCTTACTGTGTGCAGAGCATTGTACTAAGCACTTGGCAAAGTACAATACAAAAGCTGGTATATACATTCCCTGCCCACAAAGAACTTACAATCTAGAGGGCTAATTCATGTTCCTAGGTTTCCAGTATATATATTTTAAACCCTCTACCCTTAATCCCCAGCACTGTCTACCTAAGAGCTGATTTTGATATCAGTTGGTTTTGATATTTTCTAGGATGAGTCCAAGAATGATCAAGTTCTAAGACGGTCCAGGAACTAACTAAATCCAGAACCATACAAATGATAGGTTTGGAAGGAGGAAAATTTTCAATATTGGAATTTCAATACAATAGAAATGGTAGATATACCCTTAACTAATCACATATTACAAATTTTTGTTTTATGGGATTCATTTTTCTCCACAGTCCAAGATCAATTTGACTGAAAGATACTTATTTCACAGATTTTTTTTTTTAATTGACAATGTCACTTAATCTCTGAACACTAAAGATTGAAAAAGGGTGAAATATTTACCTAATGGAAAGTTCATGGCCCTGAGTGTCACAGAACCTGGATTCTAATCCCAGCTCTGCCACTTGTCTGCTGTTGTGGCCTTGGGCAAGTGACTCATCCTGTCTCTATTTCAGTTTTTTCATCTGTAAATGGGTATTCAATTTCTGTTTTCTTTCCTTAGCCTGTAAGCCCCAAAAGGGGACAGGGACTTTTATCTACTGCAGCAGTTAGTTCAGTGCTTGGCACAATGTAAGCACTTACATATCACAGTTATTTTCATTAAATCCCTCCACATGAAATACCCAGGACTGAAAAATCAGGTTCTAGCACATAGGTACTAAAATTTTCAGTTTTAGAATCTTTTTGGGGGGGAGAAAGTCATTTCTGAATCCTTGTCTATATAAACCTTTAGCATTTTGGAAATGCTCAAAGTAACAAGTCTGAACTAGCAGCAGGTTGCTGAGGGCCAGATCAACTGTTCAGAACAATTGAAAGTGACTCCCTCTATGCTTATCCCATGCCCTGGATCCTTAGTTGGGTCATTCCGAAATTTCCTTCAGGAGATCCTCTTCCCCTCCCCCCACGTCACTAAGGGCAATTCTCCTCCAGGGCTTCTCAGCAGCAAGAAGGAAAGCACTACTAACGATTTGTATGTTTTTTTAAAATTATTTATCATTATAATTACTACTACTAATAGTATTTGTTAAGTGTCTACTATGTGTCAAACACTATTCTAAGTACTGGGGTAGACACAAGTTAATCAGGTTGGACACAATCCCTGTCCCACTGAGACTCACAATTAGAGTAGGAAGGAGAATAGGTACTGAGACCCTATTTATAGTTGAGGAAACTGAGAATCTGTAAACTGAAGTGATTAGCTCAAGGCACACGGCAGGCAAGGGGCAAAGCTGGGATTGGAACTCAGGTCCTCCAACTCCCAGGTCTGTGCTCTTTCCACAAGGTCACGCTGCTCCCCATCGATGTGCTTATATATCAAAGGAAAGGATTTTCCCTCACAAGAAGTTCTTTTGACACTACATAACCCCCTTGCATAAAATAAGAGTTCAAGGAAAGGATATTGATTTCAATGAACATTTTATTTCCTGCCTTCCCTTCAGCAGGGCCAGTAAACCCCGACATGAATGTCAGTGGATAGTATACTAGATCTGGCATACCAGTTTGGAGCACAACAAGCACTTTGGTAAAGGTTGCTGCTTTCATCTCGGCTTCAGTGGCAAGGGTTTAGGTGGTGTCTATTGCTGACAGCTCTTATATTCTCAGGTGGCCTTCATCAATCATGTTGTTCCCTACATATATTTCCCCTGGCTAGCTACATCTTTCTTCTAGTGGCAAGAATACCCCAGCTCTTATTCCGGTTATGAAACAGAGAACTAGAAGCTGCAGATAAGGGACAGCTTCCAAACAGGGGCCAATGCTGTTCCTCTGGAGTTCCTCTTTCTCAGAATGGCCCAGAAGCAGTATGGGTCTGGGAGACAGAGGACCTGGGTTCTAATCCTAGCTCCACCACTTGCTGCTATATGACCCTGGGCTAGTCACTTAACTTTTTGGTGCCTCAGTTACCTCACTGGCAAAATGGGGATTAGGGCTGTGAGGCCCAGGTGGGATGTGGACTATGTCCAACCTGTTTATATTACATCTACCCCTGACACATAGTAAGCACTTAATGAATACCTTAAAAAAAGTGTCTTGAAACAGTGAGGCTAAACCTAGTGAAGGTCTGATCTATAAGATATCTTGGCACTGGTGTAAGCAAATCAACATTTCCAAATGAAAGAGTGTTCTAAAGTTAATGTAACTCATTGTACAAACATTTTCTGCTAAACCAAATACAGGAAATAATTATAACCTAATACACGGATAGTCCATAACTATTCACTGATAGTCATATTACTTCTTTAGGATTACCGAGATTACTTAGCCAATTTTATCTTATGTCTGTTCAAATGAATTGCTTAAGGAGGTAGTTTGAGTTGCCTAACTCTACAAAACAAGAACCCTTTGCAGTTTCTTCTTTGGACCTGTCTGTAAATTCACTTATTCTTTGCCCAAGAAGGAAGATGAAAAAAATCTAAAGCTTTTCTGAAATCTTATAAGAATTTGGAAATATAACTATTCAGTCGTGTCTACTGAGTGCTTCCTAAACACTTAGGAGAAGCAGCATGGTCTAGTGGAAAGAGCACAGGTCTGGGAGTCTGAAGGATCTCAGTTCTAATCCTGACTCTGCCACTTGTGTGCTGTGTGACTTTGGGCACATCACTTAACTTCTCCGCCACAGTTATCTCATCTCTAAAATATGATTAATAATGTTGGTATTTGTTAAGCGCTTACTATGTGCAGAGCACTGTTCTAAGCGCTGGGGGAGATACAGGGTCATCAGGTTGTCCCACATGAGGCTCACAGTTCATCCCCATTTTACAGATGAGGTAACTGAGGCACAGAGAAGTGAAGTGACTTGCCCACAGTCACACAGCTGACAAGTGGCAGAGCCGAGAGTTGAACCTATGACCTCTGACTCCGAAGCCCAGGGTCTTTCCACTGAGCCACGCTGCTTCCCCAATTTAAGACAATGAGTCCCTTGTGGGACATGGGCCGTGCCTAATCTGATTAACTTGTATCTACCCTAGAGATAGTACAGTGCCTGGCACATAGTAAGCACTTAACTAATACTATATAAAAAAAAAAGATACAACAGAATTAGCATATACGTTCCCTGCCCACGACCTTATAGTCTAGAGGGGGACACAAGCATTAATATTAATAAATTTACAGTATATAACTTAAAGACATGGAAGTAAGTGTTGTGGATGAGGTAAATATCAAATGCCTAAAGATAACAGTTCCAAGTGCAAAGATGACGCAGAAGGAAGAGGGAGCCGGTGAAAAGAAGGATCAAACGGGGAAGGCCTCTTGGAGGAGATGTGATCTTAATAAGGCTTTAAAGTTGGAGAGTGGTAGATATGGGAGGGGAAGGGAGTTCCAGGCTAGGGGGAGGACGTGGGAAACTGGTTGGCAGAGAGACACACAAGATAAGGGGACACTGAGTAAGCTAGAGGAGTGAAGTGTGGGGGTTGAACTGCAGTAGGAGATCAGTGAGGTGAGGTGGGGGGGGGGGGGGGGGGCGAGTTGATTAAGTGCTTTAAAGCCAGTGGTAACGAGTTTCTGTTTGATATGACTTGGGTGGGCAACCACTAGAGGTTCATGAGGCATGGGTTGACATGGACTGCGCATTTTTTTTTTTTTTTTGAAAATGATCCGTGAGGCAGAGTGAAGTATGGACTGGAGTGAAGAGAGACAGGAGGCAGGGAGATCAGTGAGAAGGTAGATGTAGTAGCCAAAGAAGGAACTATTCTACTTCTTTTACATTAATGTTACATGCAGCTTGATATCAAGCGCTTAGTACAGAGCTCTGCACATAGTAAACGCTCAATAAATACTATTGAATGAATGTTTATATACTCTGCAGTTTCCACAATTTCAATAAAGCATTTTCAAGGAGATAAAGCAATTATAATCTGAACAAAATGAAATGCACCAATAATATGTTCTGATAATCCTAAACAAAGCACAGGTTCCATACTTCCCGGATTTCTTGCTAAGGAACATGTATTGGCTCATAATTTCACTGTCAATTATGGAGCTCTAGACTTTGGTGAAAAAGGTATTTGAAAGCAAATGCCTTCACAACAAATGGCTAACAGTTATAAAAGACTCCTTCTCTCTTACATTTATCATTTTACAACTTCATTTTAAGTTAGACATTAATGAAGTAGGTCTTTTAGTAAATTTTCATAAATGCACACAGAAAACTACTCAAGCAAACAATCATTTTCTTTTACTCTTAATGATTTTTCCATTCTTAACCTTAACCCCTCAGTACTACCAGCCATGGACCACCTGCTATCAGTGCTAATTCATTTTACTTTGTATTACAAAATTCCAACCTAAGGAACAAAGAAAATGTGAAGATGTAAGGGGAAAGAAAAATTTTATTTTAAAACTCCTACATGAGATAGATTTTATAGAGTTCTGCTTCAAAAATACTGACTTTTGTGCTATCAGGTTGAGGTTGTAATTCTTACACGCATATAAATTGAAGAGTAATAGGAAAAAACTATTTGGGTTGGGAGGAATGAAAGGAGCAACTGGCCAAAAAAAAAAAGAGAAAAATATTGCACATTACAGATTTTCAACATGCAATGAGTCCTTATAGAAGGGGGCTTTCTACCACAAAAGTGATGTCTACTACGTAATTCCCCAAGGCACCTTAATAAAGCACCTCAAACACTGAATTGCCCAATGAGTGCTACTGACTGATAAAGTACTGTAAATATATTAACAGTGCACCCCATAGTTAGTTATTGAGAGGATTCCTTTAGGTAATATGATATGTGGCACCAGAGTTTCTGTTTTCCACACAGTATCTCACATAACATTTCAATTAAGCAGGTGCATAAATCTAACTGTCAGCTTTTGGATATTACTACCAGAGATATATGCAATTACTACCAATCTACAGATGAAATTTTCCTTCCCAGGTCACATACTTTATGACAAACAGTAGACATTTTAAATTTATTGAAGAACAAACTTGATTAATACCCAATTCTCATTTTAAGAAGTCATATCTTTTCCCCAAAACATATGATGTATTTTTGACTCAAGCTGCTTATATCCTGCCCCTAATTAGTTCCCAAAATATTCTTGATCTACCCTTTCCTAGAAAAAAAATAACAATACCTGCTTCAAAAAGAAATATTTTGTGCAGTACTGTATAGATTTGATGGATCTTAACGTTACAGTGACTAAAGAAGTTGACATAAAATTCTATATCTTCTCTGCAAGCTGATCACCTTCTCCTTTAATAGATTTTCAGGCAAGCAAGTTTTTTTCTAGGATAAAGCAATGAAACATCTCATTTTGTGATGATTGCCAAAACAATTTTGCATATATTATTACTATGCATGACAATAAGCTACCCAAAGTTGTAATTCAAGTGGTAGTTGTTTTTCATTCTCAAAACATCTCAACTTTCTGAATCCGTTTCCTAAAGAAAAGGCAATGGTGCACAACTAAACCATGCATTAATTTTTTAAAAATCAATTCTCTATCTCAAAATCCTTAATATGAGCCTATCAAATTTTCAACTATGCCAACTACAATTTTTACATAATCCTTAAATACCTTGGCATTATTGAGATCCCTACTTCAAAATATTATTTTTCCCACATCTCAAATGGATGTGGGAAACCTGAACATATTTTGGAAGTTCCTTCAAAATAACACATATTTAACCAGAACCTAAATAAGGTAGACCTTTGCAATCACTAAAATCAGTTATATTTGAAAGGACAAAAATACCTAAGATACTTTTTCCTGGGCAATGACTTCAGAAGCACAAAATAAAAATTCTGGAAAATAATTTTAAAAAATTAAGTCAATAACTCTGATAGACAGGGAACTTGTGTCTGATTTGGTTACTATGCTAAGTCAAAACTATTCTAGTCCCTTATAAATTAACAAGTATGCAAGAGTAAGGCTGCCTAGCCTAAGAGAATTCCCCAGCTGGTCTCTGCCCTGAAACCTGAGTAATTTAGCAGCATTCATGATACATACACTAAAAAGGCTTGAAAACAATGCAAGCTTTGAAGGAATGTATGTTGTGTACTGGTTTCCAAAACAAAACAACTACAGTACCTTAACTCTGATTCAACAGCTTTGATTCTTTAGCTCTGATTCATTGGAAGGCTTGATAGGATAGGCCTGTCTATTTGAGGGGTTTGTATATATTTTCACTTAAAAATAACTAGAACCTTTCCACAAAGTGAATCCATAATTTCACTAACATCTATAGAACTCAAAGACTAATTAATTACATTTGTTCACTGTAGTTAAAAACTTTTTTTATAGTAACAACTGCCTTCACTGATCCTCAAGCTAAACATCTACAAATAGGGCTACATTATAAACATGTGAAGTGTTTAGAACTCTGGTATTCATTTAATCTAAACTGTCTACTCTTTGAAAGATTCTTTGTACAAAATTCTCAGGTCAGATAAATGAGTTTGCAAACTTTTCCCAAATGCTGTTTTTCAAAGAAGCCAACAAAAATTATAACGCTTTGCATCTCAACTCACTAGTTTCGAGTTATACCAGCGCTGTGGTGATGTGACTATTGAGTCAATTCTTTTAGCAAATACAACACAACTACGAAGAAGCTTTCAGTGCAACACTTTTCTTCTCACTAAAACTCCTGTCACTGGTCCAAGGTTTATACCTGGACTATAGTTTGAAATAAAGTTATCTTTAAAATATTTGCTGGCAAACACTAGTAAAGCCATTGGATATTATTCTTCAAGTCTCACTCTCAACCATTAGATTGCAAGTTCTTTGAAGGTCAAACCATGACTTTTACTTTACTGAATGCTCCTAAAGCACCTACAGTGCTCTCTGTATAGCAGATGCTGTGCATGATGACAGTGACACACAAAACATTTTTTGACAAAAAAAAAAAAAAATACAGAAAATGACTTTTGCTCTTTCCCACCTGCTTATATCTTCACAAAGCATACAATCTTTAAAGAAACCCACACAACTTCATGGAAGTGGCTGGCTCGGCCTTTGAGGGGCAATTGGCTGCACGGGGGGAATTGGGGAAGGGTTAGGGTTAGTAAGACTTTACTTTCTGCCACCTCTATCACTTTCTCCCCCCCCCATCACTAGGTGCTCTTCCTCCATCTCATCAATTGATCAATTATATTTATTGAGCACTCACTGTGTGCAGAGCACTCCACTAAAGGCTTGGGAGAGTACAATATAAGGGAGTCGGTAAATATGTTCCCTTTCCACAACAGATATCTCATGTTGTGCAATGTCTTAAACCAAGAGGAAATGACAAGAATTCAAAATTATGAGAATTAAAAGCATGCCTGAGTACTGAAGATGGCTAAGACTAGGAAAAAAGCCATCCCTTCGCACCTTATCCAAACACCTGCCCCCTCCCTAATCACCATCTTCAATTGTTCACTCTCCAATGGCTTCTTCCCCATTGCTTTCAAAATGCCCATCTCCCCATCCTAAAAAAGCCCTCTCAATACCACAGCTCCCTCCAGTTATTGCCCCATCTCTCCCCTCCTATTCCTCTCCAAACTCCTTCAGCGAGCTGTCTATACCCACCATCTCAAGTTCCTCTCCTCCAATTCTCTCCCTGACACCCTTCAATCTGGCTCCCGTCCCCTTCACTCTAGAGAAATAGTCCTCTCAAAGGTCACAAATGCTCTTCTTGCCAAGTCCAAGCACTTAGTACAGTGCTCTACACGAAGCGCTCTGTACACAGTAAGCGCTCAATAAATACGATCGACTGAGTGTGGTTGGAGAACAAGGGCTGGGGTTGAAGGAGAGACCATGCTGAGGACTGGAATGTTGGCAAACTTGGATGAGATTGATACTAAGAACCAAGAGAAATGTTTAAGACAGATGGAAAGAGTTCTAGGGCTAAGGAAGAGACAGCTTCTCCTTATTTATGATGTCTTCCATCAATTTGCCTTCTGATCATTCTAGGCATGCTCATTTGATCTCAAAATGTTAAATCAAGAGTATTTATTGAGTGCTTACTATGTGCGCTGTAAGCGTTTGGAAGAGTGTAACATAACAGAGTTGGTTACACTGTTCCCTGCCCACAATGAGTTTACAGCCCAGAAGGGGAGACAGACAATAATATAAATAAATTATGGCTACGTGTTTAAGTCCTGTGGCACTGAGGGAGGGATGAATAAAGGGTGTAAATCCAAGTGCAAGGATGACATAGGAAACACTACGAGAAGAGGAAATGAGGGCTTAGTCAGAGAAGACCTCTTGGAGGTATGCTTTTATAAAGGCTTTGAAGGTGGGGAGTGTGATTGACTGCTGGATGTAAAGAAGGAGGCTGTTCCAGGCCAGAGGCAGGCTGGCGGTGAGAAAGATGAGATCGAGTTACAGTGAGTAGGCTGGCATTAGAGGAGCAGGGTGTGCGGGCTGGGTTGTAGTAGGAAATCAGGGAGGAAAGGTAGCCTGGCGGGGGGGAGAGGGGGGGTGATTGAGTGCCTTAAAACTAAGGGGAAAGGAGTTTCTGGTTGATGCAGAAGTGGATGGGCAACCACTGGAGGTTCTTGAGAAGGAGGGAGACACTGACTGAGCGTTTCTGTAAAAAAATGATCCAGGTAGCAGAGTGAAGTATGGACTAGAGTTGGGAGAGATAGAGGGCAGGGAGGTTAGAAGGAAGGCTGATGCAGTAATCAAGGCAGGTGAGTAATTAAACTTACCCAAATCCCAACAGAGAATATTCACTAATGCTTGACCACGGGAGGGCACAGAGTCCTTTCTCCCCTTTATGATTACCATTATATTCACCAGTTCTGAATGTGATCTTCCAAACATTTTAGGTAAAAATTGGTAGAAAATTAATGATGCTTTTTTCACCTCTAAATGAACTGAATTGTTTAAGTTACATATCATCAATTGAGGTTTCTCCAAGAGGGAGAATTCTACTAGTAATGACTGCAGAGGTATTCCGATTCAGCTGACTTATGTGCTTTTTTTGGAATTAAGTAGGGCTATTGTCCTATGTAATCAATGGAGACATGTGTTTGACTAATAAGCAGTCACAGACAATAAGAACATGAACAGAAGCCAGGCAGAGGTCACTCCAGCTAGACTCTCTGAGCACAGGGTACGAAAGGCACCCCAGAGATAATATCTGAGATTGAAAGATGGGTCATCAATGGGACTAAATGTCGGTATTCGCCCATATTGGTTGGATCATCTGGCATGTTAAGTAATCCCAGTCTTCTGCATAACTAAACCAGGCTACAGCAAGAGGGAGGAGATATTTTTCCCAATCCATGAATTATATGAAAAATTTGCACTCTGGTATGTAAGCACCACTGCATTTTCTCAGCACCCCCACCTTCTGCAAAGGGACAGAGTTGGGGGGGGGGGGGGGGTTGGGGAGGAGACGGGGGAGAATAGGTAGTATTCTAAGCCCATCAGCAAATTCTACCTCCTGTGATGGAGAGACAGCAAGCTACTGGAACCCTGCAGGGATAGCATTGTTTGGAGACTTTCCCGAAATCTCTGCTTAAGACTAAGCTAAACCAATTCAATGTTGAAGACTGCGTGGAATCTTTGCTCTCATATTCTTAGGCGGTGCTGACAGTGGGGTGAGAGGTGAAATGCACTCATATGATCAATAATTTGACTTGCCATTAACATAGGAATTTTTTCAGTCTTTCCCAACAGGTATCAAGGACAATATCATGATCTAAAATGAAGCTGCACACAGTTAAAGGTTATACTTTTTATACACAAATGTTATGAATATTGTTTTCCTGGCAAAATACCCCGTGAGCAAAATGGAAAACAACTTGAAAACCTTTCGTTGTAATTTAAATCGGTCTGAAATAATTAAAAACAAACTCAAATTGATGAAAAGCTACACTTTTGATCTTAGCAGGGCAGTGTTCACTATCAAGCCAAATGTCTGCTTGCCTTTATGTCAATTATCCTATTCTTTTGACGACTGATTTTAATAGTAATTTAGCATTACATGATGATCTATCTTACTTTTAAAGCAGCTCCTTCAAACCTCTAAGTTTCAGTGTTTTAATTCAATCTGTTATCACTGCAATAAACAAAAAAGGATTATGTTCTATCAACTTACTCCACGTATTTTTAATGACTTGAGCTCCCTGTTTTTTCAAGATCCTGTCTGATAAGATTTGGTTTAGTCCAAGACATTCTGAATTTTATCAGAAAGACCATGACGAAATTTTTTTGGTGTTTTTTTCTTCCTGATTATAACTCATGAATACTCATGCTACTGCACAGTCCCATAACAGCTGAATTAAGCACAATTTTAAAACAAAAGAGCTAATAATTCTAACTCAGAAAATATCATCATGTCTCTCAAACAAGCCTACCACCAAAGTTATTTCCACATTGTTCCTTTATAATTGAGAATTTGTGATGGTAAAATGAAAATATAAGTTAATAAAGCATTATGTGAAATGAAAATGTTTAGTGAAGGATACACCGCAAAAGCCAAAACAAGCAGGCACCAGACTATGCTGATATTCATTTCTTGGGAGGGTTTCATGAAACTGTAGTAGACTTCAGTTACTAAATACACCATTGTAGCTGCCACTGTGAAATCCACCAGCCACTGATATTCAGGGAAATAATGCAATGCTGAAAAATAAAGATTTCAAGTAAAAATGTTTAAACTTTCATGAATAGCCGATAAGAATTAACCCAAAATAAACTCAGAACGAGTCAGACTCAGAACTGTTTGCTGACTTGCAATATTTTTATTAATATACTTTAAAAAATCTGATAACGTTTAAGGAATCTTGGCCCTCAAAAATTCAATGTGCTCAAATGTTAAGACTTCATGAATTAAACGATCCAAAGAAATCTGAACTTATTACCTGCAACAGAATTGATGTTAAAAGATGTAAGATTTAAATAAGTGATGTTTTCTGAATGATTAGCTGCTTTGAAAAAATTCTAATTTTGCTACTTAAAACAACTCTCACCTGAGGTATCTTTTTGGTAACTACAACCAATGCCAGATACACAATAGGTTTTATCTTACCGCTTACTTCAGAGAAAGAGAAAAGGGGCTTAGTCCGCTTTACATCAAATCATTAACCTGGTTAATAGAAAAATAGCTGCGCCATGTATTTCTGCAGGCTACAATTTAAAATGAATGTAAGATTATTTTCCTGGCAGTAGTAGACTCCTATTCAAACTGAGAAGTCCTTTTGTATTTTGCCTTCAGCCAAGTCCTTTTTCTGAAACCCACCCCTCCTCAAGTCCCTTCATCACAATCACTTGAATGTGAACAAGACTTCTTTCACCGATTCACTTGATATTTCCATGTCCATTAACATGACTTTTTACAAATTGGTGAAGTGGTTAGTCACACTTACTCGACCCCTAACTGAAGTCAGGGGTTCAGATTCTGGTAGGAAATTGAGATCCCAAACCAGTACAGCAGTCAGAGGAAAAAGGAGGAGACTCTCATTAGCAGACAGTTATGTGTGTGTGTGTGTGGTTTTTGTTTTTTTTTTCTTTTTGTGTGTGCGTTTGGGGAGAAAGGGGGGTGCGGTGCCCTTGTTGGGTCTTCTGCCCGACACACATTCTGAAGCTTCCCACAAGATCACAATAATTACTTCTACAGAACAACATCACTAACAGAATGGTGTAGAAGGTTAAATATGATAAACAACTACATTCTAACCCCTAGGGCAAATATAATGCCTCATCTTAAATTTCAATGTTTAGAAAAACATCAGTCCTGAGACTGAACAGGACTGAAAAGGGTGAGTTATATTGGCAATTAAGATTTTTTTTTTTCAAACAAAAAGTGCTATCACTTTTGAACTAAACAGATAGATGCTGCTGAAACATGAAAAAAAAACTATTCAAATGGAAAATTAACTACATTTTAATGCAAACTGCCTTTTTTTTGCTGCAGGGTGAGGGGGGAAAGAGAGGGATAAAGCCACAATGAAGTCTACAAGTTCTAAGGATCAATCACTTTTTGAGACAAACTCTTGGTGTCCTTTGACATTCCCCTCAACACATAGTAGGTGTTCAATTAATATTGTTGAAAGAATGAGTTATCTTCTGTCAACCCCTCAGGTTTCACCTCACCAAATTTTCCTTTTATCCTTCTTTGTGTGTATGCAAAAATCAACTTTCAAACACTGTCAAAATAATAATTTGAAACAGGCAAATCTATTATTACTACCACCAAAAATACTACATCTCTTGAATCTTATTATATTGCAATTTTACAACTTGCTACTTAATGATACTACTATTCCCTTGGGTTTGTATTGCACCTTTAAGAGCTACAAATGTTTTCATAGACATAAATTCCTGAACTTAAACTCCCAACATCTCTGTGAGGCAAGGGTGAGGGGAGAAAGACCGGAGGAGCTTCATTTTTAGGTGGAGAAACTCAGGCTTGAAAAGGATAAATGTCTTGCTCAGAGTCACCAGTCTGTGAGAGTGAACCTGGGATCAGAAACCTGTGCTTTCTGAGGGGTCATGCCATTAAATCATTTTGCTCTCTTTAAAAAAATGACCACCACAAAAATATGTGAGATAGAGTACGGATAATTCGACACACACAAAAATTCAGTAACAAATATATTTATGTACATGAACAACTGGGTTTGTAAAAAGATGACTATCCTCAGAAACAAAAAGGGCGGTGGGGGGGAGGTTCTTATTGCGGCCTCAAATGACAGACAATTATTTTTATGGCTCTGGGTATGTTTGTGGTCCTAAGTGGTGAAGCAAAGAGAACAGAGGACCAACTTGGCCTAGTGGGAGGAGCACAGCCCTGGGAGTCTGAGTTCTAACCCAGGACCTGTTACTTGCCTACTAGGTGAGTTTAGGCAATCATCTAACTTTTCCTCTTCAGTAAAATGAGGGTTCAATTCCTATTTTCCCTCTTACTTAGACTGAGTGTCCCATGTGGGACAGGGACTGTGTCTGACCTGATCATCTTATATCCACCCAAGTGTTGATTATGGTGCTTGGCACATAGTAAGTGCTTAATAAATACCACAATTATTATTATAACTAGAGATAATTACATGAAAATTGGAATTTTTCAATGAATTTACAAGGACTACCTATACGTCCTGATATCAATCCCCAGTAATAATTCAAAATACAGCATTTTTAACTACATTTTATTCATTTGCAACTAAGCTTAACCATTCACAGAAATCTGCCTTACCCAAAGTGTCCACTTCAGTAACTGACTTGGTTTCCAGATGAAGATCAATGTCCTTTGGAACGGTAAGAGGTTTATTTTCAATATGACCATTATATTTCCTATAGAAAGTAAGATATATGATTTATATAAAAGGGGTAACACTCAGATTTAGCCAAACTAATCTAAAATATGGGTTTCTTTTTTACTTGAAAGAAAACAAGTTCAGGATTTTGGAGAGGTGTGAAGTTGTTTTCATACCAATATGAGTCTTGAGAAGCAGTTAAAAAGATTCAGCAAAATTATCTACCAAATTTTATTATTAGAGGATATCAATTACCTGGGAAAATAAACCAATAGTACAGGAAAGAGATGTTCCTAAAGGGAGCAAATATTTGGTTCCTAGCATTGATTAGTATGTGAATAGCTTAAAAAACAAACCCCCTACTGTTAGAATAGGATTCAAAGACAATCCAAGGACGCCTTCAAATGAAACTGTTGACATGGAAACTTTATTCAATCAGGAAATGAAAAAGGAATGAATGAGGAGAAAGTTGTGTTCAAGATTTAAAACTGGGGCTCTCCAATAAAAACTAGGTTTCTACGTGCATCAAGAATTTAACAAGCAAAAACTACAATAAAAAGTAAAGAAACTTCAAAATTGGTCAAGGTTACAGCATCTTTTGGGTGAGAAAGGGGAAGGAACTGTTTCTCCAAGGGCACTTTCACTGTGTGGTCTCCTGATATATAAAAATATGTATCAGGTATATTCTATCATACATAAAGGACTAAGGTGAGAATACTTAAAATACCTGAAAATGTTTCACTTATTCTTATTTAATAAAAATAAAATTGAGGAGGCAAAGCCCAAACTTATTAAATGTTTACTTTTTGGAAAAAAGGTTACATTTCAACAAATGTGACTGCTGCAGCACAAAAATATATTAAAATAATGTAAGCATTTCATTGCGTTACAAATAAAATTATCGTACATACTGCTTTACTGGAGATAAATTATTGTACCCAATGCTTTATCTCCACCACATAAGAAATGTAAGAAATGAATTAGTCTGAAATCAAAGACCTAAAAAGTAAAAAGTTTTAAAAGTTGGCCAAAAACTATGGCTCTACAGATGAAACAGCCTGAAAATGCAGAGCATATGTAATATTTTTCAGCTTAGTTCTTTTACTCTGCCAATTAGTATGTATCACAATTTCTACTTTTATATTCAATTCTACCCCTCAGAGAAAATTATTTTTACCAAATTGCAGCAAATTATGTCAAACGCAGATACAGCATTTACCTATCTTTTCTGCTCTTTCCTTTTTGCTGTTTTCCTGCAAGAATTCTTAATTCGTCTTCTGTAGGATGCTGATACCATCTTAAACTGTGAAGAGAAATCCATTTAAAATTAATTAGCCAAGAAAATTAAAACACCCAAGCATATTTACTGTAAATACCATAATGGTCCATTTATTCTTGTTATTTTCCTCATTTAAGTTGTACCTACCTAAAGCAAATTTTCTGCATCAAGAGTAAGAACAAAGCCCCGCCTTAAGTAGACTGATTAAGATAATATGGGTGAGTATCACATTGATAAGTGAAATCTACAAATCCTTTTAAAACCTTACTTTGAACATTATTTTCAACCTCCTGCCTTCCAACATATCTTGGACCAGAACTATTAAAAAGTAGGAAAACTGGAAAAAGTTTCACTGTCCTGAGAAGTACTTAATGGGGGTACAAAAGACCTAAAAGCTAAGACAGGGTGGACGAAGACCAAAAGACCTAGAGAAGCTTATGACTAGTTAAGTCGATGAATAATTCAGTTTCCCTGTATTTGATTTAGACTGTCCTTCCCTCAGAGTCCTTAAACTAGTAACTCTCTTCTGGAATCCTAAAGTCACTGGTCTGGATAAGCTCTCCACCAAATTAAAGGAGCTATTCATTAGAAAGTGTCTAAATTCCCTTACGAGTTTGTCTGTCCATAATGCCAAAATGAACTTGTTCATTAGCATTTGAGAGAAGTGCCACAGACCTAGCCTTAAAATGAGTTGATCATTTAAGGTTGTCTACCCTTGCCAAACCTATCACAGGATTGATTAATCTTCCCCAAGAAAGTAGTTCTCGCTACAGTGGCCCTGTGCGAGGTTCGTACTTTGCTGCTATCCCCTTTCAAACATGTAGTCCATTAAGGGTGCCATCAGAAGCACGACCATGCTGATGCTCCAAAAAGACACAATGCCATATCTGGAACTAAAATTCACCCAATGATTTAGAAGCAGTGTAACTGTCTTAACTCTTTTTAATAAAACCAACAAAATAGTTCTTAGAAGGACCCTAACTAGACCAACTAAACTGAGGGTAGGACAATAATGGCTTAATTTCTGTCGACAAACTGCAAAAGAATCTGTACCAAAGGCCCCATTGGAAAACTGTTTAAAAAAAACAACAACAGCAACCCAAGAGAATTTAAAAAAATATTTTTCCATAGGCAAATTTATATTTAAATGCAATCACTACGCTTCAGTCCATTATACTAAGTCCATAATACATTACTGAGTGCTCTTGCACTTGGATTTGCTCCCTTTTGTCACCCTTCCCTCAACCCCACAACACTTATGTATTATATCCGTAATTTTTAAAATTTATATTAATATCTGTCTCCCCTTCTAGACAGTAAACTCATTGTGGGCAGGGAGGAGGTCTACCAACTTTGTTATATTGTACTCTCAAATCAATCGGATTTATTAAGTACTTCCTGGGCACAGAGCACTGTCCTGAGAGTGTGGGAGAGTATAACACAACATAGCAGACACATTCCCTGCCCGCAGTGAGCTTACAGTCTAGGGGACAGAGTTTACTCTCCTGAGCACTTACTACAGTGTGCTTCACACATTAAGCGCTCAATAAATACATCTGATTGATCAATTGCAAAGGCACCTGTATTGACCATTTGAGAGAAGACTGACATGGGACATGCCTCCTCTCCTCAAGGGGTTTACAAATTAATGAGGAAGCCAGACCAAAATTACTTATAGTGAAAGCATGAGGAAGAACTAGAAGCCGAGGGAATTGAAATAATTATCATTAAGATTTAAGGGGCCAATTGATCAACTCTGGACACTTGATGAATCACTCGACAAATCTGTTGGAAGCCTTACTGCTCTACTTTAGACATTTCCTGGAGAGGTAAAGAAAAGGTAGCTGGCCCAAGGAGAACAGGGACTCCAAAAAGTAAGAATTTGATCATAGGCTTCACATACTGCGCATGTGAATAGTAGGTTTCACCTGCAGGAAACACTCTTGGGGTCAGGCAACATGCAGGGAAAGAGGCTAAGGAGTTCTGGAGGTTGGGTGTTCATTCCCTTCTTTATCAGATAGGTGATAAGTCTACTACGCATCTGAATAGATTTTTGCATGGGGGTCAAGTGAGGAATTTGAGGCAAACGGAGGGCTTGGGAAAACTGAGCAATGCAGGAGATTTAGGTGTACACTGGCACCCTTCAGCAAATATAGCAAGACCAATAACGTGGCGAACAAGCAGTTCCTTCCCCTTTCCCCATGCAAAATCCACTATTCAAATGTACAAAGTGCAACCTATCACTTACCTCTCCATGAAAAGAGGAGCCAATCATAAGAAGCCTCAAAACAAAAAGGAATGTTTAATTATAACAAAAAACACACAATTCTAAAGCAAAGGCTTTAAAAAAAAAAGACGGGCAGGAGTGGTGAAAAACCACAGTGATTTTGCATAAGGACCAGGAATTCTCTTCTGCTAAAGAAACAAGTAAATGCCAAATTGGCCACCCTCACCCAAAGCCCCTCCAGTATGCAATCAGGTGAGGGACGGATGAATAGAAGCAGGGGTCCCCACAAGTCCTCTTAGAAACTGGGGGAGCCTACCTTCCTTCCTGGCTTCAATCGGCTGCAGTCTCCTGCCTGGGAGAAGTACAAATGAGGCTCTCTGGCTGCCTAACATTTTCTAAATAAAATGTTCGATTACATCTGCGATGGGAAACTACAGAAAGAAGAAAGTGGGAAAGCTTTCCAGAAGGCCACCTGGAAAGAACCCAAAAGAAAATCTAACATTTTTTATACTATACCATTAGTATTCTGCACCCACAGATGATGGAAATAGGATGGGTAGTCTTTGGAAAAATAGAGGTCACATTTCTTAAGTTTCCTGCGAGGCTAACCCACTTCTCGGGAATCTAAGACTGCTGTAAGCAAATTTCTTTAGGTTTCTTCACTACAGAAACTTTTGAAAGGCAGGTGTCCTCCCCTTCATATCCTCTTTCTTTTCTTCCTCCTCCCAGGTTTCTCACTGGAACTTCCTTCTGGGCTGCCTCCTAGCCATCACTGTAAGCTGATGTAGGGGTGGCTCAGTGGAAAGAGCACGGGAGTGGAGTTAGAGATCATGGGCTCAAATCCCTGCTGGGCCACTTGTCAGCTGTGGGACTGTGGGCAAGTCACTTAACTTCTCTGTGCCTCAGTTACTTCATCTGTAAAATGGGGGTGAAGACTGTGAGCCCCACGTGGGATAACCTGATTACCCTGTATCTACCCCAGTGCTTAGAAGAGTGCTCTGCACATAGTAAACGCTTGGCAAGTCACTTCACTTCTCAGTGCCTCAGTTCCCTCATCTGTAAAATGGGGATGAAGACTGTGAGCCTCCCGTGGGAAAACCTGATTACCCTGCATCTCCCCCAGCCGCTTAGAACAGTGCTCGGCACATAGTAAGCGCTTAACAAATACCAACATTATTATTATTGTATTTTACACTCCCAAGCGCTTAGTAAAGTGCTCTGCACACAGGAAATACTCAATAAATACCACTGACTGATTGCCTCTACCACTGTGTTTTGTGACAGGGTTTATCTGCTTTAAAATGATAGCTGAATCAATTGGGGTAATCAAAGCCACTGACTGTAAAACAACCAGCATTCTCCTAAAGCAGCAATGATGTCATTTTTTATAAAATCATAAAGGGTATAATTTTCATGGTTTTCTATAAAGATGGTCAATGATCTATGTGGTACTGGAGACAGAGAGGCTTAGTAGAAAGAGACCAGAAACCCAAATTCCAGACCCAGCTCTTCCGACTGGCCCGCTGAACAACTTCTTTGGGCCTCCATTTCCTCAACCGTCTCTCTTGCTTTTTAGACTGTGACTATGAAGTGTCTACCCAACACTCAGAATGTAGTAAACGCTGAAGATATACCATCATGATAAATTCAGATGCAGATTTACAGACCTTACATGAGACAACGAGCTAAATTCAAGGCAAATGACGATGGTGGGCTAGTATATTTCACTAAGGCTAGTATAGTCCATTCAATGAATTCTTGTCCTTCCTGTACCACTACATGAAGTACCACTTGAGACCAATGGTGCCCCATCACTTCACAACTCAGCTTTATTTCTTCTCCCTCCCTCCACCCAAAGGAATGCATTGAAATGTGGTGATTAAATGCATGCTCAAATAATTAACTTCATTAAATGAGCCCGGCCACACAAGGGTTTTTGCCTGTCCACATTCCTGGATCCCCACGGTGAGAGACTTCTCTCAAAGGGCCCACACTCCGAAAGCATTGACATTTCCAATTTCCCACCACCCTAGTAGAAACAACGGATGAAAATCAATTTTTAATTCAGGAAATGAACAAACAGAATTCAAATAATTAATGAAACCACCTCGCTTCTCAGTGCCCAAGACCTCTTTAGAACGGCTTGGGCACTCTTCAGTATGCTCACACTGGGACACAGAGTTTATGACTTAAGCTGCGTGTCCAACAGTTCGAGCTAATCTGCTCTGCATTCCCAGGGGCAACACAGTTAAGGGCCCGATGCCATCTGGGGCTGGGGCTAGGATACACCACGCTAAGACATCAGGAACGTCCCAGACCCTACTGAAGTCTTCTAGAGAGAGCACTGTTCCCTGCTAGATCCCTGAAGCCTGTCTACGGTGACCATTTGTCTGATTTTTACAAGAACAGTCTGGTTTTCAGCTGGTCCGTCTTCTGTCTGGTGTGGACAGACTATGTAGTTATCTAGACTCTAGACTGTACGCTTGTTGTGGACAAGGAATGTGTTCACCAACTCTGTTAGATTAGACTCTCCCAAAGGTTAATACATTGCTCGGCATACAGTAAGCGCTCAATAAATATCACTGATTGATGGATACTGAACTGTATGTCTGAGTTCTGTAATTTAACCTTCATAGCTGAGCCTCCCTCTCCCGTGTTTTGGATGTGTCGGCGGAGGCCACAAAATTCCAGGAGGAAAACATCATGATCTGGCACAGCAGAGGGCCCAGGGGACTCCAGACAAATGCTCTAGTTTGGGTAAATTAGGCAACCTCCACAAAAATGGCATCCATATGATGGTATCTCATTACATTGCATATCAGAGCTCTGGATGTTTTTGTTTTTTGAAGACCACTGCTGGTCACTCTAAGATTGTGTAGTACACAGCAGAGCTTGTGGAGCTAAAGCCACAGTTCACGGTCTAACTCTAGCTGCCTCCACCAGCACCATTCTTGGAAGGGAAGAGAAGTTGATGGTGTCATACGATCTTCTCCTCCAGCTTTTTCAGCATACCCCCAAACTGAACAATAAAAATACATAATTCCAGTACTTGCTAAATGCTATGTGCCAAGCACCATACTAAACAAACAATGGTAGTGAGTGCTTACTGTGTGCACAACACTGTACTAAGTACTTGGGAGAGTATAATACAACAGAGGCGGCAGGCGTTTCCTCTTACAGTATATGTGGGGTAGATATAAAATAATCATGTCAGACACAGTCCCCACTCCACATGGGACTCACAGTCACAAGAGGAGGGAGGACGGGTGTTGAATCCCCACTTTACATCTGAGGACACCAAATAATGGAGAACATCAGTGACTTGCTCAAGATCACACGGCAACCAAGTGAGAGTCTGGATTAGAATCCAGGTCCTGTCTTCCAGGGCAATGTCTTCCCACTAGGCCATGCTGCCAGTACAGTAGAGAAGGAGGTCATTTGAGTGTAGTCAGTCTTCCCAGTTGGAAGATGATGTCCAATTTCTGAAAACAGAAGCTGTTTTTCAGAAATCAGTTTCTGCCTTTTTCTCAACAAAAATGAAAACTGAAGGCTAATGAATTTAAAATGAAGAACAAACTGGTGAATATCTACTACAAAATCACTGACTCCCAGGTCTGTGCTCTTTCCACTGGTAACTCTTTTTCCCACAACAAATGCTTTAGGAAGGGTGCACATACCCTACTCCTGAAAGGGTCCCCTCCCCGTCCTACTCCCAACAGCTTCAGGACCACAGACCTGGATTCGGTCAGACTGACTGCACCACTCTTTAGACTGCTCAGCTACCACTCACTACCACTCAGCTACCTTCGAGTACAAAATCCTTTCCTAATTCCCTCTCTTTTGTTCTCATGAGACCCGTAGCTAGCAACTCTGAGAGTTTTCCCAGGGAAGAGGACAAAGGAGTAATAGCAGTGATGCTACAGATTCCAACTGGCACATGTCAAGGACTATGAAGAAATGGAGGTGGTCGAGAGATGAGATGGTAACAGGCCCTCAGTGACTCCCATTTCCAAATCCTAACTGTGTAGAATGTAAGGAGAGCTTGTGGACCTGAAGCCACACAAAGTTCACAGTTCTGACTCTAGCTTCCTCCACCAAACTTAGAAGGAAAGAGGAGTTGATGGCTTCCTATGATCTCCTCCAAACAGAACGACTTAAGATACACAGTACACTAATTACCCACTCCAAACTCAGTTTCAGAGATGCTCACGCCAAACTACTCGCCATGCCTCGTTCCTATCTCTCTCACCACAGATCCCTTCCTATTCAACGAAACTACCTCCCGTTAAGGCCGGCAGGCCACTGCTCTCTCCATCTTCAAAACCCTTCTCAAATCACATCTCCTTCCAGGAGCCCTTCTGAGATTAATCTCATCTCTCCACCCCATTTCTCCCTTCACTGCCACTTCGGCACTTCCACGCCAAGTAGGTGATCGGGTACTCACCAAACCCCAACCGCAGCCCGTAGCACTTTTGACATCTTTAATCTCTGTTGCTTCCCCCTCCCTGTAATGTATTTTAATGCCAGTCTCTCCTGCCAGAGCTCCTTCAGTGCAGGGAGTGTACCTATTTAACCATATTGAACTCTCCCAAGTACTCAGTACAGTACCCTGCATAGAATAAGTCAATCATCGCCATATTTATGAGGACTTACTAACTATATATTTATTGAGCATTGTACTAAGCACTTGGGGGAATACAATATAACAGATTTGAAAGACACATTCCCTGCCCAAGTGCTAAATAAATACTATTGTCTGACTGAACTGGAGACAGAACGGCCAACTCCAGCAGCTACAATATCCCCTAAAGAGACTATCTACCATACACACGCATATTACTTTGAGATTTACTAAATTCCCTTCTGCTTCCCACTTCCTTGGGGCAACATACCTGGGAAGCATAGGGAACCACAGTCGGTTACCAACCAGTCAATACTTCCTGCACCTTCAGTAAGGGTAGGGGAATGCCAAGGCTCTTGCATAGAGGCTAAGATATGGGGTCCCGCCCTGAGAAATGCTCCAAGTTTGGGGCTTGGGCAGACTCCCAGATGACATCACTACAATCCGCCGCATGTCCGACCTCTACAATGTCATCTTCAGAATGGGAGGGGAAGGCAAATGTTTCCTTCCCTCAAGATAGCCAAATGTATGAAGCTCATCCTGGCAACCAAGGGACTGGAGTGCAGGATCCCCAGCGGTGGAATATGCCAACATGAACCCAAGGCACTATGTGGATAGGGTCTGGGAACACACAGGAAAGGAGGTTAAATCATATTTTCCTCGGTTCAATAAAGAAATGAAACTTATGAAACTCTCTGAGGTCCTGGAGATATGCAAGGTACATCCCCTAGGCCATGATCTTTTCTCGCTCCTGTTGCCAGGGACAGTCTAATGACGTTAGATCTGCTTGCTCTCTCTCTCCTGAAGTAGTCACAATGTTATAACATATTATGGGAAGTTGACACTCTAGTAGAGACTCTAGTAATCAAGGTAAGAAAGCATATGCTTTAATGGGAAATTAACTGGGATCAAATTGTGTGCTACACTATATCTAGGGTGACACCCTAAGTGAGGATGCTCTAACAAAATTATACTGTACCTAAGACATAAAGCATTAGGATTGGTGACAGAAGCTGTTCATGCCTGGAGAATTCCTCCTAATATAAAATTTTTAAAAGCCATTTGTATTGACTATGTGTCAGACTTTTTCTTAGGGAACTAAGCACTGAAAGCACCACCAACAAAACATTTCTCAAGATGTTTCCAGTAACTTATTTCCTACATCTCAAATTCAATAGAAACCTTCATTTTCAGTTGTATTAGGCATTTCATTCCAGTTTGCATAAGTGTGCCCGTGCCTTTTCAACCGATTCTTCTGGGGTACTTGAACCATACTGCACATTTGCTGGATTTGTGTGACTTGTAATTTGCCTATTCTACATCAACTTTTAGATTGTAAGTTCCTTGAGGGCACATGGCTATTCTTTAAGAGTTACCCAAAGCGTCTAGTACTATGCTAAATAAAAACCTGAGGACTCTCAGTACAATTAAAGAGTTTTCTTTGACCGGTTCTGCCAGATAAATTACTCATGGATTCCAAAGGAAATTGACTAATCTTGATTAATGGGGAACAGAAATGTTGCAGCTACCCACAGGGTCTTCAAGCCTTGAAGAAGCTCATTTTTAATAATGGGGGATCCATTCACTATTCTGGGGGTCAGTGCTTTCTCAGCCCTTTCTCTCATATCCCCCTCACCCTCACTCCATACCCCTCTGCCTCTTCTAGAAAAAAATCTGTCCAGTGAACCTGATTGTGCCCTGGCTTCTGGAGTCTGAAGTCTATTTAAGTCCCACAGATTTTCTCCCCTGACCCCAACTCACACTCTTTCCTCTAATCTATCGATACTATACAGCCTGAAGTTCTAAGGAACCTAGAAGAAACCGCACCTAATCTAAAAGGAAAAATATTTAGATATAAAAACTTTCTCTTCCTTTCGTAGACTGATCTTAGGCTTCCATTCCTAGCCTATGGCTGAGATGAGGGCTGGCATGAAAGGGAAAAGGATAAAGATTACATCAAGAGGTAGCACAAGCAAAAAGACCTAAGTACATGCTGGATTCAGGAATTGAGCACGCAAAGCTGGTAGACACTAAGGTATGGTCTCGTTTTTTTAGGGATACTCTGTCAGCTGACTTACAGCCGAATTGTTTTTGGGATTCCTGAGAGATATCTGACACTGAGGCTTGAGAAATGTACAAACGACCTTATTTGGTTGCCTTATCCAAGTAAATTTTCATACGCAGTAATGACAATTTTACAAAAATGTTTCTTTGCCAGCTTTCTTGATCATGAAGAGTACCTTGAGGTTAATTTGGGGGTTAATTGCCCTTGATCATGGATTTTTAAAAGAGAAACCACCAAATGATAACAACCCTTTATTCTTAACTTACCTGCCATTACAAAGAAGCCAACGAGCAAGAGAATAGTGAGGTATTATCTTCTGCATGACACTAGCCATCACCATGGTAACAACCAGTTGTATGCCTATCACACCCTGTGGAAGAATAAGTTTGGCAATAAGTCAATAATTCATTCATTCATATTTATTGAGCGCTTATTGTGTGCAAAGCACTGTACTATGCGCTTGGAATGTACAAATCGGCAACAGATAGAGACAATCCCTGCCCATCAACGGGCTCACAGTCTAAAAGGGAGAGACAGACAACAAAACAAAACAATTTGAAATTGAAATTGAAAAGGAAACCTGGGGTGTTCTGTAGAAATTGCAAAAGTAACATTTTACAAGAACATGTCTACTACAAGAAAAATTAACCAATACACTGCTAGCATTCAAGTGTTTTACATTTCAAAATGTTGAATGAAATTAGGACCTCTTCTTGTCACAGATTTTTTTCCCCAATGGCTCTATCCAGGGACACAAATCAGCATCAAAAAGGCTTTTTGAATGGATAATCACGTGTGTGTGTGTATGTACATGTACATATTCATTCAATCATATTTATTGAGTGCTTACTGTGTGCAGGAAACTGTACTAAGCACTTGGAAAGTACAATTCAGGGTCTCTACACACACACACACACACACAAGCAGAGTTCTCCATTTGCAGAAGCCAGGATCACCTAGTGGAAATAACATAGGATTGGGAGTCAAAAGATTTTGGTTCTAGTGCCGGCTTTGCCACATGCTGTGTGACCTTGGGTAAGACACTTAACTTCTCTGAGTCTCAGTTTCCTCATCTGAAAAAAAAGTGGAGTTAAAATAAATATCTACTCTCCTTTCATTTTAGACAGTGACCCCTATTTGGAACCCAAACTTTGATTATCTTGTATCTATCTCAGTGTTTGATGCGTTGTACTTGATACCAACAGTACTACTATTTGTAAATTTCCAGTTCACCACTTATCAGTCATCTTTCTAGACAATTATTTAAAACTTCACAGTACTATCAAACCACAAAACTCAATTCTACCCTACCCGTTAGTTTTCCAGGGTACCAAGACCCCTTGTTTCAGTGTCTCCAGATTCCACCTGAAATCTGAGAACCTTTTACAGGATTGTTACATGGCAGTAGTAAGGACGGGAGGGGGATAAAACAGTTGAACAATGGTGGAGTATAAAGTCCACAAATCCAGGAACCTAATCATATTATTTTCAAAAGGGCTAGCTGCTTTCCCCCTTGAAGTTTGTCAACTTTTGCCAAGATGTGCCAAACTGCCCGTGTTGGGGTGGTTTGCACACTGCCCATTCATTCATTAGTATTTATTGAGCGCTTACTATGTGCAGAGCACTGTACTAAGCGCTTGGAATGAACAAGTCGGCAACAGATAGAGACAGTCCCTGCCGTTTGATGGGCTTACAGTCTAATCGGGGGAGACGGACAGACAAGAACAATGGTAATAAATAGAGACAAGGGGAAGAACATCTCGTAAAAACAATAGCAACTAAACAGAATCAAGGTGATGTACATTTCATTAACAAAATAGGGTAATATATACAGTTGAGCAGACTGTAGTTTGAATGCTTATATTTCTTGAGTGTTAACATTTTTAAGCTTAAATCTTATCTTTTTTTAAAAAAAAACTACCTCCTCCATTGTGAGGAGAGAAAAATACAGCCCTTTCAGGGGCTGGATATCTGGAGTCCAATCTGGCCAGATCCACCTTGGTCTTTGCATTGACAATAACCTGCAATGGAGCCCAGGGTGAACTGGAAATGGCCAGGGACTCAAGGCTGACTGAAAATTCAGTGGAGGGAGTACAGGCTTGGGCATCAGAAGTCATGGGTTTGAATCCCAGCTCTGCCACTTGTCAGCTGTGCAACTGTGGGCAAGTCACAACTTCTCTGTGCCTCAGTTACCTCATCTGTAAAATGGGGATTAAGACTGTGGGCCGCACGTGGGACAACCTGATTACCCTGTATCTACTCCAGCGCTTAGCATAGTGCTCTGCACATAGTAAGTGCTTAACAAATACCAACATTATTAATCTGTGCAGTCTAGAGGACCCCCATGCATGTCAATAGGTCCCAGGAGAGGTCAGAATCATGCCCAATTCAGTCACACACCCCACACACAACCTACTCCAATCAGAGCTAGCATCCAGTTAGGTTGCCTTCTCTCACCTTGACCCCAGAGCCTCAAAACCTATGGGCTAAATTCAGCCCAGTCAAGACAGGTGAGAAAGACAGATGCCATAAACCACAGGAAATGCTTGCCAGAACACATGGCCACACTGTAATCTCCCCAGGACATACAAATTTCTATTTTTTTTTTTACTACCTCACTACTTGTGTATCAACGTCTCAATTAGATTTGGATTTCTTGCATGAGAAGGTAATTAACATTTTAAAAGGAGTTGGCTATAACTGCACCTTTATTACATTCAATAAAAATCTACACGAATAAGTTACTAAACAGGAAGAAAACCACACACCTAACCACAAGTTACAAGTACAGCAAAAAAGGGTCAGATGCACAGTTCATTGAGTATAGTTCATTAGACGTAATGACATTTTAGGTGTCCAAGTGCACAGAAGTACACACTGATAGAACATTTATGCCACACCTCTAAAATTAGTTATGGCTGATATTTAATTCAAAAAATTAAAATGCTTTGTACAACTGGTACAAAAGACTGTTATAACTATTTATAGTCCATTAGAAACTGTTGAAATACATATAATGACCTTTTTTTCCCTGATCGAGGCAACCTGGTGACATTTTGGGTAGTTTCAAATATGGCAAATGTTGAATTATGATTCACACAGGCATACAATTAAGTATACAATTAATCTCACTCATTAAAGTCAAGAAATGTTACTGTGTGAATAACTAAATATTTTTATATAATAGTCATTTTCCCAAGTTACACAGCAGTTATTTTACTTCCTTTCACACAAGGTCAAATGTCATAATCCCATTCTATTTGTACAAAATATAAGGGCCATATATAATCTTTTTATAAAATCTTTGCTTTTTCATTACAATAATCTTTGGTCTGAAAGAAAAATACCCATTTTATTTTAACTACTTTTAATTCCTAAACTTTGAATAATACTTACATGTGGTTTGGGTTTTGTTTTTTTTCTTTTAAATCCAAATGGGTCATGAATTCAACACAGAAATAAAGTATATATTCCAGTAAATGGATAGAAAAATTCTATACCCTTAGCTTTACATTTCAGCATACATTTTATGAAGGGAAGTACATGAAACGCCAAGGATACAGAAGTCCATCCGAGCCAAAGTCTCCAACATCACGAGGACATATGGGTCATTGACTCAAGGAGCCTTAATAGTTTTAATAATACTTCAAGACAATAACTTGACCAAGGAGATGGTTTCTATCTAGATTCACTGCCCCTAGGCCCTGATTCTTGTGATAGTTGGGACTGGGGAAAGCCATTTATGAAATAGCTCGTAAGCTCCCAGAGAAGGGTGAAACACTGGGGCAACTTGGGTTTCAACCTTTCTATATCTATTAACCTGAGGCAACAAATAGTATGATAAAGTTATTCATCTATGGATTTGAAAAATGATCATTTCGATTTTTGTCAGCTCACACACACACACACACACACACACAAAGTACAACTAAAGAAAATTCACCGAAGATTAAAAACAGTCCTACATTTCCAAAGTTATAAACAATACAAGCACCTTTTCTCTTTTTCACTAACTTTGAATGGCGCTAGAATCAACCTCCATGGAGCTGACATTTTGTTATGTTTCATTAAGCTAGATCTCCTGCTGATAAATAGATTGAAATAAAGGATAGGTCGTTTACCATTAGAAGGGATATCTGCATGTATATTTGGGACTCTGAGACCACCCCAAATGGTTTCAATTATCATCCCTCCAAATAGAAATGGGGAGAATGCCAAATGTGGATATTACCCGATGACCTTCCTATTTTTCTATTTCTTGAATGTTCTGATGTTACGGTGATAGCTTCAAAAGAAATGCTGAGACAGATTTCTTGGGAATACTCAATTGGCTTTTACATTGTTCTGCAAGGTAGTATACAGAGAGCACTGTGGCTTAGCTCGGGTTTGGCCAAAATCCTTAATTCGCAGTAAATCTCAGATAGTCTCGGTAAACCTGTACTGAATAGGGGATTTTCACACTTGAAGTGACAATATCATATCACAGGCTTCACTGACAAGAGGTCACTGGGATCCATGTTCGTGTAAGTCCTAATTAACAAAGGGACATGAACAAGTTGGGGGTCTTAAGTGGCGGAACTGTGTTGTCATTGATGATGAGCATCTGTGAAGCAACTTAGAAAAATCTCCTTTCTTCCTACAAAAGTCTCCACTTTTTAAGTGTGATGCTTGCAATGTAGCAATAGGCTCTGCAGAAAGAAATGCAAGAGAATAAAGTGATCCTTGCTTCCACTCTCGCCTCAAAGGAGTAAGGAGTCTGTCACACTACAAGACAGCCCTCCAGCAAGACCACAGGGCCTAAGAACATCCACGTAAGCCTTCCGTCTTGATTTGGGACTATTCTAAGTAAATATGTTGACGCTCACCCAGGTCACATCAATCATCTATCTAGTGCCAGTCTGTCAATCATGGCTATTTGATTCTTCCAAGCATGGCCTAGTGGAAAGAGCCCGGGCCTGGGACTCAGAGGACCTGGGTTCTAATCCCAGCTCTGCCACCTTGTCTGCTGTGTGATCACAAGCAAGTCAATTAACCTCTCTATGCTTCAGTTTCTTCATCTGTAAAAAGGGAATTAAGGCTGT
This sequence comes from Ornithorhynchus anatinus, assembly GCF_004115215.2. Taxonomy (NCBI): domain Eukaryota; kingdom Metazoa; phylum Chordata; class Mammalia; order Monotremata; family Ornithorhynchidae; genus Ornithorhynchus; species Ornithorhynchus anatinus. The sequence goes on along the minus strand of NC_041728.1, from coordinate 16,283,967 downwards.
GAACCCCAAGTGGGAAATGAACTGTGTCCAATCTGACTAGCTTGTATTTATTCCAGTGATTAGAACTGCGCCTGGCACATAGTAAGCACTTATCAGGGACACCACACGTCCTAGTGGAAAGAGCATAGGCCAAGGAATCAGAAGACCTAGACTCTAATTCTGACTCCACCACTTACCTGTGTGCCCTTGGGCAAGTCACTTCACTTCTGTGGACCTCAGTTTCTCTTCTGTAAAATGGGGTTTAAATACCAGGTTAAGTACCTCATTTTCTCTCAGAATGCATATCACCTGATTAACCTATATCTACCCCAGCACTTACAGTGTTTGACACATAGTAAGGACTTAACATAATTCTCCTCAGAATTAATGTAAAAATGAAGCCATCTGAAACAAAATTACCCATTGACTGTGCTGAGACTAAGGTTCTGCCTTTGCAGCATATCTATAATACACCCTTTCCTCTCCACCCAAACTACAGTGATATTTCCAAAGCTGAATACAACACAGAAAAGTACAGTATTTTTAATTTCTGCAAATTTCATTGGGTTAAATACTTTGCTAACATTATTTGAACAAGAGGACATACATATGAATGCCTAAGGACCTGAATACTTAAACATTCATTCATTCATTCAATCGTATTTTTTGAGGGCTTACTATGTGCAGAGCACTGTACTAAGCACTTGGAATGTACAATTCAGCAACAGATAGAGACAATCAGCCTTACTTATCCATTTAAGTACTACAGAAAAATGATACTTTTCACTAAGTCTATAAGACTCAAAGAGGGTAACTATTTGCACTCCACTATTTAGATATTAAAATTTGATATAATGGCATGCACATCAATATCAACTATTTCCTAAACATCTATCTGCAGACCACTATGCAGTACCAGGTGCTTGAAAAAAATACAGTTATGTGACCTCTGCCCTCAAGGGACTTACAATTTAGAGGGGAAGAAAAGATATGGATGGATAAATATTGGCTAAAAGGCACATCACTATCAATGGTAACAGAGCTTACGTTGTGCTGAACATTGTATTATGCACTTGGGAGAGTAGACTAGAGTAAGTAGACATAAGCCTTAGTTTCAACACATTTACAATCCAGGGTGGACCATTATGGGTTCACAATCTAGGAAAACACAACTGAAAAGCATCTGACCACACATCTCATCTATCTCGCCGTCAACCTCTCGCCCACGTCCTGCTTCTGGCCTTGGAGCACCTTCCCTCTTCATATCCAACAGACTATCACTCTCCCCACCTTCAAAGCCTTACTGAAGGCACATCTCCTCCAAGAAGACTTCCAAGACTAGTTCCCTTTTCCTCTTCTCCCACTCCCTCTAATCATCCTTCCCTCAGCCCCATACACGTATGTACATATCCGTTATTTATTTAACGTCTGTGTCCACGCTCTAGACTGTAAGCTCATTGTGGGCAGGGAATGTGCCTACCAACTCCATTATACTGTACTCTCCCAAGTGCTTAGTACAGTCCTCTGCACATGGTAACCACTCAATAAATGTGATTGATTGACCCCCCTTACTTTTATAAATGAAGTTTGTGAACTAGAGGTCTAACCGATTTTTTAAAAATGATTTTAACTTGCAGTAGGACTGAGGAAAACAGTTGGATTTAGCAGGATATTTTCCACTACAAGAGAATGCCTCTTCCGCTTCTCCATTCTCCCCTCTCACAGGCTGTGCCAATCGGAACCAAGCCAGGATAGATCTACTCTAGGGGAGTGTAAGGAGGTATGGTTGGACTCCGAACCTAAAAAAAAAAGAGTGCCATGGATCTAATCAGGAACACTTTGAGCACCAGAGAATGTACAGTGGGCCTGGAAGACCTTCTGAAGGGCTACGGTGAGCAGAGGCGAACCCCTGAGGTAGCCCAGAACCCGACTCAGTCGTCAACATCTTAGGGTCCTTCGAGCCAGGGAAAAATCTACGGCCAGTTGATTGCAAATTAAAATGGCACCTGGATGCCCACCCCTTTAATTACTCACCCAAGCTGGATAGGCAGGCCAGCAAGCTGGGCCAAAGCCAGACTGGCATTTAGGAGTCAGGGAGGGAAGGAAAGTATTGGAGAGGTGCATTGAATAGCCATAATTCTCTGAATGAGATTCCATCAAATGTCTCTACGAAATCAGTCAGAATTAGGAGAGAAGATTTAATGCACGTTAGAGGAAGAGCGCATCATCCAAAACCTGATCTAATGTGTAATTTATTAAAAGTAGGGGTGACAACATATCTGTTGAATTATCCATTATCACCAAAAAGACATGAAAGAGTGGAAACGATGAAGTGGAAATGCCTAAATAGGAGACCTACACTGCAGTTCTCCCCTAGCATTTGGTTTTAAGGCAGGCAGTCCGTTCTACAAATCATAGTCAAAATAAAGGTTGGCCAATTGTGTCTCTCATGGGGTTCTGTGAGGATGAGCCCATCCCAATCTCTTCATTAAAAAGGCATTATGCCAATAAGTCCTTGAGGACTTAATTCTTCCTCTACTGTACTCTCCCAAGAGCCTTGTACAGTGCTCTGCACACTGTAAGCATTCCAAAAATACCACTGATTGATCGAAAACTAACTACAAAGCATTCTCTGCAGAACCGAGAAAGACCAGTTTCTTCTTGGAACCAGGCACTTGGTCAATTCTTTTCAGCCCCTTTGACCTACATTGTTAACATGACAGCAATTGATACATTTAGATCCGCCACCTTGAATTCCTGCTGAGTTGTTTACATATTGAAAACTCAAGGTCATCAAGTAAGCTTAGTTTCCCTAGTTTTACTAGTCATTTCCATAAATCAATCCGTGGTAATTACTGGGCACTTACTGGGTGTATGGCACCTTACTAAGAGCTTGGGAGCACACAACAGCGGAGTTGGTAGACATCCCTCCCTACAAAGAGTTTACAATCTAGAGGAGAAGGGGGACATGAAAATAAATTACAACTATAGACCTGAGTGCTTTGGGCTGAGGGTGGGATGAATAGTAAGCGCTTTCACCCTGTACTGCTAAAGAGGCAGCATGGCTGGTGGACAGAGCAGAAGCCTGGGAGTCAGGACCTAGATTCTAATCTCTGCTCTATCAGTTGTCTGCTGTGTGACCTTGAGTAAGGTTTTGTGTTTGTTTGTTTTGTTTTTCAACGGTATTTGTGAAGCACTCTGGGCCAGGCACTGTTCTAAGTGCTGGGGCAGATACAAGGGATCAGGTTGGACACAGTTCACGTCCTTCATGGGGCTCATATTACAGATGAGGCAAGTGAGGCACAGAGAAGCATAGTGAGTTGACCAAGGTCACACAGCAGGCAAGTGGCAGAGCCGGGATTAGAACCGAGGTCCTTCTGACTCCCAGGCCGGTGCTCTATTCACTAACTTAACTTCTCTGTGCCTTGGTTACCTCAACCGTAAAATGCAAATACTGTGCGGACCATGTAAGACATGGACTGTGTCCAACCTGATTAGCCTGTATCTACTCCAGTGCTTAGTAGAGTGGCACACAGTGAGTGCTTAAATACTATTAAAGAAGGTAAAGTTCATTAAGAGCTTTTAAAGGGTTTATTTGAAGATGGTGATCTCAGCTCAGTTCCCATTTGAAAATTACATATCACCATGATTGGAAGCACTAGATTGGGCTGTTCCAGGTGGTTACAGGGATGGAGTGATTATAAACCTGGCTTTTTTCTGAAGGAACTGCAAGACAGGGCTGCAGAAATCATGAGACCTATAAGTGCCTAGTTCAGCTTCTTAGCCAATGGACTAGGGACAACCTGAATAACTGCTTTAGGAGGACGGAAGAAAGAAGGTAGAAGCTGAGGGGGAAATAAGAAGGCAGGGCACAGGAGAACTAGGTATTTACAGGATTACTAGAGATTTGAAGAGAGAGAGAGAGAGAGAGACACTACCTGCCAGCTACTCACATTTGGCATACCTATACAATTCTGACCACTGATCTGTCAATTTTCTTAAATATGCACGTCTGAAAAAATAGGGCTAACAAGATTTGACTGGAAATGGAAACAATGCCAGAAGTGATCTCAGTGATAAATGGAGAGCACATTAATATTGTTCTTGGCCAAGCCATTCCAATTTACAGATATTTTTGTAGGAACTTGCAGATGAGAGGACTGCTGTGTTCTTTTTGCATGTATTTCACAATCAAAAACAATACATTCTGGCTCTCTACATTCTAATCCCACTGAATTTCTGAGGACGGACTTCTAAAGCAAAAAGATCTTTTAAAATGTTAGCAGAAGGCTTTCAGGACAATTTGAGCCACGTGGAAGGTGTGGAAAAGGGGGATTTTAAAAAAAAAAAAGACGCCAGATACCCAATTTGGGGAGGTAGAATCACTCTCAACTGTACTCATCACCAAGCTCCAAAAGAAAAGTGCATTTTTCTTCTTAAAAATTTCTTCATGCTTCTGATGCCATATTTAAGGTCATATGCTTGCAGTTTAGCAGTCAACAGAGACCAACAACACCTGACTTTCCTACAGGCAGGAAGAAGCTCTCGTTCGGTGAAAAATGGAGAACAATTTGCTATCAGAGACCATTAGGCAAAAGAGATGGGGCCTGTGGTTTTCAAACCTTTCACCATAAAAATAAGTGTGACAAGGTTAAAACTTTCAAGGTTGCCCTTTTGATAATCATATAAAATGAATGGGTAAGCAGCTGAGATAATGCTGTAAGAATACTTAACACTAATCTTAGAGAGAATGCACCATTCACAAAAGAAATTTTTTTTAGTCATATCCACTCCTATAGTACCAGGTTCCCTAAAACTCAACAAATGTAAATAATTCTTCATTTACAATATCTACAAATCAATTTTTAGGTGCCCACCTAGACAATCTTTGCCACGGAATTACTTTGCATAATGCGGTTTGTTGAAACACCACTGAATAAGAATCAAGTGCTGATATATATTATAAATTTAAGTTGATTTATACTCCTTTATCAGTGTTTATCTTGATTTTTCCCAATGTTATTTTTTGTCTTGTCTTATGCTGTTGAGTTGTTTATGACCCACAGCGACTCATTCATTCAATCTTATTTACTGACCGCTTAGTGGGTACAGAGCACTGTACTAAGCACTTGGAAAGTACAATTTGGCAACAAAGGGAGATAATCCCTACTCAACAACGGGCTCACAGTCTATATATACATCACTAATAAAAACAGAATCATAATTATAAGCATGTACATATATAGTCAAGTGCTGTGGGGCGGGGAGTGGGGATAGAGCAAGGGAGTGGGTTGGGGCAATTGGTTGCTTAGCCTTTGAGAGTATTCCTGGGGCTACATCTCCCCCTTTCAAGGCCATTGTGGAGGACACTGAGCTCTCCTCAAGCCGGGTTTATCCTGGCTCCAGAGACCGGTGGGGAGAGGAACTGTGAGCCCATTGTTGGGTAGGGACTGTCTCTATTTGTTGCCAAATTACACTTTCCAAGCACTTAGTATAGTACTCTGCACACAGTAAGCACTCAATAAATACGACTGAATGAATGAATGAATGAAAGGGGGAAGTACGAGAGACAGGGAGACCCCTCGGTGCCTCTTGCCCTGCAGACGCCAGGCCCCTTGTTCGTTCATTCATTCATTCGATCCCATTTATTGAGTCCGGAGCACCGTACTAAATGCCTGGAAAGTATGATTCAGCAACAGAGGGACAATCCCTGCCCACAACAGGCTCACAGTCTGGTGGGAGGGCGAGGAGACAGACATCAAAACTAGTAAACAAGCATCAACAGAAATAGAGGCTTGCCGTACTCTTCCACCCTGAAGAGGTGCGGGATGGCGGCCCCACATCGAGCTGATTTGGAAGTCCCGCCCGTGGCAGCCCAAAAACCCATGGCTTCTCGGGGCCCAAAAATCGACCCAAAAAGGAAAAGTTCCCCGCGTCGCCGAGGACTGGGTCCAACTCAATTTGCTTCTATCTTGCGCAGCGCTTAGTACAGTGCCTGGCACATGGTGAACGCTTACAATAATAACAAGAAGATGGCGGCGGTAAGAATTCCAGGCAACCATGGACACATCTCTCCCAGAACGTCCCACCTCCATCTGCAATTGTTCTGGTAGTGTATCCATAGAGTTTTAGGTAAACATAAATAAGATTTATCTTCACCTGTTTACTTCCTGGTTTAAATATCCTGGATAAAACCTGGGATTAAAAGTCTAAGGTTAGTCACCGAGGCCTGATGAACCTGAACTTTTCTCAATCTTCTGGTTCATAAAACTATCTTTAGAAAAAGATATCTTAACAAAATTACTATGTCTATTTGAAGAAGTTGCAAAGCAAGACTGTTAGGTTCTTTCACCGGTGATAGAATTTGGGATGCTAGAAGGCAACTGTGAAGATGCAAAGAATAAAAACCGAATACGGCATGCTCGGCCCACAGCAGGTGCTCAATAAACAGTAGTGAATGAATGAGGAAATCTTTTTTATTAGAATACGCTGTTCTATTTTATTACAGTTGTACATCATTTATTGCTTACACTTGGGTTCAAGTTACAGATGTTATAAAATTTTAAAATTATAACACCTAATCAATCACTACTTTCATATTCCAACCATAGGCCGTATTATCTGCTTTCATTTCTATGAAAACTAACCTCAATTTTAAAACTTGGACTAAAATCTTGCTATTCAAGATGTATGATAAAATGCTAAACATCTACCTGTAAACCCAAAGTGGGTTTCCTTAGAGTGTTACTAGGTATTTTGGCAAGGTGTAGAAACACAGCTGTGTGACAGTTCCTGGCCAGGCTCTTTTTTTCCCCAACGTAAACCCTTGGAGAAGCCACAAATGGCAGACAAAAGTCTTCTCTGGACACGAAGATTTTGGAGGCAAGAAGAGGGAGATGGAGACAGATTCGAGTGCTAGTGATCTGCACGGTGTCGCTTGCACTCTGTACCCGGTCAGCAGTGACCTACTGGGGCACTGAGGTCTTCGCCACTCACGTTAGCCAGCTATTTTCAGGATTCCTGCTTGGCCTGTCCCAATACCCACAAAGTTCTTGATGGTTCTTCTGCCAGAAACCTTCACCACTGATGCCATAGTCCTAGCAAGCACCCCTATACTTCCACTTTCACCCCCACCCTCCGGGACAGTGAAGCATTGAGCAGACTCTTTACTACTGAGGAAGAAATCTAAACATTCTTTAGAACCACAACGCACAAAGCATAAAGCTTCCTTTCTGATTCAACTGACTTGACACATTGTGCTGAAGAACTACCCACGGGGGAAAACAAACAAAATGGTTGAAAACATCCGTTTCAGTTGAACTTGGGATCATTAATAATATCTGTCCCTTCCACAGGACTGCAAACTCCTAGTGGGCAAGGATTGAGTCCCCTAACTATTTTGCACTGTACTTTACCCAAGTGCTTCATACAGTGCTGTGCACACTGCTTAATAAATACACTGACTGATACTGGTAAAATTTAAGAAAGAAGTTCCAACTGGCCAAAGGCCAAAAAATAAAAATTTGGAGGATGCGTATTTCCAACATTTCACCAACTAGCTTTACAATGCACAATATCAAGGAGAAAAAAAACCTTTTCTCAATCATTTCCTATAGAAAATCTTTCAAGAGTATCCCTTTCAAATAAAAAGAGGTTTGGGGTTGGAGACTGATTTTTTTTTTTCTGGTCCATATCTACTTGCAACTGAACTGCCATGTCTATATGTGCCTGCTTAAATGCACATGCACAAACTGATATTTTTACAAGAAGAGAGAGTGGACTATAAGTGGAAGAAATAAAAAACCAAGCAATCTTTATCCAGTTAAAGATGAGAAAATGGAAGGTTAGCCCGCCACTGCAATAGCGAAGTATCATACCAAGGAATAACTTTCCATTCTCACATCTTTATGTCTCTTTAGATATGATGAACAAAAGAAGGTCAGTAAAAGAACAAATTCTAGGAACGTGAATGTGTTGCCTAAAAAAGCAAGGTTAAAAAAAAAAGCACAATATAGGTGGATTAGGAATGTCGGTGGATTAGGAAAAACCAGTGCCAGACGGCTCAATTTGGCATACAGAAGGTGGTTCTTTGGGAGGAAAGGCAAAAGTCAGCCCAAGGAGAGAAGAGGAAATGCCACAAATGACAAGGCTTACAAACAGCAGTGCAACTCAAAAGACAAACTTCACCTTGCCAGAATGAGGAAAAGGTTTGAGTACTACACAAATTAAAAAATCATCCTATGAAAAAGCAGGAGTTGACTGAATGCCAAGTACTTTCCTTCACAATATCCATGTGGTTTAAGTTGGGAGCCATCATTATCCCCACCCCACTAAGAGGGAAACGAACTAAGTAAAGGGTGTGACTTGCCCAAGGTCACAGAATAAGTCAGCAGGGGACAGAGTCTAGTTTTCCTCAACTCAATATATTTCTCACTACCTTCCCTCAAGGAAATCTTTCCATATAACACAGAAATGTGTTGGCATTTGGCAGCAACCTGATTATCGTGACAATGGAGCTTTTCTTTTTTAATGGTATTGGTTAAGCGCTATGTGTCAGGCCCTAAACTAAGCACTGGGGTAGATATGAGTTAATCAGGTTGGATACAGTCCATGAGTTAATCAGGTTGGATACAGTCCATGTCCCACATGGGCTTCACAGTCAGTCAAGAGCATGGGCTTGGGAGTCAGAGGACGTGGGTTCTAATCCTGGCTCTGCCACTAGTCTGTTTTGTGACCTTGGGCAAGTCACTTTAACTTCTCTGTGCCTCAGTTAACTCATCTGTAAAATGGGGATTAAAAGTGTGAGTCCCACGTGGGACAACTGGATCGCCCTTCATCTACCCCAGTGCTTAAAACAGTGCTTGGCAGAGAAGCAGCATGGCTCAGTGGAAAGAGCACGGGCTTGGGAGTCAGATGTCATGGGTTTGAATCCCAGCTCTGCCACTTGTCAGCTGTGTGACTATGGGCAAGTAACAACTTCTCTGTGCCTCAGTTACCTCATCTGTCAAATGGGGATTAACTGTGAACCTCACCTGGGACAACCTGATTACCCTGTATCTACCCCAGTGCTTAGAACAGTGCTCTGCACATAGTAAGTGCTTAACAAATACCAACATTATTATATAGTAAGCAATTAAATACCATAATAATAATATTATTATTGCTGTGGGCAGATCACTCCTGTACTAAGCACTTGGGAAAGTACAATATAACACTAAACAGACACATTCCCTGCCCACAACAAACAGTCTACAGTCTTATTCTCCATTTTACAGATTAAGTAACTGATTAAGTGAGGCACACAGCAGACGAGTGGTAGAGCTGGGATCAGAAGCCGGGGCCTGACTCCCAGGTATATGCTCTTTCCACAAGGCCACAATGCTTCCCTAGGTGTATGTGGCATTTTTCTTCAGAAGTCTAAACCCATGAGTGTAACTGTCTTTAAAGGGATTCTCTTAGACACTCGGTCATGGATGTAATCTTATTGTCAGCATTGTCATTCAGGAATCAAAGGACAACTCGAATACTAAGGACAACTCTAATACTAACTATGCTTCCTTTTATGGATGAAAAAAAGCATCTAGCCCAAGGTCAAACATCAATTTAAAGGGCAGAATTTAGACTGTGCGTCCCACGTAGGACAGGGACTGCCCAACCTGATTAGCTCATGTGACCTAATGGAAATAGCACAATCCGGGTTCTGCCCCCTGCCTGCTATGTGACCTTGGGTAAGTCACACCTTTTGTGCTCTGTTTTCTCATCTATTCTCCTTCCTACTTAGACTGTAAGCCCCAAGGGGACAAGGATTATATCCCACCTGATTATCATCTATCTACCTCAGTGCTTAGTACAGTGCTTGGCACATAGTAAGTGCTCAACAAATGTCATAATTATAACCAGGATAAAGGCTCAACTGTTCAGTCCCACATGATTTCTAATTTATCATGGATTTTGCAAAAGCCCTATGGACAAGAAAATGGTTATGAAGATGAATCAAAACAAGAAAACAGATTTTCTTCTGGAAATGGCCATCACCCCCTAATCAATCCATGGGATTTACTGAGCACTTATTCACTCATTCATTCAACTGTATTCACTGAGCGCTTACTATGTGCAACGCACTGGACTGAGCACTTGGGAAAGTACAATACGACAACACAGTCCCACCCATAACGAGCTCACATATGCAGAGCACTGTACTAAGCACTTAAAAACGAAGATGGTATTGATACAGGAAAGGGGGGGGGGGCATATGAACAACATAAAGCTAAAAGGGAATCTAGGGAGTCTGAGAAATGTGGAAATCCAATGGATGTGGGAAGAAGCTGTCAAAGTTCATGGTGCTAGGATACCGTGGCCTAATGGGGATAAAAGTCAATGCAAACCAGAAGCATAGTCCCTTGGTTAAGCCTGTCATCAAGAAAAGCTACCTGAAACTATATTTCAATACCACAGTAAGGTATCGGTCTATTATTAAACACTCCGGCACACATGAGGAGTTTGACCAACCAACACTGACCCTGCTTAGCCCCATCAGAGGGGCCAGAGAGAGAACTGACTCAAGGAGGTTGGGGAAAAACAACAAGGAGGTCGAATCTCTCACTGACATTTCTGCCTCGGCCCGGCTGCTCCCACCTTGCCCTTCCCCCACTATTTGATGGGATCCTTAAATATGGGATTGGTTTATAGAAGCGTTTCTACATGACACTGTAATTACCTCTAAGGCATTACAGAGAAGCAGCGTGGACTATGGAAAGAGCACGGCCTGCAAGTCAGAAGGACCTGAGTTCTAATTCCAGCTCTGCCCACGCTTGCTTTACGACCTTGGACAAGTCACTTCACTTCTCTGGCCCTCAGGTTCCTCCACTGTAAAATGGGAATTAAAGATACATTCTCCTTCCTGCTTAGACTGTGATCCCCTTTGGGCGACAGGGACGGTGTCCAACCTAATTAACTTGTACGTACTCCAGTGCTTAGAAGAGTGTTTGATACATAGTAGGTGCTTAACAAATACCCCCCAAAAGTCAAGTCTATAAGCAACCAGCAAATGAGCCAAAGAATGATATTTACTAATGGCTTTCAAATTGCACGTTGAAGTTCAACTTCAAGTGCAAGTTCAAATTCAAGTTGAAATCATCAAAGCACCTCATTAATATACATTCACATACTCACACAGGCTTGTATGGCTTCAAAAGAGCTGAAAGTTTAGGGAACACTGAAAGGTCATGGTTGGCATGCCTGCAGGCAACCTATATACTGCTTGCTAGACAGTCTCACTACAATCCAAAAAAGGGAGAGTCACCTTAGGGAAGGGGGCTGCTTTGGTACGTGACTGAATTCTGGGATAATAATAATAATAATACTTGTATTTGTTAAGTGCTTACTATCTACCAGGCAGGTACTAAGCGCTGGGTTGGATAATCTGGTTGGACACAGTCCCGGTCCCACAGAGGGCTCACCGTTTAACCCCCATTTAACGGATGAGGCAACAGAGGTGCAGAAGTGAAGTAACTTGCCCAAGGTCACACAGCCGATAAGTGGCAGAGCCAACATTAGAACTCATGTCCTTCTGATTCCCAGGCCACGGTCTACTCAGCTCCACCACAGACACCTACTGAACGTTTTCCCCACAGTGTTGGCACAGCAAGAGAGGAGGGTTGAACATAAGAGTAACCCTGGACCCGAGGCCCGCACCTGCGCAGGTCAGCAGGGTGCCGAAGACCCGTCTTCATGTCAGGGAGGGCATAAGTCTCATCTCCCGTGTGGGACCTGCCCCAGACTACACCCTCCATCCATCAATCGTATTTACTGAGCGCTTCCTATATGCAGAGCACCGTACTGAGAGCTTGGCAGAGTGCAATGCAGCAGAGTTAGCAGACCCGTCTCCTTCCCCCCTTCTAGACTGGGAGCCCATTGTTGGGTAGGGATTGTCTCTATTTGTTGCCCAATTGTACTTTCCAAGCGCTTCGTATAGTGCTCTGCACACCATAAGTGCTCAACAAATATGACTGAATGAATGAACCCATCGCCTGCCCACAACACGCTTACACTCCGCCTCGGGCAAATCCGTCCATCAACGGTACTCACTGAGCGCTTGGGGTGTGCAGACCCTGTACTAAGCGTTTGGGAGGATAAAAATAATAATTACGGAATTTGTTAAGCACTTACTATGTGCCAAACACTCATCTAAGCGTTAGGATGGATGCAGGGTAATCAGGTAATCACTAAATATGATAGAATGAATGAGTGAATAGTAAGCGCTCAATAACACGACTGAATGAATGAATGAATGAATACTAAGCGCTCACTAAACACTGACTGAATGAATGAGTGAATAATAAGCACTCACTAAACACGACTGATTGAATGAGTGAAGAGTAAGCGCTCAGTAAATACGATTGAATGAATGAATTCAATCAATAAATACCACTGAATGAATGAGTAGTAAGCGCTCACTAAATGCGTTTGACTGAATGAATGAATAGTAAGCGCTCAATAAATACGATTGAATGAATGAGTAGTAAGCGGTCACTAAATACGTTTGAAGGAATGAATAGTAAGCGCTCACTAAACACGACTGAATGAATGAGTAGTAAGGGCTCAATAACACGACTGAATGAGTGAATTGTAAGCGCTCAATAAATACGACTGAATGAACGAACAAACGGGGAGCAAGGGGGAAGGCGCCTCCTCTGCTCTCCTGCTTCCTTCGACCTGGATTTTCTTAGGGCCACATCAGGCGCGCTCGAATGAATGAATGAATGAATGAATGAATGAATGAATGAATGAAGTCCTTCCCAGGGGGGAGGGGCGCCCCTCCGAAGCCGCTGATTCCCCCCTTCCCCCCCTCGAGTAGGGGACTCACCATAGCGCTGGAGCCCCCCCACCACCGCCGCCGCCGCCGCCTCTTCCTCCTCGTCCCCGTCCGGCCCGAGGACGGCGGCCTCTCCCGTTGTCCACCCGCCCGCCCGCCCTTCAACCCGGAGGCCGGTAGCCCGGGGAGGGGGGGGGGAAGGCTCGGCCTCGGCCCGCGTTTTCCGCCCCGCCACTTCCGCTTCCGCCCCGCGACCGGAAGCCGGCAGGCCGGCGCGCGGACGCCGCCGGCGAAGAAGGAGGCCGAGGGAGGAGGAAAGCTTCCCCCCCCCACCCAGCCCCTTAAACTATCGCGAGAGTTCGGGAGGAAGGGGGGGGCGACCCGGTGAGGGCCGCAAGATCTCGCGAGAACGGGGCGGCGGCGTCAAAGGGGAGCGCGGCGGCGGCGGCGGCCGATGGCGGCCGGGCGCGTCACGGAGGCGGGCGGGCGGGGGAGGAGGAGAAAATATCGCCGGGGGAAGGGTTCCCGCGATGTCCGGGCCCATCCCGTGCTTGTCCCGCCGCCCTCCCCGGCCTCCTTCCCTCGGCCGTAGGGGAGCCGGACCAGATGGGGCTCGGCCCCGCAGGCGGGAGGGGCCGACGGACGGATTAAGGCGGAGGGAAAATAAAGCTTGGGGCGTTCTCGGGGTTGGTTTGTTTTCCTTCTTGGCCCAGTGGTCCTTACCGAACGGATTGGGGGCGGGAGGGGGCCGTGTGAGCCGGAGCTGCGGGCTCCGGGGAATGGTGAGGCTGCCCTCCCACATCCGCCACGGAGCCTCTTCCCGCCCCGACGTTTGCCGGGCGCCGGGGCCCCGCGGACGGGCGCGGGCCGCACCACAGCCTTGTCCTCCCGTTGCGGCTGGCGGCCGCCGCCCTCCGTGCTGCCGCCGGGGAAGTCCAGCCAGGCCCGCCGCCTCCCCTCGCCTTAGGGCCGTGGGGAGGACGCCCCTGCGCCGCCCAACACCGTCCGTTGAAAGATATTCATACGGCCTTATACATGAGACCTCTTTACATACATCGTACATACATGTGGGTGCACGCATGCGTCATACGTGCATGCATGTCTGTACGTGCAGAGGTGCGCGTGTATGCATATAGACATTATACATTGCTACACTTACATCTGGCGGCCGTGGCCGCTGCCCTCCATTTCACCACTGGGCAAGTCCAGCCAGGCCCGCCTCGTCCCCTCTCCTTAGGGCCGTCGGGAGGACGCCCCTGCGCCGCCCAACACCGTCGTTAAAAGACATTTATACAGCTTTATGCAGTCTACATCTTTACATACATCATCCATGCGTATGCACGCATGGATGGGCGGGTATGCATACATGCGTTCTACAGTTCTACATTTACATCTGGCAGACGTGGCCACTGCCCGCCGTTTCACCGCTGGGAAAGTCCAGCCAGGCCCGCCTCATCCCCTCTCCTTAGGGCCGTTGGGAGGACGCTCCTGCGCTGCCCAAGAGTGTCCGTTGAAAGATATACATCTTTATACATCTTTACATAGATATACATCAGACACACATGAATGCGTGCATACATTATATATACATTATACATGCATACACATGCGTACATGTACATATATGAATGTATGTATGTGTATGCATGCATACATCTATATATACATTATACATCTTTATACATTTACATCTGGCAGCCATGGCCACTGCCCTCCGTGTCACCGCTGGGATACTCCAGCCAGGCCCGTCTCGTCCCCTCTCCTTAGGGCCGTTTCGAGGATGCTCGTGCACCGCCCTAGAGCGTCCGTTGAAAGATATTTATACATCTATATACATTATACGTCTTTACATGCATCCTACATACATGCCTACATGTGTATACATGCGTGCTACATGCATGCATGTGTACACATGTATACCTGTGTATGCACACATGTGTACCTGTGTGTGCATACATACATCTAAACATACACTATACATCTTTATACATTTACATCTGGCAGACGTGGCCACTGCCCTCCGTTTCACCGCTGGGAAAGTCCAGCCAGGCCTGCCTCGTCCCTTTTCCTTAGTGGCATTTGGAAGACGCTCGTGCGCCGCCGAAGAGCATCCGTTGGAAGACATTTATACTTTCCCACGGTGCTCTTTTTAAAATCAGATCATTCGATTTTCCCTTAAAATAGCCCTTCCTGGGTGGGACCCTTTCCACCGTCTTCTGTGTTCCTTCCACGTCCCCTACGTGGCCCTTGGAACCAGCCCCAAACCGTCAAGATCTACTCCACCACGAGTCCTACTCCTATCTTCGATTTCTTAACCTTATTTATATATTAGAATGGCGGCTTTTTGGGTCATCCCATTTATTAAATGAGCCGTCGCGACCGGAGGTGGTGATGCCGGTCAGTTGTAGTCCTTCTCGCAGGAAGCTAACCCCTCCTTGTAATTACGCTTGTTTCCAAGCTGCGACTTGAGACTCACACAGGGCTCTCCTCTCCTGTTGCACACCTTGTGTGCCTACTACTCCATTATTCCATCACCTACCTGCTCAAATGTGCTCCTGCCCCAGTTCTTTCAGTGGCGACAGCAACCCAACCCCGGAATGTCTGCTTTTCCCACTTGCTGGGAAAGGGACACACACACACACTTTGTCCCTGCTAATAACCCGTGATGGACTAATTATACAAGCCTTCTTGAACTTTGATATTTTCTGCCTGTGCAACTTTCTCATCTAACAAGAAAAGCTAATTAGTATCGTGGCAAACCTCCTTAAGCAGAAGAACTTCTCATGCCTGTTTATTTAAATTAAGGTATGTTTAAATGTTCACTCAGCTAAACTCAGTTCTCCCATAATGGGTGTTTTTACTGTATGTTTTGGAAAGAACACCCGTAGGGAATTGGGGAACTTTATTCCAACAACAGAGGTCTCTCTGGATAGAACGCAGTACGATATGGGGGAAAAAAATGGTGGTGCACATGCCCGCCGCACCGAAGTAAATTAGCCATAACATACCTTCTACTTAATGCAGAGTTCTTCAGGAATGCAACTTCCACATTACAGAAGAACTGAGTGTAGTTAGTTTCCTCTCCGGTGGTTCTCTGTTGATAGAGGTGATAGACTCATATATTCAATGCAGAAAGAAATTGAGCAACTATCCCCAAATCCTGTCGGTCCCACCTTCACAACTTCGCTAAAATCCACTTTTCCTCTCCATCCAAACTGCTCCCTTCTCTCCCCACGTTAATACGTTAATACCATCACTCATCCTATCCCGCCTAGATTACTGCATCAGCCTCCTTCCTGACCTGCCAACCTCCTGTCTCTCCCCACTCCAGGCCATAATTCACTCCGCTACCCAGATCATCTTTCTACAAAAAACATTCAGGATAGCACACGTCCTCCTCCAAAAACTCCAGTGGTTGCCTATCCACCTCTGTATCAAACAAAAACTCACCAATGGTTTTAAAGCACGCCATCATTTTGCCCCTTGCTACCTCACCTCGCTTCTCTCCTTCTTCAACCCATCAACCTTCTCCTTCTACAACCTTCTCACTGCACCCTGATCTCGCCTATCTCTCCACTGACCACTAGTCCACATCCTTCATTCATTTATTAATTCATTCAGTTGTATTTATTGAGTGCTTCCTATGTGCAGAGTACTGTACTAAGCTCTTGGAAAGTACAATAATAACAATGTTGGTATCTGTTAAGCGCTTACTATGTGCAGAGCACTGTTCTAAGCGCTGGGGTAGACACAGGGGAATCAGGTTGTCCCACGTGGGGCTCACAGTCTTAATCCCCATTTTACAGATGAGGTAACTGAGGCACAGAGAAGTTAAGTGACTTGCCCACAGTCACACAGCTGACAAGTGGCCGATCTGGGATTCGAACCCATGACCTCTGACTCCAAAGCCCGTGCTCTCTCCACTGAGCCACGCTGCTTCTCCAAGATACAATAATAGAGACTTCCCTACCCACAATGGGCTCACAGAGTAGAGGTGAGGAGACAGCAATACAGGTAAACAGGCATCAATATCAATAAAAAGAATTATAGATACATAAATACATAAGCGCTGTGGGGTGGGGAGAGGGGGGAGGAGCAACGGGAGCAAGTCAGCCTCTGGCCTGGAACACTCTCCCTCCTCAAATTCCAAGGACAATTATTCTCCCCCTCCTTCAAAGCCTTACTGAAGGCACATCTCCTCCGAGAGGCCTTCCCAGCCTAAGCCTTTCCTCATCTCCCACTGCCTTCTGTGTCGCCTTGACTTGTTCCCTTTTCTCTTCTCCCCTCCCAGCCCCACAGCACTTACATATAAATATCTGTAATTTTACTTATTTGTATTGATGCCTGTCTCCCCCCTATAGACCGTGAGCTCGTTGCGGGCAGGGAATGTCACTGTTTATTGTTGTATTGTACTTTCCCAAGTGCTTAGTACAATGGTCTGCACACAGTAAGCGCTTAAGAAATACGATGGAGTGAATGAATGAATGATGTCATCAAATTGTTCTGTGAAAATAATTCAGTAACAAACTTCCGCATATCACCTTTCGGCTTCTCATAATCATAAAAGATGGGAGGCCTACAAAATCCCAGAAGAGAATATGCAGATTAAGCTAGGAAGATATCAACGCCAAAGAGATTCAGTGAAAAACTGATTGCCGCCTGGCCTATAAATTTTATTCATCACTAGGGAAGCTGTAAGGCCCTGTAAACAGTCCCAATAGCTTTCTGGAATCCAAATGTCTTCACTTTCATCACAGACGGGGCCGGAACCTGTGAACTACATTTCAAATAACCTTTTCAACTCCATCAACGTTGAGGCCTTGAAGAACTGGGTAGAATATGAAAGGATAGCATTCCCTCCGATTTTCGAAGAAGTCACTAACATACTCAAAGCCACGAAAAAAATGAAATAGCAACGGGGTCTAAAGGTATTCCAGCAGGAATCTACAAATAAGTTGGAAGCTCAATGCTTAGATGCCTAGATGAACTGTTTCTCCACATCTAGAACACTGACATTAGGCAGAAAGAGCTGGCCATGTTATCCTCTCTAATGACTGTGTATCATATGATTGTGTACTTCCCCAATAGATTGTAAGGTCTTATGGGCAGGGGTCTTGTCTATCAACTCTGTTGTACTTTACCAAATGCTCTTAGTACAGTGTTCTGCACAGTAAGCACTCAATAAATACTACTGATTGATTGATATCACAAGTCTTCTAGACTGCAAGCTCCTTGTGGCAGAGAATGGGTCTGTAAAATGTTGTATCGCACTCTCCCAAGTGCTCGGTAGTGCTCCACACACAGTAAGCGCTCAATACCTCCTTCCCCTCTCCCTTCCCCTCAGCACTGTGCTCATTTGCTCATTTGTATATATTTTTATTACCCTATTTATTTTGTTAATGAGATGTACATCCCCTTGATTCTATTTATTGCTATTGTTTTTGTCTGTCTGTCTCCCCCGCTTAGACTGTAAGCCCGTCAGTGGGCAGGGATTGTCTCTATCTGTTGCAGAAATTGTACATTCCAAGCGCTTAATACAGTGCTCTGCACATAGTAAGCGCTCAATAAATACTACTGAATGAAGGAATAAATACAGCTGAATGAAGTAATGTGATGCAATGCCATTCTTTATAGACAAGTGTCCCATAATGCTTGGTAGCCAGTTTAGTAAAGAATATTCAATAGTATTTATTGAGCGCTTACTATGTGCAGAGCACTGTACTAAGCGCTTGGGATGAACAAGTCGGCAACAGATAGACACAGTCCCTGCCGTTTGACGGGCTTACAGTCTAATCGGGGGAGAAGCCCCCCGAAAGAAGCCAAGGCAGTGAAGTAACTGAAGCCCAGAGAAGTGAAATGACTTGCCCAAGATCACACAGCAGACCAGTGGCGGAGCAGGGATTAGAACCCAGGTCCTTCTGACTTCCAGGCCTGTTGCTCTTTCCACTAGCAAAGGCAGTTCACATAGCAGACAAATCTTCAGTGGGATTCTAGACAGCACACAGGTTATGTTTGTTTATTTGAGCTTTTACTGACCCTACCCAGTTACAATTCATTAAGTGACAAACAGTTAATAGGGCTATCTACAGTTAATTTACTTCCAGGAAATGGCTTTAGGCACTGGGAGGATAAAGCCCATTCTCTTTTTCCTGCTTTCAGTTACTGTCTTGTATTTCCAATGACTACCTCCTTAATTCTGATTTGTTTAATCAAAAAATTCTAACCACACCTTAAAAATTGTATTTAATGGCTTTTACCCCAATTTAAAGGTAGACATTCAAGGCTACTCTGATCAGACTTAAAAACCGTACTGTGGCAAGTTTGTCACTTTTGAGGCATTCCGTGGCGTGGGCTCATTCATTCATACAATAGTATTTATTAAGTGCTTACTATGTGCAGAGCACTGAACTAAGCGCTTGAAATGTACAATTCGTCAACAGATAGAGGCAATCCCTGCCCAGTGACAGGCTTACAGTCTCAATAGCATGTTACATATAATACACTAGTAAAAGCTTCCATATTTTTCAAGAGATAGCTGGATATTTCCCTTATGCCCTATGCCAAGGTAGCAGTGGAGAGATCTGTTTTAGGTACTAAGGTATTTTCTTGGAAGCTGCGATTTCTCACGGTATTCGGGATCTCTACTTGGAGATTTCTGCTATGAGTAGTTATTAATTTGGAAAGAGGATCATAAACCAAAGGACTTTTCTTGTAGGCAGGTAAGAATGTCTCTCTTCTTTCCTTAGTACTAACATGGAAAAACTATCCCTTACAACTCTCATAGTAACCTAGATGGCCTGGGTACAGGGATTAATTCCCTCTCATCCTCCTTCTTTCTCCTACCTCCAAACCTAATTTAGTGTATATTCTCCTCTCCCACCACCCCATATGCTCAGCTATGACTTTAAAAGCCTTGTGGGCAAGGCTGTTGTACTCTATTGGCTCTATTTCAGCAAGGGGCTCAATAAATACCATAATTTGGTTGCATAATTGCCTCCAATCAGTCAATCAATTGTCTCAATAAATACCATATTTTCGTTGCATAATTGCCATCAATCAATCAATCGTATTTACTGAATGGTTACTGTGTGCAGCACACTGTACTAAGGGCTTGGGATAGTGCGTGATAGAGTTGGCAAGTACATCCCCTGCTCACACAAGTTTACTAAAGTCTAGAGGGGAAGACAGACAAATAAATTATGGATATGTTTATAATTACTGCGTGGCTGAGGAGGGAGTGAATAAAGGATGCCACCCAGGCCCAGATTTTTGAGGAAGGAAGAAAAGGTGTTTTTTTTCCTTAGCATTAGCACTCCAGGGTAGAAAAAAAGGTAGAGTCAGGATGCCGAAAATAGAGGCTCAAACTGTAGAGATTTATTTTTGAGCCAGTGAGGTAGAAAGAAGAGAAGGGAATGGAGGGGGTAATACATGTTAGTACCAATTATATGCAGCACTTGGAAGAATGCAATCAAAGCAAGTGCTCTCTTACCTTTCTTTCCTTTCCCCCTTTTTTTCCCTCTGGCTCCCCTTATCTCTAGATGTTGCTCCTACCCTGTTCATGGATTGCCAAAATAATGCATAAAAGGGGCAAGTCTATGAGTAAATACAGTACTTTTGACTGGCTGATCACTCATTCATTCTGGAGGCCAGAAGGCTCTTACCGGAGTTTCAGATGACATTCCCTGACTAACAGCAGTAACATTTAAGATCTTGCTTCTTGGCAAAGGTGCTCCCTTTGGTCACTTCTCCCACCCACCCATAAAGTAAGGGTTACTTAAGAGGCGCTGCCCTGAGCCCTCCAAAGGGAAAAGGTGATTTTTTACTTCAGGCACCACTTCCCCATTCTCAGGTGAGAATATGTCAGCCCTACCAAACTACACCATTATTCTCTACCTGTATTCTTCCCGTTGTTCCCTTTTTACTTCTAGCACTCTGTACACAGCAGCTGCTCAGTAAATGCTGTTGACTGATCACTAGCAAGCAATTCTCTTCAAGTCTGGTTAAAATTTAGGTCTCAGAGGGAGAGAAGTTTATCCCCAATCTTTGAGGCTGCCTGCTCAGGAGGGATTAAGCTTCACTACTATCCCAGTTCGAATAGAATTCCCCTTCGACGCATCGATTTCCTACCTAGAGCAGTGAGACGGAGCTGAGCGACTGTTTCTTCTCCTCTCATGGTGAGGACGTGGAGGCACAGGAATACCTGCAGCTTCTTCTACATCCTGGCCCTAGGGCTCATCCTCCGTGCCTTCCAGGTTAAATTGCCAACCCGCCTCCATCCCCCAGTCAGTCAGAAGGTGATACGATTGAGTCATGTTTCACCTGCAAGTGTTCTGGCCCCATCTTCGAATCAGTCATTACATCTTCAGGCAGATATAACTAGAACCACTGTAATAATGATCTGACAAAAGACCAGTCCCTCCAACATTACCAATCATTAACTCGCCAAGACAAGATGCTACACGCCACTGGCCTCAGACAGTTCGTCCAGGAGGAGTTTCTTCTTGACAAATATAATCTCTTTTCACCTTTGTTCATGACAATTTTATTTCTTCCTCAGTGTCAAACTACCACTTTTTCCAAGTCAGCATTCTCTCACCAGGCCAAGGGGCTCTATCTTCACATAGGGTTTTATTTGCACTTACTAGTGTGCCTGTCGTTCAACACTGTACCCTGGAATATTAAATCCTAACTGTTAAAGCCTTGGTCCTTCTGTAATGGACAAAAAAACAGGGAGTTATTGGTCTGGATGAGCCTATGGATGGCCTTTGTTATTGATTTTCCTGAAAAGCCTTCATTTGGGGGTATTAAAGCTGTGTTTTGAAAATAAACTGCTTCTCCATATTCAAGTTTCAGGTCGAATTTCTAGTCTCCACACACCTGAACTCTGAGTGGCTAGAACCTGGACAGCTACGGGTTAAATGTCTGAATGTGCTGGAGCAGTATGATACTTGATTACTGGATTCCTAGTTGTAATTTAATTTGCTTAATTTACCCTTCCAGATGAGTCTGCTTTTTAAAGAGTTTCTCTTCGATGGAGTTTCTCTTTGATGCGGAGGTGGATGGGCAATCACTGGAGGCTCTTGAGCGGGGAAGCATGGACTGAATGCTTTTGTAGAAAAGTGATCCAGGCAGCAGAGTGAAGTATGGCCTGCAGTGGGGAGAGACAGGAGGCAGGGAGGTAGGCCAAAGGCTGATGAAGTAACAATCAACCTTGCCCTCTTCTATCTTACTTTCCTGATTTCCTACTATAAACCCAGCTCTGGCTCTTTGCTCCTCTACTGCCAACCTATTCATTCTACCTCACTCCCAACGTAACTTAGTATAAAGAGCACAGGCTTGGGAGTCAGAGGTCGTGAGTTCTAATCCCGGCTCTGCCACTTGTCTGCTGTGTGACCTTGGGCAAGTCACTTCACTTCTCTGTGCCTCAGTTACCTCATCTGTAAAAATGGGGATTTAAAAAATGTGAGCCCCACGTGGGACAATCTAATTACCCTGTATCTATCCCAGTGCTTAGAACAATGCTCAGCACATAGTAAGTGCTTAACAAATATTATAATTATTATTATTATGCCATCTTTCTTGCCACCAATATCTCACCTACCTCCTGCCTCTGGCCTGGAACACCCTCCCTCTTCATAGTTGCCAGAAGATTGCTCTCCCCACCTTCAATGCTTTATTAAAGATACATCTCTTCCAAGAGGCCTTCCCTGACTAAGCTCTCATTTCCTCTTTTTTTTAATGGTACTTGTTAGGAGCTTACTAGTCATTCAATTCATTCAATCGCATTTATTGAGTGCTTACTGTGTGTAAAGCACTGTACTAAGCACTTGGGAGAGTACAGTATAACAAGAGATACCATCCTGCCCACAATGAGCTCATGGTCTACAGACTGTGCCCTGTATGTCTGGCATTGTACTAAGGACTACAGTAAGTATAAGCTAATCAGGTTGGTCACAGTCCATGTCCCACATGGGGCTCACAGTCTCAATTCCCATTTTACAGGTGAGATAACTGAGGGCCAGACAAGTGAAGTGACTTGCCCAAGGTCACCCAGTAGACCAGTGGCAGAGTCAGGATTACAACCCAGGTCCTTCTGACTCCCAGGCCTGTGCTCTATCCCCTAGGTCATGCTCTCTCTCTCCCTTCTGTATCACCTTTGAACTTGGATTTGCATGCTTTAATTCATCCCTCCCTCAGCCCCACAGCACTTATGTACATATCTGCAATTTCTTTATTTATAGTAATGTCTGTGTCCCCTTCTAGACCGTAAGCTTGTTGTAGGAGATGTGGACTGTTATATTGTTTTCTCCTAACTGCTTAGTACAGTGCTCTGCACACAGTAAGCGTTCAATAAATATGATTGATTGATGGTTTGATTCCTCCTGAAGAGGGCTAATTGCTTTGGCATATCCTTGCCCTTCCCTTTCCTTCTGCAATTGTTAAATTTTTTGTGGAAAAGAAAAAAAATACTTAGCACTAGAAATAAAACACTGGGAAGGACAAGTTTTTGCTTTTGTGAAAATCAGCAGTCACTTCTCAGTTCCCCTGGAGGGTCTCATTAAGCAGGAGCAAGAAGCAACTACCTGCCACATTGCATAGGGTGCTGCATAGAAGATAGAAGTTGGATATGGTCCTTAGACAGTAGGCTTAAAATCTAATTAGGTGAAGAGAACCACAAATATTGGAGAAACCTAGGGTGATACACTCAAGGAGGCATGGGTGACAAATTGCAGAAGGCTCTCTGACTGTCTTTAGGTGACCTAAAGGCTAAGGAAAAATTTTCTAAAGAAAGTTTTGTGATCAAATTGAGCTCATTGTTGGCAGGAAATGTGTCTGTTTGTTGTCCAATCATTCAGGTGTATTTTATGAGCACTTACTTGTACAGAGCACTGTACAGAACACTTATGAAAGTACAATTCAACAATAAACAGTGACATTCCCTACCCACACGAGCTTACTACATTATTCTCTACCACGTGTTTAATACAGTGCTTTGCACACAGTAAGTGATCAATAAATAAGACTGAATGAGTGAATGAGAGTTGGCCAAGCAAGCAATAAATGGTTGATGGAGAAGAAGATATTTATAGACCACAGATTGCCTACTCTGGCATTCAAAGAGAAAGGACTAAGTTAAACCAATCAATCTATGGTATTCATTAAGCACTTACTAGAGCATTGTACTGAGTACTTGGAAGAATACAAACTTATCAAAGGATGAGGGTGAAGAGGATAGGGAAAAATCAATCTGAAGGACAAGTGAGATGGCAGGGTAAGGATTTTCATTTTTTTTAGGGGAAAAAAGTATTCATGAGTTCATAGGGAAAAGCTCAAAAAGGAACTATTCAATTAGTAAGTAGGCAGGGAAAAGGTACTGATAAATGAGTCAGTGCCCCCTTATGCCCTCACAACCTCCTCAAGCACTCTGCTGCTCATCAGAGAGCACTGAGGAGAGCAAGGTGTGTGTTTATGTGGGAGGGGAAACAAAAATGGTCAAAGGGAACTCATGCTAAATAAGCCTTCACCCCCACTGCCCACACTGCCGGGCCTGCTCAGGAACAATTTCCACCTGTCTCTCCAAGGATCCTAGATGTCTTGATGGATAGCAGTATGTTTCTGGAATCTTGAATTTACCAACCTGAATCCTATGGTCCAGTATGCTAGCTAAATCTTTTGTCTCTTCCATTCAGGAGCCTTCTGCCTCCCCTGAACTTAATGAACATGATTGCTACTGATCATCCAGATAATGGATCAAAAACAACTCCAGGCCCCAGTCCAAATACCACAGAACGGTCTTCTTGGGTTCTCTCAGCTGAATGATCTCATTGATAGCATTTTTTTTCCCAATCAGCCCCACTAGCTGAATGTAACAATGTGGGGCCCTAGGCTACAGGTCCCCAGTTAGTCAATCAATGACAATTATTGAATGCTGACTATATGCTCAGCAGTATTCTATCCACAGATTTTGGATCTCTAGTTATTCAATGAATAATACTCCCTTTGCAGTTCTCCACCCACTAGAGTATGGTTTTCCTGGGCTACCTTTGCTCCCATCAGCCATAACTGACCCTCCGAACCCTCAATTCCATAACTAACTCTGTCTTTCCCCTACAGTCTCCCTAGTGGTGATTGAGAGAAACATGCATAAACCCCATCATATGCCTAATTCTGGCTCTCATTTATTCATTTTATTCAATTTACTGCTGCAGAATGGAATCGAAAGCTAGGGCCAAAGTCAATATAGAATGTCTTAGGATACCCAAATATTTGCCACACAGAGGGCAGAAATTTGGAAATCATAAGCAAGGGGGACAGAGGGAACGATTTAAGGACACACTGTAAAACAAAACCTCTGACAAGGCTGGGTCTCAGCTGAAAGCTGGGAGTCAATTGGCAAGGTGAGACCAGCATGACTCACCGCTATCAAGAAAGGAGAGGTGTTTTCTGAGAAAAAGCTTCCGAAGGAACAAGAGACAAGGAGATAAAACAGAAAGCAGTGCCAGGCACTGCAAACGTCAAAAATAACAACACAAGAGACACTTTTCTTGTGTGCACACAGGGGCCAGGGATATACTGCAGGTGAATTTCACCCTCAGTGGCTTCTTCTTCTTTTTGATCTCTTGCTGTAAAAGGATTAGTCTGACAGAACTTTTTCTAGTAGTAGAAGGTTGATTATCCAGACTGATTGGGATAAAGACTAATCTGACAATCAGATAGCTGAAAGTTTGAATAATTGAATGAGATTGGGTTTAGCTAACTTGGGCAGACCAACACAAGGCCTGTTCATTCATACAATTCTTCCCACCTCCAAGTCCCCAGTTATCCAAATTAGCATTGGTTTAGATGACTGGTCTTCAGATACCAGATGCTTGCGTAATTTGCTTTCTGCTGAATGTGTAAATAATCTACATTATTTGATAAGGATGTTTGTTCCTGGAAACAATGCAGAGAATAGTGTTTTCCCCAGTTAGAGAAAAAAAAATGAAGAAAGAATTGTGGCCGTGAACAGGAAATGCTCAATCTGGTTTGAATATACAGGTAAAGAAAAAGCTTGCAGTGTATTGTAGTTGTAAAGGCAGGACTGATACACACCAATACATGTTAAATGTTTACATTTATCTCAGTACCAAAAACAGCTCCGTGCATGATTTTGAATAGGAGGTTAGCAATGATCAAATGAATTAAATATTCATTTTGAAGCCAAATAAAACTTTTGGGACCCCAGAATCCTATTCGATGCATTTAGATTTTTGAATATTGAGGGGTAGATGGAAAACTTGGCCCTAAAAGATACTTATCTGAACAGAAATTACCTAGAATGGGTTGTATATCTTCAACAGGTCAAGCCCAGTTGTAAGTATACTGTATAATAATTGAATCTTCAACATAATTGGACTGGCCTTTTTCCTTTTAAATAGAAAAGCAGGTTCAGGAGTGATCTCCTAAAATCAATTCCAGAAATTTTAAAAAAGACCCATACATACAGTATGAGAAAAGTTGTGTTTTGGTCATTTTACCATTCTTGTTTGGTTGAAAAATTATGAATTTCAGTTTACTAGACCGACAGTGGTAATAAAGCCACTCAAAAGTAATCAGTTGTATTATCTTAGGTATTACAGAAAGAAAATAAACTAGGGATGATATTAAGCATTTATTAATGGTGGTGTAAGTTCATACCTTGTCCAGTGTTAATGTGAAACACAAGGTCCGCTCATTGTGAAAATGTGAGTTGTATTTCTTAAATGGGGAGGACACAAACCCTCTCCTGAAGGGCAGAATGAAACCACAACAAGAAAATAAAACATGTGAGACATCCCATAAAATGGAAGCAGCAATTTCATCAGGCCAGATCTACCTTTTTCTTCATCACACGCGTAACACAAGTTTTTGTTAAAAAACAGGCAAAGATAGAATAGTAACAATAATCTTTAAAAGGGGAAGTAGATTCATTATTGCTGCAGTCCTAGTAGAGGGAATCACCTAAAATAAGTTCAGGGCTGTTAATTGAGGGAATTAACATCTAGACCGTAAGCTCATTGTGGGCAGGGAATGTGTGTACTTATTGTTATAGTGTACTCTCCTAAGTGCTTAGTACAGTGCTCTGCACACAGTCACCACTCAGTAAGTACAATTGAATGAACTCATTTTTATCTGAAAGTACACAAACTAATCAGAACCACTATCTTAATATTCCATGCCCTTTAACACGTCTTTAAGCAGTGTGGAAGCAGCGTGGCTCAGTGGATAGAGCCCGGGCTTGGGAGTCAGAGGTCATGGGTTCTAATTCCGCTTCTGCCACTTGTCAGCTGTGTGACTTTGGGGAAGTCATTTAACTTTTCTAGGCCTCAGTTCCTTCACCTGTAAAATGGGGATGAAGTCTGTGAGCCCTACGTGGGACACCTTGATTACCTTGTACTATCCCAGTGCTTAGAACAGTGCTTTGCACATAGTAAGTGCTTAACAAATGCCATCATTATTATTATTATTATTATTTTTAAATGTCAAGCATGGTTCAGATGAAGGGCAAGTCCTCTTTGGAGGCAGAGTAATGGACTAAATGTTTGAATTAGCAAGAGTCCTTCCCTGTGATTCTATGACAGTATAATCTGATGAACCAAATTCATTTAGCAATTGGGGAGTGGGACTCAACAGTTCTTTCTGTTATGTTGGATAATTCATTCATTCAATTGTATCTCTTGAGCACTTATTGTGTGCAGAAAACTGTACTAAGTGCTTGGGACAATACAATATAACAATAAACAGACACATTCTCTGCTCACAAAGAGCTTACAGTCTAGAGAATAACTGTGATTTTGTTATCAAAAGGCTAGCAGCACAGTGAGAATTTAAAGCACACCTTAAATTTTCTGAAAGATTTATGACACCAGACACCCTTAATTCTAGTCTGCCCCCTTTAATTATAGGGACAGACTGGACTAGCGGTCCATTTCTCTTCTGCCTTATTTTTCCACAGTGATCATACAAGAGAAATCAAAGTAAATACCCACACAATTCCAAAGTCACCACCTTCAGTGTTACGAATTATCATGGGAAATAGTAATACATTTTGTGAATTTCATTTTTTCCATCTTACTCTACCCCTTGGGTTTTGGGAAGCCCTTGAGTACTCTGATATGTTAAATTCAAGAGATCAGCAGGATCTACCCAACTTAAAAACAACTCCATCTACAATGCCTTACTCTAAGGAATTCAAGCTGCTCTAGACACTACTGCCAACTTTGATTACCCGTGCTAAATAGGGACAGTGAGAGTATGGATAAATGAAATCCTCATTCCAGCCAGTACTTTTAACCTCTTCAATGGAATCTTTTACCAACACGACTAAGAGGTAGCAATATTAACTGACAACTTTCATCTCCTCTTCTTTTCTCTGTTCACGCTCTGGCAGAAGAGCTAATGAACAGTGAAAAGCCAAATTCAGGCAGCAGTAGGTGAAAGAGAAGCAAAGACCTTAGATGATCCATATCTGGTCAAACAAGAGCTGTTTTATACTTAAAGATCACATAACTTTTCCCTTTGACTACTTGTTGACTACTACCATAACTTTGACTACTAGTTGTCATCCATGTCCAACTTCAGCTCTTTACCATCTGGTTCAAGACCCTCCACCAACGAATCATATTTATGAGGGCTTCCTCTGGGTATAGCACTCTTCCAGACTTTCGGGAGAGTACATTAAAGATAGAAGACCTGAAAGATGAACCCTGCCCACAGTCCAAGGGCTGGCTGACTCTATTCGATGTCCTCTGCATTTTTCAACCAACCACCTCACTATCCCCTGCATTTGACTCTTCCACTTGATCCATTTTCTCCCTCACTCCCTCTCTCCTATCTGAAAAGTAGCTTAACCTAGTGAAAGGCTTGGGAGTCAGGGGACTTGGATTCTAATCCCAAATGTGCCACTTACGGACTCTGTGACCTAGGGCTAATCATGAAACTTCTCTGAGCTTCAGTTTCCTCCTCTGTAAAATAGGGTTGAAAAAAAAAAACCCTGTGCACCCACCCCATTATTGAATGCTTACTGTGTGCAGAACACTGTATAAGTATACACTTGGGAGAGTACAACAATAAACACATTCCCTGCCTACAGTGAGCTTACAGTCTAGAAGGTTGGAGACAGACATTAGTATAAATAAATTACAGGACATATCACCCCACTCCTCAAAAAAAAAAACCGAATAGTTACCCATCCACCTCGGCATCAAACAAAAATTCCTCCCATTGGCTTTAAAACACTCCATCACGTTGCCCTCTGCCTATCTCACCTCACTAATTGCCTACTACAACCCAGCTCACACCCTTTGCTCCTCTAATGATGGTGAGCCTTGGTTGGGACAGGTACATGGTGGATTTATCTAGTATCTAAGCCAAGCTTAGCTCTGTGCTTGGCACATGATAAGTGTTTAACAAATACCACTAGTATTATGATTATTATTATGGCTATTGTGATTAGTTGTAATAATAATAAAAAGATGTGCTTCCTCCATTTTATTCAACTATCTTCTCTTCTTTAAAACCCCTTCTAGATTCTTGCTTTCTACCTGGAGTATACTCTAATGCTCTCCTTGCTGCTCTGCTCATAAGATTTAGAGCTATTTCTTTTATTCATAAGACAGCAGCATGGCTTTGTGGTTACAGCACAAACCTGGCAGTCAGAGGGACCTGGGTTCTAATCACAGCTCCACCACTGGTTTGCTGTGTGACTTTGGGCAAGTCACTTCCGACTTTGGGCAAGTCACTTCCCTTCTCTGGGACTCAGTTTCCTCATCTTTAAAATATGGATTATGTCTGTGAGTCCCATGTGGGACAAGGACTGTGCCCAACCTGATTAGCTTGTATCTACGCAAGTGTTTAGAACAGTGCTTGACACACAGTAAGCACCTAACAGATACCACTGTTATTATTATTAATATCCTGCATTTTCTCTATATGCTCAAGTTTTATGTTTGCCTCTAATAAATACACCGACTCTCCCTCCTCCCATTCAAATATAAGATACTCAAGGTCAGGAACTCTGAATTACACTTCTCCCATAACTCATCACAGAACCTAATACAGTGGATTGCACTAAGTGAGAGACAGATATTCCTAGTTCATAATGGACTAAGAATAACTCTCCAGTGTTCTGGCTTTTGGAAGATGTTATCAATCTATCAATCAATGATATCTATGGAATGCATATTCTGTGCAGAGCACCGTACTAAGTACCTGGATTAACCTAATACAATAGACTTGATAGATACATTCCCTATTCACAATGAGATGCCAGTCTAGAAAGGGAGACAGATACTAAAATAAATAAATAAATTATAAATATGTACACAAGTGTCATGGAGCTGAGGGAGGGGTGAATATTGAGTGCTTAAGCACTTATTACCAAAAGGGCTTATTTTTTATTACATTTTACTGACCAGGAAAATGATATCCAGAAAAATGAAATTATTTACCTGAAATCACTCCAGGGCCAGATCATTTGGTAAAGTGGTGTGAGAGATGAGAATGCCAGTGGTCCCTTGGTATTCACTGAGAATTGATTAGAAGGCCTCCCTCCCCTCCTCTTCCCACCTGAATGAGGTAAAACCATAATATCATCTGTGCCTGATGGTGATCGTTTAGTTAACAAGTCACAGTTAATCCTGACTGCTCAGGAGAAGAAAGGTAAGTCCATCCGGCTATTGATGAGGAGGCAGAGCTGCGGTTGCTGGCAACCAAAGAGATGAAAGACAGCAGGAACTGGGGAAAGGACCAGGGACCATCACTGCCACAGCTGTGAGGATGTTCAGACTGAGGTACTGTTATTATTATCATTATTATAATAATAATTATTAACAATAATAATGGAATTTGTTAAGCACTTACTATGTGCCAAGCACTGTTCTAAGTGCTGAGGTAGATACAAGGTGATAGGGTTGTCATTCATTCCTTCAATCTTATTTATTGAGTGCCTTCTGTGTGCAGCGCACTGATTGGATATAGTTCCACGTGGGGCTCACAATCTCAATCTCCATTTTACAGATGAGGTAACTGAGGCCCAGAGAGGATAAGTGACTTGCCCAAGGTCACACAGCAGACAAGTGGCGGGGCCGAGATTAGAACCCATGACCTCTGACTCCCAAGCCTGTGCTCTTGCCACTAAGCCACGCCGCTTTTCTAATAGGAATAATAATAATAGTAATAATAGTGGTATTTCTTGAGTGCATACTTTGAGTCAACGATGCTTCTAAGTTGGGGGAAATACAAGATAATCAGACCGGGCTCAGTCCCTGTCCTACATGGAGCTCACAGACTGAAAAGGGAGCCATGAACAAAAAAAACCTCAACTGCCAAGGGAGTAATATACTACTATATACAGTGTCCTTCCAAGGGAGTCTAAAAAAACGTTATTCGATAATCTATCCCCATACTTGTGGCTCAGTGTAAAGAGGCCGGGTTTGGGAGTCAGAGTTCTAATGGGTTCTAATCCCGGTTCCGCCGCCTGCCAGCTGTGTGACTTTGGGCAAGTCACTTCACTTCTCTGTGCCTCCGTTACCTCATCTGCACAATGGGGATTAAAACTGTGAGCCCCACATGGGACAACCTGATCACCTTGTATCCCCCCAGCACTTAGAACAGTGCTTACACACTGTAAACACTTAACAAATACTAACATTATTATTATTACTATTTCCCTCCCTGGAAATATACAAAACTTTGTCTGCAGCTAGACGAAAACTTGGGGAGAGTATCCTGCTGTGGATGGGGAGAAATGCGCCCATTTCTGCCCTAACACACGTTTTCACTACATGCTTTGGCTAGAATGCTGAGAGACCTAGGCAAAGTTCTCACAATGCAAGTCCGTGTCAATACGCTGTGACATGATTTTGGAAGAAACGTTTGTGCATATGAGTATGACTACAGACACGAGTAAGTAGAACATCATTTTTTAAATTATCAATCCATTTGCATTTATTGAGAGCTTACTGAGCACTGTACTAAGTGCTTAGGAGAGGCCAGTGTAACAATATAACAGACACATTCCCTGCCCACAGTGAGTTTTCTGCAAGAACACAACCATCACATTATAAAAGAAGTGGGGTATAGTGGGATGATCACTCTGGGAAACCTGCTACCTTTGTGTGGGCAGGGCTGGTTGTCTAAACATTCAGGTTTCCTCTGGGGAAGAACTAAGAGACTGACATGAAAAAGAAAAAGGAAATCAGAATGTTTCCTCCTAAGGAACTATATTTCCCAGATGTTTTTGGCAAAGGGAACCAATCAAATGGGTGGATGCCACATAAGTAAACTCGTTGCTGCTGTGCTTTTTACGCTGATCTCTTGTTCTGCTGATTTCTGGTTGCATTTGCTTCCTGCTTCCAGGGAAAAGCTTACTCTGCTTTCGCTGGGTGTAAGAACATTATTTTGAAAGCATGTTTATCTAAAAACCGTGCTTATAAGGTTATAGGAATGTGTGAGTTTGTGGTGTTTTAGATGTCATTTTGATGTAGCTTCCCTCTCTTCCACTTTCTTGGACTTGAAATTAAACTCTTTGTGCTTCAGTTTGACTATATGGGAATGTAAAGTTAGATTATGAATTTCTCTTTTACCCCTCTTTCAGTTAATACCAGTTAATACGGCAGGTCTTTTGGCCCATCACAGTTTGGAATAGAAGGTGATGACACAATTAGGGAATGGTTTTCCAGTAGTGGATGTCTGCTGGACATCACATGATGTGGTTTTGGAAGTAAGAATTTTGTGCCTGTGTAGGATGTTGGGCCTGAAATGAATGCTTCAAAGAGTCAGGGGCTCGTTCATTCATTTAATCCTATTTATTGAGTGCTTTCTGTGTGCAGAAACTATACTAAATGTTTGGGAGAGTACAATACAACAATAAACAGACATTTTACCTGCTCACAACGAGCTTACAGTCTGGTGGGGGGAGACAGACATCAATACAAAGAAATAAATTACAGATATGTACATAGTGCTTTGGGACTGGGTGGAAGAGCAAAGGGAGCAAGTCAGGGCGATGTAGAGGGTAAAGGGGAGGCTTAATCTGAGAAGCCCTCTTGGAAGAGATGTGCCTTCAATAAGGCTTTGAAGTGGGGGAGTATAACTGTCTGTCAGATTGAGGAGGGAGGGAGTTCCAGGTCAGAAGCAGGACTTGGGTTAGGGGTCAGCGGTGAGATAGGCAAGATGGAGGTACAGTGAGAAGGTTAGGACTAGAGGAGCAAAGTGTGAAGGCTGGGTTTTTAGAAAGAAAGTAGGAGTTCTAATCCGCTTGCTGCTTGCCTGCCATATGATTTTGGACGGATCACTTAACGTCTATGTGCTTCAGTTTCCTCATCTATAAAATGGGGATTCAGTACCTGTTCTCCCTCCCACTGAGTCTATGATCCCCATCTGGGAAAAGTACTGGATCTGATCTGCTTATACTGTACCTGTCCCAGTGCTTAGTGCTATGCTTGCCACGAGATTAACACTTAACAAATACTAATACTTACGATGATAATTATTATTGTTCCTTAATGTGAGAGTTCTGCTAAAATCCTCCCCAACTCCATTACTAAGGAATCGAATATATATTTGAAAATGATGTCACTAATGGTTTTACTTATGGGTGCAAGTGAGGCTAAAAAGATAGATGTAGAGTGATGGAGCCAAGTACACCATGAAAATACAGAGTGAGTACAGTTGTATTAATAAAAACATACTCCAAAGATTGCATTAAGCAAGTGTTTAAAGTTTAGTATACATTGCCATGAAAACTACCTTTCCACCCCTTTAAAAATAATCTAGCTATAGGGGTTTCGAATGTGGCCAACAGGGACTTTGCTAGATGATAGAATCCTCGTAAGTTAATGTATTTTTGTGACTCAGTTTTACATGAAAAAGGTTCATGGAATTATTTTAGTCACCATAAAATTCATTAGTCACAGTGTCTTCCCATACAGGGTATAAGTAGGTATGCAGAGATTCATTCTCCAAAGGGCCTAGGACCTCTGTATTTTTAGATAGTAATTTGGTTTTGGGGTCTGCATAGCTAACCAGCTATTTAGAACGTATACCTTTTGGTGGTGGAATACAGAATTTAAAGACTAATTTCACAAGATCAGGACAGCTTGACTTTTTAAAAATTTTCTAACAGAAAAGAGAACAAATGCCACAGCAAGAAGGAGTTTGGGAAAGTAAACCTTCTCCCACCTCAAAAACCCAGGCGAGGACAAGAAATGATTCTAGGTAAATCAGTCTGTTATTCATTTGAGATTTAAATATCTGGTTTTCTTTAATTGATCAGTCTGGGCTGTAAATAGTTTTGAATTCAACATCCTTTTTTTTTTCAAATCTCTAAAACAGTTTTTAAGGATTCCCTTCTTCTCGCTTCTCTTCCCTTCCAGATCTTTTCTTCCCAGCCACACCAAGCTGGACAGCTAACAAATTACACGGGTTTATCTGGGCTTCAAAAAAAGTGAGGCTCTGACATATTTTTCAGGGGCTCTTATATTTGAGATCATAAATGTATAGGTGAACAAGCAACACATAGCAAGCACTTGCCTCTGAACCTATTTACAAGTGTCAGGGTATTGAAATGGAAACAGAATAGGTGAACCTTTCCTTTTCTTCTCATTTTTGATTTTTTTTTTTTACCTAGTGCCTTCTAGACCATAATCCACACATTCTAGATTTCTGGATTTACTTCTCAGTGTGAAGGCTGAGACGTGGTGGGTCGGGGTGGGGGGATTTGAACCCTACCGGGATTCAGAAAAAAGAACTGGTAAAATAGAAATACCTTCCCTTGGGTGTGATGCAATAAATTTGGTCTTCTCATTTTAATCACCCAAGATTTTTGGAAGGGAAGAATCAAGTCTGGGTGAACCTGTACTAGTCATCTGTTAGGATGGGCAGAATAATAATAATTATGGCATTGTGAAGCACTGTACTATCTAAGCCTTAGCTAGATACAAGATAACCAGGTCAGAAGCAGCCCCTGTCCCTCATGGAGCTCACATTGTCAAGGAGTAGGAGACAGGGGAATCGAAAGAGAAGTACACTTAGAGGGTGAACTTGGGAAGTAATGAAGAGAGCAAACTAGGGAGTAGTGAGTGAAGACAGCTGATGTATAAAATTGGATTATATTCTTATTATTCCTTGTGTCTCTCCTCCTCTGCTCAGAGACCCTTGTGAGCCAGGACTATGTCTTAATTGATTTTCATATAATTATCCCAGAACTTAGCTCATGTTTTGGCCATTGTAACTGTCGAATAAATGTTAGTAATAATAACAATAAAAGTAATTTGGGAAAGTTTCCTTTTGATGGAAGGAAAATAAACTGAAACATTGTGGGGCTGAGTTGTGCACAATAGTTTACTTTTCATTATGGAATGTGGGGCCAGAATAATTGAGGAATTAATTTCTGCAGGAAAAAAATAGGATCAAACTTGCATTGTCCATGTGCCTGAAGTAAAGCGTTTCTCCCCCTCTCCCTTTCAGTTGGGAAATACTCCTTGAGCTCCACCTTTCTTTCCCTCATGTGCAGAAATAAATCCTGTGCATGAGGAAACTGGGTTGAACCAGCCTCCAGGAAAGGGAACAGCAACATGGGGGGCCTTTCTTGTTGCATTCCTGATTCCCCTCCCAATTATTCTGTTTATAGTGAACAGTTAATAAAGAGGGGCAGTAGAATTATTAAAAGTGTCTTCCTCAAACCAGAAGACAACTCTAGTATTAACAAAATCCCCCTTTAAACTTGGAACTCCTGCAAACATGGCAGGATTGACTGTGCCTGAGAGAAGGAAGAAGAGCAGGCCGGAGCCAGATAAAGGGAGCACACTCAAGGAAATCTGAAAGATTACCTGGGTTAGAGCTGGTTTGTCCACTGCACTTTGGAGACTGGAATCTTCCCTCTAAAATGACCCAACATTACCTGACAGAGCACAAAAACATCATTATGTCACACCACTACTCTTTTCTGCTCTATCCACTGAAACTGGTTTTAAATAACCTTGGAACAAGAAATCCATTCATTTTAGCCAAGCCCCCTTCTTCTCTTTCCAAGGTCATCTGAGAATTCACCTTCAGTGTCTTGCAACAATAGTCCCAGATCATTTAGCAGCTGTTCTGTTCTTTTGCAGTTCTGAGGAAAGGATTGTGTTCCCTACTCCGAGTGTTGTGTTAGGGGGTAAAGCTGGGAATTCTTCCTCTCCCTCCAACCAGTCTCCTCTCTTACTGGGACTAGAGAAGGGTGGAGATAGCCTTGAATGCTTCAGGACAGCACAGCCTAATGGAAAAAATCAGAAGACTTGGGTTCTAATCCCTTGTCTGTCATTTGCTGGCTCTGTGTCCCTGGCCAGTCACCTCAGTCACTTAACTTTTCCATGTCTCAGTGTCATCTGTAAAGTGGTGTTTCAATACCTGTTTTCCCTCCCACTAAGCTCCGAGCCCTATTTGGAAGAGGGACTGTGTCTGACCTGATTATCTTATACCTTCCCCAGCACTCAGTACAGTGGTAGACTGTGAGCTCACTATGGGCAGGGAATGTGTCTGTTGATATACTGTACTCTCATATATTGTACTCTCCCAAGTGCTTAGGACAGTACTTTGCACATAGCAAGCGCTCATTAAATAGGACTGAATGAATGAATGGTAGGCACCTACCACAAATACTATGATTATCCTCATTAAGATGGGAGAGCAGGAGCCCGCCTGCTATCTCAGGAATGTTTCTGCTTGTTGCGGGGCTGTGTCTTGATCGACAAGTTTAATTTAATTTCACTTCTTTGTACATCAGTTTCCTCATCTGTAAATTGCCTCTCCCCACTCCTGTTCATACTTCACTCTGCTGCCTGGATAATTTTTCTACAAAAAACATTGTCAGTGTTTCCCCACTCCACAGTAACCTCCAGTAGTTGCCCA
Source organism: Ornithorhynchus anatinus (assembly GCF_004115215.2). NCBI lineage: Eukaryota > Metazoa > Chordata > Mammalia > Monotremata > Ornithorhynchidae > Ornithorhynchus > Ornithorhynchus anatinus. The sequence continues at coordinate 16,247,264 of NC_041728.1, read as the reverse complement.
TTCACCTCCACATCAAAGACTCGTCACCAATGGCTTTAAAAAGCTCAGTCACCGTGTCCTTCCTACCTCTCCTCACTGCTCTCTTCCTATATTCCAGAGAAGAAACTTCACTCCTCTAATGCCAACCTACTCACTGTACCTCAAACTCATCTATCTCCCTCCCGACTTCTCGCCCGCATCCCGCCTCTGGCCTGGAATGCCCACCCTCCTCCAAGAGGCCTTCCCTAAGTCCTCATTTCCTCTTCTCCCACTCCCTTCTTCACTGCCCTGATTTGCTCCCTTTATTCACCACCCAACTCAGCCCCACAAGCACTTATGTATGTATATCTGTAATTTATTTATTTATATTAATGTCTGTCATCCCCTCTAGACTGTAAGCTCATTTTGGGCAGGGAATGTGCCTAACAACTCTGTAATATTGTTATATTGTACTCGCCCAAGCACATAATACAGAGCTCTGTACACAATAAGTGTGCTCAATTAATATGTCTGACTGATTGATTGGCGAGTCAATATCTGTTCTCCTCCCTACTTAGGTTGGAGCCCCATTTAGGACAGAGACTCTGTCTGACCTGATTATCTTATATCTGCCAAGTGCTTAATATAGTACTTGGCACATAGTAAGTGCTTAACAAGTAATAATGATTATGGTATTTGCTAAGTCCCCTCTCAGGCTCACACCTGTAGAGATTCCAGTACTCTACCAGTCTCAACTATGGGAGGGAGAGTCAAGCAGAGGCATATCCATTCCATTCTTAGCTTGGGCAGTGGCTAGCGAGTGGAAGGCCATCTGCTACAAGTAAAAACTCACTTGCGCCGGGCAGTAGTGGCATGGGAGAGAGACGAGGGCGGAGACTCAAGTTTCCTATTTGGAAGGAGGCAATAGTAAACCACTTTTGTATTTTTACCAAGACAACTCTATGGATCCACTACCAGAACAATTGCAGTTGGAGGTGGGGCGTTCTGGGAGAGATGCAACCACGCGTCGCTATGGGTGACAACTCGACGACATAAGGCAGTTTGCTAAGTGATTATCATGTGCTAGGCACTGTACTGAGTACTGGATGGATAGCAAATTGGGTTGGACACAGTCCCTGTTCCACGTGGGACTCACAGTCTCAGTCTCCATTTTACAGACGAAGTAAATGAGACACAGAGAAGTGGTGATTTGTCCAAGGTCACACAGCAGACAAGTGGCAGAGCTGGGATTAGAACCCTTGACCTTCTGACTCCCATGCCCGTGCTGTATCCACTACACCATGCCGCTTCTGACAAGTACTAAGATTTTTATTGGTAATAAGAAAGAGAAGGAGGAGAAGGGGGAGGGGAAGGAGAAGAGAAAGGGAAAAGAGAAAGGGAAGAAGACGACTTGAAAAAAAACAACCGCAAGCAATAAAATTCCAGGACTGAAGCATACAAGCGAAACCCTCTGGAAATTCAATTTAAAAACTTGAACTCCTAAATAGTGTGTCCGGATTCACAAGTGTACACTTGAAAAGATACCTTTCCTCATTTAAGGTACCGAAATGGCACATGCGGGCATGCGAGTCTGAAAATTAGTCTCTCCATATCTCTTGTGTAATGGTTACAGTTCTCCTAAAGCTAACTTTTAATTTACTTCTCAATGGTGAAAGTCTATTTCCTTTGTGAGTTAAGAATCAAGTTGTTCAGCGGAAAGTGGATTCTTGCTGAGCAGTATAGGAAGAACTAGAGAGTCCTGTGGTGTGTTATGACTTAGTTTAACCACTAAATACTAATACGCTCTTAACAATGACTCTCATTGGAGGGCTACATTTCTTTTGAAATAAAACAGAGCGATTTGGGTATTTTCATCTTTAGCCACCATTTGGGTAGTTCCATTTTTAAAAAATATTTACAGTTCGAGTACATTCCAATCCTTCAAAATTGGTGTTTGAGAATGATAATAGGAATTTAATTAAGTTAAATGTAGCCTATTCCCCCACTGCGTTCTGCATACATGAAGGTCTTAGCGTGATTGAGAGTTTAAAAGTGAGGAAAATGTTCCAGGAGCCTAGTGCATGAAATGTAAAGGCTCTTGGTCTTTCAGGACTCTGGTTAATAGCAGAAGGGAACAATAGACTTTTGCCTGCAGTGTGTGAGTGGTGAAGGTAGTTTCTGCAGGTCTGCAGGAACTGCATCACCAAAGGTCTTTGGGGTCAGAAATGGAATTTAAAAATCACTCTACTGCTTCACAGGGAACTGGTGTAAAGAATAAAGTCAGAACAGTGTGCTCTGAGGCTAGGGAGCAAGTTAACAACCCGGTGGCAACACTCTTCAAAAGCTGGGTAAAAGTCCTCTCGGCCCACTCGGTACTCATTCCCCTCGGTAATGTATTCTGAGGATGGGGCTCAGCACTCCCACCCCTTGATCCTCTGTTCTGATTAAAAACAGAACAAAGGGCTTTGCCGACCAAGAAGAAACCTGTCCATTTGGGGGCACCTGAGGTGTAGGGGTAAGGTTAATTTCCTCCTCAAATTGCATCTGCAATGACAATAATAGCCCATAGTTGTACATTTACAAAGCAAAGCAAGGCCACGCTTTTACATAACAAGCCTTATTATCCCTCCAATCCTTTATTGAATGTAAAAAATCACCTGTGCATAATCTCATTCCAAAATGACTTTTAAAAAATTCCTTTAAATCACCATTTGGACTCGAAGAAAAAACCCACTCGACTGTTGCCACAGAAGACACTGAAGATATTAATGAGCCAGAAGTTAAGCAACGGGAAAGTGGTAAACCAGTACATGAATTATGTAGGGATTTCCTCACTAAGAGGATGAATTCACTTGCTCATTATGCATTGTTTATGTCAAATAGTGATGATGTATTTTAGTGCTGTGGTGGCATTAAATGGAAATGGCATTTTTAATTTGAAGGGACTTTTTAAAAATATAAAGTGCAGTATAGCCTGAATTAGGAGAGAGCACAAGTATCTTTGTATTAGATGCTTTCAACCACGTATAGCGTTTTGCTAAGATTACAAACCAACCCTGAGGTAAAAGCTAAAAGAAAATTTGCATCTGGTATGGATGACCATTAGCTCCTGGTAATAACGAATAGATCAATGAATAGGATAATCTAATTTCTCATAACTAGGCTCAAACAGTCAATATTTTGGTGTTCCACAAGAAACTATTCTTAGCAGGATTTCGATTGAGTTTGTAGAGAGCTCTGATAAAGCACTGTGCTTTCAACCGTGCCATGGTGGGTTATTTTGATTACAGAAAGAGCCCCAAAGGGAAAATTTAAATATATTTTTTTTGCACTTTAAGAAACTCCTGTCAGTTCATTTTTCAGCCAAAGCAAACAGTTCCTGGGAAGCACATCATCAAGAATATTAGCAATTATTACTAATAATGGCCATTAAATATATCAACAATGAACACTATTATTTTTCCTTAAAAATTTACTTTGTAATCAAGTAAATGTACTCTAAACCTGATCTTAAATAGTGCACTGGTGAGTGAATATTTTTCCATTTAATATCTTTGTTCATTTTTCTAGATGCTTATTTGTATATTTCTATTGATGTAATAATTTGCAAGAAATAAAGAGCCCAAGTCTCTGCCTCCAGGTGTGAGCTTATGAATATGCAAATAATATCTGATGTGGTGAAGTTTCTCTTTGCAATGAGTTGTGCCCTCCAAGTTATACTGAATATTACCCACAGTTTGGAAGGGCTCAAAGCCAAATATGAATTCTAGTTCAAATGAGGAAATCTCTGGTACTTTCGGACTTTAAAATAAAATCTATTGTGGAATCTAGTCATTGCCATTTAGGTAAATGTTTTGTTAATAAAAATAACTGACATTTTAAAAACATATCTGGTCTTCTTCAAGCCCAGAGAGTAATTCTCAAAATTATAATGCAGGGGCATAACTAAAGCCTTGTAAGTTAACCTCATGTATTATTGTGGTAAAATATCCTGGCTTACCTGCCCTACAGAATAAAGAACATGTAGATGAGTAAGTGCTTACATAGCAGGGCCTATAGGTCAGCATGTACAAACATGTTACAAGTAGATGTGACTGAGGAGTGCATATTTGGCCCAGGGTTGCTCGAATTGAGGTTGGGATGTTTTGGTGACCCAGGGAGAAGGAAAATGAATCAGGAAGGCCACTTGGAGAACACGTGATTTTTAGAAGCGCTTTGAAGTTGGGGAGAACCATAATCATACAGATCTGAGTTGCAAGGGAGTTCCAGGCTAGGGGAAAGGTTCTGAGCCAGAGATCAGCAGTGGGAAAAATGAGAGTGAGGCACAGGGAGTAGGTTAGCCTGAGAGGAGTGAAGAGTGTGAGCTGGGGTGAAGTGGCAGAATAAAATGGATAAGAGGGAGAGAGATGATGGATTACTTTGAAGTCAATAGTCAGGAGAGGAATAGGAATTCCCTGGAGGTTTTTGAGGAGTGGAGTTACATTTGCAGAGCGATGTTTTGGAAAAATGATCCGGGGACGCCGAGTGAAGTGTAGACTGGAGAAGAGAGGGAGTAGAGACAAAGAGACCAACAAGCGCTCAATAAATGCAACTGAATGATTGAATGAACGATGTCATCTACTTCCAGGTCACGTGAGGATACCTGCTAGAGGGCCATGGACTGGGTCAGGCCTTCAGTTTATGCATCCCTGAATGTCAAGTGCCTAGTATAGGGCTCTCTGCCCATAATCACTTAAAAAATATTGCTGCTGCTGCTGCTGTTTAGTATAGCAACGTTTTACTGTATGCATACAGACACTCTGAATTATGTAGGGATTGCTGCAGGACACTTGGAGAAAAAAACTGGAAAAAAGATTCAGAAGAGGAAAGAACTGGGGATCTGAAGGCTTTTAAAGGAATTTTATGTGAATAGATGTTCCTTGGTGGAGAAATTCTCTGTTTTCATATGTATAAATATTTGTGATAACTGTCTTGAAATAGCAGCAATCTTTACCTTTCCTAGGCTGGCAAAGTAGTGACTCCTTCATTGATTAAACCATTGTAAAGATAGCCTCTGGTGTCTGGGGAGGCAAAAGAGCATTTATTTGTCAATAAACATTTGACCTTTGGAAAAAAAGTGCCTTTTGGTGGATAATTAATTGTGTAGGCCTACACAAAAACCAACATTTAAGTGCATTAAAGTGCACTGACAGTGTGGCTTACAGTCAACCTCAGTCACGTCTCCTTTACCAAATTTTTGTCACCCCTCCCACCCATGGGAAAGTATGTGGTAGGAATATTATAGCATCTTTGCAGGGGATGTGATATTTTAACAATACTCGGAAATATTTCTTCTCTTAGCCAAAAATATCTCCAAATATTGTAGCTGTCTTATTTACCCCTGAACCTCATGGGAAATTTTCAACACCTAGGGAGTCTGGAGTATTTCAACATGGCCTGATTCTAGCTTCTCCCCTCTGCAGTCTTATATTTCTTACTACCTTCAGGACATCTCAATGTGGATGTCCCACCAATACCTCAGATTTAGTATGTCCAAAACCAAGCCCATCTTCCCTCCTTAACTCTGTCCTCCCCTTGTCTTTCCCATCACTGTAGACAACAGCACTGCCCTCTCTGTCTCACAAGTCCTTAAGCTTGGCATTATCCTCGACTCACCTCTGTCACTCAACCCACATATTCAATCTGTCATCAAATCCTGTCAGTTCTACCTTCACAACATCACTAAAAGCTGCCCTTTCCTCTCCATCCAAACTGCTACCATGCTGATCTAGGCACTTATCATATCCCATCTTGATTACTGCATCAGCCTCTTTGCTGATCTCCCTGTCTACTGTCTTTCCCCAATCCAGTCCTTCACTATGCTGCCCGGATCATTTTCCTAAAAAAATGTGCAGTCTACATCTCCCCACTTCTCAGAAATCTCCAGTTGTTGTCTATCCTCCTCCACATCAAATAGAAACTCATTGCCATTGGCTTTAAAGCAATCAGTGCTTTCCCACCTTACCTCACGGATCTTTTTCTACAACCCAGCCTGCACACTTCGCTCCTATAATATCAACATACTCACCATACCTCTATTTCACCTAGCTGGCTCCAGATCCCTAGTTGACAACCTCCTTCTGGTGGAAGTGCCTCCCCCTTCATAGACAACACACTACCACTCTCTTCTCTCGTTTCAGTTATTATTAAATAACATCTTCAAGACGCCTTCCCCAGTTTAGCCTTCAGTTTCCTATTCCCTCTCCCTTCTGTGATGCCTATGCAACTGGACCCTACCCCTTAGGCACTTTCCCCCACAGCATGGTTATTCATATCTACAGCACTTGTGTAAATATCTGTAATTAATTTATTTATATTAGTGCTTGCTTATCTATGTACATATTTATTATTCTATTTATTTTATTAATGATGTGTATATATCTATAATTCTATTTACTTATATTGATGCTATTGATGCCTATCTACCTGTTTTGTTGTCTGTCTCCCCCCTTCTAGAATGTGAGCCTGTTGTTAGGGATTGTCTCTATCTGTTGCCGAATTGTACTTTCCAAGCGCTTTGTAGAGTGCTCTGCACACAGTAAGCATTCAGTAAAGACAGTTGGGTGAATGAATGAATGAATCCATACTTTAATGACTCTCTCATGCTCTAGATTGTAAGTTCCTTGTGGATAGAGAACCTACCAGCTCTGTTATATTGTGCTCTCCCAAGCCCTTACTACTGTGCTTTGCAAAGCGTAAGTGCTCAGTAAACACCACTGATTGACTGATTAAATAACTTAGAATCAAGAAAAAATTTCCTCCCTATTCTACTTCATCCTTTAGCAAATGTTGATTGAGCCTGCACTTGCTTCTTAGCCCTGAAAAGTCACTTGTTAAGATGAAATAACACTGACGTTTGGGGACTGGGATGGTGCTGGGGGAGAAGTAGCAAAAATAACCTTTCCGTGACCCATTTAATGAGAGCAGGTTTCTAAGAGGAGATTTTGAACACAGGTAGCATGGCTGGGAAAAATTCAAGCAGCAGCAGTCACAAATTTTAGAATACTGGGAAGGCTGTGGCCGGGACTGTAGCAATACTTAGTTGCGATATTTGTTAAGGAGTTACTATGTGTCAAGGGTAGATATAATTTGATCATATCACAGGGTCCCCATCCCTTATGGAGGACACGGTTGAAAAGGGGAGGGAGGACAGGCACAGAGAAGCTATGGGACTTGACTCAGGTCACATAGGAAGCAAGTGGCAGCAAGGCCTAATGAAAAGAACAAGAGGACCTGTGTTCAAATTCCAACCCAGTCATTTGCCTGCTGATTGATCTTGGGCAAGTCCCTCAGTTTCTCTGTGACTCAGTTTTCTTATCTGTAAAATGGGAACTAAATTCATTCATTCATTCAATAGTATTTATTGAGCACTTACTATGTGCAGAGCACTGTACTAAGCGCTTGGGATGAACAAGTCAGCAACAGATAGAGACAGTCCCTGCCGTTTGACGGGCTTACAGTCTAATCGGGGGAGATGGACAGACAAGAACAATGGCAATAAATAGAGTCAAGGGGAAGAGCATCTCGTAAAAACAATGGCAACTAAATAGAATCAAGGCGATGTACAATTCATTAACAAAATAAATAGGGTAATGGCAATATATACAGTTGAGTGGACGAGTACAGTGCTGTGGGGATGGGAAGGGAGAGGTGGAGGAGCAGAGGGAAAAGGGGAAAAAGAGGGTTTAGCTGCAGAGAGGTAAAGGGGGGGTGGCAGAGGGAGTAGAGGGAGAAGAGGAGCTCAGTCTGGGAAGGCCTCTTGGAGGAGGTGAGTTTTAAGTAGGGTTTTGAAGAGGGGAAGAGAATCAGTTTGGCGGAGGTGAGGAGGGAGGGCGTTCCAGGACCCGGCGGGGAGGACGTGGCCCAGGGGTCGACGGCGGGATAGGCGAGACCGAGGGACGGTGAGGAGGTGGGCGGCAGAGGAGCGGAGCGTGCGGGGTGGGCGGTAGAAAGAGAGAAGGGAGGAGAGGTAGGAAGGGGCAAGGTGATGGAGAGCCTCGAAGCCTAGAGTGAGGAGTTTTGTTTGGAGCGGAGGTGGATAGGCAACCACTGGAGTTGTTTAAGAAGGGGAGTGACATGCCCAGATCGTTTCTGCAGGAAGATGAGCAGGGCAGCGGAGTGAAGAATAGACTGGAGCGGGGCGAGAGAGGAGGAAGGGAGTTCAGAGAAAAGGCTGACACAGTAGTCTAGCCGGGATATAACGAGAGCCTGTAGCAGTAAGATAGCCATCTGGGTGGAGAGGAAAGGGTGGATCTTGGCGATATTGTAGAGGTGAAACCGGCAGGTCTTGGTAACGGATAGGATGTGTGGGGGTGAACGAGAGAGACGAGTCAAGGATGACACCAAGATTGCGGGCCTGAGAGACGGGAAGGATGGTCGTTGCCATCCACGGTGATAGAGAAGTCTGGGAGAGGAACCGGGTTTGGGAGGGAAGATGAGGAGCTCAGTCTTGCTCATGTTGAGTTTTAGGTGGCGGGCCGACATCCAGGTGGAGATGTCCCGGAGGCAGGAGGAGATGCGAGCCTGAAGGGAGGGGGAGAGGACGGGGCGGAGATGTAGATCTGCGTGTCATCTGCGTAGAGATGGTAGTCAAAGCCGTGAGAGCGAATGAGTTCACTGAGGGAGTGAGTGTAAATAGAGAACAGAAGAGGGCCAAGAACTGACCCTTGAGGAACTCCAACAGTTAAAGGATGGGAGGGGGAGGAGGCTCCAGCGAAGGAGACCGAGAATGACCGGCCAGAGAGGTAAGAGGAGAACCAGGAGAGGACGGAGTCCGTGAAGCCAAGGTGAGATAAGGTATGGAGGAGGAGGGGATGGTCGACAGTGTCAAAGGCAGCAGAGAGGTCAAGGAGGATTAGAATGGAGTAGGAGCCATTGGATTTGGCAAGAAGGAGGTCATGGGTGACCTTAGAGAGAGCAGTCTCGGTAGAGTGGAGGGGACGGAAGCCAGATTGGAGGGGGTCTAGGAGAGAATGGGAGTTAAGGAATTCTAAGCATCGATTGTAGACGACTCGTTCTAGGATTTTGGAAAGGAAGGGTAGTAGGGAGATAGAGCGATAACTGGAGGGGGAAGTGGGGTCAAGAGCGGGTTTTTTTAGGATGGGGGAGACGTGGGCATGTTTGAAGGCAGCGGGGAAGGAGCCATTGGAGATTAAAGATTGAAGATTGGAGACTAAATACCTGTTCTCCCTCCCACTTAAATTGCACTCCTCATATGAGACAGGGACTATGTCCAACCTGATTATCTTCTACTACCTCAGTGCTTAGCACATAGTAATTTCTTAACAAATACCATAATTAAGTGGCAGGGAGGGGATTAGAACCTATGTCTCCAGGCTCCCACTCCTGTGTTCTTTCCACTAGGCTACGCTGCTTCCTCAGTGAATACTTTTCATTTCATTCTCTAGCTGCCTGTCCCTTCGTCAGTTTCCAGAGCAACACCCCTTCCTTGATCTTAGCATCCCTGTCTTTGCTTCAAAACTCTGTCTTTTTCTCAGAGGCTCCAAGAATTTAGTCACTGCCTGCTCCCTGGATCCCAATTTTGACCTTTGTTTCCATGGCCACATCTCTTCACTGTCTTTTTCCATCTTTCTTGCTCTCTCTCTTTTCCATCCTTATTTCTCCGTTTCCAGTCTCCCATCCTCCCATCCTTTTTCATTTACTGGATTTCTACAGGACAGTCGTTCACATTAACAGGACTCCCAAGCCCATCCATAAGAATAAATATGCTTCATAATTAATTATACAATCTACAGACTTTTAGAAATTAAGTCTGACAAGTACCATATTCCTGAAAGTGGACATATTGCTAGCTGAGAGTCTGTTGTAGCAAAACTCAAAATTTCTTTTAAATTCGACTATATGGAATTTATATATATATTTATATATATCTATCCTACTTGGTTTATAACTTAGATATATATATATAATTTAGATACCCATAGATTTGATTTATCTAACTTGGTTTATATGTGTGTATGTATATATATAAAATGAAGTTCAGCCTATATTAGGGTGGCCACTTTTCCAGGGGAAGTGGTCTTGAGGAAGTTGGGACTTTAGAGGGTAGAGACAAAAAAGCAGGCTGAGCAGTGGCCAAATGCTTAGAATTGTTCTCTGTGGAGAGTAAATATTATCGACTGATTCCAAAGCCAAGACAGAACTAGAACAGAAGCAGCAAGCAGTGCACCCAAAGAGAGAGAGAGAGGAAGAGAGAGAGCAAGAGAAACACTAACAGAGAGGAGGAAGAGAGTGAAAGGCAAAGACGGGGCGTGAGGGAGAGAAATGAAAAGAAAGGAGTACGATCAGCCTTGCTCACACTCATTTTCTGCACAACAGCAGCAAGCAAACAGAAGCAGGTGAGTCACCTTCTCTCCTGCTACTGTCTCCAATCAGGTGCTACTTCTGCTGCCATTCTCACTACAGACTGAAGTTTTCCAGACCAGCTACCTTAAATGAAGTGTCCATCTGCCAAAGAAAATCTTAGGGAACAACCTACAACAGCCACTGCAGCAGAGGGGAGGGAGGGTGAGAAAGAATGTGCAGGAAGGATCAACTATCTCTTTCCCTCTCTGTCCAGCTGCTACTCTTCTGAACTGGGCTTCCTGCCCCTACCCTGCCCTGGCCCAAAGCCAGACTTTTTAAGAGGTCCCAATAGACATTTTTGGGGGTAGTGAGGTAGAGCTGAAGGTGGGGCGTGGCCTGTGTGATGCTGGCTGTCTAGACATAATAGTCTAATTACTGAGTGGATTCTAGCCTACTTTGACCCCTTTAGGCTCTGTCATCTAACTACACCTGGAGGGTTTTAGTTTCCCCTGTGACTTTAACAAGGCTGATTGTAACAAGTAATGTTAGCAAAGAAAGAAAATGTCATCACCAATGGCATTTCTTTGTTTCTTCCATTACTATTACAATGTCACAGTGCCATTTTCTTCCATTTACCTCTGTTCTTATATCCTATATGTTAGGAGTAACTAAATGTGAAGTATTAAATATTGGCACAAAGCTCAAATGGTAAGTGAGAATTTAGTCACCACCTCCTGAGGACAATGGGAATCTTAAAAGCGCTCCTCTATTATGTACAATCATCATAACCATCATAAATGATAATTGTTATTACTCTGACATTTGTAAGGGCTTACTGTGTGTTATGCAGTGGTATGGATGCAAGGTTTTGAGTTTGGACACAGTCCTTGTCCTTTCTGAGACTGGCAATCTGCCTTATCCCCTTCTCATGGAGAAAGAAACTGAGCCCCAGAGAAGTTAAGTGACCTGTTCAAAGTCACACAGTAGGCCAGTGGGAAAGCTGGCTCTAGAACTCACATCTCCTGACTCTCAATCCTGTGCTCTTTCTACAAGGCCATGGTGCTTCTATTGAATCATTCTGATTTAACTCTCAAAAAATGAATTTTCTGAACGAACCACGCAGTTCAGATTATAGAGTATAGATTAAAATGTGTCCTTTGAAGACGGTTCACTTGTCTCCCATTTATCATCCCCCTTAAGTAAATGTTTGTAGTGTGTGAATATTTTAAAACAAAGCCATTATTGTATCTGAGTACATACTTGAATCAACAATTACAAATCCTCTCTTGTCACTTTAAATGTATATAGCTATTGATGCACCTTACTCCATGCATAAGATAAGTTTGAGTAAATACTGTAATGGGAAGGAGGCATGATTGGAGAATTTGGAGTTTGGACCTTACTTATTTCACAGTTCCAAAGATTCCGTAGAGCTTCCCAGCAGGAACTTGTGGGTATTAATTCCTTAACTGGAAGAGGTTTCCGAGCTGACATGTTGAAAATGAGATTAGCACTTTCCTGATTTTACATTAACTAAGGCTAAAGTGTCATTAGCCTTATCAGGGGAATAAATTCAAGACTGAACAGATGAGCAAGGTGGGTTTTGAAGAGAACTTTAAAATATGAAGCAGGTTTTATGCATGGTGCTTTGAAGATAAATAAATTATGCAAATGAAAGCCCAGATAATCTAGATGAAAGAAAAGGTAAATGTAAACACACTCTAACAATGGAGTTCCATTTATGGACAATGCTAATTCTCAGTTTGGTGTAGGAGAAACTATTTGCCAGAACATTAATAAACATTTCCTAACCAGAGAGCGATCATTTCTTGTCTAAAACCAACCACATATTCCTAGGAGAGGAAGTGGGTGAAGCTAGTGGCCAATGACATTTTTAATTCCCGTTATGGACAGCCCTTTTTATTTCCTGGAACTCACAAGTCCCTATTAATATATTGATTAAAGGTGAACCACTGTGAAAAGTATTTCAAATTTAGAAGTAGGGCTGTCTCAGTTCCCTAGTTAATCGATCAGTCGTATTTATTGAATCCCAAGTATTTACTAAGTTCTTAGGAGAGTACAAGGAGATGATAGACGTGGCCCCTGCCTTTACAGAGCTTATATTTCAGATAGACTTAATTCTACTTGGCGATGCTGGAGAGGGGGCATAAGAGAGGTGGAAAGGAGAGGAGAGAAAGTACCTTCCTACACACTCAGCACTAATAATCCCTTGGATGCTATGACAGCTAATCCCAGCCTCTAGTGGTGTGGTCTGAGGAAGAGGTAAATTTGGGAGTTGCCAGAGGTTAACCAGTCAATCAATCAATGTTACTTGTTGAGCACTTACTGTGTATAGAGCACAGTACTAAGCATTCAGGAGAGTATGATAAGACAGAGTTGTAGACATGATCCCCGTCTGCAAGGATTTTACAGTCTACAGCGGGAGATATCCACTAAAATTAGTTAATCAATCATTCATATTTGTTGAGCGCTTACCATGTGCAGAGTATTGTACTAAGTGCTTTGGAGAGTACAATATAACAGTTGGTGGACATATTTCCATCCCACAGCGAGTTTACAGTCTAGAGAGGGAGACGTACATGAATAGAAATAAACTATGGATCTGTACGTAAGTGCTGTGAGGCTGAAAATGGGGTAAATAAAGGGTTGCTTACAGATAGGGGAAGAAAATAGGGAAAGAATCTCCAAAGGGGGTGGAGGAAGAGCCTTCTTTGCTTTTTCCTTTCCATCAAGCAATTATTTGTATTTATTGAGTGTTTATTTTTCAGGGCACACACCTAATAATACTAATACTAATAATGATAATTGTGTTATTTGTCAAGTGGTTACTATGGGCCAGGTACTATACTACTAATCTGTACTTAGGTACAGATCTGTATACTAATCCTTATACTAAGCAAATAGGGTTGGACACTGTCTCTGTCCCATATAGGGCCGCCAGTTTTGATCCCCATGTTAGAGATGAAGTAACTGAGGCACAGAGAAGTTAAGTGACTTGCTGAAGGTCACACACTAGACCAGTGGCAGAGCAGGGATTCGAACCAGGTCCTTCCGAATCCTTTTTGACTCCCAGGCCCAGGCTCTATCCATTAGGCCACATGGTTTCTCCAAGTGCTTGGGAGAGTATAGTACAACAGTGTAACAGACACATTCCTTTCCCACAATAAGCTCACAGTCTGCCAGGAAGAAACCTTGCTAGTGAGCATCAAGATCCATAACTCACCAGACGGGTTTGATTGAACTGGTCCTGAGTTGCACCAGGCTTTATGCAGGGGTTAGAATCTCTCACCACTTCTTTGGGGAGGCAGCACTCTGAGACTGCCCAGGGATACATGCAAACCTGTCTGCCCTGCCCAAAAAGGAACATGACTGCAGTGTGCACTCATTTATCAATTCCGTCTGACCTGCTCTTCATTTCTTTCTCCACTGCTGGGGAGAGATTCCCCACTCAACCAAAGACTGAGAGAGGTTTTTGTCTGCCTTGGCTCACAGTTGCTCACCTGGCTTCAGAAGGTAGCAGGTTTGCTTCTCCAGTGTCAGCCCAGAAATCCAGGACGTGAGGCGAGAGGCAGGTTCTTGCTAACTATAGGATCAATTACCACGTTACTAGATAGTTGCGACGGTCATGAAAATGCAAGGTGCAGCTTGCATAATAGTATATAACAGTATAGGTATTGTTTGTACTGCAAATACCAACTTTACAATGTATTTTGTGTTATCATACAATGAGTGTAGTAGACAAGAGAATAATAATAGTAATAATAGTATTTGTTAAGCACTTACTGTGGGCCAGGCAATGTACTAAAAACAAGGGTAGATGCAAGATAATCAGGTTGGACACAGTCCATATTTCATATGGGGCACACCATCTAAGTAGGAGGGAGAACAGATACTGATATTCCATTTTACAGATGAGAAAACTGAGGCACAGAGAAGACAAATTATTTCTGCAAAGTCTCACAATATGTAAGTGGTGGAGCCGGGATAAGAATCCAGGTCTTCCGACTTCCTGGTCCATGCTCTTTCCAGTAGGCCATACTGCTTTTCATCACCCACTCCCTTCTGCGTCCCTCTGACCTGCTCCCTTTGTGCTTCCCCCTCCCAGCCCCACAGAACTTCTTCAGTTAAGAACAATGGTCTGGCTCCAATATTTCCTTAGTCCCTTCTAGACTACTGCATCAGCCTCCTCTCTGGCCTCCCTGCCTCCAGCCTTTCCCCTTTCTAATCCATACCTCACTTTCTTTAAACGTCATTTTGCACGGGTATCCCTTCTCTTCAAAAATCTCCACTGATGGGCCATCGTTCCCTTCATCAAACAGAGCCTGAGAGCAGGGATCGTGTATCACTACCTCTACTGTATTCACCTAAGTGCATGTCTACTAGCCCTATTGTACTCACCAAAGTGCTTAGTACAGTGCTTTGCACAAAGCCCTTAATAAATATAATTGATTGATTAATTGATTGGAAAGCAACATGACCTTGTGTAAAGAGCCGGGGCCTGGAAGTCAGACACTCTGGATTCTAATCCTGGCTCTGCCACTTGCCCGCTCTGGGACTTTGAGCAAGTCCCTAAACTTCTCTAGGCCTCAATTTCCTTATCTGTCAAATGGGGATTCAATACCCATTCTCCCTCCCTCTTAGTCGCTGAGCCACTTGTGGGACAGGGATTGTGACTGATTTGATTCTCATGTCTCTACCCCAGTGTTTAGTTGAGTGCTTGGCATGTAGTAAACACTTAACAAATATCATGAATATTATTGTTGATTGATTGCTCTCCTCCATTGATTTCATTGCCCCAGAAATTGCTGGCAGGGTTACTGCCATGATGAGGACTCTCTCCCACCTGCCACCCACCTGGGTCATAAGACCTATTACCGCTTCTACCCACAAATCTTCTAATCAATCCATTTACACTTGATATTTTGAATGATTGAATTTGAATGGAATTCTACATATTGACTTATCCCTACGTAGTTGACCCTCCAAGAAACCGGCCTTCACTGAGCTCTATGCAACACTCCTCAGAGCCTCATTCAAAACTTCACACAAGGAAGGTACTTCAAAAATATTCCCGCTGTTACCCCAGGGGAAAAAGCAGTGTTCTGGGAATTCGGAAATCTGGGTTAATAATAATTATATTTGTTAAGCACTTTCTATGTGCCAAGACCTCCTGTAAATGCTGGGTTAGATACAAGCTACTGAGGTTGGACACAGTCACTGGGGCTCCCAGTCTTAATCAGCATGGTTCAGTGGAAAGAGTCCGGGCTTGGGAGTCAGAGTATGTGGGTTCGAATCCCGGTTCTTCCACTTGTCTGCTGTGTGACCTTGGGCAAGCCTCTTAACTTCTCTGTGACTCAGTTACCTCAGCTGTAAAATGGGGATTGAGACTCTGAGCCCCAGATGGGCAAGCCAATTACCTTGTATCTACCCCAGCGCTTAGAAAAGTGCTTGGCACATAGTAAGTGCTTAACAAATACCATATTATTATTATTATTATTGTTAATCCCCATTTTACAAATGAGAAAACTGAGGCACAGAGAAGTGAAGTGATTTGCCCAAGGTCACCCAACAGACAAGTAGTGGTGGAGTGGGGATTAGAACACAGATCCTTCCCATGCTCTATCCACTAGGCCACGCTGCTTCTCATCCTGGTTCTGCCTGCAGGAGCTATGCCAATAGTGTAGGTAAGGGGATTCTGCAAGATGGACGGGCCCAGCAGGAATCCTGAAAATCCTGAAAAAAAAGCCAGCTAACGTGGGCAGCAGAGACCAGAACATCTACGTTGGTGCAACAGCTCAGTGTCAACCCTAGGGCGAGGGTAATTTCACTCTAAACAAGTCCCGCACTCTACAGTGAGTTGTGTCCCTGGCCATCTACTTTCTTGTTGCACTCTGTGCCCCAGTGGGACCTCCACAACTAGCATTGAATCTGTCAATCAATGGTATTTACTGAGCACTTACTATGTGCACTGTTCTAAGCGCTGGGTAGAAACATGGTACTCACGTTGTCCCACGAGGGGCTCGCAGTCTTAATCCCCATTTTACAAATGAGGTAACTGAGGCACAGAGAAGTTAAGCAACTTGCCCAAGGTCACACAGCAGTCAAGTGGCAGAGTTGGAATTAGAACCCATGTCCTCTGACTCCCAAACCACTGAACCTGGACCCTGACACTTTATGCCCGAGAATCTGCACAGACAGATTGCTTATAATACAAAGTGGCATAGTGGATAGAGCATAGGCCTGGGAGTCCGAAGGACCTGGGCTCTAATCCCCGCTTTGCCACTTGTCTGCTGTTTGACCTTGGGCAAGTCACTTAATTCAATTCAAGTCAAATTCAATCATTCAAAATATCAAGTGTAAATGGATTGATCTGAAGATTTGTGGGTAGAAACAGTAATAGGTCTTATGACCCAGCCACTGATCCACGCTGCTTCTCCGAGTACAGTACTGCAGATTTAGCACATAAATTCCCTGCCCATAATGAGCTTACAGTCTAGTGGAGGAGACAGATATTAATATGAAGATATATTAATACGATCGAAGAGAATGTTAGTGGCACCGTGTAAGTCACCAGCAATTTTTTATGGTATTTGTTAAACACTTACTACATGCCAGGCCTTATATTAAGCACCGAGGTAGATAAAAGCTAATCAAGTTGGACACTGTTCATGTCCCTCGTGGGACTCACAGTCTAAATCCCCATTTAGATATGAGGGAACTGAGGCACAGAAAAGGCACATAGCAGACAAGTGGCAAAGCGGGGATAAGAGCCCGGGTGCTTCTGAATCCCAGGCCTCTGTTCTACCCACTAGGCCACGTTGTATTATAAGCAATCTGCCTACATACAGTGTCAGGGCCCAGGTTCATCCTCTGTGTCCAATGTAGGACTCCATCATCATCCTTGTGAAGGCTTCTGGGAGCTGGATTAGTTCCCAGGGCTGCTTGGAGTTGTGACAGGTATGTTTGTGTGTGTGTGTGTGTGTGTGTGTGTGTGTGTGTGTATGAGCGCGCGGACATTTTGTGCTAAAGCTAATTCCCACCAGTGTATTCTTTCCCAGTACTTAGTACAGTATTTGGCATGCAGTAAGTGCTGAATAAATACCCTTACTTCTAAAAGCTCCAGTCAAGGAGAAGTGGGGTCACAGAACGATCCTGCCACAGACACGAGACTGGAAAAGCATAGGCGCCTCATCTTACAGCACTAACTTTGAGGGTACCAACCTGGGCAGAGAAAATAATAATAGTTATTATCATTATATTTGTTAAGTGCTTATGTATGCCAAGCTCTCTACTAAGTGCTGGAGTGGATATAAGATAATCAGATCCCACAGGGGACTCACAGTCTAACTAGGAAGGAGAATAGGTACTGAATCTCCAGCTTACAGATGAGGGAACTGAGGCACAGAGAAGTAAAGTGGTTTGCCCAAGGCAACACAGCAGACTGTGGTAGAGCTGGGATTAGAATCCCAGACCTCTGACTCTCAGCCCGAGCTCTTTCAGAATAAAAACCACCACCTTCCTCATATGGTGGTGTCACAAGGGAAAATGCCTCTCCTAGGAGAGACTGGTAGACAGAAGTCTTGGCAATAAGGATTCTAGCACAATTGAAAATGGGTAGAGATAGGAAGTTCTGTTGATCTGGACAGGACGTTGAGGGAGGAGGAACGATTTGACTCTGATGTGAAAAAAGGAAAACCTGAAGCCAAGACACGGGCGCAGGACCACAACAAGAAAACCTCCTAGGAATTACTGTTGTGTTCAGGTTACATCATCAGGATTACAGCGCCTGTAAACCTCCAGGGATGTGGAAGCCGTTTTGTACTAGGTGTTTTGAAGTAAGGTTGGCCTAGGTGTAGAGCGATAAAGGGGAGAGGGAGGGGGAGAGAGAGGAGGGAGGAGGAAGAAGAAAGAAAGCCTGAAAGAAGACTCAGGGCTCCTGTAAAGATTGTGAGATTATGAAGATAAATATTTACCACTCACATGTTCCTTATCTCTTGAAATAAAACCACGATGAATAGTGCTGCGTCAGTATTGCAAGAATGTGGCATTGTGAGCAAATCGACTGTCACAGATGATTTGACACATTTTGATTTCTGTTTAGGAAATATCCGCTAATCCTATTAAGGTGCGAATCCTGAGCAGTAGGTATAGAAGATCGAATCGCTCATCTATTTGTTGTACTTTCTTGAGGTCAGTGTCCTTAAATCCTAGCCACCTTAGGGAAGCCAAGGGCATTCTTGGGGACTAGCCCAACATTCTCACTCAGTCGATCGTATCCATTGAGCGCTTTCTGTGTGCAGAGAATTGTACTAAGAGCTTGGAAGAGTACAATATAGCAACATAACAGGCGTGGTCCCTCCCTACAATCTTAGCTCCCTTTGGCCCACACCACTCTGATTTTCCTTCTGTCACATCCTGGCTGAAAAACAATATAGGACTGACTAACTCCTATCTCCACCCTAAGTAAAGAGAAAGATATTTGGTTGGCATGATTCTTTCTTCTCCCCCTCCTCCGCACAGCTTTCTATCCAGGTTTCCTTTTTCATACCATCCAGTACCCAAGGTCCTGCTGCGTTTGACAACAGAAGCAAAATAGTTGGTTGTGAGCAGACAGAGAGACTGTCTCCGTTATTGTCTGGGCCAGATTTCCCTCTGGAGCATTATCTGCATTCACCTTTGCCATCTAAGGACCTTGGTAATAGCCTCACTCCCCTGGGAATGGGACCAGTTCATTCTTGGGATCCGCTACTTCCCTCTTCTGGGGTTTGAATCTCAACCGGAGACTTGCAGGACCAGAGAGGGGATTGTATTTATAGGGACCAAGATGTTGAAGAAATCTTCCTTTTAGATTCATATAAAATGTCACCCTTGGAGGGAGTGAAAAGCAAGCAAGCAAATAGTAATTATAAGCACCTTCTGTGTGCAGAGCTAAGAGCTCAGGTGAGTACAGTACAATTAATAGGCATGGTCTCAGGCTTCGAGGAGCTTACAGTCTAGCAGGGGAGACAGGTCAGTAAGTAAATTATTCTTAGGAGGAATAATAGAGAATAGAAATAGGTAAGGAATTGTGACAAGATAGTGGTGGTGTTACCCTCTCAGGGTCACACCTGGAGAGTTTCCAGTACTCTATCAGTCTCGACTACAGGAGGGAAAGTCAGCAGAGGCCTACCCATTCCATTCCAAGCTTGGCCAGTGGCTAGTGGGTGGAAGGCAATCTGCAATAAGTCAAAACGCACCTGTGCTATGCAGCAGCAGCAACATGGGAGAGAGTCAAGGACAGAGACTCGTTTACTGTGCGGAAGGAGGCAATGGTAAACCACTTCTATGTTTTTACCAAGAAAGCTATGGATCCACTACCAGAATGATTGCAGAATGGGAGTGGGGCATTCTGGGAGAGATGTGTCCATGGCACGGCTATGGGTCGGGCACAACTCGACAGCATAAGACAATAACAACAGGTGGTGGTGATGGAGGTTGAATGCTTATGGAGCGCCCAAAATGGCTGTTGGGGGATATAAGGTGGGGAGATTAGAAATCAATCTGAGAAGGCCTCCTGGAAGAGATGTCATTTCAGAAGGGCTTTGAAGATGGGAAGAGCAGTGGTTGGTAGGATGTGAAGGTGGAAGAAGTTACAGGCAAAAGAATGGCAGTGGAAGGGATGGAGGGAGGGATGAGTATCAGGACCAGAGAACAGGTTATCTTGAGAGGAAACAAGAGTATGAGCTGGGGTGCAGTAGAAGAGAGTAGATAAATAGGAGAGAGAGAGCTGACTGCCTTGTTGCCAGTGGTTGGAAATTTGCAATACGTTTGACAGAAGTCCCTAGAACTTGTCTGTATGATCATTCAAAAATATTTAACTGGCATGAAGATGAAAGTTTCCATCACACCCTAACTCTAAAGACCCCCACTCAGAAAATGCTCTTTCAACCCCTCACCCCTCCTTATTTCTCTTACAATTAAAAAATAAAGAGCCTGGAAAAGGGAAAGGTGCAAAATGTCATTATTATTAATAATGATGATAATAATAAAAAATGTTTTTAAGCACTTACTATGTACAAAGCGCGTACGCTAAGCACTGGGGTAGGTATAAAATAATCAGGTCAGACATAGTCCCTGTCTAAGGCAGGGTGATGACAGGACCTGGCTTTCTTCATCTTTCCTTTCACTAAGGCAGCTAAGAGACGCTCAGGACTTTTAGCGTTCACAGAATGTCCTCTGCTACTGCCAAAGATCTCCGCTATAAAGGATGTAGAACCATGGTCAGTGCTTTTTAAGCTACAGCAGGTTGTTGTACATGTTTTCTCTCTCTCAAAACCACCCCTGAAAAATCTCCCTTTGAAAAGAGGCATTGATTTTTTTTCAACCAGTGTTATAGTAACTGTCACCGTTAATTTTTCAGATATTCTGTTCATTTCTGTTGCTGCCCGCTACTGGGGTAGGTTGAGCAGAGATGGGGCTGGCAGAAGTTTCAGGCTTCTTGGAGAGCAAGGAAAAGTCCAGCCCAGCAAGCAGCGGGATGCTCACAACCCCAGGAAGGGGTGGATCTGGGGGATTGTTTTTCCCTCCTTCTGCTTTTTCTTCTTGTTTTGTTTGCAGAAGGTTGATTTTGAGCTGGAGGGACATTGCCGTTGTCTTGTCACTTAGCGTGATTTGAAAGTGAGAGTCTGTAGTGGTCTAGCCTGCCCTCAGCAATCAGCTTTCCACTCACCAGGCTTTGATTGTAGGAGTTGCCTTATTTGCATTGATGAGGATGAGCCAGCTGCTGGGGCATACAGAAGTGCAACCTGACACAATCACTTGAGTTCAGGATTAGCACAGGGAATCAGGAATCCACTACGCTATATGGCAATCTCAGCCCTACATTAGAGTCACTCATGCAAAATGACCCAAATTTGCAATGAGCACAATTAGCAATCCAAAGATGCATGTTAATTTGGGAGCTTGATGTTTTCTTGCATTTTCCTTATTAAATATAATGACAATATGCAGTTTATTAGGCTAGTCCAGATGTGAACGACAGGTTCGTGGACTTTAAAAAAATATATGTAGCCATGAGCCCGATTTTTTACCTACAGTTTCTGAATTTGGTAGGGCAAGGGTGAGGGTTTTTATGCCATGTGTCTTCAGGGGTAAATAGAAGCATCTCTTCAGAGATATAAAAAAAATAAGGAAAAAGTGCTGTTTTGAAATGGTGAAACTGCAGATTTTGTCATTTTTTGCAAAAGATACTTGTGGATATTTTCCATCACCTTTTCATGTTCCCGAGCTTACATTTGGGTAATGCCTAGTGAGATACACACAGCTCTTTCAGAATTCCCTAAAAGTGTAAATGAATACGTTGGATTCTGATAAACGAGTTCATAAATCAAATTTAGGAGCAGAATCCAGCCCATGGCTGGGTTCCATATGTCTGAACTCTCAGGTATTGAAAGGCTCACCTATATACTTTGAAAAAAAAACCCAACATTTTGCAAAAATTGAATAAGTGATCATTCGAAGCAAAAGCAAGCAGTTCAAAAGCTAAACCTCCCATTGGAGAACAGAAAATTTAATGAGCTTTTAATGGAATGCAATGCTCAGAGTAGTAAATTATTTGTTAGTTGACGATGCAATTCAGCATGCTGATTAAGGTTGCTTGGTTTTTTACTAAACATTAACTGAATGAAAACTGGGTAGAGTCCTTGTTCTGCTTGGGGGGCTTTAAGGAAGCAAATGGACTTTCAAGAACACAGATTGTCAATTAAAGGTGAGTGCACTCCAGGTGTCATTTGAATATGATGATAAAATACTTCTGATAAATATTTAAAAGCATTTTAAATCCACAATGTTCGCCTAGTGTATTGTAGGCTCTGTTTAAAGGAACAGTGGGCCCTAGCAGGCCTTTACAATAATTCCTCTATCTCTCTAGAAAGAAATATCTAGAGCTCCTTTCTTCTATTAAAAGGGGGGGGGGGAAGAAAAAAAAGGAAAGGAAAGGAAAGATAGGCTTTGAAAATACAAGCTTAGCATGGGCATGGGGACCAGAAACTGCTTGAGAGTTTGAAATGTAAATCTGCAGCATGCAAAACAAAACAAAAAAATCAAAACAAAGAGAAAAAAACACGAGAAAAGAAAAGACGTGTTTCTCTGCCTAGATTGAAACGAGAGGAAAATTAGGTAGTTTTCATTATTCCTGGAGTAGCTTTGTATTCCAATTATTGAATTTTAAAATATACTGGCTGTAGTTTTTATTAAAAGGTGGAATTCCTAGGGCGAGATCATTTAATCCTGGAGTTTTTTCTTTTTTTAAGGGAAGTTCTGAAGGGGCATTTGGCAAAATGGAGAGAGAATTTATGGATGCTTATTTATAGTTTTTTGACTAAATACTGAATCCTTAGATATTGACAGCAATCATAATTTGTTCTAATCAATTAGAGTATTGCTTCTATAGTTAGCGTTTTTAAGACGGCATGAAATTTTGTTCTTTGTATGTCTTTTTTGGCTGGGTAAATTTCTGAAACAAAAGGGGGATTTATTTTTCCAGAAATTGAAGAATTATAGGTTCCTGATTACATTTTATTTTCAGGGTTACAAAGTTCTATAAATCCCAATTAGTTTCATTATCGGTTATTTTCTGACAATGATCAGATACCCTTAAAATCTGATAAATAACTATCTCTGTGTTTTAACTATTCCTGTTTATGACCCAAGAGGTTAAAAGCCTTTGACTGGCATTTGACTTCTGACCTCATATAAATGTTATCTTATCAGTTCCTGCTTGTTAACTTGTATTGAGTGCTTGTCCCTGATGGCTTTTAGATAAAGGGGTGGTGGGTTTTTTTTTTTCCATTGGAACTGAACCATTTGGATTGTTCTTTGCCCGCAATCCCAACCCACATAGAAACCAGCTAACTTATGTTCTGCTGAATAGTCTGAAAACCAACCTCTGGACAGTTTATTTAACCCAGCCTTATTTTGCATTTTAGCTGGATGGTTTGGATGTGGTAATATTTTAAATATCTTCTCGATTATGGTTATTGTTATTGGTAGACTCTGAAATAATAATTGGCATAACTTCACATTTTTACCAGATAATTTTTACCTTTTTCAACAGAAAACACAATTTTAGTTTTGCACTTTGCTCCAGCGTGAATGAATTACACAGATAAATTATGGAAATGATGCTCGCCAGACCTCAGACTTCCTCCTAATGAGAGAGTCATCAGTATAATATGTCTTTAAAAAAAAGTATGCCCTGTATAAATCTGTGAATACTGCATTATCCAACCTTTGGGGGAGAAAAGAGTGACTCTGGCATTCTACTCTGCCCTTCTCCTATCCTAAGATTTAGGCTGAATTTCTGCCTTTTATTCTGTATGGCTGTATGTGTTTGTGTGTGTGTGTACGTATGTGTGTGTGTGTGCATGTGCATGTGTTTTTTACACATACAAGTGTCTTTGGGTCTATTCACTCTCTACACATCTAAATACATAAGAATGTTTGCATTTTAATCTCTCCCCATACCATGACCAGAGCAATACAGTATTCCAGGCAGATCACGGAGTCTCTCTCATTTGCTAACGTGATTCTAAACAAAATATTATGTTAATTTCCATGAGGAACTGGACTGAAAGGAGAGAGGAAGAAAAAAAGGCAGCCATCTTGTGGAGAGTCATTTTGCCTTTTTATTCTTTTCTTTCTATTCCTAAAACTCCGCTATTAGGATATTGTCTGACTTTAATCAGTTCCGAAAATAATACCAGGT
Source organism: Ornithorhynchus anatinus (assembly GCF_004115215.2). Lineage (NCBI taxonomy): Eukaryota > Metazoa > Chordata > Mammalia > Monotremata > Ornithorhynchidae > Ornithorhynchus > Ornithorhynchus anatinus. The sequence goes on along the minus strand of NC_041728.1, from coordinate 16,223,197 downwards.
GCACAGAAATACTTTTGTATTCGTGTTTAGAGCATAAATAAGTTGCATCACCATTTTTGGAGTTAAAAAAAAAAACTGTGGCTACAAATAAACTACATCTGTCCCTTTCTCCTCTTCTATATAAACATACATATGGATGAAGCATATGACACAGATTGGGCAACAGAGAGATCAGTACAAAACCTCTTTAGGAAAAGCACCCATCTTTGAGTCTTTCAGTTTTTCCAATGCACAAAGTTGATGCATCAGCAAATTAGTCAGCCTAGCCACACCCAGAAATGTTCAAATTAAAACATTTACCAGCCTTTGTATCAAATTCCCCTTTTTGGAGTCTGCTTTAGGATGTTTTGGGAGTGGATGGGAGCCTTTTTTTTTTTTTGGTTTGACAATTTTTTTCTGGTCTGTTTAGAGAGCTGCTTGGGGCCTTTGTGATGTCACAGGGCTATTCACTGGGCTCATATTCCTGGAACACAGAGGTTTCATGGAATTCTTCCAACTTTTCATTTCGACTATTGCTTTTTTAGTAGAGTCCAGAGTTTAAAGGCAGAAGTAACAAACAAAATACCATCGGAGTAAAACAAACCCACACCAAATTGATGCTGGGATTTTCTATGCTGAGACCCTTTCGCTATAGTTATAATACAAAAACTCTTTACGCCCTGTTTTGATATGTTGAAGATTGTAAAAGGAGAGGATATTTCAAATTTTCAGTATTAAGTATTTGAAAAGCCTTCTAAAGGTATTTCTCAATCAAATTTGTGGACTGGAGTAGTGCACCACACTGCTCAATTGAACCGAATGACAATTTGCAGCCTGATGCTATCGTGGAAGACAAACCCCAACTGAAAAAAAGTTTTTTCCCTTCTTCTCTAAATGTTTTGTGTCTGTCTACAGAAGGGCAAACCATTAATGCAGGCATCTTTTCGGCGTAATTAAAATGAAACTTTAAAACAGTGCCTCTCCTTCCAGCACCAATCTGAAAGAGCGGTAACTGCATAGAAGAATCGAAACGGTTGTGTATTGAGCAACAACAATTTATAGTCTTGAGCCTGGCATTCAACAAAACAAACCTTAAACCTTTTCAATGTCAGTGACCCTAAAAATCCCAACTAAGGGTATAATGTTGACACCCCCACTGTTTCCATTTGAGGGGAAAAGAAAGAAGTAAATATGAGTTCAGAGAAGAAATGAAACTCCCTCTTCTGCCCAGAAATCAGCCCTAAATAGGTCCCTACCCATACTCTGATTGGACTGTTTATCATGGCTTCCCGAAAAATCTGATTAAACCTAGAAACTGGAGGTGAACTCCGATGAAAGGGACACCTCTCGTAGAAGACTGCTGTTCTTGTTCATTTCCAGCTAATGTGTAAATTTGTGGGCGTTAATGTACAGAAGACCCCTGAAGATGAAAAAAATCATTTGCTTAAAGCCCTTCGCCTGTGCCAATCAAAACCACAGACACAAAAGTCTTTTCAGAGTGATATTTTAAATGGCATAGCAGCAGTGAGGAGGCCAGAGGTATTTCGATCTCTTTGACTAGGCCTTCTTAGCACCCTGCACAACATACATTTCAGAATCTAACAGGAAATGTATTTTTGATGGTCTAGATCAGCTCCCCAAATCTCTGGTCGTAATTTCCTTTATGGGGGTAAAGCACAGGATTCAGTGAAATCGGGCCTTCTGATTTCACAGCAATCAGACAGTTGCGTTGGAAAGAGTAAACGCAAGACCGTCCAGTCCCCACCACATGTGTAATGGAGGTGTCTGGCGACTTTTCTTGAGAGCAGTTAGTATAACATGATTCCTAGCCTCTTTTTCTCTCCTTTTTTCCATTTCTTTCTTTATTAAATGTGAATATACCTTTTCCAAAAAGAAACGAATGTCCTTCTGGAAAGATTACCACCTCTCCCTGTCTGTTTGTTCCAGAAGAGAGCCGGTTAGGTGGTTAGTTTATTTTTTGCGAGATGGGCTTAGTAGGGCAGCGATCTTCTTTCTGTTAAGTCTAGTTGGATTCAAACTTCCAACCCAAGATCAGGCTCCATGCGCAGAGCCTGACCCTTGGCCATCCACCTCTAATCCCAGGAAGGTGTTTTGAGGATTCTTTTTTTTTTCTTTTGCCCCTTTCCCTGGGTCTTTCCTCCCCTGACACTTGAGAACGAATCTGTCCGCTTCCAGAGTCGAAGGTTTCGAGTTGATGGGAGGGACTGGTGTGCACCGCTAGAGAAAGTCCGTAAATCAGGGCGGAATGCCGGGCAGGTTAAAAGAGGAGAGTAGCCTCGACTGGGGAAGCCGCGTAAATCTCACCCTGGGCTTTGTTCGGAGTGGGGGTAGAGGTTGGGGTTGGGGTAGAAGCTCCAGTTCTCAGTAACTCCCTGCCTATAGCCTGTTATTAATGCCCTGGGCCCCCTGCAGTGAGTGCTAACTTCTGCATGAGAGCTGCCATCACCCTTCCCAAACACTGGGCAGTTTGGAAAAGTCAAGCACGGCCCATCCTGATTTTCATTTAATAGTCAAAACCAAGATGAATTTGAGCTATTATGATAGGACAGCTCCCTTGAAAAGATTATTTGAACTACAAAGACATTCATTTAGGGCTTGCGATGTTGCAAAAAAGGGTCTGCTAGAAATTAGCAGCCTGTCCTGGTATTTGGAGAGCAAGAGTGACAACTTATTGGAAGTTCTCAAGGAATCATTTATATTTCACACTCCACTAGGCAGCTGATTTGAGATTGTCTGTTAGCATAACAAAGGCTCTGAGCCTGTGAACTTCAGAAACCTTTCGACCTCTTAGCTGCTGGCATGAATAGCCCCCAGCCCTGCCTATAGAGATCTCCCAAAGCTCCCCTCTTCGTGGCTAAATTGTTAATCAGGGTAATTTAATATAGTTTTCAATATGCCTCATCTCTTATAGGGAAAGGTATTCACAGCTTCCCCCACCCCAGAAAAAAAGTTCTTTTATTCCAGTGTGAGAGGGGCACAGCTGCAGACAGACTCCCATTACCTCCCCCTCGCACCCCCGCCCCCAGCCCCTTGCAATGTACAGAACAGCATCCCCAGTGAAAAACAGTAAGAGAAAGAGAAACTCACAGCAACGATCCCTTTCCCTGCGCTGCAACCTGAACCTGAAATTCCAGTCTATTTACCCCTCAAGCCGACTAAACAAAAGCCAGGGCCCCAGCCATAACTGAAGCCACCTCGTCGACAACACACCACATGCCACACCTCTCCATCCCCCTTCCCCGCCACCACACCATTACCTCTCTTTTGCATCCCCCAACAAAACCTACCAGACAACCAGCCTCTCTAATTTTCATTTAGCTCACACTCTCACGGAGCCTCACACTCTCTCTCTCTCTCACCACACACACACACAACACACACACACACTTTTCTTCACAGTCTCCCTCACACACCCACACGTAACTTGCATTCTCCCCTACAGTCACATACACTCACTCTCACACACATTCTCAATTCTCATGCACATCAGTTAGTTGAAAAGAGCTCTAGCACAAATATGTTCATTTTAATCCAGTTAAGACCTAAGAGAGGCATAACATTCAATAGTTTGAAAACCACATAGATTTTTGCAATACTGATTGATCTCAAAAGGGCTTTTCCAATGCCTCTCTCTTCCTTTCCATCAGGGTATACCCTAAAAAAAAAAAAAACAAAGCAGAAAAAAAAAGCAGTTTCAGAGAGACACTCTGCCTGCGCTGAAATGTTACTGCAGGTCTTTAAACTCAGTCTCCCATTATCTATTAAGCTAATTTAGAGTACCGATGGCATACTGGGAGGAAAAAAAAGACAACCTATGGAAATTAATGTTTGGTTTTTCTCCCTTTTTCAGAATTAAAAGCCAAGCACGCAGTCTCCTAATCCCTAGTTTTACAATATACGGGCCCGCTCAGAATTTAAAAGAATATTGATTCTGGTTCCTTTTGATACTTCCTGTTCGATTTGGGGTGGCGGCGGGGAGGGTTGTACAATTGGTGTTATGTCTTTGTATTGAGTTGAGGCGCACTGTATCTTACTTATATTCCCAGGGTATTTCTAGCACACCTCCTATTTCCTTCTGCCCAGTTTGGGTCGGTGTGCTGGTCTCTTCTGTCTCTTGAAGTTAGGCAAACCCAAACTTCTGTGGTAGTGAAGACAGCTCTGATCTTGCTCTGATCTGATGCTGTGAGATGGGTCAGGCCCAGATGCCCAAGGTGAGAGGGAGGGGCCATTCCCAGCCATCCCAGGGTGCCCAGGGTGGGAGAAAGGGGTTGTGTCCACTCTTGCCCGGGGTGCCAAGGGGCCGTGTCCCATCTTGCCCAGAGTGCCTGGGGAAGGAGGAAGGGGCCGTAGCCAACCTCTCCAAACTGCTGGCAAGCAGGTGAGACCCCTGTTGCGATTTTGGTGACAGTTTTGTATATACCCTGCCTGGCAAGAATCATTTCCAAAACTATATAGTGCAAATACACTCAGGCTTCCACTTCATAAAACAAAACAAAAAAGATCCCAACCCCTTTCCCGAGGTAATATTTCTTGGAAGGAAAATAAATGCAGAATCCAGTCTAGCCTGTACATGATATGCAGACCTGACTAAGCAGAAACAGGTAAATGTTTCTGATGAATCTATTACAGTGAAACCCCAAAATACACCCTTGCATTTTATTTTTATTCAAATGGTTTGACAACCCAGGCTGTGATTCTGTGGGAGAAGTTTAGAATACAAATGTTTTTGTCACTAATGTTTACAATACTAATATCAGAGTTTGGGTTTTGTTCTTTTTTTTTTTTTGGCATCCTTTCAATGGGAGCTTCTGCTCTCCTTGATGTCTTAGTCTAGCTAACCTCTTATGAATGCATGCATTAATTGAAGAATGCTGCCATAAGTGGACAAACGTTATTCCTGCCAATAAAGCATAAACTATAGAAACATTCCCTTTTGAACAAACAGCACTGTAGTTCTTAGAATAAAATCCAAAGAAAAAATATTATTTCTTTTAAACCTAGCAGGGTGAAAATCACATCATTTACATTTTCCCAATGCTTTTACTGGTTATCACTTTCCCTTTTTTCATTAGCCTTTTCTTCATTAGAATTTATGATCCATGTCCATCATTACACTTTCACATCTCTGATTTCTGTTAAATTTTCTTTAGAGGTTAATAAATGTAAAAGAAAAAAGACATATTTGCTTTCATCCAAGGTGCTGTATATTTTAGGAACACTTGTATTTGTGTTTCAAATTAATTAATTATTATTGCAATTTTGAAATCAATTCTGTTAGTGTCAAGAAATAAGAATGGAATAATTAAACTTTGTGTCTGTGTCAGGCACTGAAAATCTGTTTTTGCAGAATGGCCCAGTTTAGGCCTGTTATACTTTAAAAATGTTAAAAAAAAAGGGGCATATTTGTGGGGAAAAGAGGAACACAGACACTATAACAATTATATTCATCCACTGGGTAGCCAACACCAAATTTAGCCAGACTGATGGGGCACTGTCTAGACGTTTCCTTTGTGTATCAGCTGTTTTTCTTGTGCATTATTGCCTTGCCTGAGTATGTGAGTTGAATGTGCATATGGACCCAAACACAACCATCCCTGTAACCATACATTGTTTAAAATTTCCTGTCATCTGGTCTGGGGGCTGGAGGGAGGGGAGGGGGGGAGGGGTTTGAATCAAGAGCAGGGCTACTGTATGTCTGTTTTTGAAATTTTGTAATTAAAAATGCAGCTCTGCATAGCTGTGATTAGAACCTAGTCACAAGACAAATATACAGGTAGCCAGGCTGTCTCCTAAGGAAAAATTATCAGCTAAACATTCTTCCTTCCCTTTATGTAAGCCCCACCTCTTCCTAAAAGAAAAGAAGGAAGCTAGGAGAAAAGAATAAACAATCAGGGTAGTGGAAAGCTACAGTTCATATAAATTACAGCCTTTCATTTTTGAAAAGGCCAAAGAATGAAAAGAATAATTTAAATGTTGCAATGTAATTAACAGCGATTGCTCAGTTTTTCCTTTTTGAAACACCAGGGTCTGTAATCTGAACTGATTTGAAATCTTAGAAATAGATTACCAAACTCTCATCAAAGTTTCAGTGTTGTGCTCGCAGATACAAATCTCAGTTAATGTAACATTTTAAGGTTGTCTGTTTTCTGTTTTGTTTCCCAACATAGCTCGCCAAAACACGGTCTTATAAGGGGGGTAAAACATTTAAGGGAAAAACATTTGTTTTCCAAGAGTGGACCCAAGCTCTAGAAAGAGGAGGGTGCTGTGATTCAGTGAAGATATCATGGTATTAAAGAAGGAAGAAAATGACTGGAAAGGAGAACAGAGAAAAAGGGCTTTAATACGAAAAAACAGCAACTCAATCTGTTTGCTCCCACACCAACCCAGAAATTCTGTCCCAGAGGTATCAGATCTGACATTCTGCCCAAATGGAATCTAGTAATAGGTTGAAAATATCATCCTAAAATAGGAACATGAGAAAATCCAACCCAGGCTGAGATTAGATTTCCAGAGCATTGGGACTATGCCTCATATGTCAATTGGATGATAAGACACACTCAGTTTGAGATGGAGCTCCATTCTTTTTATTGAGGAAGGGTTGGAGTGAGAAGGACTCAGCCAAAGGATGGTCATTCTAAGTTGCAGCAGAAGTAAGTGGAAGGGAAGAACGGTTCCCGTGATAACCTTTCTTTGCTTTCACTCAAGACTGCAGGTTTCAAAGTCATGATTCTCTAGACCTCTCTCTACCCTTGGAATTTAGCTCAATGCCTCATGTAGAGGAAAGTAAGATTTTAACCATCCTCATTTGGCAGTTAGATGAGAGGATGGGTACTTGATTCTGATTTTAATGAATGAGGGTGGGCGGAAGGGTCCATACCCAAGATGGGAACCGCTGTCTTTCCTGAAAAACTGGGTTAAGAAGACAAAACATGATGAAATGTAGGGTGTGAAGAAACTGGAAACACATTTTTCAAAGAGAGCTGACCATGATAATTTAAAATAGCTATTAAGAAAATTAGTTCTAGCTACATCTGAGGGAGGGAGAGAGAGAGAGAGGATGAGTACTAGAAAGAGGGAGAGAGGAAGAGGAGTGGTGTGGTTAGGGATCATGTCTTTCAGCTCTCTTGTATTGTACTCTCCCAAGCCTTTAGTATAGGGCTCTGCAAATGATAAGTCAATTAGTGGTATTTATTGAGCACTCATGCTCTCCAAGCATTTAGTACAGTACTACTGACTTGGGAAAGTACAATACAATCTAGTCGGTAGAAACAATCCAAATTACAGACAACAGGGGGAGACCAACACTAAAAAGATTAGTAATAAGGGAAACAGTAAAGTAAGCACTCTGTAAATGCCATTGACTGAGAAGGGGAAGACAGAGAGAGAGAGAGAGAGATGAGGAGAAAAGGAGGGAGAACAAGAGAGTGGGAACGGCAAAATCAAGAGAATGAATATTATTAAGCATTGTTTTATCTAAAGCACAGACTCTTCCAGGAGGAGGAATTTCAGTGGATTCAAGCCAAAAATGATTATAGATGTTTTCTTGTTTTGTGGATGAAGAGACATCTCTTTTCTTTGAATTTCTGTTTGTGAGAGAAAATCATAGCCAAGGGATTGGACATCAGGGCATCTCTGCCTTTTTTTCCACCTAGGGAGTAAAGAGCTTTCTTTCTTTTCCTTTCCAAATCAGAATGGAAAAAAGGGATGGGGCTGAGGCCTGAAATTGTTGCCTATATCCTTATAATAGTTTTTTGTTTTTCATTAACAAAGGCCTTAAAATCTGGAGGTAGATTTTTAAGAGCCTTTTTTAAATACCTAAGATAACACCTGGTTTATGCATAGAGAAGAATAACTTCCAACTCTGAAATCTCTAACATAGTAGAAGCTTAGCAGCTTTTGCCTTACTACACATAGTTGTTTGAGCCACAAAAGGGAATGGGAACTCCCTCAGTCTCCTTTTGTGAAATACAATGCCTACATTGCAGCACTTCTTTGGTTTTGGCTACTCAGAATCTGGACAAAAGTATATATGTACACTGAAACCTACAGAAACTTTGCACTTGTGCTACCCAAAATTCTGGTTGTGAGCATCATGGCATTCTCTAATTTAGTAAAAGGCAACAATTCTACAATAGCAAATAAAATAGTTCTTAATTCAACACAATAAACCCACAGGCTGGACTTCTGAATTAATTATTTTATTTTCCTTGTATCGCAGCATACATAAGGGCCAGTTTTCCACCTCAAGACTGGATAATTTGTTAATAGCACCAATATTTGCATAATGTGCTACTCATTCTAATATAAAATCTGGATTACTTTAAGAAACAAGAACTAAACTTACAATTTAGTTCATTTTCTACTCATTAAATTTCATATCTTATAAATGCATTCTTGTTTTAAAAAATTAACCTTTATGCACTTTTCAATACCTGGAAAGAGACCTATATTTTGAAAAGCGAGCTAGTAGGCCAAAAAAAAAAGAAAAAAGACCCAATTTATTTCTGAAGCAATATTAACCTGAATTTTAAATAAAAAAATCAAAGAACATATTGGTGGCTAAGATCATATTCAGTTGTATATATGAGTGTATAAAGAAAATAGAAAATATCTGCCAGTACTTTAAATTGTTTATTTAAAACTTTTATATGACTAGACCTTAATATTCCTTTTTACACTCCCTTAAAAATCTGCTAGGATGATATTAAGTTGACAGCAACTGCTCTTTGATTCAACTGTGTAATATAAATATGTTCAAATTTTAAAGGATAGAAAATGGCTTTATTTAGGGAGTTTAAAATCAATTTTAAAGCCATGTGCTCTACAGTGATAAAAAAACATGAACCTTTGTTGTTGTTTTTTTAGGAAGGAATTCCATTTAGGTACTATTTATTAATATGAGTTATTCTAACTTCAGTTTCTTCTTTTTCAATCTTCCAAAACCAATTCAATCAAAAAGTGGACATATTCTTGAAATGTAGTTTTAAAATTTTGGGGTTATGTTCTCACACAGCTAACTCTGGTTCACTTAAGAATAGTAAACAACATACAAGTAGTGATGTTTTAAAAATGGCTCATGTGGTCATTTTGAGTATTTTGGTATTAATACCTTTGTGAAATCTCATTCTATGGAGCTATTTATAGGAAAATAAAGTACTTCGTACATGCAAAATATCCATTATTATATCAGTTCAAAACCCACAATGGAGGATAAAAGTAATAGTAAACACTTAGGATTATATTTTTAAGTGCAAAATTATAGCAATTTTCATCTCTTTTACAAAATTAAAAAATAGACTGAAGTTTATGATTTTTAAAAAGTTCAGTATTAGTTGAACTACAAAATAGCTTCAGTTTAGGAAATTACATCAATAAAAATCATTCTGGGCTATAACTAATTTCTATAACCCTGTTGAAAGAAAATATAAACTGAAATGTTTAGGCATTTAAAATACAATTACTTTATTATTCTTAGCAGTAATAAGGTATATCAACATCTATATCATTTCAATGGATGGGTTTTTCTGGTCTCATTAATGTTTAGTAGAAATTATATACATTTTATAAAACAAATTTAAAGTCTACCATGATGCCCTAGGAGTGATATTAAGATGAAAAGATACATGTGCACAGGTGGAGATGAAAGTTTCTGTGACCTTTCAGGATAAATCTGGGCCATGGATACTGGGAATTTCCCTCTTTCACTTATTTGCACCGCCTGGATAAAGAAAGAGGACGTATTTCAAAAATGGGAAATCAAGTGCCTTTTCCCAGCTTCTTCAAGCTCTTTCAAGGTGCTGTTGAATTTCACTCTTTTTTTTTTTTTTTAGAAAATTTGCAAGCAGCAGCTGAGAGGGACCAGGGCCATGGAAATTTCAGGCCTACAGAGAGTTCTGTTTGTTTTGATGAGGAAGGTAAAAAGGAAGCTGCTAGGAGCAAATGAAACGAAAGGGTTGGAGTTGAAAACTTCATTAAGCTTTTCACTGATTTGTTACCAGTCAAGGATACCATTGCCGGGTGTACATAAAGTTTGTTTAATACTAAGACCTTCATATCCTAGGAAATTCAGGGTAACCCCAACATTATATAATCCCTCAACTAAGGTGTCCTGGCTTGCAAGTCATTCATCTTCTATACATTTGAGCTTTGTGGCTATGAGGAATAATCCCAACATAACCAATATGAGTTTTAAATATGTTAAATGAATTTCTGATACTACCCTAATAATTGCATTAAGTGGAAGGGGTCATATTTACACTTGAAAATCCAAAGCTGTTTTAGTTTGGTTTCAGAAGGAATATGAAAAGCTGTGTTGCATTCACAGGAGACGTTTTAAATAAAAAATATTCTATAAAAGCTTTCGTGTTAGTCCCCAGTATAAGCTCTGATTTGGGGAGGAAAAATGTCACCAATTTTTCCTCCTAAACTATTTTCTTCATAGTAGTTTTAAGGTAGAGAATGGTAGTCACCTCTAAGGCGACCTTATGATTGAACGTGACCTCGGATCATCATCAAGAATTATATCATAAGTATTAAATGACCATAAAGCATACTCTTACTAAACAATAAATTGATAATGGTGAAATTGGCTCCTTTGACAAAAGTCAATTATATGTGCCACGTACACTGGCAAACTGAGAGTACAAAGCACTAGTATAGCCAAAGTGTGGTATCTCGTCCTGATGATGTGCTTCCTGGGAAGTTTTAAAGGAAAGTTTACTTTCCAGAAAACAATCCTGTACTTAGCTTTGCCAAGCCATTTTTTAAAGGGTTTATTTCTACTACTTAAAAGGCATTCTTCACTAGTTTCGTGCATGATCATTTTTTGCAACCAACCATAATTACAGTGTTTGTACATCTCTAATACAGATACAGTAATTCAATGTTTCCTGTTGTCTCTAGAAAATTACATCTGAGTTCTCTGGAAAATGGATGTATAGGTACAAAATATCAATCTGTAATGTCATCTTCAGCTCCTATGGTAGCACATAGAAGATGCATACAAAAAATTCCCTTTTTTATCAACATTTACAATTTCCCCTCCATGTACAGTTTTAGTGTTCCACCCCATTACATTTTCCAAGATGGCAATATACTGAATTTCCTCAGTAAAGGTCATGGAAAAAACTATCTTTTACAATTTGCACTCATTCCTCACTATTCGAGGAGTTTGTGTTTCAGAGGGGATTTTTTTTTTTAGTGCTCTTGAGTATCCCTATGATCTCAAGACTTCCAGTTTTGTATTTTGTATCCATAATTCTGCCATCACTTGGTCGCATGGTATATTAACAAGAGATTTTGTATTTCTGTGGGAAGTAAATAGTGCAAATACAATTAAATGCCTGAGAAGTTAAAAATGATGAAAAACAAAGAAAGAAAAATGCTAAGTCAAACATACCATTTTTAGCATTATTAGATATATTCAAATATGACAGGAAATATCCTATTAATTGATTAATTTCTCTCAGTTTACACTTTCCTGCTTCCCACAGTATTTTTCAACTAGTCTTTAGAAACGTGTTTTTGACCGGATGTCGACGTAGGCATTCACATAAAGTATAGATTGAAATATTTCATCTTCTACGTTATGTGAATTTTTTCATTAAAGCAGAAAACTGAAGACAAGTAAACATACCACACAGAAATTACTCAGTGCTAAAAGAAACACCCTCCCATATGTGAGAAAAAACTGAATAAAAAAGCTGTTGACGACGACCTATGCCAGGGACAGTCAAAAAAAACAGAAAACAAAAAACCTTGGAATCAGTGCTTGTGAGTTCTGTGTTTTCCCCCAAAATAAAAACAAACATAACATGGATTGTCGAATATGTATGTTGATTTTAAGCTATTTCAGAAGATTTCAAGAAATTAAAATGAAAGTTGAGTGTAAAACACTTCCTCTTGTCATTTATTCTTTTGCCAACTTCTCTTGTATTACAACACTCCTTTTTCTTTCTCTCTCTTCCTTCTAAGTCCCGTTTGTCTCTGTCTTCTTCCTCTTTCAAGTTCCCTTTATCCCCCATTTTCCCATGTCCTTCTCCAGTCCATTCATCAATGATGCCAGTAAAAATAAACAAACAGTCTGTTTAAAACAAACCAGCTCCTGCCAAAATAAAAGCAGTTATTTTCAATAGGACTACACCTGTGGCATTGACTCTTTCAACTTTCATTAGTTATTTAATAAAAGAGGAGAAACACAAGGAAAACCAAGGAAAACTGAAATACTGTTTAATGCCTCTGATTTATCTCTCCATATATGTAATGCTAAATGCAGTGAAACCCTTATGAGACTACTTTTGTAGTCTCAGGCTACAAAAAGAATTAGCTTATCCAGGAAAACTCAAAGTCATAATTAGTCTTGTGAATTATAATAATCGGGTCTCATCCTGCATTTCTTCCTCATGTGGTACTCCCAGTGGGAGTTCTGCATGTGGAAGGACGCAGGACCAGGCATTAATAATGGCATTCTAGTGAAATATGAGCATTTTCCTACAGTGCCAATCAATGAAATTAAAAATCTCCCCTATCTTAGACCTACATCCTTTAACAAATTAAAAAAGCAACATCAACAGATTTTTTATAATTTTCCAAAAACATTTTTCTCGCTTTCAAAATTTTAAGTGGTTATTATTTCCAAACAAATTTTTTTTCAAAATATTCTTTACTGTAGCTCATAATTATTACAGAGTTGCTTACAGATTTTAGGCTGCTAATATTTATGCCCGCAGATTTTAGGCTGCTAATACTTATTTATGCCCTCAGCATGTTATGGAATAGAGTGAAAAATATACTGTGTTGCCCAATAATGTTGCAGGAGTCTAGGGACACCAAGTCGGAGATGCATATGAACTATGTCAAAGGGTCCTGCGGGGAGGTCATATTTCCCCAGGCCACTCTGAGACTTTCTTTTCACTCTCCCTCCCACCTACCTCTCCCCCTTCACTCACTCTCCCCACATTGGCAGGTGACTAAAACAACAGGGAATCCATGATGTTGGGCAATTAGGCAGGATCAAGGTCGAAGTAGGAGGGTGAGCACTTAGGAGACAGACCCTGGCCAGCTACAAAAAGCAGCTAGAATGAGAACAGCCCAAATAGGTCTTAACCTACAATATTCCCACTCAACTCCTGAAAGACAAATAATAATAATAATTATGGTATTTGTTAAGAGCTCATTTTGTGCCAGGTGGTGTACTAAGTGCTAAGTTGGAAACAAGCAAATCAGGTTGGACACAGTCCCTGTTCCACATGGGGCTCCCAACCTCAATCCCCATTTTACAGATGAGGTAACTGAAGCCCAGAGAAGTGAAGTGACTTGAAGTGACAGGATCACACAGTAGTGATGGAGCTGGGATTACAACTATGACAGAATAAAATTAAGAAGTGGAGGGAAAACTAATAATAATGTTTGCCTTGCATGGACTTGGAGATGAATCTCTGTGCCTCAGTTTCTCCACACAAAATACAGGGCCTAAAGCAATTTCCCCTCTCTATTTCACAGGGTGGAGAAAAATGGATTGTGACTATGGGCATATGAAATTGCTTTGAATTCCTCTAGTGATAAGTTATATTTACATTAATGGTAGAAGCGATACCTCTGCGTTTTTAACAGCCACAGCTGGATGGTTGCCTAAACTGAGTTAGTTCAGGCCCTATTTAAACGAACAAGTGTGGACCATTTGGAGGTTTTAAGAATTTCAAGTATTGAATTTGAAAACAGGAGTCAAATGAAAAAAAAAACCAAATTGAAATCTGGGCAAATATAGTTGTTACTAGAAGGACATGTGTAAACCTGTGAGCTTATCAAACAAGTACCGGTGAGCAAGGGAAGTGAAATCTCAGCCAGCAGAACGTATTTCTGAATGCACAGGAAAATGTATTTTTTGTTCATTTCCTGAAGTTTAAATAGCTTTCCATCTTGTCATATTGCAATTTTGGATTATCATTTTGAGTACTAAGGCATGCCATTTTAAAATTTATGGAAAATATTTACACTTAAGCCTTTAGACACAGTTTTGTTTTTTTAAAGTTGCATATCTACTTTTCCCTTTGGATTAATGCATCACCTGCTTTGCATTTATATTTCCCACTATAAGGCCCATAATGAATTTCAAATAAAATTAATCTTAGGCAAATTCTTCTAATTTATAGGCTCTGGAGAAATAGCTAACTTCCGGCTTTTTTTGCTTAGTCCCAAAATTCAATAGATGAGGATTGTTTTAGGATTCTCTACTGAAAGAAAAACCTTTCCCTTCTTCTGTATACTTGGCTTCTGAGCCTTGGGATCTGCTGTTGCCATAACAAAGGTAATGCAGCAAGGTGCTTCTGGGCCATTTTCATGGATGAGATTGTGTCTGTGATGGATAAGTGGCCCGAGATTACCACCATCACTGAGCCTCTCTTCTGCCTTCTCCTCCTGTAGAAGTCAGTTGAGGTAGAAGAGGGACGAGGGAGTAAGGAGAATGAATTCAAAGATCATTTTCCCAGGGGAGCAAAGTCCTCAGTACAGGATTTCACCATCATGTATGCCCTTGGTGAATTCAGAGATGGTGGCACTTGAGATTCTTGGGGCATAACCTTTAGCTCTTCAGACTCATCAGTTGTGAATGACTTTTTTATGGTATTTGTTAAGCACTTACTATGCACCAGGCTCTACAGTAAGCACTGGGGTAGGTACAAGCTAAACAGGTTGGACACAGTCCATGTCCCACATGGGGCTCACAGTCTTAATGCCCATTTCACAGATGAAGGCACTGAGGACCAGAGAAGTGAAGCGACTTGCCAAACAGAGAAGTGATTTGCCCAAAGTCACATGGCAGACAAGAGGTGGAGTCAGGATTAGGACCCAGATCTTCTGACTCCCAGGCCCATGTAAGAACCCATTAGAGGAGTAGCCACATTACTCCTCTAAACTAGAGCACAACTATAGCCCTTAAAACAATTTCAGTCTACCCTAGCAAAGTCTCATAGCCGAATCCTGACTGCCCGGGACCAGACTCTCAGGGAAAAAGTCTGTCCTTCAGCAGAGATGATAACACTTTGAGTAGCTTGTCTATTTTCTCCTGCATAGAAGTGCCAACTTTTCATTTTGCCTGTGGATGTTAAGAGGACCAGGAATCTCAGATAGAGAGTGGGTAAGAGGAGGGAGGCAGGATTCAAAGGGCTAACAGGCAAGACAGCCACCATTTTAGGTCTTTTCAGCCCTGACTCGACGCTCTCTGATCCTGTCAGAGAAATGGACTAAGTCTGGGAGTTCAGTTCAAATAGCTGTCAGGGTCCTCATGAGGTGGGCACCTACAACCCTGGGGCTCAAGCATCAACCAGAGAATGAAGAAAGTTCCTCACTTTAAATGGTGGTGATCCACTGATCCAGAGTAAGACGTTTCCCTTGGCCTTTTGGGGAAGGATGCTGGACCAGCTAGGGCTTCCTTGTGAGTTGAGTTACCTGAAGGACCTGCGTGGTTGAGCTCTTCTTAAGATTATTTCTTACTAAGAGGAATTGCCGAATCCATAAACCTGGGCATGACTTTACAAAGCCTAGGAAATGTCCTGCATACTAATTTTATTATGAGTGGATTCAAAATTACATCATACTTCTGCTCTGTGTGTTCACTTTCATATCGTACCAGCTTTCTCATAGCCTAACTGTCTCAACAGCAGATTTTAGAGCATGGGCTCGATTGTTAAAACCAACTTGTTTCCTATAGCTTTAATCCCTTGTACAGGTCAAGTATCTTCTGTGAAGTTGAAATTCAAATCCTCCCTGCAGACACTGGAAGGTTCAGCAAGTAAAAGATATAGTTCCTGTCATCTAGGAGTTACAATCGAATGGCAAGAAACAGGATCCATAAATACTACCAAACAGAATGGACTGAAATAAACATTGAAGTAAGATACTGTGTTGTCAGAAGGTTCCCTTTGCCCAAAAAGATGTGACTGTATGGAACAAAGTTAGAAAGATGTTATAGCTGATTCTTACTATTTATCACAAGACCAAAACAAGTGATTTTCAGAGAATGAAATAATAAATAGTAATAATAATGGTGGTATTTATTTAGCGCTTACTATGTGCAAAGCAATGTTCTAAGCTCTGGGGGGATACAAGCTGATCAGGATGTCCCACATGGGGCTCACAGTTTTAATCCCCATTTTACAGATGAGGTAACTGGGGCACAGAGATGTTAAGTGACTTGCTCAAAGTCACACAGCTGTCAAGCGGCGGAGCCGGGATTAGAACCCATGACCTCGGACTCCCAAGCCCAGGCTTTTTCCACTGAGCCACGCTGCTTCTCTAAATGAGAGTAGTCTTCGACAAGGGGTACATGGACTTCACCCTGCTGCAAAAAATGTTGTCCACCATCATGATGATATAAAGAGAAATGGGCAATAACACTAGAAGCTCAGGAAAACAAAAAAAAAAAAAAGATAGTAATAGACAATAGTGAATTCAAATTGTTTCCAATGTAATCTTCTCTAAGAAAGCTACTCCAAAGTTCTCTGAAAGAACAAGTAACTGGGAAGCATCCCTTTAGTTGTATATTTTTAAACATATTAATGTAATAGCCTTATTATGAAATAATATCCTTAACAGGCCTTAATCTAACAAATTGTTCTTAATGGTTTCCAAGTGCAGTCCACCACAGGGATGCCCCTATAACTCTCCTCCCAGCTGGAGTGGAGACAAGTATTAATATTTCATCTTTACTTCCGACCCCATTTTTGGCATCAGATTCAGAAATTATTCTGAACCTGCATCCCGTTCAGAGTCACCACACAGAGCTTCGTGAACTGAGTGTAACTTGAGCTGGATCAGTTAGTTTCCCTTAGCTCCTTCTGCACCCAGTCACTTTTCATCAACCAAACCACAGAATGGTTCTCAGAACTGCAGCAAATCTCTCTGGATTGGAAAAGGATCCAGGAACAGCATGGTAGATAGAGCTCCACCACTTGCCTGATGGTGTGCCTTGGGCAAGTCACTTAACTTCTCTTTTCCTCCTTTACCTCATCTTTAAAATGGGAATGACGACTGTGAGCCCCGTGTGGGACATGGACCATATCCAACCTGATAACCTTATATGTCCCCAAGGCATACCTTCCTGGCTCCCTTCCCGCTTCTTCCTCCTTTAACCCGGTTCAGTGGAGCTAAAAGGCAGTGGAAGGGCCAGAATGCTTTTTTTTTTCCCTCCACTCTCTCAATCCTAATTTCCTGTCCACTTCTCCCCCAAGGAGTTTTGCGCTGAGGCTTTCTCCTCTCCTCCTCCCCTCCCTCCCAGAAGTAGCGTGGCTCAATGGAAAGATCACGGAGCTGGGAGTCGGGGGACGTGGTTCTAAGCCTGGCTCCACCACTAGTCTGCTGTGTGACCTTGGGCAAGCCACTTAACTTCTCTGTGCCTCACTTACCTCATTTGTAAATGGGGATTAAGATTGTGAGCTCCACATGGGACAACCTGATTACCTATCCCACTATCTATACAATCTATACAATATAACTATACAATCTACCCCAGTGCTTAGAACAATGCTTGGCACATAGTGCTTAACAAATACCATTATTATTATTATGTACCCTAGCACTTAGAACAGTTCTGACACATAGTAAGCGCTTAACAAATACCATTAAAAAAGACCATGGATCATTTTTCCCTAGACAGTGATCTCAGAGATTCTTCTGAATACAAAGGAAAAGGCTTGAAGAATTATATGGATGATGATGATGTTCATGAAGAAAAAAAATATGCTCCACACTTTATAAGGAGGACTGTTGAGAAATGTTGAGTTTTGGTTTCCCCTAAAATGATATCACTTGTCTCAGACATCAAATTTTATTTAAACAGTAACTAGATTTTAATAATTTTTTTCAAGTTACATTAGTCATCAATGGTCTCCCCTGTATTCAGTTCAAACCAACCGCTATTTGTCTCATGAATGTGCACTGTTATGGAGACGGATGTGTTGGGAAGGAGTAGTACAGAGAACCGCAGACAGAGACTAGTGAAAAATAGAGAAAGAAGAACTGGAGATAAAGAATTACATAAAGGAAAAGATTTGGTGAACAGGGCTGGAGATCGGTGTCAGACTAGGGCAAAATTCTCCTTAAGAATGAGAGAGATAAAAGGAAAGAGACAGACCCACAGAATCAAGAGTCAGAGAGCAAAACCAAAGATAGCATAAATCTTTAAAAGTCAACACCTTCTACTTTTCCCACCATATTCCTCTTTTTCCCCCAAAAAGCTCTTACCTCCGGAGCCAAATAATAAAGCTCAGAGCCCAAAGCCAACAGAAATTATACCGAAATGGTCCCATACAGGGGAAATCCCACGGCTGGAGCAGAAAGAGTTCCTTAGTAGTTCAAATTCAGAGAGCCTGCATTATATGAGCAGGGTAATTCTGGCTTTCTCTAGAAACTGTGACATATGAGTTACTGTGAGGTCAGAGGAGGGAAACTGTCCAAGTGAAGTAGAAGTGGACGAGGGACTCTTAATGTGTTAAGGTTACTTGTTCAAATCTGTGTGTATCAGGGGATTATTAACTGGCATGGAAGACACAAACTAGAAAATACCTCACAGCGTCTCCCCACCATTCCACTCCCTGACCTCCTTTGTACCCAGTGGTACCCAAGATTGTCGGAGAGGTCCAATGTTGAATGAAGTTTCATGCCTCTCCAGATATCGTTCATTTATTCATTCATTCATTCAATCGTATTTATTGTTCCCCAGTAAGGTCGAGTTGAGGAAGCCTTCGCGGCTACAGCTCTTATCTCACCAGTTGATGGAAAAACAGGCTTTCCATCTAGACCTTCAAAGCCAGCTGGCTCTCCAGGGCATTGAATGCATTTTGAAAGAAAAGGCTGTCAGGAAGAACATCAAGAAATGTCGATATCTCTTCAATAAGTAACTGAGATTCATGTGAGAGAAATGAATTCACTTGAGTGCCAATAAATGTAATGGCAATGTACTTTTGAATTACATAAAGACAAGATTATATTGTTTGACATAGAAATAAAGCTTGCTAAAATGAAAGGTAACTCTATCCTTGTTACTTTGGATGAGAGAGCTTTACTCGGGCTTGGATAACCATGGGGCCATACGAGTTTACCTCTATCTTTTCTAAACGTGCTATAAACATTTAGGCATTTTTGTCTACTTCTTTAGGATTTTTACATAATCCGTTCTCAGTTGTTCTCGATAATGATGGACAAAGACGGATGAATTCATCGAAGCCAATAATTATACTGAAATAAGATGAGGCAGACCTCAGCAGGGAAGGAAAGCAAATGTTTAAAAGACGCAGCAAAGTACAGTCTCGATGTGGTTATGACAGTGTATTGTTTTGTTGTAAGGGCTACTGCAGGGGGCAGCAATCCAGGCGGCTGACCTTCAACAAAGGCTGAGGGAATATTAGGGTCTCAAGAGGCACCCTCCTACTCCATCCCTTTGTAGTTCCAACTAGTGGTTATAGTTGGGCTTGCTAAATGAGGGAGAAGTAGCATGGCCTAGTAGGAAGAAAACAGGCAAAGGATCTGGGTTCTAATGCTGATTCCATCACTGGCCTGCTGTGACCTTGGACGTCACCTAACTTTTCTGGGCCACAGTTTCCTCATCTATAAAATGGGAATTCAAATACCTGTTTCTTCCTCCCATTTAGAGTGAGTTCATGTGGGACGAGGAACTGTCCCCTAACCTGATCCCTTGATTAACCTGTATCTACCCAGTGCTTGAAATAGTGCTTGGCACGGAGTAAGAATTTAAGAAATACAATAATAACAACAAATATAATAGTAATTATAATGATAAGTACCATAATGATACTAAACACTAATGACTGACCTTTTGAATTTCACCTCCTCAACTCCTTTGGAAGATGTTATACTGTGTAGTCAAATCCTAAAAATCAGCCAGCAGCAGCAGAAGGAAGAGACCTAGATTATCTGGCAAGCTAAATATTATTCTCTGCATCATGGAGAATTTGGCTCAGGTCCAATATTTCATGGTGGCGATTGGACAAGTGTCATGATATCCAATTTGGCAGATGGAGCTACAGACACTATAAGGCTTCATAACCTGCTGAAGGAGAAAAAAATCAGACAGGATACATTTAAGGAATCCAAGGGTCTATTCCAGTTGTCATAGTCACAAGATCAAGGATCCATTTTTTGTCTCTTATTTTTCTTCTTTAAGGGTGGAGCTCTGGTCACCCACCTGTGGATGGGTTGTGGTTCAGGGAATGGCACAGAGAGAGAAAAGAGAGACAGAGAGAGACACACAGGACAGAAGCCAGAGTTTTATACAAAAATTTATTTCCATGAGGCAAATTGAATTATTTGATTATTTTGGATGAGAGAATTGAATTATTTGATTATTTTAGTTGTGGAGAATTTAACCTCCCTTTCAGGAGGAATATGATTATTTAAAGATGTTAGAGCTTCCCTATTGGGAGGAATATACTTATGTGTCACTCGCAGTGGCAAAAAGCCCCAGGTCCCACCCAAGAGGGAATTCACTTATGGTTTGTTTGCACATGTGAGGTGGCTAGTTCCCACTCACGAGTACTTCCCACTCAGGAGGAATCCACTTATGCAGTACACACCCATCGTGAAGCACCTGGCTTCCAGCCGCATGAACATTCAGTGGGATGGGACACACCCATCCCACGGCTCCTCACTTAGGGCAGGCAGAGCGGGCATCTCACGCTCTGAGCAGAGGTGACCTGCAGCCGGCTGCTGTAAGTCTCGATCTGCTGCACAGAAGGTCAGAGGCTGCAGGTATTTTATCACCTGTGCTCCTAGACCATTACAGCTTCCAACCTCAGTTTACCCAATCTCTGCCCTCCCTCCTCCTCCATATATAATTTGATTGGCACGGGGATGAGATACACCTTCTGTATTCCTGGCTTGGGCTATCAATCTAGCAGTTTTTGGTTTGGGGGGCAGTATCCCACCTGCACTTCTGAGTTCTGCCTTAATGGCTCAGGCAGTGACGAGATAGCATTTGACCTTGAGATGGTGAGTACCCCGGGGTCACCTTGGGACAAGCTCACATGGGTGTTCAGGCTACAGTGGACAAATAGGCTTATTTGAATTTTCCAAGAAAAGTTTCATTTTATCCATGACATAATATGGAGATGAATTCTTTGATCCCCTCACTCCTATTTGCTATGGAAAATTTCCTTTCAGGAAGCACAGAGAGCTCTCATATTTAAGGCATAGACAAATCCTGCCAGTTATTTCCTGCATAACATCTCCTGGATCCTCTTCTTTCTCTCTACCCAAACTGCAACCCTTCCGGTAAAGCTCTGGTCCTTCCATATCTAGACATTAGATTAGTCTCCTAGCAGATTATCCAGCCTCTAGCCTATTCCCTCTTCAATATGTACTACAAGCTGCTTCAGGAGCATTGCTTGACCCACATCTCTCTTTCAAAATCCTCCACTGGCTCCTTGTGTCTTTCTGCTGCAAACTAAAATCTCCTCACCATTAGCTTAAAGGCTCTCCACCATCTGGCCCCACCTTATCTATTTCTCTCTTCAACTGTTTCCCCATCAACTGTCTTTATCCCTCCCAGCTCATCCTCAACTCTCCCTTCCCCAACCCTCACTCACACTGTTCTCCTGCCTTAGAACTCTTTCCCTCCCTCCATCAGACAGACCACAACTCTTCCCCAAATTCAAATTCCTCAGAAATTCCACCTCCTCCAACAAATTAATTTTCCGGTACCCTGAACCATAGCATCTCTTCGGTCATCTCGAGCACTTACAGAGTATGCCCTCCTTAGCCCTCAAGTGTATGTGTCTCCTCAAAGTCTTTATTTTGGCCACGGTAGTTGTAAATATTTTTATGTTTATCTCCCTTATTAGAGTGTAAACCCACTGTGGGCAAGGAACGTATCAATTCATTATTCTATATTTTCCAAACACCAAGTATAGCTTTCTGTTGGAAATGATTCAACAGCATAAGACAAGACAGAGTGTCTTCTTCATTATCATGTAAAGTTTCCCTGAGGGCAGGGAACCCATTCCTTTGTTATTCTATACTTCCCAAGAACCTTGTACAGTACTCTGCAACTACACAACAAATGACAGCATTTATTATGTACTACTAGTATTCTACTACAAATACCCCTTGAGCTCAACCTAAATAAGCGAGCTTACATATGACCAAAACAATGACTTACCCATCACCTTTTATTCATATTGAAATGGAAACTGAGAACTATATAGAGCAAGCAGCTGGTAGGACTAAGATTTGTTTCATACATTTAAATTACTGAGCAATTTACTATTGTGAGCCCAATGCTGGCATCAGTCTTGGTGGGTTGTTTGTTTTTTGTAAGGAAAACAAATAAAAACACCACAACTGGCATTTGAAGGGAGTAGATTATGTTTCTTCCCCATCCCCTATGATACCGTCGTAAGGACAATTATTGATGAACATGGGACTATTATCCAGGGTGATGCACAAAATGAGAATCTAATCCAATGTTATTTTCAATGATTGGCATTAATGACATGGCAAACCTTAGAATCACGCCGAGGTATAGTGTTTAACTCTTTGAAATGGATGAGTTTAGAACAGATGCTAGTTTATTGAGGCTACTATTAACCGCTACCTTTCTTGTAAGCAGCCCATTGTTTTTTTTGAAGAGAAAAATGGCCCTTTTTTAATTGTGTAAATTCACCCAGAGACTTGTCATGTTTTGGAATAAATTGAAAAATAAATAAATATGGGCCTTCATTTTTGACAAAATGTTTGGAAAAGTCTGACTTTGTCTTTTGATTTTAGATCGTAGGACTGAGCTATTATAAAAGTGTCAGGAGTTTAAATGAATAGCAGTTCAGAAACATTTTCTCAGTTAGCTCTTTAGATTTGAAATATTCTG
This sequence comes from Ornithorhynchus anatinus, assembly GCF_004115215.2. Classification (NCBI taxonomy): domain Eukaryota; kingdom Metazoa; phylum Chordata; class Mammalia; order Monotremata; family Ornithorhynchidae; genus Ornithorhynchus; species Ornithorhynchus anatinus. Next base: position 16,200,324 of record NC_041728.1, on the reverse strand, counting down.
CCTAACTGCTGAAACATGCTCTTCCTTTGAAGTTTGATGTATACCATTGATTTCAGATTTAGTATTATATTACTCTAGTCTCTGACAGACACTTTTATGCTATAATTGTTCTATAATAGTCTGTGCATGTTTGTTTCTATGATAAATGTTTCAGCACTAGTTCTCTCTAGGGTACTCACATGAAATGAGGGTGTTTATCTCAATGAAGTTTGGCTTTTCTACAATTAAAATGGAATACAATCAATAAATATTAACAGAAGGATGTTTAGGGATCAAATATCTAAAATCATCCCCCGTATCAGTGGATTGGATTTAATTAGAGATCCAGTTTGGACTCGCTTTCTTGTTTTGCAAATCAAAATTCGTGTGGTATTTGAAGGCTACCAGTTTCGAGCCCTGGGATGAGCTCATGGAAAATGCAGGCTCATAAACAGGATCAGAACAGTCTCAGTGCCTTTGCAGTTCAAACTATGAGAGGGAGGTGGGCTGCTTTTGGTTTAAAGCTGGAAGATCCTGGTAGGTACCGCTTCTGAACTTATTTTTTTAAATGCCATAGTGGAATTGCTTTTAAGTCTTACAAATTGAGAACCAAAACCAGATTTTTTTTTTTGTTGTTGTTTTTTGGGGGTAGGAAGGGGGTGTTACTGAATTATCATCATCATCATCATCATTCTGTGGATCTAGGCACTTTGTCTGTTAAAACAGTTTTTTACTAGAGCCTGGGGAGGTTACAGAGCAAGAGAAAAAAGACAAAACCCTGGTCCTCACACTCTGAGGTGGTTATCCATTTCTCTGCATAATAATAACTGTGGTGTTTGTTACACACTTACTTTGTGCCAAGCATTGTCTTAAGCTCTGGGGTAGACACAGGATAATCAGGTTCCACATGGGGTCTAAGAAGTCTAAGAAGGCAGGAGAACAAGTACTGAACCCCTATCTTGCACAGGAGGGAGTTCTTTGCACATAGAAGTTAAGTGACTCATCCAAAGTCACACAGCATTCAAGTGGCAGAGTCAGAATTAAAACCCAGTTCCTCTGATTCCCAGGCCCATGCTCTTTTTACTTGGCCACGAAACTCCTGGCAATTGATTTGAGGTACTCCATCTGCTTTCTTTTGCTCTCTCTCTCTCTGCTTAACATCTCTCTTCTCCCACCACACATCAGTTCACATCCTTTGTTCTTCCCAAATTAAACTTTTCACTGTGCCTCATTCTTACCTCTCCCACCCCTGACTCCTCATTCACACCCTTCCTCCAGGCTGGCACTTTCTTCCAGGCTGGCACTCTCTTCCACTTCACAACCAGCTGGACTCCCATCACCTCCACACCCTTCCAAATTATTTGTTTGAGGAGAACGTGCAGCTACTTCATTTGAAGAATTGCTGACTGGGTTGGAAAAATTATACTACGCAAGATGGTCACCTTCAGGACATGTTGCTGGTTCTCTCTTTCCTCTTCTCCTCTGCTTGCCGCTAAGCCCCTAACCAAAAGGAATGTGCCCAGTAAAGAGTCGGATGACCTCAAAGGTCTGTTCTAAGGTGCAGACACCTCTAGGGAAATCTGGGCCAGTTCTTGGTTTGGGATCCCTGAATTTCAGGGCTCCACTTCATCCCCTGACCAATTCCATAATTGAGTAATCAAGTAATTCCTACTTGGGAATTACTCAACTGGAAAGCAGCCTGGCTCAGATTTCCCTAGGATTTCCCCAACTGCCAGGAAGTCCTGACATATCCCTACTCACCACGGAGCTTGGGAACCTCCATCCTGTGTCTTTGTCATGGTCAGTCGTTGCTGATGGACAGGACTATCCAATCAATCAATCGTATTTATTTAGTGCTTACTATGTGCAGAGCACTGTACTAAGCACTATCCCCAAATGGTATGGGAAGTTATTAGGGGTCTCCTCGTGGTAGGGGCGGGGAGTAATAAATTACAGTATTAATGTCTTGTATTAGTATGCTTCACTAAATTATCTAGAACATTCTCTCCTGTCCAACAAGGAGAATTTAGATGGTGATGCCAGTGATGCTGATTTTTATTATTGCAAATAAAATTAATAATAGTAACTAAGCATGGACTTAGCCCTGAAGGGGTTTAGAGTCTGTACCATCCTGGAAACATGGTCCCTTGAGTGTTTGATTGGTAGTGAGCTAGGGGTGAGAGAGTAGAAGAATATATTTTCCAAATATAGAAACTTACATAATTTAACCACTCAGCTAAACTGGAACCCCTCCAGATGCTGTTTGCCTCAGCAAAGTTCTGTGGGTTTTGTTTCCTTTAAATTTATATCAGTTCAATTCTTGGAAACACGGCAGAAATAACTCTCTAACCAATGATTTTATTGTTTTAAATACTAGGAAGACTTTGTATTTAGTTACAAAACCTGAAATCCTCCTAGAAAAAGAAAGGTTCAAATTAAAGGGAATTATGTTTTGCATAGCCTCAAAAAAAGATAATTAAGACTAAAGTTTGAAAAAAGAAATCTGGAGGTTTGTGTGAAATCCAAAATAAAATGGAAAGATTCCATCAACATTAAAAAAGGTCAGTGAGAGGGCTGCATGAGGCATAAAAACTACTCCTCCCTACCCTTAAGCTGCTATTTTCTCTCTACACAATATTGAGTTAGATCACTGGGCTGAAATTTTAGAAGATCAAGACAGAAATTCAGAATGTCGAAGTCATCATTAGCCTTCCGGCTTTTTTTTTATACTTTAAAATTTGCCCTATTTACTACCTATAGCTATACATCTTCCCAGGGTGTATTTATAAGCGTGGGTGCTTGTGTAGCATCCTTGTGAGTTTTGGGAGTTTGTGCTGAAGTCATCACCTTGTCAAAACAAACAGATATTTCAGGATCTGTGACTGTGTTTCTCTCTCACACGCATGCAAAGTAAAAAAACCCTGATGTTGTTAAAAATCAGACTGACTGCAGCAAAATTTTTGACTAGGAATAAAAGTGTTGGGAAGAATCAGGAGGAATCAGTGAAGACTATGACTTTCAGGGGTGTGTGTGAATACCAGTTTGTGTGTGAACACTTCACATCTTCAAGACTATATTGGACCTGCTTAAGTCACATGGAATTCAGGCCTCTTTCCCCAGTTAGGGAGTAACGGGGTCCTTAACTCTTTTTATTCTCTTTGCGTTTGTTTTGTTAAGCACAGTATAGATTTTACCACCTCCCCCTTTAATTTAAAGCCTATTTTTCATCATCATCAATAGAGAAGGAGAAAGGAGGAGGCCGAATTTACATAAATTCCTGATTAAGTGTTATGAATGATGTGTCAGGGTCAAATGAAGGAGGAAGAGGAGATCACTGTGGCTTGGAACTGTCCCCAGCCCACACACGCTTACAAACTCTGAAGACACTCCATTCCTGATCTGGGTCCCCAGAAGGAAGCAATATGTCCTAGGCCCAGAGAAGGCTCGAATTTGCATTGTAGAAGAGCAGTAACTGTAATAGTTGCATTAATAATAGTAGAAAATTAGTAATAGTAATGGTAATCTCTTCCTCTAGACTGTAAACTCGCTGTGGGCAGGAAACATGCATATCGGTTTTGTTATATTGCATTCGCCCACACACTTAATACGGTGCTCTGCACACAGTAAATGCTCCATAAATAAGAGTGACAGATCGATTGATTGATAGTACTAGTACTAGTAATAATAATAGTAGTAGTAGCAGCTGCAGCAGTAGTAATTGTAGCAATAAGAGAAGCAGTGTGGCTCAGTGGAAAGAGCCTGGGCTTAGGAGTCAGAGGTCATGGGTTCTAATCCCGCCTCCACCACTTATCAGCTGTGTGACTTTGGGCAAGTCACTTCCCTTCTCTGGGCCTCAGTTACCTCATCTGGAAAATGGGGATGAAGACTGTGATCCCCATGTGGGACAACTTGATTACCTTGTACCCCCGCCCCCTCAGTGCTCAGAAGGGTGCTTGGCACATAGTAAGCGCTTAACAAATGCCATCATCATTATTATCATTATTGAGCACTGACTCTGTCAAGAACAAAATACTAAGCACTTGGGAGAGTACAAAAGAGTAAGTATTCATTTAAACGTGTGTATTGAGCACTTCCTGTGTGCAGAGCACTGTACTAAGCGCTTGGAATGTACAATTCGGCAACAGAGACAATCCCTGCCCAACTATTGGGCTCACAGTCTAAATGGGGAAGACAGTCGACAAAACAAAACAAGTAGACAGGCAGTAGACATGAGCCCCGACCTTAAGAATCTTACAATCTAGCTGGGGAGACAGACAATAAAATAAACTACAAGGTAAGGGCAGCCACTGAGTATAAGGATGTGTACATAAGTGTTGTTGCAGTAGGGTGACTACTTTGGTGCTTAGTAGGTGGGATTAGCACATAGGCAGTTGAGAGGGAAAATTTATCAAGCGCATACCATGTGTAAAGGCCTGTACTAAGTGCTGAGGGAGTGTTTGTGGGGGAAGCTGGAGGAAGTGTAGCAGGAGGAAGGAGAAAAAATACACATTAGAATTAGATACAGTCCTTGGCCCCTTGAGGAGCCCACAATATAAGGAAAAAGGGTTTGGAGGGCTGGTGACAGACACAAAAGTAAAGAAGAAACAATAAAAACACCAAAACGATACATGAAACAAGGACTATGACAACTACAAGAGCAAAAGAACACTGTCAGAGCTTCGGGCCACTACTCCATCTTCTTCCCCCACAGATCCCTTTGGTCCAGGGTGGTCATCTGCCATTGCTGATTACCTTCTCTGGCCCCAGGATGGTTGCAACTTGGCAGAAATCCATCCATGGCCTGGTACTAGAGGACATTGGACTAGTGACTGGGCTCATCCCATGCTGGAGCAGCATAACCTCACCAATAATGATGATAATAAAAATGTTTGGTATTTGTTCAACACTTGCAATGTGCCAAGCACTGGGATAGACATAGTACAATCATATTAGAGGGAGAATGGGTAGTTAATCCCTGTTTGACAAATGAGAAAACTGAGGCCCAGAGAAGTCAAGTGACCTGCCCAAGGTCACATAGCATGCATGAGAGTAGAACCAAGGACTCTTGATGCCCAGTACTGATCATCCACTAGATCACACTGCATCCCACCGGGCCACACTGCTGGTTCTCATGGTCTCTGCCCATTTACTGTGTCTGCTGACCAGAGAAAAAGGACTTCAGATGGGATACCATCCTCCATTTCTTTGTTTCAACCTCCCTTTGGTGTTATTACTTTTATTCCTTAACCAACAATGGTCACAGCATAGGGCATAAACCACAGTCACCTGACAAATTTTCCATTGTGTCTACTAACGCATAATCCTTTGCTCATCAGACCTCAGAGAACAAGATTTTATTTCGAGTTTAGGATAGTCTTTTAAGTTCTGGATTAATCTGATCTCTCAAACGAGGTGTTAAATAATTCTTCAAAGGGAGCCGTTATGACTTGCAACCTTAATAATTCATTTGTCAAAAATTAAAAAATTGTAATAAGACCTTATGAATTGAACCCAGTATTTGAGCCTCAAATTCCAGCATATTTACCAAGGAAATGATCAGGAAATGATTTATATCTAGAGGAAGGTTGACATCTTAGAAATATGATCATTATAAGGGGGAGCTGAGACTTCTGAAGTATTTTGGGGATTTTAATCTCTACGCACTATAGATTTACTCTGGATCATCTTTCCTGCTACTGATAGTGACACAAATGAACAACTGAATTGGAGTTCTCAGGAGTGGCCACAACTTCTGAAAATAAAATCAGCCAGAGGAGTAATGTTAACAACATTGTGTTTTTAGGGTCTGAGAATACTTTTTAGAGTCATGCAAATTGGCATTGACCCCCAGTCCTGGGAGACCAAGAGAAATCATGTTGGGCCATTGAAAATAAAAGCATCTGTACTAGCTTTCTATTTCTTTTCACCATTGACCCTCCCTGAAGTCAGGGGAATTGTGGCTTTTATGCCTTGTGTTTGAAGATCTCAGTGTAGGTTTGAACATATTGTGCTCTGGCTTTTGTTTAGTGAGTGCAATACTTCTTTTCCTCCCAGTACAGTGGTAATGGATTCTCTCTTAGTTCACCTATGAAATTGCCATATAGAAGTGCCTTACATCCTTAGACCTATTTCTCAGAGTCAGGAGCCCCAGATTACCCATGATATCCTGTGTCCACCTGCTTTAGTCTCTTGAGATGGAAGATCATTTATACCATACCTTGCACAAGATTTAGTGCCTCATTTGGAAAGTTTGGGGAGGTGATGAGTGGAAACGCTGCAAACAAGAATTCAATTTGAGAAGCTTGCTTAAGAAGCAGCTTGGCCTTGAGGAAAGAGCCCAGGCCTGAGACTCGGAGGACCTGGGTTCTAATCCCAACTCCACCACTTATTGACGGCATGACCTTGTACAAGTCACTTAACTACTCTGTGCCCCAGTTACTTCATATGAAAAATGGGGCTTGAGGCTGTGAGCCCCTTGTGGGATATGGTCTATGTCCACTCTGATTGTCTTGTATCTACCCCAGAGTAAACACTTAACAAATGCTATTAGGCTGTAATACCTCTAGACTGTAAGCTCATCCTCTAGACTGTAACTCATTGTGGGCAGGGAATGTGTCTCTATTATTATATTGTAATCTCCCAAAGGCTTAGTACAGTGGTCTGCACACAGTAAGCTCTCAATAAATGCGACTGACTGGCTACCGTTAAAAAAAAAAATTCTGCAGCTGAAGTGTTTGTTGCCGAGTGAGGTTTTCCTAAGAGACCCTGGTCACATGATAGTATTAACAAGTGTATGTTTGTGCACTTTCAAATATGGCAGCTCGATTAGCAGATTTCCTTTCTCTTTCTAATACTAATTTCCTTTTAGAGCACAATATCTAGGCAGTGGTGTCATGCTCAGTACAGTCCTGCTCAGGGTTGTGAGAAAGAAAACACTAGGAAACTGAGTTTTTGTCCTCCGGAGTCCCTAGCCTTTATAATGGGCATAATGAGAGAAATTAAGGGTGATTATCCAGGCTTAACTTGCACCCTGCATTATTTAAGTTCATTCAGAGAACCTCTTCTTTAGGAATGGCTCACTGCTGTTTTGTGAAACACTCCAAGCACTTATTTGATATTGACGAAATGCAGTAATCAGGGTTTTGTTATATATTCATTGGTTTTTGGATGATCTGGGACTTTATATCTGGGAAATATGGAGGGGTTGGTTTATGGTCATTGATCATCGGTTATTGGAAGATGCAGAATGGCATAGAAATGGGATTTAGGAGACCCAGGATCTAGTCCTAGCTAGCCTGCTGTAAGATTTTGGGCAAGTCACTTACCATCTCAAAGACTCTGTCTTTTCTTCTGCAAAATGGACATGAAATACCTGCTCTTTCTACTTCTAAGACTGTCAGCTGGATTGTGTCTGATCTGATCATTTTGTATTTATTTAAGCACTTAGCACATAACAAGCGTGTTCTCCCTCTTACTTAGTCTGGCATCCCAATATGAGACAGGGACTGTGCCCAATCTGTTTAACTTATATCTACCTCATTGTTCAGAACAGTGCTTGATATGCAGCAAATGCTTAACACTAATAATAATAATAAGTGTCATTACTATTACTAGTAATAATTATTACTATTATTCCTGTCAGGGGAGTAAGGCAGCTTGCAAGTTGATGAACAGGGAGCTGTCAAAGTGGGGGATGACAGAGAGAAAGAGGGAGACCATCTCCCAAACTGAGAGTGCCCCGGGGAACAGGAGATGGATCCAGGGGAAGAAGTTGAGTCTGGGTGAGCAGTGGGAGGAGGAGGAGGAGGAGGAGGACAGTGTGAAGTTTGGGGAGAGGAGGAGGAAGAGGATCAAGTATGCATCATATGTCAGGAGAAGCAGCGTGGCCTAGTGGAAAGGCACAGGCCTGAGAGTCAGAGGATTTGGGTTCTAATCCTGGTTCTAATCCTGGCTCTGCCACTTGTCTGCTGTGAGACCTTGGGCAAGTTGCTTAACATCTCTGTGTGCCTCAGTTACATCATCTGTAAAATAGAGATTAATACTGTGAGCCCCATGTGGGACATGGACTCTTTCCAACCTGATTACCTTTTATCTATCTCAGCGCTTAGGACAGCGCCTGGGTTAAGGGCTTAACAAATACCATAAAAAAAAGGGACTAGCATTTGACTTCCATTTTAGCCAAAGGCATTGCTTCAGAAAAGCTTTGGCCCAGTGCAGTTTTATTAGTGGCCAGGCCAGGACTTTGTTCTTTGATGGTGGCCCAGAGCCACATCCCCATTGGTGGCCTCTTTGCCAAGTTGAAAGAGAGCCAAAGTTCTCCAGGGAGCCCAGAATGAGTTTCATATAGATGAGGCTGTAGCAGGATAAATGAACACTCAGTGGGTGGGACATCCATCACATTTTACATTTGCATCTCCCCAGGGAGTGTGTTTACCTGCATTTCTAGCTTTAAAGGCAACCCTACTTCACTTTGATCGCCAAACGCCATAGGTATACAGCTCAGGAGCCAGTCCATCCAAAGTCCCCACAATTACGACAATTCCTGAGAAATTCATGAGTGAATAGAGGGGATGGGGTCGGGAGGTGGGGTTGAGGGATCTGTGGTTTCATTTCCAAGTCTGGAGTTCAGAATTAAAAAGTAATGAGGTGCTTTAAGGAGTCCTGAGGTTTTCCTCCCTTTCAGCAGAGCCCCCGGAGTTGTGTGCTTAATGTGAAAAATGGTGGTGAAACAGACTAGATTTCATATCTAGTCGGAAGATTTATAGGACGAATAAGGTACCAAACGATGAACCAATAGGATACTGTTTGTGATTCAGTTATAATAGGGAAAAAAAAAGTCCGCAGGACTCGTGAGCCATTATTTCAAATGCTTGTGTAAATATGGTTTAGTTCATCATCGCCTTTTCAAATTATGTTTATGCCTAGCTTCAGAGTACAGCGGCTGCCTCCTTATTTGAAATGCCACTGACAGAACTAGCATTTTCATTAAAATGTTTGCCTTGTCGGAAGATGGTAGGAATACAGTGGTCCTTTGTTATATCTGCAATACAGATGGACCGCAGAAAGGAGTTCCATTTGCTTTAAGTTAGCTTTAGGAATAAAAGCATTTAAACTAAAATGATTCCTGGGTTCTTTATGATATCTGTGTGTTTCTCTGATAATTGCATGTAATTCGTAGGCCTTACAGGAATAATAGCTTATACGGACATGTGTATATAAGGACTGGGCATCATTTTTCATTCTGAAATTTACAAGATGGCCTCAAAAACACTCTACATGAACTGATAGGTTTAACACATCTAAAAGCAATAAAAAACAGAATACATTTTTGTCATAAATAAATAGTAAATGAATAAGGCAAATGACAAAACTTTCAAATACTTCAAAGCAGTCATAATTTGGATTTGGGAGGTTGATTTTTCTGGTATTTAGACATTCTAACTCCACAACTCATCATAATGCAGCACTAGGAGCCTTTGGCCCTCGGACAACTCACTGCTGATGAGCACAGTGAATAGCAATAGCAGAAAAAAGTTTTCTATTTGAAAACCTCCTCCCACCCTTCCTTCCAGGAAGTTCAGTGAAAGAAAAAAGAACTAGGTAAGAAATTTCATGAAAGGTCTATTTTTAAGCTACTTAAATAATGTTTCATTTCATGTTTTCTGTGTATCTGGGCTAGAAGTTGATAGAGGATAATTCTCTTTTCAGTCCTTTCAAACTAAATATTTACCCTATCCCCTCAAATGCCCTGTCAGAATGTATGTATTTGACTCTGCTTCCTCTCTTCTCATCAGTGAAAAATGACCATTCATTCCATTTAGTAACCTCTCAGGAAAACATTTTTTTCCTGTATATTCACTGCTCACTTTTAGCTGTTTTTTTTTTTAGCTACCCTTACCCTTCTTCGTTGCTCAATCAGTGGTATTTATTGAGCTATTACTGTGTGCAGAGTACTGTACTAAGCACTTGGGAGAGTGCAATACAATAAAGTTGGTAGATGTAATCTCTGCCCACAAAATGCTTATCCAACAAATGCTTTCAGTCTGACAGCAAGCAAATTTGTATTTGTGACAGAAAGGATTCTCATTCATTTAAGTTTAGTTAATTCCACTGTCAGGGAATCTTTTCCCAAGGACATCATCAACTACAGTATTTCAACAGGGATGCTGAAGCTTAGGACCACCAGTTAAATGCATGAATTAAGAGCTCCTCCCACCTCTCCTTGCAGAGAAGCAGCATTGCCTAGTGGATAGATCATAGGTTTGGGAGGCAGAAGAATCTAGATTCTAATTCTGGCTCCTCCATTTGTCTGTTGTGCAACTTTGGGCAAGTCACTTCATTTCCCTGTGCCTCAGTTACCTCATCTGTAAAATGGAGATTAAGCCCCATGTAGGACAGGGACTGTGTCTAATCAGATTTGCTTGTATCCACTCCAGTACTTAGTACAATGCCTGGCATATAGTAAGCACCTAACAAGACCCTTATTATTATTATTATTATTATTATTAGGAGAGCTTGAAGAGAAGAAGATGAAGAAAAGTCTCTTCGCGTAGGTTTTGGATTCAGTTTTCTTGCCGGCTGACCCTATTTAAACTTCTAAGATTAACATTAAACACATGTGGAAGTAAGTTCTCATAATATGGGCAAATCAGACCATTGGGCCTTAGAGTGAATCAAGTCAAAGGAGCCCCAGCGGGATCCTCATTTATCTGGTCTTATACGGGAAAGTCCAGCTGGCCCCATCCTGTTCAGCACCTGAATGTAACCCAAAGCTTTTTTTTTTTTCTTGTTAATGATATTTGTTAAGCTCTATGTGCCAAACACTGTACTATGCATTTGGGTAGATTCAAGCTAATTAGGCTGGGCACAGTCCATGTCCCATTGCGGCTCACGGTCTTAATCCCCATTTTACAGATGAGGTAACTGAGGCACAGAGAGGTAAAGTTACTCGCCCAAGGTCACACAGCAGACAAGTGACAGGGCATGGATTAGAACCCAAGTCCTCAGACTCCCGGTACCATGCTTCTTCCTGCAGGCCAGGCTGCTGATATGCTCTCTTTTGAAAGGCGCATGTGCAATCTCCCTCCACCATGGGGACTGCTGCTGGATTCAGACGTGGCCTCAGAATTTCTGTGGGTCTGGGGGGTAAATGTAGTGATTCTGGAGCAAGTTGGGGTTTAGAGGTTCCTATGGAGGTATGGCGTACAATTGTACAAAGTCGTCATACTCTGTCATTTGACATGCATGCTATTACGGCTGTCATAGTGTAACATGCATGATGGAGCTTTGTGGGTGTCTCTCAGTCCAGTATGCACAATGGCCACCCTAGACTAACAATAAAGAAGGGATTGAGTTTGAACCTGTGATCTAGAAATACCTTTAAGATAAATTCTGAGCTTCTTGGAGCCTGCAAGGGGATTAATCCCTATGAAATCTCAAAAATGAGTGGTACAGAAAAAAGCAGATATTACAGAGCCTTGAAATACAAACTTTAACATTCATCCAACTGTGGAAAGTCCTAAAGAATGCATACTGTCTCTAAAGAATGCATACTTAGAACATCTCATTAAAGTCTTTTTATTCATTTGATTAAGAATACAAATTTTCAATCCTTTCATGATTCTTTAGACCAGAATACTGATAGGATTTATTAAGCTTGTACTATGTGCCAGATAATCAAATCACACACAGTCCTTGGACCACATGGAGCTCACAGTCTAAGCGGAAGAGAGAAGAGGTGTTTTGTCATCATTTTACAGATGAGAAAACTGAGATCCAGAGAGGAAAAGCGATTTGCCCTAGGTCACACAATAGGTAAGTGGCAAAGAAAGGATTAGAATCCAGGTTCCCTAAAGCTCAGGGCAGTGTTCTTCACATTAGACCACTTGCTTCTCTCCATGAAGAGGATCATGTAGAAGATACACACTAGGGGTGGTATGGTCAGGCTCACAGTCACAAGCTTAGGAATTCCTCTAAGTTCTTGCCCTAGCTCTGCTCTCTGTCCAAACAATTTGTTGAAACTGGTCTACATTTCCGACCAAATTTGTCCCAGTAAACTGGGAAATTCCTCAACTTTCCATTGCATTCTAACAAGGTCAGCCTTTCTAAACCCTTAGGGTCACTGTAATGTCTCGGGTTTTGTTTGGTCATTGATTAAATGGACACCCCCTTCCTCACCAAAGTATGATACCTGACATGACTGGACAATGCCGCTCGTTGAGGGGGGTATTATTATTATTATAATTATTATATTTGTTAAGTCCTTACTATGTGTCAAGCACTTTTTTAAGTGCTGGAGTAGATAGAAGTTAAGTCATCAGACACAGTCCCTGTCCCCCATGGGGCTCAGTCTAAGTAGGAGAAAAAAGGGGCAGCAACTAACTTTCAGAGTTGGCTGGCTCACAGTTAGTGTTAAATGACAATGAAGGAAGGAAAAACAGGTTAAAAACCTTAACACAAAAGCAGCGTGACCTTGTGGATACAGCACGGGCCTGGGAGTCAAAAGACCTGGGTTCTAATCCCTGCTCCACCACTTGTCCACCATGTGATCTTGGGCAAACCACAACTTCTGTGGGCCTCAGTTACCTCATCTGTATAATGGTGATTAAGGCTGTAAGCTCCATTAGGGACAGGGACTGTCCAACCTGATTAGCTAGTATCTACCTGTAGTACATAGAGCATGGGCTTGGGAGTCAGAAGGAAATCAGTTTACTTCTCCGGGCTTCAGTTACCTCATCTGTAAAATGGGGATTGAGACTGTGAGCCCCACCAGGGCCTGAGTCCAATCTGATTTGCTTAGAACAGTGACTGGCACATAGTAAGTGCTTAACAAATACAACAATTATTATTATCCCAGCATTTAGTCTAGTGCCTGCCACACAGTAAGGGTTTAACAAATACTATAACCACCTCTCCCCACCTGCCCCCAACACATACTCACTAATAATTTAATTCAATGTCAGTGTTTAAGTTTCTTTGATCTCACATTATGCCTGCCAGCATTTCTTCACATAAGTCTGAGGGAATTCATGATCCTTCTCCTATTGCTCTGACAATGGGCCAGTGGTGTCATGAGACAGAGTTTGTTCCTGCCTGGTGCTCAGTCTGTGAGCCTAACACTGGCTGGACAACCCCAAGGCTTTGGTTCAATTAATCATATTTATTAAGTGCTTATTTTGTGCAGACCACTGAACTAAGTGCTTGGGAGAGTACTATAACACAGATTTGGTAGACACCTTCTCTACTTACAAGGATTTTACAGACTAGAAGGGGAGACAGGCATTAAAATAAATTATGGATATGTAAAGTGTTGTGGGGTTGAGGGCAGGGTGAATGAAGGGTAAAAATCTAAGTGCAAAGAGTGGCATGGAAGAAAGAGGTAATGTGGAAAAATGAAGGTTTTGTTGGGGAAGGATGTGTTTTTCATAAGGCTTTGAAGGTGAGGAGAGTGACTGTCGTAAGAATGGGGAGTTCCAGGCTAGAGGCAGGACGTGGTTCAGATGGTATGAGGGTGGAGCAAGAAACTGCACAGTGGCATTCCATTTGAAAAAAACCTTTCTTCTTGGGGAGCAGAAGGCAGTCGCCATCTCTTACTCCCCTCCCCCCCACAAAAAAAATGAGTAAATAAAGACTTTTGGGACCCTTTCTGGTTTATTTAAGGGAAGACTCAATGATCAAGGAAAATAGAATTGGTTACTCTCTCTGGTTTTCGTGGTAGGCAGAGGCCAAGCAAGGGTCAAGTCTCTTGGTTCCCAGAATTGCTCTCCTAAGCATTCCCACAATACTTTAGCCCATTCAAGAACTCTTACAGAAATTTAAATGTTATTATTCACAGAAACTCACTGTAAGTGATTTTCAGGCCCATTTCAGAGATAGTACACTGATGTCCATAGCATTTTATGGAGTGGAATGGTGCAGCAAGATTGAAGGCATAGGAACAAAAGTTCACACTCCTTGCATTTCTAGGCTATTTCTTTGTTCACAAACCAATTTCTCTCAGAGCTAGAAGTTGACTTTTAGTCTCTAGAGCACTGATGAAAGACAGAGTTACCTCCTTAATTCAAATCATTATTTAAATATAAGCTCCCATACTCAGCTCACAAATGAATTCTATCCTTTTCCCTCCTGAAATGAATTTTTGGCTTCTGAAATCTGGCAATCTATGGTCCTTGATACACCAAGAGGAATGAGTTCTGTTTATGAAATAGTGGTATTCCTGGGACTGGATTTGGCTGTGGTGTCACTTTAACATTTGCTTTTCCCTTCTTTGTCTAGGCAGACCTGTCACAAATTCTGGGCCCATCACCTGAGAAAATGCCCAAGACTTTGACATCCGTGGCTGCTGCTGCAGGACATTCTGACAAAGCCTGGGGAGCAACTGGAAGTTTTGCTTAGTGGGTTTCTTGGTGCTGGGTTGAAAATGGAAAGTGTTTTCGCCTTGAATGGTGACCCTTTGAAAACTGTCTTGTCCATACAAGGAGAGGGTCTTTACTGTTAAAGCTAGTGCACAGTGGTGTATTGTACCTGGGAATAAACAGGATGAATTTCAGCAATATGGTACGTTCACAATCAATGTTTGTTAGCTGTACCCATTTCAGTGAGCCAGTTAGGTAATTGACATTAAATAAACGTGGGATTATATATATTTAGGATATTTGGTCACTTGTGATTTTGATGAAATGTAGATTTGAGGACTGCTTGCTCATACCTACTTGCAAACCAAATATTTGTTTATTGTGGAAGTTATTTTAAAAATGTCAAATTTTGTTTTCAATATTTAATGTGAAAATGACTAAAAACATATTCATTCAGGATATGTCTTCATTTTTATTCCCATAACATATATTGTGCTATTTTTACCTCACCATTGTAAATTACATGAACTAATAGAGATCCTGTTGTTTTTTTAAATGTTTTTTTCCCAAATAAATAATTTATAACACACTAATGAGAGTAAAGTCTTGATATTAAAAAGAGCTATATTTATATGTTCTCCTGAAACATATGTGAAAAGTGACTCTTTTGGGGAAATAATTCTATAATCTGCCATTTTCTCAAACCCAGATTAAAATAAAGTTGTGATGACCTTTCTTTTCATTTCATCACCTTATTTTCCTACTTCATGATGCTCATGTTTCCAATAAAAAAGAACCTTGGAGAATGGGGATATTTTAGTTGTGTGGGTCATAGGAAATGTGCAAGTTTCAAACTGCATGGACAAAGTTTTGAAATAGAACTTTTAGTGAGGGAAATTCTGACATCCTTTATCCTAGGGGAAGTGAATCCATGGATTATTGCTATTACCAATAATATTATTAATAATGATAGTAATAATAGTATTTGTAAAGCACTTACTATGTGCCAAGGACTGTTCCAAGAACTGGAGTAGATACAAGGTTATCAGTTTGGACACAGATCCTGTCTCATGTGGTGCTCACAGTCTACATAGGAGGGAGTAAGATTTAATCCCCATTTTTACAGATGAGCAAACTGAGCACAGAGAAGTTAAATGACTTGCCCAAAGTCACATAGCAGACAAATGAGGGAGCTGGGTTTCTTCCAGGCCCAAGATCCTTGGACTAGTCCATGCTGCTTCTCTAAGATCTCTAGATCTCCACAATGCGAGTCTTGCATTAGGTCAGTCAGCATCCAAACTATGATTTCTTTTCTGCAACAAAGCCAAAGAGCCTGAAAAAATGCTCTCAGTGATCACACTATGGGTTGGCTGATTTATGCTGATCCAAGTACTTGTATCCAGCTTGGACTCCTTGTTGACTTCCAGGTCTCCTGTCTCTCCGCACTCCAGTCCTTACTTCAGTGTGATGCCTGGATCATTTTTCTAAAAAAAAAGTTCAATATGATGTCTCCCCACTCCTAAAGAACCTCCAGTGATTGCCCATCCACCTCCGCATCAAGCAGAAACTCCTTCGATATCCAGTTCCCCTCTTGGCCTTGTAACACAGAACTGAACCACAAAGCTCAGTGGTGGGAGTTGAGGTGGAGGCAGTCTGGGGGCTGAGACAAACAATAACAACAAAAAATTCAGTCATAAAAGCAACCAGTGCTTGCTTTCAATAGGAATAGGAGGAGGGCGATGGGAAGATAGTTGGAGGGGACCTTTTTTAAAATGGGAGAAACTTGCTCATGTTGAAGGCAATGGGGAAAGAAGGAGCTGTTAGAGAATGATAAATTAAAGATGGCAGTGAAGGAAGGGAAAGAAATGGGTGATTTAAGGAGGTGACAAGGGACAGAATCAGAGGCACAGAAAGAAGGATTGGATTTAAAGAGAAGTGGGGATATCTTCTCTTGAGTGACAGTTGGGAAGCAGAAATAAGATGAAGAAGCAGAAATAGAGTGTCAAAGGGATGCAGGGGAGATTTTTGTCTCTTGCACAAATTGTGAGGTTTCTGATGGCAGGATAGTATCTTCTGTTTTTATGTTTAACACCCTCATTGTTAGGGTGGTTACTGATACTGGAAAATGAAATATATGTGATACCTGCAAAATCTCCTGACAAGATCTTACAAGTTATTTTTGTGGGAGTGTGCCTAGAGCCCCTGAACCTAGAATTGTTCTCTGAGTGACTGCTAATGCCCTATCCTTGTACCCAGGCTTTTGCATTTACATCCAAGGTCCTCTGAATATAGGCACTGCTTCCTGCTAAAGAACACAGCAGCATGATCTGAAGCAGAAGGTCACTGTATGCTTAAAATAAAAATACTGTACATCACAGCCTCCTGTGTCATATCTGTACTGGATAGGAGGTGGACAAGATGAAAACTGGATGGGTCAGCACACAGTGGGTTGTCCTACACAAATTGGCCATTCAGGTAAAACTTCAGACTTAATAACCAAAGAAACGGCATTCCCTAATGGAAAGAGCATAGACTGGGAATCAAGGGACCTGGGCTTGTCATGGGCCCCCGGCTCGTACCAATCAGGACCTTCCTGGACTGGGGGAGCCTCAGTGACACGTATTAGAGTCCAACTACATCACCAACCCCCAAGGTTACGGTGGAAAGTTTTTTACTTAGTTTTACCAATGTGCAAGAGAGTGACACATATACACACACACACACTCATTTACTCACTCCATTAAGGGTCCAGTACCAGTCTGCCGGTCAAAGAATCCCATTCTGCCGATGCTTCTTCTTTCTGCTTCCAAGTGCTGCTGCCTTCTGCTGCTTTCCAGTGTTGCTCCTGCTTGCTGCTCTCTGCTTCTGCAGCCAGGTGCTTCTCCCCCTGCATACCTTCAGTGTGTGCTTTTTCATGCCTTGCTTCCCTTCTATTTAAATGAGCTCCTTTTATCTGCCTTAGGCTTCTCAGCTGTGGCTCTACATAGCAGTCATTGATTGGTCCAGGCCTGTTACTGGATAGAGCAGGGAGAGAAGGCCATGCCTCCCTCCATGCTTCGCCCCGACAAACTGGCAACCACACCTGCCCTCAATTAGACCCCATCAGGGCCTTTGCGAGTCTCTTCCTTGTTGTTGTTGATAGGATCACAAGCAGTCACTAATAAGGCAGCTTGTTGTGGGCTCATCACAGGTTCTAATCCCAGGTCTGCCACTTTCCTGCTGTGTGAGACTTTGGGCGAATCATGTAACTTCTTTGTTTCGCAGTTTCCTTACATGTAAAATGGGAATGAAATAGCTATTTCCCAGTTTAGATTGTGAGCCCCTTGTGGGACAAGGACCCCACCATTTAGTATAATGCTCAGCTCATAGAAAGCATTTAGCAAATGCCATTATTATTATTCACTTACCTAAAGTCATATATAAAGTTAGTGGAAGAGCTGAGAGTGGAGTATTTAGCCATGCCCCCTTTTCCAGAGAAGCAGCGTGGCTCAGTGGAAAGAGCCTGGGCTTGGGAGTCAGAGGTCAGGGGTTCTAATCCTGGCTCTACCACCAGCTGTGTGACTGTGGGCAAGTCACTTAACTTCTCTGTGCCTCAGTTACCTCATCTGTAAAATGGGGATTAAAAACTGTGAGCCCCACATGGGACAAGTTGATAGCCTTGTATCCCCCAGCGCTTAGAACAGTGCTTTGCACAATGTAAGCACTTAACAAATACCATTATTATTATACCCATTGCCCCAACTCACTCCCCTTGTTCTACCCCCATCCACACCCCACAGCACTCTGTATATATGTACATGCTTATAATTATAATTCTATTTATTTTTATTAATGATGTGCACATATCTATAATTCTATTTATAATGATGCTACTGCTGCCTGTTTACTTGTTTTGATGTATGTCCTTACCTCTAGACTGTGAGCCTATTGTGGGCAGGGATTGTCTCTATTTGTTGCTGAATTGTACTTCTCAAGCACTTAGAACAGTGCTCTGCACACAGTAAGCGCTCAATAAATACGACTGAATGAACAATTGAATGAATATTCAGTCTTGGCACCTCCAGAGAAGAGTCACACTTGGCCTGAGAACTCACAATCATAATTTTTGGATGGTTCCCCAAATCAGGTCCAGGCCAATAAGAGAGGGAAGTAGGGGGATTTCTGTTGTCCCAGCCCTTGGAACAACGATGTTCTTAACTGTTTTGTGTCTTTCAGACCATCTTCAGTTGTGACTCTCAGGGCTCTTGATTACCACTGGAATGGTTCACCCAACCAAGGTTGTTCTCTCTGCACTGCTTCAACCTTTCTCAGAAAAAATGAGTCCTGAATAATTGCCTGGCTAGATCAAATTTCAGAAGGTGACAGGAGCATATCCTGAGAAGCGAGAACCAGAGTTGAAATGAAAGCCCAGAACAACAGCCAGTCTCTTTTGAATAAAATCAATATTTTTGATATTGACAATTTCAAGTATTTCTCTGTATCTTCTCTAGTTGCTCCCTTACTAACGACCCAAATATTGAAAGAAGAAATATCTTAGTAACCAATGGAGCATGATAAAATAATCTCTTCCTCTGCATCCAAACTTCGTCAATGTTTTGAAAAGTGGGCCTCAAATTATTTTTCAAAAGAATAGGCTTCGTGTCTTAGGTTTTGGACACTTAATTAGCGACAAGAAAAAGGTGGGTTTTTTTAATATCGCTTTGCTATGCAAAATACTCATGAATATTTCCACCGTTTTCAGTAATTTTATATCAAATATGCTTGTGATTCCAAGTGTCTTGGCAGGATTTCAACGGGATGTAACCATCAGTCAGCGTTAGTCTGTGTAGGACGAATTGTTCCCCGTGTGCTCTAAAGCAATCAAACGATTCTGCAAATGTTCTTCAAAGAATACATCTAGAATGTTACTTCGTTAAACAGCTCTTTGGCATTCATTCTATTTTCCACTTTGAATTGCCACATTTAGTTTTGTAATGACCTTTTCTAGCAGTGCAGCTTTTATTAACTCTTTTATCTTCTGACTTTGGGATGAAAACAAGGAAAATATAAACGTGCACTTTTATACACTCCTATGTCAGGAAGAACAGGATAACAAAGGAAGTACATTTTCATCAAAAAGATTGGACTGTACTGAAAGTTTCAACTCTTCTCATTCCTTTCTCCTTTTCAGCAGCATTTTTGTGAGTGACAGAGAGAGGGAGAGGGAGCTATGAAAATAGACAGAGAGGGAGAGAGAAACAGTGAGGGAAAAAAGTCACCTTCAAATTTCAAGAAGATTTTCCTAAGGATGGAGAATCTCCAGAATGCACTGTGCCAGTCAGTCACCACAGTAGCATTCTGTACTGCGTTCTGATTCATTCCTGGATTTCCATAGATGTGTTTTAATCAAGCTTATCCTAGAAGATTTTCCCCATCAAAATTTCCTTAGGGAAGCAATTTCATGGGAAAAGTCTTGAGAAGGGAAGCTCCATGGCTGAGTGGAAAGAATACTGGCCTGGGAGTCAGAGGACCTGGGTTCTAATCCCATTCCACCACTTGTCTGCTATGTGACTTTGGGCAAGTCACAACTTCTCTGTGCCTTGGTTAACATCTATAAAATGGGGATTAAGACTGTGAGCTCATGTGGGTAATGGACTGTGTCCTACATGATTAGCTAGTAGCCACTCCTGTGCATAGCAGAGTGCCTGGCACATGGTAGTGCTTAAAAAATGACATAAAAATGGATTTATTAAAAAGATTTACAGAAAGCCATCACCTGCAGAGAGGACTAGTTTCAGGGTTTATCCTTCTTGCTTGGTTTTATCTTGCTTAGCTCATATTTTAGGATGGGAATCAATCAGCAATATTTACTGATCACCTACTGGGTTCAGAGCTTGGGAGGGAATCCTACTCCAGCTTGCCCTCACACTTCACTCCTCTAGCACCAGCCATAATCTCATCTATCTCACTGCTGATCCCTTTTCCACCTCTTCCCTCTGCCTGGAGCTCCCTCCCATTCCATATGCACCAGACTACCATTCTCAGCACCTTCAAAGCCTTATTAAGGTCATTTATCTTCCAAGAGCCCTTTCCCATTAAGTTCTCTTTTCTTCAACTCCCTCTCAATCCCTCTCCCCCCTGCATCCTCTATAAATTTGGATCTACTCCCTCTGGGCATTTGGTATTCCCCACCCTCAGCCCCATAGCACCTAGGTACAGATCTATAAATTATTTATTTATATTAATGTCTTTCTCCTCTTTTAAGCTATAAGGTTGTTGTTGGCAGAAAATGCGTCTACCAACTCTGCTGGGTACCAAACTCTCCCAAGATCTTAGTACACAGTAAGTGATTGATTGATTGATTGATTGATTATCAGAGAGACAGAAGACAATCCTTATCACTTTATACACCTTTTTCCATCCTTGCTTCCTCCAATTAAGCCCACTTCTTGGGGACATTGATGCCATTTTCAGGAGAGGGCTGGCATCCCTGATCAGATTCCTGTTCCTATTTCTTTAGGGAGAGGAAAAGGTATTGTTGAAACAGAGAGTAGTGGGCTAAGCTAAAAATCAAAGAGAATATTTTGTGTTCTAATACTAAACTACAGCTTCTTGCCTAATTTAACCCTGG
The DNA here is from genome assembly GCF_004115215.2 of Ornithorhynchus anatinus. NCBI lineage: Eukaryota > Metazoa > Chordata > Mammalia > Monotremata > Ornithorhynchidae > Ornithorhynchus > Ornithorhynchus anatinus. The sequence goes on along the minus strand of NC_041728.1, from coordinate 16,179,381 downwards.
ACAAGACATTCGAAAACCCCATGCTTTATCTCTTGGTTCTTTCTTTCAGCTCAATGAAATAGATCCAGATTATTATCCTGAGCTTGAAACTTTGAGAACCAAAGTCCTTTCTAGTTATTTTAAAATTAATCAATCACATTTATTGAGTGCTTATTGTGTGCCGGGCACTGTACTAAGCACTTGAGAGAGTAGCACACAACAATATAACAGACACATTCCCTGGCCACAAGCTATGTAAAAACTAGGGCAGATGGGCATGACTAGAAATAGATCTATTGATACCTTATCCTGTTCAGTGTCTTTGGTGCATCAATCCTAGTATCCCCTGGCCCTTAGAAAAAGCATGGGTCTGGGAGTTGGCAGAACTGGGTTCTAATACCAGCTTGGCCTCTTGACTGCTGTGTTATCTTGAGTAAACTACTTTACCTCTCTGGGCCTCAGTTCCTCAGCTGTAATAGGGGATAAGATACCTTTCTACCTCAGTGTGTGTTATGTATTCCTGTGTGGGACAGAGACTGCGTCCAACTTGACTATACTATATCTTTTCCAGCATTTGCCATAGTGGAAGCACTTAATAAATACTAAGTAATAATAATAATAATAAGCCTTGGGAAATCAAACAATTAATAGTATTTATTAAATGCTAAGCACTGCACTAAGCATATTTGAAGAGTGCAAGAGAAGCAAGAAAAAGGGTCCTTCCCTTTCTGCTGCCTCTTCATGCATCTCAGTCTAGAAGGCCTCTGGGATTCTTCCATTCCAGAACATTAAAATCTGAGGTTTCTCATCTAGTGGTATTTCCTTTCTGTGAATGAAATGCAACAGGAAACCATTATCTCCCTCATCAAGACTTGATTTCACCATCTTGGCTTGGATAGGGGTGCCCAGAGCTCTTATTTTGTTTGAATCAGCAGGCACCAATTGTTGAAGGACCCAAGGGGTTTGATAACGTCATTTCATCGCACCCACTTTACTGATGAACAAAGTGGCAGGTTCCTTAAACTACTAAAGTAAGTGATAGAATAGTGATTAGAACTCCCCGCCCTGAATTTTCAGCCTGTTTTAAGATTGCTTTCCTAGGGACAGATGTTACACCCAAAGGAGGTAACTCACCCTGAGGTAAATATTAAGCTCACTTATATGAAATATTCTGCCTTTTGAGGCAGATAGCTGTAAGCACATCTCTCCACGTTGAAAATAAAAGGATACCTAATTGAAGTCTTTCTCCAGACCTTGAAGTCTTTCAAGGTGTTCTCTGCTTCTGCTCACATCTCTCATTTATGCTTAATTCCCAGAGCATCTAAGATATCATAAACTCCTAAATAGGAAATGTATCTTATTTAAGGCACAGAATACCATTTTGTAACAAGTCTTGAATATTAGAACTATTCAATCATAAAAGTTACATACCTCTATTAGAAAATTTGAAGTTATGCATAAACAAATGACTTGGAAAAATATCATCTCTAATCAGAAAATAACTAAAATTACTGCACATATTTTGCACATTTGAAATTTTTATTACAGTATTTTAAAAATCAGTCACATCACAGAACAACCAACATTCATTTACATATATGCAACATATATCCATGAGATGCAAGCTAAAAAGATAACAACAATCTAAGAGAACAATTTAAATGCTTTTTCTTCAGAGCTCTACCAGTTAGCCTTGGATTCCTACAAAATCTGAATCACAGGAATCATTAAAGCACAAAGGTCTCAAAAATGTTCCTAAATAAGATCAAAGTGACTGGAAAATTAGATTGCCATTGTTTAAGTATGTTCTTTCACATTTGGAAAACATATTCTGAAACAGAGGTTTAATGATGAGTATTTTACAATACCTCGTGGAGCTCAAAGCAGAACACTGAAATCCATCTCATCCAGGTTAACAAATATTCCTACATTTCCATGAAGCAATGTAAGAACAGTGCTCTTAAATAGTCTATAATTTGGATTTTTTATGCTAAGCCAAAGAGTTGGTATCTTGTCACACCTGAACATTGGAGAATAGTAAAGGAAATGACCTATGAGCTTTTTATGGCAAACATCCAGTATCCTATTCAAACCTTGGTGCTTTCAGAAGTTCTTGACAGGTGTTTACGGGAGAACAAGCACTGCTCAGGTGTTAGGGTCCAAATCACATATGCTTTTTAAACTGTTTAACAGCATTATCAACATTAAGAAGCACTCACTTAGGGGCAGCAAGGCATACTGACACATTCACTACAAGAAGATAAAGCCACAACCAGAATATCTGTGACAAAAGGGCATTCCACTGATGTAAACCGAGGAATGGTAGATTCAACATCACCTCAGATTGTAATTTTAGAAGGTGAGGAGAACTATGGAAAGAAGCATTTCCTTTTGCCAAAAGATGGTGATACTTTTTATGCCCAAATTAGAACTCAACCACTTTGTATTCCAATATTCATTGACTGTACTCAAATACCAGGATAGTCAGGTTACTGCATTTTCTGAAGAGATGCGTGGTAATCAGTGTAGAAATAGTTGTTCCTTAAAATGTGCACCATCTCTCTAAGGGTCTTACCTTCAGGTTTCATCAAGAGGAAAGGAATTTTCCTTTGATTAGGGCATTTCCTTTACCTTTGATTAGGTCCATCATTAGGAACAGAATCATTCTGCAATTATTCCATTCACTTTCTACAGATATACAAGCATACCCCAAGATACGTAGATTAAACTTTCCTTGAAAATGCAAAATATTGTGCCCCATTGTACTGTATAATTCATTTTCCCATAAAATTAAATGGAGTTTATTGATTTCCTGTTCCAGAACCAATCCCAGGACATGATGTCTGAGCCTTACCAGTAATTAAAAATGACATTATAAATCACCTCCCTTCTGCTCCCTTCTCCTTGCCCTTCCCCATCACTATTTTGAAGGACTTTCTTAACAACTGTGTACCCCAAACTTGTCCTCATCACCCATCCTGACATCACACTTACCCAGTAGTTTTTATTTTTCTAACCTGGTGTCTCTTGTGTCTTCTGCTGATTCCATGAGCTGCTGATGCTTCCAACAGGAAAATGCACAAGGATGGAGCAGGAAAATGTTCCAGGGCTCCCATCCTGGACCCTGATGGAGGGATACCTGAATTTTGGTTCTGCTTGCTTGGCCCAAGTGGCAGGAACCTTCTCAGATTGAACTTGCCATGTTCCCTCTTGCCATTCTCTGCCAGCTTGGATCCAAGGTCCTCCCTGAAGCTAAGAACTTGCCTCTCAGCCAGGAGACCAGATATCACTTTAGCCAAGGTCATTTCCAGCTGAAAGCAATCAATCAATGATATTTATTGAGCATTTAGACTCCCCCACCAAAATGTAAGCTCATTGTGGGCAAGGAACATGTCTACCAGCTCTGTTGTATTGAGAAAATGTCTTCCAAGCACTTAGTACAGTGCTCTGCAAACAGTAAGTGCTCAATCAATACCGTTGATTGATTGAGCGTTTTCTGTGTATATAGACTATACTAGGCACTTGCCTCCCTCCTCCCTCATCCCATCAAAACAGTGGAGAATCAGGACGGGAGAGAAATTGTGGCTTGACTGCAGTTCATGACTGGGATGTAGAAGATAGGGAGGTAGTTAAATAGGGTTTTTCTTTCTTTAGGCCAAGGCAGAACCAAATCAGGAAGGGAGAGAAGAACTCTCTGGCCCAATCTAGCCTGGCCCTGAGCACTTGCCAGAGTGGACAACCTGTCCGTTGTTGATTGCAATGACACTGGGAAGAAGTGTGATGGAGGCAGGGAGAGGGAAGGAAGTGATACAGAGGACCTGTCTTCCTGCAGAAATTGGATGTAATGTCAGACGGGTGTCATGTATCCTGGGCTACATCAACAATTAGTGTATGGATATTTCCCCAGAATTTATGTATTGTGGTTGTTATGGATTTAAAGGTATGCCTGTATTGAGACAATGAGTCAGGACTTTTTTTTCCTACCAAAAATGACATGAAACTGTTGATTTCTGGGTCAGAAAGTGGCTGTTATGGAGACAAAGGAGCCCTGTCCAAAACTGGGAGCCCCTGAACAGCTTTCAGATTACAACTGAGATATAATGGACTTTTTACAAAAAACCCCCTACTTATGCACTTATCTTTCTTAGACTAGGTATTGGTTCTCCAGGACTTTTTCCTTTGCTAGTGGCTGCTATGACCATTTTTTTTGTATTTGTTAAGTACTTACTAAGTGCAGAGCACTGTTCTAAGCGCTGAGGTAGATACAGGGTAATCAGATTGTCCCATGTGAGGCTCACAGTCTTCATCCCCATTTTACAGATGAGGGAACTGAGGCACAAAGAAGTTAAGTGACTTGCTCACAGTCACACAGCTGACAAGTGGCAGAGCCGGGATTCGAACCCACGACCTCTGACTCTCAGGCCTGTGCTCTTTCCACTAAGCCATGCGACCATCTGTTGGGAGCTCAAGTTTTCTTCCAATTGTGGTCATTCCTGGATGGTTCCTGTTGATTCCTACTGCAAAACAAAAGTCCTGGTTACCATACCTTAGAACATAAGCACTAAGTTTACCAGCTTGTAGAAAAATGGTCACCAACCTCCCTGCTCCCTTTCCCTTTCTGCAGGCTATAGACTCCCTACTGTACAGTGTGAAATAAATCCAATTAATATTCTTTGGGAAACAGTGTGGCCTAGTGGAAAGAGCAGGGGCCTGGGAGTCAGAAACCTTGGGTTCTAATCCCAGCTTGGCCACTTGTCAGCTGTGTGACTTTGGGCAAGTCACTTAACTTCTCGGTGCCTCAGTTACCTCATCTGTAAAATGGGGATTAAGATTGTGAGCCCCATGTGGGACAACCTGATTCCCCTGTGTCTACCCCAGCGCTTAGAACAGTGCTAGGCACATAGTAAGCGCTTAACAAATACCAACATTATTATTATTATTATTAGCTCTGCCACTTGTCTGTTGTGTGATCCTGGGCAAGTCACAGCTTCTCTGTGCCTCAGTTCCCTCATCTGCAAAATGAAGATTCAGTACCTGTTCTCCCTCCTACTTAAACTGTGAGCCCCATGTGGGACCTGATTATCTTGTAATTACCCCAGCACTTAGTATAGCAAATGCTTAACAAATACCACAATTATTGTTATTATTATTATTACTATTATTATTATTTACTCATAGCTGGAAATATATTGTCCCTGGCCCTAGGCACAGAGGCAGGTAGTTATCTAAAAGGCTAAGTAAGCAAGTGTTCCTTGGACCCTGGAACTCAAAATTGTAGATTGATCAGACAGTGTCTTCTCCATTCTCAAAGGAGATGATCAAGTTTCCTTCTCTTAGCTAGATGCCTAATATTATTCAATATTATTCAAATGCAGTTGATACTATTAAAAAGAAAATCAAGAGTTTTAGTTCACATTTCATAAAAAACAATTCTTTATGAGTTATATCTTCTTCCCATCACATGGTTATGAAAAATCTTTATTAGTCAGAGGTTAAATTATAAATCTTCAAACATAAATCTAGCAATAGTTTGAGATTAGATGCCTTTTAAAAGCTGCTATGATTCAATTTTGAAATAACTGTCAAATTTGAAATACTCAGTTTTGAAATACAATTTTCTAAGACTGTAAACCTGGTGTGGACAAGGATTATCTCTCTTTATTGCTGAATTGTACTTTCCAAGCTCTGAGTACAGTGCTTTGCACACAGTAAGCACTCAATAATTATGATTGAATGTAATAATTATTGTCCCAAATTATTTTCTATGATTTATAATCATGCCCAGAGTTTTTCTTCGTTTTTTGTATGTATTTGATAGGTTTCATCTTCTAGATCAGAGATATTCTTCAACATTCCCTGCAATGCAAAATTCATACTATATTTTAAATATATACATCAGAAAAAAGGGCTTTTCAACCATTATTATGCTGAAACAAAGTCAAACTCCTTAACATAGGCTATTTTTTACAGTCTAAACAATGATCCATGGTTAAAGCATTATCTCCATTCCACTTTCATACCAACATTTTAATCATTCTCTTTTGCCAAAAGCTGTGAAAAACATCTTACTGGTGATAGTGATAAGTCCCCCAACATTTATATGAGCACCCACCAAAAAAAACCAAAATCCAACAAAACAAAAAAACCAAAACACAGATAATACCTTCAATTCTGCATTTGTTTAGAGCCAAAAATAAAATCTAAAAAGTTAATCTCATTTCTTATTTGAAAAAATTTGCAAATCAGTTTCTTCTGCTAAACATACCAAACTTCAGAAATAAGACAGGTGGCAAATCTTTATAAGCTGGTCCAGAGTAAGAATTATGATTCCAGGAAACATTGACAATTCTAACCATTGTAACTCCTTCCTGGAATTTGTAAGCATCTTTAGCACCAAATATTCTTATAGTTTCTAAAACAAAATGGACTTACTGCTCCATTTATTGGTAATTTAACAGTCAACCTGGCCTAGGTTCTAAAGGAGAACAGAAAATTAGCATATATATGTCGATTAGTGGATGACACTCATTCAGGCTTCTTTTTGGCCTTGAGAGAAAGGAGGAAAGATGTCTTTCTGTTTGGGGGCCTGTTTCTCACATCTATCTCATCACAGACCCCTTGATTAAGTCCTAGCTCTGGCCTGCAACTCCCTTCCCCTTCATACCAGACAGACCAACACTCTCCCCATCTTCAAAGTCCTCATCTTCTCCAAGAAGATTTTCCTGGCTAGCCTCTCATTTCCCCACCTCATTTGCACTCTCTTCGAATGATCAGACTTGGGTCTGTACGCCTCAAGCAATTTGACACTCACCCCACACCTAGGACCACAACACTTATGTATATAACTTAATATTTTGCCCTTTCCCCATCTGCAATTTATTTTAATGTTTGCCTCCCCCAATACTTTCTGACTCCCCTGTCTTGTAGTCTCCCAAGAACTTGGTACAGAACTCCTCACCTTCCCACCCAAACTCTTCGCCCCACTTCCCCACAATTTACATGGTATTTCTTAAGTGCTTACTCTGTGCCAGGCATTGAACTAAGCACTGGAGTGGATACAAGCTAATCAGGTTGAACACAGTCCATGTCTTTCATGGGGCTCACAGTCTTAATCACCACTTTACAGACGAGGTAACAGGCCCAGAGAAGCTAAGTGACTTACCCAAGGTCATACAGAAGACAGGCTATGGATCTGGTTTAGAACCCAGGTCCTTCTGACTCCCAGGCCAATGCACTATCCACTAGGCCACACTATATCTCCCCATCTTTCCCATCACTGAAGACAACAACACTATGCTCCCTATCTCACAAGCCCACCACCTTGTCATTATCCGCAACTCATCTCTTTCTTTCAATCTACATATTTAATCTGTCACCAAATCCTGTCATTTTTACCTTCATTCACAACATTGCTAAATCTTCCCTTTCCTGTCCATCCAAACTGTTACTACTCTGATCCAAACACTTATCATAATCCCATCCTGACTACTGCATCAGGTTCCTCACTGACTTCCCTGCTTCCTGTTTCAATCCACTCCAGTCCTTCACTCTGCTGCCTCTAGACTGTAAGTTCACGAGCAGGTACATATGCACCAACTCTGTTACACTCTACTCTCCCAAGTGTTTAGTACAGTGCTATGTACACAATAAATGCTCAACATATACGAGCATTTCAAGAACTTCCAGTGGTTGTCTATCCTCATACCGAACAGAACATCAGCTTTAAAGCACTCAATCAGCTCTCCCCCTCCTAATAATAATAATAATAGGGTTTGTTAAGTGCTTACTATGTGCCAAGCACTGTTCTAAGCACTGGGGTATATTCAAGGTAATCAGGTTGTCCCACATGGGGCTCACAGTCTTAATCCCCATTTTACAGATGAGGTAACTGAGGCACAGAGAAGTTAAATGGCTTGTCCAAGGTCACACAGCAGATAAGTGACGGAGCAGGGATAAGAACCCAGGTCCTCTGACTCCCAAGCCTGTGCTCTTTCCACTAAGCCATGCTGCTTCTCTTACCTAGTTGATTTCTTACTATAACCCAGCCTGCATGCTTTGTTCCTCTAGTATCAGATTACCCAGTGTACCTAGGTCTCATTTACCTCACCACCGATTCCTTGTCCATGTCCTGTCTCTGGCCTGCAACTCTATTCCCTTCGTATTTAACAGTCCACCCTGCTCTCCATCTTTAAAGCCTTATTAAAACTATAACTCCTTTAAGGGGCCTTTTCCAACTAAGCCTTCATTTTCCCTATTCCCTTTCCCTTCCATGTCACTTATGCACCTGGATCTCTACACCTTAAGCATTTGACATTCACCCCACCCTCAGTCCTACAGTACTTATGCACATGTCCATATTTTTTTAAGCTTCTTATTTTTTTAAGCTTCTTGTGGGCAGAGAATGCATCTGTGTATTGCCGTATTGTACTTTCCCAAGCATTTAGTATAGAGCTATGCACACAGTAATTGCTCAATAAATATGACTGCATAAATGAATGAATGAATGTCTCCCCTTCTAAACTGTAAGGTCCTTACAGGCAGGGATCATGTCTATCAACTCTGTTGCATTGTACTCTTCCAAACACTTAGTACAGTGTTCTGCACACTGTAAGCATTCAATAAATACAACTAAGGATTTTATTTTAAGTCAAGGTTGGGTTTGAGTATCAACACAAAAGCATAGGAAATGGCATTACTGGGTCAGGCACTGGTCCATCCAACAACAGTTTGCTTGGGAGAGCATTGTGATAGTTGTCGTCTTTGATATCCATCCTAATGATTAGGAAATAAGCACCTAAGATTTCTAATTCTTCCTTCTACAACCTCAATACGTATCCCCGATCTTGGAGTTGTGGGACTTGGTAAGCATCTCTCTATTTATTTGATCTGGGTTTGTAAACTTCATCTATTTTAAATGGAAAGGCCCTCATCTATTCATTCTTACCTTGTAGGAAAGCTTCTCCATCCCTTTTGTCATTATAATAACTGAATTTATTAAGCACTTACTAGGTGCCCAGCACCATGCTAAGCATTGATGGAGATATAAAATAATTAGTCTGACATAATCCTTTCCTGGCAAGCCCAGATCTCCTGATTTCCAGTCCCTCGCTCTTTCCACTAGGCCGTACTGCATTGGTTCCCCTTCTCCAGCTCTACTATGCCCTTTCTAAAAAGCTTTTATAATGTACTATGGTTCTTATGCAGGTGGTGAAAATTGGTCTTTATTTAGTTTTCTATCTCCTTCCTAGTGTATGCTCCTTGTGGACAGGGAACGGTTATTGCACCAAGTGGGTTCTCACTACTACTCATAACTGTGGTATTTGTTAAGTTCTTACTATGTGCCAGACATTGTACTAAGCGCTGGGGTGACAACAAGTAAATCGGGTTGAACCCAGTCCCTGTCCCACATGGGGCTCACAGTCTTAATCCCCGTTTTACAGACGAGGTTACTGAGTCACAGAGAAGTGAAGTGACTTGCCCAAAGTCACATAGTAGACAGTGGCATTGTCAGAATTAGAACCCAGGTCTTTATGACTTCCTGGCCTGTGCTCTATCCACTAGTCTGTGTTGCTTCTCCACTACTATACTATTACTACTTGTTCTGTGGCTGCTAACTCTCTTTCCCTACACTGTGGATGGACAAGTGGACGATTAAGTCCTATTGAAGGAGAAAAAGGATTTTTGCTGGGGGTTGGCCCAAAAAGTCTTTTTGGCTTTAAAAGAGTTTGTTCAAAGTGCAAGAAATACCAATGCGGGGAATAACCATGATAACTCTTCCTTACATGTACTCTTCTGTAAGGACCTTATAGCTCCTTTCTAAACATGGTTCAATTCCTTTCTACATCCACTTGAAATAGCCAAGCAATTGGAGGTCCTTAATGCCCGTTAATTGGATGAAGGTTCAAATTGATTAACTTTGTCTTTCTATATGGGAAAATTGAGGCACAAAAGAGGATTCTCAAGGCTACACGGCAAAAAAGGGAAAAGTCCGGGAATAGAACAACCCACTGAATGAGCTCTCACTCTACTGGCAAAACTTAGAACACCCACGTGGAGACATTTTTAGTGGCAAGAGGAAAGAAGGTGGGTTGTCTCTTCTGAGGCAGGTGGGTTGGTTGACAGGATGGCTTAGAAGCCTAAGCTCATCCATAAGACATAGTTTTGACAGCGTGAAATGCTCGTGCTACTCAGGACTGTGTAGAAAGCTCCTACCCCGGCCTAATCATAACTAATGTTTTTATGGGAATGACAGTTTTGTCCTATAAATCAAGCATTTAAGGAAAATTCATAGATATGAGGGGTGTTTTCTTAAAAGTCATATAAAAAGTGTTTATCTTTTCATTGGCATTTTAAAGCTGAAGGTGGATTTTATTAGTGTGGATTCTGTAAGGTTTGTCTGGCGGAAATTACCTTCTTTGCTGTTTTTCATATGGAATATATTCCTCTCTAGATAATTATTCTCTTGGAATAGTTGTTTCTCATTTATTATTCCCAATCGCAAATCTTCCTTTATTTATTCCAAAGGTTAATGGATATTTATACATCCCTGGTCAAAAAGTAGAAGAACAGATTGTGTTTTTAGCTATTTACTTTCCAAATTTCTCTATATAATATTTTATCCTGCAAAAATTTAATTTTGTTGCTATCACTAAAATTAGGAATTTGTGCCAAAAGAGGTACAACCTCTGACAAAATATACTGCCTTTTAGATCCCTTAAAAAAGTGGGCAATTTTTCAATTTTATGCAAAATCAATTAATACTAATAAGCTCCTCGTAGGCAGGGAACAGGTCTACCAACTCTGTTGTGTTCATTGTATTGTACTCTCCTAAGTGCTTAGTACAATGCTCTGCACACGATGTGTTCAATAAATAGGATTGAATGAAAAGTGCTTAGTATAGTGCTCTGCTCACAGTAAAAAAGTTGATAAATTTCATTGATTGAGTGATTGAATACATTTTTTAAATGTTAGAAATGCGGCAGGGGCTTTACTATGTTGTCTGATATTAGGGAAGATGAGTGCTAAAGGGATGGTCTTTCTTTAAACATCCAAAGATTGACTCTGATAGCTAATAATAAAAACGAGTTAGTACAGAATCTCAAATTGGAAAAATGGAATATTTTTCACAATTTTAATAGTGTAGAAATGCTTAGGTTACCATCAAATGGTCTTCTAATCTGAATATGCATGGTGTGCATAATTTGACCATTTCTAAAACTGTAAGGATGGGATAATATAGACTAACTAACCCTAATAACTCAGTTGCATCAGTTTATTATCAAATAATCTATGTAATGAGTCCAACTAGAAATAATTTGATTTGGAAAAACAATATACACTTCTGCCTTTGAATACCTTACAAATAAAACATTATGATGGATCTGAATAAAGGAAATGTCATTTTCTATTTCTGAAGCTTATGCAACCAGCTAAACAATAAGATTTTAAATAATAACTAAAAACAAACACAAACTGATTTAGATAACTTTCTCTAAAAGCTTGAATTATGGTCCTACCTACCTGGGGATATCAGGTTTTCAGAAAGAAAAATGAACGTTACTTCTGCTAAGAAACAAGAAATTAATTCCAAAAAGAAAATCTTTAAAAATAAATGGTAACAAGGAGAAGTGTTCTTGGTTTCAAAGTGTTTCTTGATTTTTGTGTTATTAGGCCTGAAATATACCCTGCCCTGAAGAGCAACAGCAGCTAATCTGAAATTAACTTATTTCAGCTCTCTAATATGGGAATCTCCCTGCTCCCAACATGCTAGTTTATAAAGATAATTGAGATTCATGAAACCCTGGAAGGGTGGAAAGTTTTATCGACTTATTGAACCTGATTCTTCTAGTGCAAAAGCTACAATGTGAGGAATAAGATAAGGTACTTTAAAAGATGCATGAATTCACTTAGTTTACTAAAGGGCTAATTTGCTGAAAGACTTTCTTACCACTTAGCTCAACTAGGCAAGAGACTTGAAGACGCCCAACTATCTTTGCCAACGTGGGAGGGTCTGTTGTCTTTGCCCACCCAAAGAAGAAATCTCGCTGCCAGTAGTGCCACTTTGAACATAAAAGACAGTTCCACCAATACATCTTCAGATTGGGACAAGGTTTCCAGAGGTATTGAAAAGCACATTAAGGGGGTCAGCCTTTTGGCAAGTGATACAGACCATGGGAATGCCAGGAAGCACAGCAAGAAATACCAATCAATCAATTGTATTTATTGAGTACTTACTGTGTGCAGAGCACTGTACTCAACACTTGGGTGAGTACAATATAACAATATAAGAGAGTTGGTAAACACATTCTCTGCCCATAATGAGCTTACAGTCTAGAGGGGAGACGGACATTAATATAAATAAATAAATTACAGATATCTACAAAAGTGCTTGTGGGATTGCAGGGGAGGAGGTGAATGAAAGGAGGAAGTCAGGGAAACAAAGGGAGTGGGATAAAAGGAAATGAGGGCTTAGTCATGGAAGGCCTCTTGGAGGCTATGTGCTTTCAATGAAAGCTTTGAAGGTGGGGAGAGACATTCTGTCGGATATAAAAAGGGCATCCCAGGCCAGAGGCAGGATGTGGGCGAGAGGTCAGTGGCGAGATAGAGGAGATCGAGGTGCAGTGTATAGGTTGGCTTTAGACGAGCGAAGTGTGTGGGCTGTGCACTAATAGAAGAGCAGTGAGGTGTGGTAGGAAGGGGCAAATGATGGAGTGATTTAAAGCCTATGTTAAGGAGCTTCTGTTTGATGCAGAGGTGGATGGATAACCATGGTAGTTCTTAGAGAAGCAATGTGGCTCAGTGGAAAGAGCCCGGGCTTGGGAGTCAGAGGTCATGGGTTCTAATCCTGCCTCTGCCGCTAGTCAGCTGGGTGACTTTAGACAAGTCACTCAACTTCTCTGTACTTCAGTTACCTCATCTGTAAAATGGGGATTGATTGTGAGCCCCACTTGGGACAACCTGATCACCTTGTATCCCCCAGTGCTTAGAACAGTGTTTTGCACATAGTAAGCACTTAACAAATACCATCATTATTATTATTATTATTGAGGAGTGGAAAAAAATGGACAGAACATTTTGGTAGGAAAATGATCTAAGCAGCACGGTGAAGTATGGACAAGAGTAGAGAGAGACAGGAGGCAGGGAGGTCAGCAATGAGGTTGATATAGTAATCAAGGCAGGAGAGGATAAATGCTTGGATTAACATGGTAGCAGTTTGGATAGAGAAGAAAGAGTAAATTTTGGTGATTTTGTGAAGGTTGAACAGACAGGATTTAGTAATATATTGAATATGTGGGTGGAATGAGAGAGATGAATCAAGGATAATGCCAAGGTCATTAGGGGCAAGAGATAGAGGAGGTTTGGGAGACAGGAAAGATGGTGGTGCTATTTACAGTGATGGGAAAGGCAGGGGGAGGTTAGGATTTGGGTGGGAAGATAAGGAATTCTAGTTTGGACATGTTAGGTCTGAGATGTGAACAGGAAATCCAAGTGGAGATGTCTTGAAGAAAGGAGGACATGAGAGACTGCTGAGGACTGCAGGGAGAAAGTTCAGGCCTGGAGTTGTAGGCTTGGAAATCATCCACATAGATGTGATAGTTGAAACTATGCAAGTAAATGAGTTCTCCAAGGGAATGGGTGTTGATGGAGAATAGAAGGGAACCCAGAATTAAATCTTGATGGATACCCAGAGTTAAGGGGGTGGGGGGAGGCATAGGAGGAACCCCTGAAAGAGAATGAAAATGAGTGGCCAGAGAGATAGGACTAGAATCAGGTTGGATAACATTTCCAGGAGAAGAGTGTGGTTGACAGTGTCAAAGGCAGTTGGGAGATTCAGGAGGATTAGGATAAAGTAATAATAATAGCAATGATGTTGGTATTTGTTAAGCGCTTACTATGTGTAGAGCACTGTTCTAAGCGCTGGGGTAGATACAGGGTAATCAGGTGGTCCCACGTGACCCACTTCACAGATGAGGTAACTGAGGCACAGAGAAGTTAAGTGACTTGCCCACAGTCACTGTATTTGGCAAGAAGGAGATCATTGGTGACCTTTGAGAGGCTGGTTTCTGTGGAGTGAAGGGGATGGAAGCCAGATTGGAGAAGGTCAAGGAGACAATTGGAGGAGAGGAATTTGAGACAGCAGGTATAGACAACTTGCTCAAGGACTTTGGAGAGGAATGATAGGCAGGAGATGGAGCAATAACTGAAGGGAGTTGTGGGGTCAAGGGACTTTTTTAGGATAGGGGAGACGTGAAAGTGTTTAAAACCGGTGGGGAAGAAGCTATTGGAGAGTGAACAGTTGAGGAGGGAAGAAGGGAGAGGGCAAGTTCTTTGATAGGTTGGAAGGAATGGGATCAGATGTGCAGGTGCAGGGGATGGATTTTGAGAGAAGGCAGGAGATCAACTCTTGAGATACTGTTGGGAAAGATGGGAGAGTTGAAGAATGGGCAGGAAGAGGGATGGACTGGAGAGGAGTAAGGGAGATTTTAGAGAGATCATACCTGATAGTTTCAATGTTCTCAATAAATTAAGTGACCAGATCATTAGGGGCAAGAGATAGAGGAGGCAGGGGGACAGAAAGTTTGAGGAGAGAGTCAAATGAATAGAATAACTGGTGAGGGCAATGGGCATAGGAGTCAATAAGGATGGAGAATTAGGTGAGAAGAGAATGTCTGAGCCCTGAAAATAGGTACAGTTTATCTCATCGCATCTTTCTTCTCAATCAATCAAATTTATTCAGTGCTAACTGCAGAGCACTGTATTAAGCACTTAGGAGAGTACAATACAACATAATTAGCAGACACTTTCTCTACCCATAATGAGCTTACAGTCTAGGGGGCAAGATAGACATTAATATGAAAAATTAAGTAATTTATAATGTAGAAAATATAGATATCAATAATTTTACAGGAAGGTAATAACTATTGAATGTTTAATAATTATTAGCATCAGTTGGACTCTTTATACATATTAGTTGACTGTTACAAATCCTTTATGGATGGGAAAAATAATTGAAGAAACTTGTAAGCAAGTAGCACTGACTACTTGGATATAGTCTTTCCAAGTGAATATCACGATTAGTTTGAGATTTACATGCGATTCCAAACCAGGCTGCTTTTTTATCACTTTAGTCTGCATCAAAAAGGCCCCCAGAAACTTCTTTAAGCAAAAATATTGGAAAGATATGGCCCAGAAGCATACTGGACATGGGGTCACTTCTCTTGAAGGGTCACCTAACAGGTTTCTGAATTCTCTCTTTCTCCCACCCTAGACCACTATCCCATTTTTATTACTCCGAGGTTTCCCGCCCTCTCTAACCCCTTCTTTTATGGACTTGAAAACCCTACTTAAAATCAAACATGATCAACAATGTTTTCAATTTTGTCAGATCCAAGCCTTCTAAAATGTGCTTTCCCAGGGCTAGCGACCAGCATTTTATGCCATCACTGAGACTTGACAGGTCTGGCTGGATCATTTGTAATAGAACCATATTTAATTGATTAGCTGCAGATGGGAAAGCCTGATTTCACTTTTTATTATGAGATCATCGATGATCAATTCATCAAACATAATTTATTATAACCATTTATTAAAGAAAGATTAGAAATGCCAAATAAAAAAAAAACCTACACAGATTTATCCTTTGTTTCAGAAGTTGTCTATTCTTCAGAAAGTAGTCATTATGATTCTGAAAAAGATGTACGTCAGGACTGCCATTTCCCTCCACCACTTCTCCCTCCATCTCTTCTCTTTCTTTCTTTCTCCAGCTATCTTTCCCCTCAATCCCTCCCTCTCTAATTCTCCCCCACTCCTTTCTCCTTTTCTCCCCTTCCTCCTTCCCTCCCTCTCTCTATCCCTCCATCTCTCCCCTCTTTCCCTCTTTCCTTTCATCTCATTCCTCCTTTCCCCTCTCCCTCCTTCTTTTTCTTCCTTCCCTCTCTCATTTTTTAAATGGTATTTGTTAAATGCTTACTATGTATCAAACACTGTTTTAAGTTCTGGGATACAATTTAATTGGGTTGGATACAGTCTCTGTTCCCCTATGGCATCACAGACTAGCAGGAGGGAGAACTGAGGCCCAGGGAAGTTAAATGACTTGCCCAAGGTCACACAGCAAGCAATTGGCAGAGCTGGGATTAGAACCCAAGTCCTCTCAGGCCCATGATCTTTCCACTAGGCCATGCTGCTTTTCCCTCCCTCCTCTCTCTCTCCATCTCTTTCCTCCTTTTCTCCCTTTATGTCTCTCCTTCCTCCCTGTAGAAGAATCCTTTTTGGAGACCCCTCAAGATTTAGATAGGACAATTATCAAATAAACCCATTTTGAAGTGTTTAGATGTGCAGGAAAAAAGTGTTCTTTCAATATCAGTTTTTACTTTCAATTTAACAAGGCCTTACGTATTACTATGAGAGAGGACTGAAATTCAGTTGCAGGAGCACAATTGAACATCCTAGGACATCATGGAAGAATAGGAATCTGAAATACCACTGTGAAATCTCCTGCCTAATTTGGCAGATTTAGAGGGTTTACAGAAAATTCCAACCTGTGGTTGAACTGACAGGCGTTGCTCTAAACCAAAGCAAACGTGAAACCTGTTGAGATCTACTCCAACTTATTAATACTGCTCAAGTGTGAATAGAAAGGTTTTCAGTTCAGTCTCTTAAATTCTCCATCCAAATTTTTAGAAAGTAACTGAATTATTTTACATTATGATCTCATAATTATTTTGATAGTCTTATGTGATAAACATAACACTTTTTTTGGTTGTAAGTACTCTGAAACATTAGCTTCATTTACATCACTGACCACACAAAACCACCTACTAAAAATCGCCAACCTAATAAGCATTGATAGCCCATGGAAATAATCTTCTGCCTTGCCACAATTCATTGTTAATTAAATATAGTTTGACCTGGCATTACAAAATCACTTTGCAAACTTGCAACTCCCTTTCCCAGCAGAGGAGAAGAGACGGGGCTTATAGAAGGATGTGGAACGTGTTCTGTGAACTTACACATTGGTGAAATTCTTCTGTCTAGGAAACCTGTTATATAAATAGCCCCATTGGAGAGCCAGAGGAAGATGAGAGATATAAAAGGTGCAGCCACCATGAGAAAAAGAAGAAAACGTAGCTTGAGAACAAGATCTCCCTGTTCTCAGCTCCAGCCACTGCATTCAAATTAGTCTTCTAAAATGTCAAACAACTTAACCCTGAAACCAATGGGACCTTCTTTCTGCTGAACCACCTCTTTATTCACTGGACTCTCTTGCCTTTCCCTGGTATTGGCACAGAAAAATTTACTCAGATTTCTTCCTCAACTAGTCAATAAAAGAGTTGCAAAATCACAACCTCTACCACTCTGCTTTTAAGAAATACAGAAGCTGTTTTGTTGTTGCACGAGGCATAGGTAACATTTAATAGTTGTTGTTTAGCTGGCATCTTCTTTAATCATTTAAAGTGGATTTGACTTTCTTGTTGTTCTATCCATTATCTTCCAAAATCCATATCTGAATATATGGGATTAAAAACAAAAACAAACAAAAAACAACAACCACAAAACCACAACTTGTAAGAGTAGAACAACAGTTATGGAGGATAAAAGAGGTCTATAACCACCTGAATAATTCTTCAGTTTTTTATCTTATTGAATCCAATTCTTAAGGTGCTGGTGTATTTTTACTGTCTTCTCTGTCGTTGGTTAAGGCACCTCTCACCAGGTGGCTACAATCCTCCAAGTAAACAGCTATCCCTTTTAATTGTCTACTTATAGGGCTTTTCACTGCTTACCACAAGCAGTGTGATGTGCTTTCTTTGGATGGTTTTGAACTACCATCTTCCACATTCAAAGGGTCCCTTCTTCTAAGTGCAGGACTTGTGAACAATAAATCCAAATTCAAATGACCATGCTCTTCATGATACCGTAAAGGTATTTGCTCTTCTCATCTTCCCACCCAAACTCTGATCTCCCCATGACTTTCCCATCACTGTAGACTTCCTCCCTGTTCATTCATTCAATTGTATTTATTGAGCGCTTACTGTGTGCAGAGTACTGTTCTGTTTGGAAACTACAAATCGGCAACAGTTAGAGACAATCCCTACCCAACACTGGGCTCACAGTCTAGAAGGGGGAGACAGACAACAAAACAAAACAAGTAAAACAAGTAGACAGGGATCAATAGCATCAAAATAGATAAATAGAATTATACATACACATCATTAATAAAATAAATAGAATAATAAATATGTACAAATATGCACTAGTGCTGTGGGGCTCGGGAAGGGGGTAGGACAGAGGGATGGGGTGGGGGGATGGGGAGGGGAGGAGGAGCAGAGGAAAATGAGGGTCAGGCTGGGAAGGCCTCCTGGAAGAGGTGAGCTCTCAGTAGGGCTTTGAAGGGGAGAAGAGATCTAGTTTGGTGGATGTGAGGAGGGAGGGCGTTCCAAGCCAGAGGTAGGATGTGAGCCAGGAGTTGACAATGGAACAGGAGAGAATGAGGCATAGTGAGGAGGTTAGTGGCAGAGGAGCAGAGTGTGCCGGCTGAGCGGTAGAAGGAGAGAAGGGAGTTGAGGTAGGAGGGTGCAAGGTGATAGCTTTGAAGCCGATAGTGAGGAGCTTTTGCTTGTTGCAAAGATTGATAGACAAACGCTGGAGATTTTTGAGAAGGGGGGTGACATGCCCAGAGCATTTCTGTAGAAAGATAATGAGGGCAGCAGAGTGAAGTCACAAGTCCATAACCTTGGTGTTATCCTCAACTCACCTTTCTCATTCAGCCCACGTATTCAATCTGTCATTAAATCCTGTGCATTCTACTTCTCGGCACTACTAGAATCTACCCTTTCCTCTCCATCCATACTGCTACCATGTTGATCCAAGCACTTGTCATATCCCACTTTGATTATTTCATCAGCTTTCTTGCTGACTTCCCTGCCTCCTTCAATTCCCCATGCAGTCCATATTCCACTCTGTTGCCCGGGCCATTTTTCTAAAGAAATATTCAGTCCATGTTTCCCTCCTCCTCAAGAACTTTCAGGAATTGCCCATCTATTTCCATATCAAAAAGAAACATAAGCTTCAAATCAATCAATCATCTTGCCCTCCCCTATAAGACTATAATAATAATAATAATTTTGGTACTTTTCAAATGCTTACTATGTGCCAGGCACTGTACTAAGTACTGGAGAGAATATAGGCAAATCGGGTTGGACACAGTCCCTGCCCCACATTGGGTTTACAGTCTTAATTCCCATTTTACTGATGAGACAACCAAGTCATAGAGACATGAAGTGACTTGCCCAAGTCACCCAGGAGACCAGTGGTGGAGCTGTGATTGGAACTTATGACCTTCTGACTCCCAGGTCCTTGCTCTATTCACTAGGCCATGCTCACTGATTTCCTCACTGATTTCCTACCTCGACCCAGCAAGCTCACTTCCTTTAATGCCGAACTATCCACTATACCTCAGTCTCATCTATCTCACCAACAACTCCTTGCCCACATCCTGCCTCTGGCCTGGAACTCCCTCCCACTTCATATCCGTTAGATGCTCACTCTCCTCATCTTCAAAGCTTTATTAAAATCACAGTTTCTCCAAAAGGCCTTCTCTGACTAAGCCCTTGCTTCTTCTATTCACTCTCCCTTCTGTGTTACCCTTGAACTTGGATTTGTAGCCTTTATTCATTCCATTCTCAGCTCCACAGCAGTTAGGTACATTTCCAAAATTGATTTTAATGTAAGTCTCCTCTACACTGTAAACTCCGTGTGGACAGGGAACATCTCTACCAAGCTATTAAATTTCACTGTCCCAAGTGCTTAGAACAATGCTCTTCACAGAGTAAGTGCTCAATAAATGACTGATTAATTCACCTCTCCAGATTGAAGAGTCTTGACCTCTTCCATCTATCTTTACTCAATTAATCAATCAATTGCATTTATTGAGGGCTTCTTCTGTATGGAGTTCCGAACTACTCACTTACAGAGACCTCAAGGATTTTACATTCTAGTTGAGCTGGCAGTCTACCTACATATGTGAACTTCTTCATCCTCCAACCATTTTGGTCATCCTTCCTTGTTTATACCTTCTCCAGTTTGATCATTCCCTAAGATAGAATCAAAGTTGCATACAATATTCCAAATGCAGACATACAAAAAAATTGGCCAAACTATGTCATTTGGTAGGCTTCCTCTTCTTACCTGACGTCTATTTACCGTTGAGGAATTTGTCAAAGGATGCATTATTTACATTTTTTTATTACATTACATTTTCTTGGTCATTTCATACATTATATAGGCATTCTGCATTGTCTTCTCTATTACCTCTGGGAAAAACTAGGAGTTTGAAAATGTTTCAAAGAGACGAAGTATCCCCTGATCCTGGAAACCCTTGGTGGGGTGAGGAGGGGAAAAACCTTTGACAAATAGCATAAAGCTATTATCAACAATGACTCAGACTCACAGTTTGTTAGTCTGTAAGCACTTCACTGGACTGTGAGCTCCTTGAAGGCAGGGATCATATCCATTGATTCTACTGTACTCTTCGGCTTTTAGTACAGTGCATACAGTAAGCACTCAAATACTGTCGACTGATTGTCAAAAGTGGTGCACATCACGAAACACTGTTCTGCTCGTGGATAAGAAGAAATTCTGGCACTTCTCCAGCACCCAAACCAATGCTATATTTCAGCACAGCTTTCCCCAGGTTTGGCAGGGTTCTGTATTTGCAGAGGTGAAAACAAATGTCTTTCAGCCAATCCCAATGTATGAAAGTACCAGTCCCTGTTTGTATTGAAATATGATAGAGGAAACGGTTCAGGTCTATGAACACATGTTAGTTCAGCATCTGCCTTGAACAAGAGCATTGTTTACCCCATGCAACCTTTGCCAGGAAATTCTTGCCTGGTCTTATGGACTGCTGATGCAGGTAAAATGACGTGTCTGTCCATCACGACTCTGGTTCAGCTCCTTCTAAATCTGAACACACCTGATCCTTACTCATTACTGCAGTCATTTCTCTGCATTTGCACAAAGCTGCCCATCTGTTGATGCGCTGGGTAATTTTATAGTCTAAACTAACTGAACTGGCCCTTGAAATGTAGTATTTAGTTGATTCTTTAAAAAGCAAACCCTTTGTTCAGAAACCATTCAATCTGCAATACGATCTCTCTGTGACTTCCTACCACTGGTGGCAGCAATTTTATCTCTAAGAAGGAAGCCAGCAATAATATTATGTCCTTAGAGGAAGTGGAAAGAAAAATACAATACCACCACACCGAGTTTCTCAAAAACCTAAAAAAATTAAAATAATGTAACAAAACCTTTAGAAAAGCCATTGAAATCTATGCACAAAAATATTCTTTCTCATTTTTAAAGGGTTCCATTTGTCTTTTGTAGGAACCTTGAAAGGAAATAGGAAAAACTCCCCTTTCTTGAATCTCTCAAAGACTTTTCGGTTTGCTTGTTATTTAGAGTGTGTGGCTTGCCTTTTTCAGTATTGACATCCACCATGCTAAAACTGTAGCAACTATGGGACTGAAACCCTGAAAAACTGTGCACACAAAAAAGTTTTCCCTTGCAGCAGAGCTAAGCAATTTTCAAGCCACAGATTACAAATCACTGAGAAGCAGCATGGCCTAGTGGATAGAGTGAGGCCTGAGAGTGAGAAGGACCTGCATTCTAAACCAGGGTCTGCCACTTATCTGTTGTGAGACCTTGGCCAAGTCACTTAATTTCTCTGGGCCTCAACTACCTCATCTGTAAAATGGGGATTAAGTCTGTGAGCCCCAAGTGGGACATGATCTGTGTCCAACATGACTTATATCTACCCTAGTACTTAGTTACATTGCCTAGCACATACAAAGCGCTGAACCATCACCATAAAAATGAATGAATAAATAAATAAATAAATAAATAAATAAATAAATAAATAAATAAATAAATAAATGAAATATCCCACTTGTCCCTGGTCCCTGTTCCCTGATAGAATAAAATGCCTTGCTGAACTAATTCAATTAGCCTGCTACTTGCGATCCACTTATGAGACAGAGCAATGAGTTATCAAACACATAGTCATTCCCTCCCTATCAATGTGGTCAACTGAACAGACTGAGGTAGGCTGTAGTTGAACAGAAGAATGGGCAAGAAGAGGTAATAGGGCAGGAAAGGGAAATCCTAAGCAAATCTTCCCTAGTAAACTATGAAAGGTAAGTAAAACATTGATCTGATAGGGAAATTGGGATGGCAATGGGAGGCAGACAACTGAATTGATCATTTTTTTATGGTATTTGAGTAAGCCCTTTAACTGCATAGATCATGAGAAACTGTGGAGCACATTAAGGAAAATAGGCATACCGTACTATTTAATTGCATTAATACGGAACCTGTATGACCAATGAGAGGCTACCATAAGAACAGAATATGGAGAGACAGACTGGTTTCCCATTAGTAGGGGAGTAAGACGAGGATGTAGTTTATCACCTTATCTATTCATCTTTTACACTGAGTACCTAATGAGAGAAGTCGAATTGGATGAAGACGAACGGGGAATAAAGATTGGAGGAAGGAATATAAACAACCTTTGTTATGCTGATGATACAACCCTCTTAGCAGAAAGTGAAGAAGACTTGAAGGGATTATTATTAAAAATGAAGGATCAGAGCAAAAAGATGGGCCTATATTTGAACATCAAGAAAACAAAGATCATGACACCTGGAAGTTTTAACACATCTGTAGTGTATGGAGAGAAGATTAAAATAGTTGAAAATTTTTCTCTCCTGGGATTGATAATCAGTAATAAAGGAAACAGTAGCCAAGAAATATGCTAAAGATTAATGTTAGGAAGACTTGCTACGAAGACCCTGGGAAAAGTCATGAAAGGTGCTGATGTAACGATTGCCACCAAACTACAAACTGACAACTTGTAAGGGCCTGAAAGCTGGAGAGTGAAAAAACAGCATAGAAAGAACATCAAATCTTTTGAAATGTGGCATTGGAGAAGACTTTTGGGAATACCATGCACTGGACAAAAGCCAAACAAATGGATTTTAGAGCAAATTAAACCAAAGTGGTCTTTAGAAGGCCAAATGACTTAGAGTAGCACATTTTGGACACATAAGCAGGAGGACTAATCCTCTGGAGAAGGCACTAATGTTAGAAAAAGTCCAGGGAAAACGTGGAAGAGGCAGACCAGCAGCTAGATGGATAGAGGTCACAACACCGATAATGGAAGAACCATGAGAAAAGTTGCGGATTATGGCCGAGAACAGGACGTTTGGGAGAAAGTATATTCAAGGAGTCGCTATGAATCGGAAATTACTCGACGGCATTTAATAATAATAATATTAAGCTTTTACTATGTGCCAGGCTCTGTTCTATGTGCTGGGGTAGATACAAGTCCATCAAGTTGGATACAGTCCCTGTCCCACATGAGGCTTACAGTATTAATCCCCATTTTATAGATAAGGTACCTGAGGCATGGAGAAGTCAAGTGATTTGCCCAAGTTCACACAACAGACAAGTGGCAGACCTGGGACTAGAACCAGGTCCTTCTGACTCCCAGGCCTGTGCTCTATCCACTAGACCATGCTGCTTCCCAAGTAGAGATGGGGTAGAGAGAGATAGAGAGTAGAGTAGAGATGGCGACAGGGAAAGTGTATTAAAGAATCATTTAATAGACAATGAAGACCTAGGAAGAGAAGTGAAATTCAGTGAGAATGAGAAAAGATTAGAAAATTATAGGGAGAATTGAGATATGGAGAACAGAAATAAAATAAAGTGAAATAAAGGAGGAGCAGAACAGTATTGGAGAGTAGGGGAGGGAAAAAGGATCCAAAGAATAAAGCTCTAGAGTAGGAAAATAATGGCAAATGTGAAGAAAAACAACCTATCTCTTCAAAAGTAATTCTTTGTAGTTCTCCTGGATAAAAACAGCTGCCTCCAATAATACTGACTTTGAAAGACATGATAAAGCTTTACTCATAGTACTTGTGTTAAACTGTCTTATAAAATCACTGAGAATGTTGAAGGATAATTTTTAAAAAGTGCCATTAAAATAATTTTTAATTGCTCTGTTATTTTGTGTTATTTTGACACTTTTAAAAATGTCTATAGTACACTGTTTTGCAGAAATTTTTTCAGGATTCCTCCTATTTAGATTTGTCATTCAAATTTCCCCCAAATTAATTTCCTTCCTCCACCTCCAATAATGATAATTATTATGGCACTTACTGGGTGCTTACTACAAGTTAAGCACTAAGGTAGAAACAAAGTTATAATGCCAGATTCAGTCCCTCTCCATGTTCTATCCCTATTTTATGGATACAAAATTGAAGCCCCAAATTTTAGGTTACTTGCTCAAGGTCACACAACAGCCTAGTGGCAGAACTGGGACTTGAACTCAGAGCTCTGACAGTGGGGGCCTCTCAAGGTTCAGTTATAGGTACCATTTTAGTCTCCCACTCCCTTGGAGAACTCATTCACTTCTATTGCTTCAACTAACATCATTATGCAGATGATTCCCAAATCTACATCTCCAGACCTGACCTCTCTCCTTCTCTGCAATCCTGGATTTCCTCCTACCTACACCTCCAACCAAGCATGTCCAAAACTGAACTCCTTATCTTCCCACCCAAACCCTGTTCTTTCCCTCTCTTTCCCATCACTGTAGACAATACCACTATCCTCCTATTTCATAAGTCCCTAACCTTGGCACTGTTCCTGACTCATCTCTCTCATTCCACACACATATTCAATTTGTCACCAAATCCTGTCAGTTCTACCTTCACAATATGCCTTTCCTAGCCTGGAACTCTCCCCACTCCGAATACACCAGACCACCTTTCTCCCCACCTTCAAAGCATTATTAAGGTCACATCTCCTCCTAAAGACCTTCCCCAGTTAAGCTAGCTCTATTTTCCCTGTCTCCTTCTCCCTCCTGCGTTGTCTATACAGTTAGAACTGTGACCTTTGGACATTTGATATTTGCCCCACCCTCAACCCCACAGCACTTGTCTGTCTCTCCCTCTAGACTGTAAGCTCATTGTGAGTCAGTAACATGTCTGCTAACTCCCATATATTGTACTCTCCCAAGTGCTTAGTAAAGTGTTTTGCACATAGTAGGCACTCCATAAATACCATTGATTGATTTATCTCCTGATTTCCAGTCCCTTGCCATTTACACTTGGCCAAACTGATCCCAGGTCAAGAATAAATAAAATTAAATGAAATTCCCCTTTCCATACTTAAGGTCTTCCAATCAGTTGGAAAAGGCTTCTGATGCAGCTGGAATTTCAGGAATTGTTTTAGGAGAGGATTCTAGGCTTAGGATGGGTTTAGGGAATGGACCCCTTAAGGGATGGTCCTTGATTGATGAAGAGGCCTTGAGAATTTTGACTGATAGTAGAAAGGCTATTGGAAAATTAGGGATAAATGAGGAAAGGAAGACAGCCTGCCAATTTTTTAAAAAATTGTTTTTGTTAAGCACTTACTATGTGTCAAACACTGTTCCAAAAGTAAGGGTAGGTACAAGTTAATTAGGTTGGACTCAGTCCCTGTCCCATATGGAGACCAGAGTCTAAGTAAGAGGAAGAATAAATATTTAATCCCCATTGAGCAACCTGAGGCAAGAGAGAAGATAAGTGATTTGCCCAAGGTCACATGGCAAAGCTGGTTGTGGGCAGGGAATATATCTGTTTATTGTTGTATTGTACTCTCCCAAGGACTTAGTACAGTGATTTGCACACAGTAATCACTCAATAGATAGGATTGAATGAATGAAGAAATTGGCAGAGCTAGGATTAGAACCCAGGTCCTCTGGTTCTTTCCACTAGACCACACTACTTCTGGATTGCTTGGTACCTGATGGTGGGACTGTGGTCCTGGCCTATAGGCATTCTCACATCCTGAGGAATAGGGTGGGATGATCCCAGGCCCATGCTTTATCCACTAGGCCATGCTGCTTCTCCCTTTGTCATCAGTCAATATCAACTTCACCTGTGTTCCCTTCAGCCTCCATCATTCCAGATGGAAGCAGGTACATTCATTCATTCATTCATTCATTCAATCGTATTTATTAAGCATTCACTGTGTGCAGAGCATTGTATTAACCTCTCCAGAGAGTACAATACAACAATAAACAGACATATTCCCTGCCCACAATGAGTTTACAATCTAGAATGGGGGAGGCAGAAATTAATATAAACAAATTACAGAATATATATATATATATGCATATACATATATATATATATATATATATGTGGTGAGGGACTGGGAGGGGGGAAGAACAAAGGGAATAAGTCGGGGCAATGCAGCAGGGAGTGAGAGAAGAGGAAGACTGTGGGGGGCTTAGTCACGGAAGGCCTCCTGGAGGAGATGTGCCTTCAGTAAGACTTTGAAGAGAGGTGAGAATAACTGTCGGATTTGAGGAGGGAGGTCGTCCCAGGCCAGAGGCAGGATGTGGGCAAGAGGTCGGTGGCGAGATAGGTGAGATCGAGCACAGTGAGAAAGTTAGCATTAGATGAGCAAAGTGTGGAGGCTAGGTTATAGTAGGAGAGTAGAGAGTTGAGGTAGGAGGGGGCAAGGTTATGGAGTGCTTTAAAGCCAATGGTGAGGAGAATTTGCTTGATGTGGAGGTAGATGGACAACCACTGGAGTTTTTTGAGGCGTGGGGTGACATGTCCTGAACGTTTTTGTACAAAAATGTAAATAAAGGTACATAAAGAAGGTCTGGCTCTGGAAAAGCTTAAAACGCCCATCATCAGTCTGTAAGCTCTTTGAGGGGAGGGAACATGTCTACCAATTGTGTTGTACTGTTCTTTCCCAAGTGCTTAGTACAGTGCTCTGCACACAGTAAGCCCTTGGTAAATGCCTTTAATGGATTGAGATGATCAGTCAAGGCAGGTGTACTCAGGTCAATCTCTTTTTGGAATGAGAGTAGTCCTAGATGGTCCCCTGCTTGTGCAATTTCCTATCGCAAATATAACATTAACCCCAGGAGTTAGACTAGCCCTGTACAGAGTAGAGTCCCAAGAGGAATTTTCCACCTTCCCAGTGATATGCATTCTCATCTCTCTCACTTCTGACTTCTTGCTCACGCGCCCCCTCCCCCTGCCCCCATCAAGTTGGCTTGGAACTCCTTCCCACTTCACATCCAGTAGGATGTTCTCTCTTATCTTCAAAGCCCTTCTGAAAATACATCTCCTCCAGGAAGCCTCCCTGATTAATCTTTCATCTTTTCACCCTATTTCTGCCCTCCTCTGCTACTTCAGTACTTTCTCATCATCTAAGCACTTGGGAATTCAATCTTCCCCTCTCCACGATAGCGTTTACGTGTACATCTTTAAACTCTGTCGCTTCCCTCTACTTGTAATTCATTTGTATGTCTGTCTTCCCTTTTAGACTGTAAGATCCTTGAGACAGGGATAATGTCTTTCAAATCCATTGTACCCTGCTAAGTCCTTAGTATAGTGATCTGCAGCAAATAAAGCATTCAATCAATGCTTCTATTGATTGATTGACTCTTTTCTATCTGTCTGCTCTCCTCCCATCGGTATCACAAGCCTCTTTGGGGACTGAAGCCAGAACTAAATTTGTTTTTCATTTTCACCCCAGCACTTAGTACAGTGCTTAGAACATAGCGGGGGCTTAATAAATACCATTAGTACCGCTACTGGAGAGGAAAATGAAAGAGAAGAAAAGAATCTCCAGGGAGACAAAAAGGATGTGATAGTATCACGGATGCTTAGAAACTGGGATGGGTGTCTTTACCTTTTGTGGCAAAGAATGGGGCTGTGAAATCAATGAATGAAATTGTTCCAGTCCCTTGGGCATACGTGAGCAGTAGCATAAGAAATGGGCAGCACCCATTATAGCAACTATGTTATGGAGCAGATGGGCAGCTCCAGTTAAGGCCTTTTGTCCCTACCTCAGAATGGTGCAGAGCTGACCAGAGGGACGACTGTAAGTTTTCTCAAAAGGGAAGAAAGGAGAAGCTGTTAACTTTTTAAAAAAAGAAACCTGGAAAACTTCCAAGTTACACATTTCGCAGCCCTTTGACTACAAGTCTTTTGCTCTCGCTGCAAAACATCTGTAGGTGGTTAAATAATTCCCACCCTCATCCCCCCCCCCCCAAAAGGAATATCTCACTCCTGGCAGGAGAGATATTGTCTGCAAAGACATATGTTTACCAAATATTCATGGCCATATGTGGGCTACAGCTCATCTAGAGCATATTGCATGTGAATTGACTGACTTACAGTAGATTGGGATGGAAAAGGGTATCAAGTAGAGACTGAGACAGAGCAATAAAGAGTGAAAGCCAAAGGGAGAGGAAAAGACAGAAAACATTTTTTTTCTTTCTCATTTATTCCTCTTCGGTGTTTGTCCTTTCTGTCTCCTCATTTAATGTTGATGAGACATTTTCTAGGTAATTTCAATAGATGTTGCATGCCCAAATGAGGGAGATAGTAGGCTGGATGGCCACTGAACTTTTTAAGATATTTTTGTTACGTAGACAGGCTCCGGTCCTGATACGTTTTTGGTGATACTAATTCAGGATTTTTAACTGCACTGGAGCAAATATCAACACCCACTTGATACTGAGTTTTAATATTTATCATTTAGAAATCAAGGAGTATATTTAGACATTTTCCTGAGGAACATCTGACATATTATGTTTTGGGGTTTGTTTTTTTTTACCATTAAGGCACTCATAAATTCTCATTAGGAAAAGCCACAGTGTTCCTTTATGAGCAACCCTGCATTTTAGAAAAGAACTGATATTCAGTTTAGATCACTGATTTATGGTATTTTTTCATTAGGAAACAGCAAGGAAATAAAGATTTTAAAAAGAAGTAAAACATCGTTTATTGTTTATATTAATTAATTAATTCTATCATATTTATTGAGCACTTACTATGTGCAGAGCACTGTATTAAGCGCTTGGAATGGAACAATTTGGCAACAGATAGAGACAATTCCTGCCAACAAAGGGCTCACAGTCTAAACAGGGGAGACAGACAACAAAACAAAACAAAATAACACAAGTAGTCTGGTGTCAATATCATCAAGATAAATAGAATCATAGATATATACACATCATTAACAAAAGAAATAGAGTAATAAATAATATATACAAATATGCACAAGTGGTGTGGGGAGGGGAAGGGGGAAGAGCAGAGGAAGGGATGGGGGAATGGAGAGGGGGAATGGGGAGGGGAAAAGAAACAGAGGGAAAGGGAGGGCTCAGTCTGGGAAGGCATCCTGGAGGAGGTGAGCTCTCAGTAGGGCTTTGAAGAGGGGAAGAGAGTTAGTTTGGTAGATGTGAGGAGGGAGGGCATTCCAGGTCAGTGGTAGGACATGGGCCAGGGGTCGACGGCGGGACAGGAGCAAACGGGGGACTGTGAGGAGGTTAGTGGCAGAGGAGCGGAGTGTATTTCATCACTGTAATACAGGATGACAATCACAAAGACAATTATCATCAGGTGATGAGGAAATGACATCAAGAGAAAGAAGCTTCTAGATGTTACTCGTCTACTATACTGGTACTCCTCTAGATTAAAAAACCATTGTAACCCAAGGTTCCTGACATCATGATTAAAACCTAGAGAATTTCCAAGACTCAAAGTTATCAGAAGTAAGTTTTGCACCAACTTAATGCCTTTTAAAAGGATAATGTTAATGATTCACCCTAGACATTGCCAAATTGCATTATCATACCACAGAAAACTCAAGGAGAAAATGCAAAGTTTTATCTATTCTTATATTGCTACCATTCAAAACTGTTTATAATCAATGGATGGACCTAAGCAAAATGGGGAAATAGCAGAAATGTATTACCATGAGCAACTCGCCTGTATTCCCATAAACTTTATGTTTTATCTTTTGAAAAGCTTCTGCTATTTAATAAGATTTAGCCTCTTACTTTTAATCTCATATTGCAGTTGCAAGAAAAGATCTAGTACCGCTTTGGCATGTTACAGTGTTGTCATGGATACACAAGTATGGTACATTACTTCCACCAGTAAATAAACAAGATTCTCAAAGAGTGCTTGGTAGGATTTACTAGCCCTGTAGTACTGTTAGCTGTATGGAGCTTTAAATAAGCAAATGGTTTGTGGTTAGGGTGAAAGAAAGGCAGACACGTAGACACACATACATGTGTATGTTCATTCGACAGTGTTAGGGAAATGCTAAAGTGTTTATCCATTTGCCTTTTTTCAAATATTGGGTCTTGAATGTTTTCCAGGAGGTGTGTAAAATGCTCTATTTGAGGTTTCAGTTTCATGTTTTCTAGGATTTTAGCAGTTGTTCCTAACTACTGGTTATTTACAGATGTAAGCACACTAGTTTCAAACAAGACAGTGAGATTTTGTATATGTTGTGGAAAGTTAGAATCTGCTTTCAGCAGCTACACTAAGGCTTTTATTTAACACTGTAGTCTTTGATCTTATCTCCACTATTAAAATCTTGTCTATTCTGAAGTAAAATCTCTTAGTTTGCCAAATAGAGGGAGGAATCCAATCAGTTTTACTAACATATATGTCAACAGCTACAACAGGCTTGACTTGATTCTCACAAATCAGCATTTTATGATGATGATGAGATGTAGACTGAAAGCCTTAAATTAGTGATTTAAGAAGGAAAAACAGATTGCTCAGAATGTGATATTTAATTGTTTAAAAAATTTAGCAGAAGTAAAGTCTGACTCATATCTAGTGCATCTATCTCACATGGAAATGAACAAAGAGATGTATAATTAAATCAGATCCCTAGAGATTGCATAGAACATTTTGCATTTAATGTCAAATTCAGCAAATAATACATAATTATGTCACTTTTGTAAATTTCATGAAAAATACACCTGCATTCTCATTCATAATATGAAAGTTTCTTCTATAAGTAACTGCATCCAGGGAATAATGCAGAGGCAGTACTGGTATATCTGGGGTCTTCCATTGAAGTGTAATTGTTTGGATATGTCGGTAATTGGTGAAATTACTGAATATATTCACTAGTGAACCTGAGCCAATACACCTTCAACGATGAATGAAGTCATGTGGATCAGAAAAAACAATGCCATTCCACCCAAGAGCTGAAATCCATTTATTTCATGAAAAATATTATGAATGCTGCATGCTTGAGTACAGTATGCATTGTAGCATTCTAAGTGATGCAGAAAAGGGCCATTTAATGCAGGAAGCTTTAGCATCCTTGTGAAGGAGATGAAAAATTATGTGAAATATGGATACATTTGTATGCATTTCTAAGTTAAATCTAGGACTGGCAAAATTAGTCAAGAAAAC
This sequence comes from Ornithorhynchus anatinus, assembly GCF_004115215.2. Lineage (NCBI taxonomy): Eukaryota > Metazoa > Chordata > Mammalia > Monotremata > Ornithorhynchidae > Ornithorhynchus > Ornithorhynchus anatinus. The sequence goes on along the minus strand of NC_041728.1, from coordinate 16,148,110 downwards.
ACACGGGCTTCCCAACAGCAACTCAGTCCAAATCAGTCTTCCCAATTTAATCTGCAAGAGACTATTCCCCTTGCAGGCCTAAATATAGGAAATATTTTTCATTTCTTTGTGGGAACTACATTGCTTCATCTCTGGGCCCATTGTTTGCTTTCAGCTATTTTAAGGACGGTTTGGAAAACAGAGCTCTAAGATACAGGTTCAGTGCTCAGAGAGTTAATTTAGATTTGATCACAAACGGCTCTGCTATTGAAATGAACACAGCCAGGCAACTTCCACTCAGAACCCTTCAGAGGGCCCCAATGATGTATGCAGTTTCTTTGAGAAATAGTTTCACACATCTGACCCAAGGCCCACTGTGTTGCTGCCATGAAATAAAACTGTACATAGGCATTGTTTCATTTCTGCACACTCTACACACTGGCAGTCTTTGCCTCCTCCCTCTGCCCCGTGCACGCAAACAAGCATACACACACACACACACACAAATATCTTTTATTTTTCACCGGCTTCTCTTTTCAACTTGAATTTATGCTATCAAGAAAAAAATTACAGAGGCACTCAAAGGTCTGGAGTCTTTTGTTTACATAAAGGCGTCTAGCTGCCCAACTATTTGAATCCCAACAAGGGTGTGAAACTAGAAAGATAAGCAAAGGGTTAAACACTCACACCATTTCATTTTTTTTTTCCAAAATGGCTGCTTTGTCTGTGTGCATACACACCAATAGCAAATGTCCTTCTGTTATTGTACAGCCAATTTGATGTGTCAAGTATTCATATGCTAATAATGGTACAGTTTCTTACTTTTTCACAGATAAATTGTAAAGATTGTTACAGACAGTGAAACACAAGAATAAACAGCTTTTATTTCAGACGCGATAAATTACTTTCCATTCAAATAACATGTGACACATGCTGCTGACCATTTTGTTTCTATTCACTGCAGGATTGCCTTCTGGGTGTTTTTTTTAAGAATAGTTTGAAAATATTTAGCAGATATAGATGGGGTCGTTACTAATGACTTGGATGCATTAATTTGCTCTGGAGTCATTAAGTCAACTCATTTTTATTCCCAGTTATCACAGTGGAAGAAAGTTTGATGGTAACCTGGTACTCTTTTCTTCCCCAAACGCTAATCACATCTTTAAAAAACTTGCCCATGAGGGATATCATCCTTTTCCAGTTAGTAAAACTGTTACTGAGTACAATAAAATCCCTTGTAATGGGAGAAATAATATAATTTTTCTATAATACAGACATAACTCCAAGCTAAAAGCACAAAAAGTTTAATTATGTTTTTAACTGAACTTTCTATGTTCACAGAATAAAGGTGACTACAAAAACAAAACACAAGTATACTGTAAATAATCCAGAGCATTTTAAGGGTATTTATGGTTAACAAACACGGGTAGTATTGATTAAAGAAAAGCCATGCCCCACAGAAAAACATTCAAATTTGTTTAATCAATTTAGCTAACAAAAAATGTTTTTGTATTAAAAATTTAGTTTTCAATTCTGTGCTGAGAAAACATATGGATGTAGAGAGCCCAACCTGAAAATTCCACGAATCATTTCTTTAAATTCACTCCGACTGTGCCCAGGTTTTGAAAGAACCTGAAATCATTGTAGAAAATGCATTTCTAAGTCTCTCTGCTTCTCCATTTCCCCAACTAATGCTATGGAATTCGTTCTTATCAGAAAGGGCGATAGAATATGTTCTTATATTATCGCTTTCACAAATATAAAATGGAAAGATTTTGAATCCACTCAAAATCAACAATTCTATTTGAACTAGATCCAGGAAATAATAATTAAGAAGATTTGAGAAACACAGACCTCGTTGAAGCTATGAGATTTTTGATTCTATAGGATGCCTTGAAATTCTACATTTGGGAAAATTAATCTATGAAAATCTGTTGCTAATGAACAATGAATAGCTAAAAAGCTAGTCATCAGGAACTGCCTCTATAAGCAGGTCATTGAGGAGAGACTTTCCAAATAAACAAATGGCAGACTCTTTAGAAAAGTTACAGAAGCTTTTAGGACACTTCAACAAACTTAGTGTAAGATATTCTTCCTACCTTCCTTTTAACTACTAAAGATAACTATTAATCACAAGAGTTGCAACTAATATACCTGGCAAAATTGCTTATTAGCAAAGGAAATCCAAGTTTTTTTAAAATTATAAGACTGCAACTAAACTCATTTTTCTTTTTACATTTAATCTCTTTGATTTTTTTTGAAAATGGGTTGACATTTTTGTATAGCCCTTAATTTTTTTGCACAGAAATAATAAATAATTATAGATGATACAAGTTTTATTTTATGATGTTCAAATCAAATGTGAGTTTAAATTAATTTCAAAAATTCGGAATAAAGTAGGACACTCCAGTGACTATTTGAAGAATTAATTTAAAATGTGATATCAGCCACACATACTGTATTACTTAGATTAGGATATTAATTTACATATTTTTCAACTAATTATAAAAGTATAAAATTGAGAATCTTTCTATCTCTTTTATCTTTGTTTTTTTTAGTCACTCAGTACAAGCACACCTCACTCACAGTTTAGGATTTTTTTCCTCTACAGTTCTCTCTCTCTCTCTCTTCCTCTCATCTTACTGTTAGTGTAATTACTGTGGCACCTTATTCAAAAACTCATGACTTTACTTTTTAAAACTAGTCCATATGACATCTACCACTTCTCCCTTAAGCACCTTCTCAGTTTGCTTTCTAGAACTGCTTTTTAAGTACAGCGGGTTAATGCACTAACTCAAACTTGAAACAGTTTACAAGGTTACAAAAGACTTATTCAATATATGTCAGCTGCATGTGATATTTGATCTTTCATAATACACGAATGTATGGCGAATTGATCCGGGTTAAGGGAATGACATTCTATACTCAGTAACAATGGATTCATTATAACTAGGTCTCAATTAAAAACAAATCAAATGGAGCCAAATGTCCTATAGGACTGCTAATGGGTTGCAGAAAACAAGACTTTTGTCCCCCTGTCTCAAAAACTACAGCTTATAGGTGTTAATTATAAAATAGCTTGCAATACTTTAGTGACTGGCTATTTTAGAGTCAAGATATCAGTCTATATACAAACTTTATCTGTGGGTTTCAAAATAAAAAGAATAAAGAATGTGAATGTTTCTATGCTTACAGAATCATCCAAGAGAATTAAAATTTGTAGAGTTCATTCATCCACCCTTATAAGAGTCAGCATGCTACATCAAAGGAAAAATACTGTGTGTGGTATGTAGCAAGCGGAAGTAAAAAAAAAAAGGTTGAGGAGTATCAATTGAGGTCACTGGTCCCTTAGCATTCTTGCTTAAATTCAGTTTCTCTGAAACTTTGCCAAGGCTGTGCATGAACTTCATAGCTACTGCTTTCAATCAATGAATGTTCCTTGAATGACATATTGCAGCCCACACCGCTTAGTTGCATCTTCCTACCATCAAAAGATTTTGTGATTGAAGGCCTCCCCATGGTGGGCAGTGAACATGTCTATCAACTTTGTTGTTTTGTACTCTCCCAAGCACTTAGTACTGGGCTCTGCACATAGTAAGTGCTCAGTAAATACCCTTGGTTGATCGACTGATTGAATGACACTGTTCAAAAATAGACCACCTTGCTCTACTCATGTAATTTGAAGTAAAACCTCTCTTAGATCTCTGTGGATTTCTACATCCTTCTATGCTTGACAATGTTTTCTATGCTCCACGTAAAAGCACTTCCAATGCCACTAAAAATTATGTGAACTTACTGATATGTAATGGGACTGCCAGGAATAGGTACCCTGCATTTATGTCACTGAATTACAGTGGTAAGAAAACATAAGCACCTTAAAATTACCTTGGCATTTATCAACACTGAGACGGAGACTCCAAATAGCTCCTCCTACCACTCTATAAGCGCTTCCCAAAAGACAATGAATTTGTAAGCGCGCTCTGATCAGGAAACATGTCTACCAACTCTAGACCCTACCAAGATCTTAGAACAGTGCTCATAATAATAATGTGTTCAATAATATGATGGATTGATGAATCACCCCTTGTCTCCAGAGGGAATTCCAGGAGAGGATCCTGTAAAGGTGAAGATGGCTGTACCAAAAGAGATTATTCCCTTTCGATGTTTCTACTCTCAGTATTTTAATTACAGGAGTGCATCAATTTTAGTGATTTGTATCCTCGGCTGAAATCAAAAAATGGTTGCATTTCCTGGCTCCATCACAAGGAAAGATAGCTAGGGCTGAATAATCAGGAAAAGGCCCAAGTCCTGTAAGAAAAAAAATCACAGTGCTGACCAGTGACACAACTTCAAAAACAAGGCCCTCAAAAACTCCCACCATTGGCTTTAAAGCAGTCAATCACCTTGCCCCCTCCAACATCACTTCCCTTCTCTCCTACAACTCAGCCCACACACTTCACTCCTCTAGTGCTTACTTTCGCACTGTGCCTCGATCTTACCTGTCTCACTGCCAACCGCTAGCCCACATCCTGCCTCTGGCTTGGAACTCCCTCCGTCCTCAAATCTGACAATTACCCTCCCCGCAGTTGAAAGCCTTATTGAAGGTATATCTCCTCTAAGAGGCCTTCCCAAACTAAGCCCCTCTTTTCCTTATGTCCTACTCCTTTCTGTTTAGCCCTGACTTGCCCCCTTTGCTCTTCCCCCTTCCGAGCCCCACAGCACTTATGTACATACCTGAACTTTATTTGTACTAATGTCTGTCTCCCCTCCATCTAGACTGTAAGCTCAATGCACTGTTTATTGCTGTATTACATTTTCATTATTATTATTATTGTTAATCATATTTATTGAGTGTCGTACTAAGTGACTGGGAGAGTACAATATAACAACAAATACATTTCTGTCCACAGCGAGCCCTCACAGCCTAGAGGGTACTTTCCAAGCTCTTAGTACAGTGCTCTGCACAGAGTAAGTGCTCAATAAATACAAGTGAATAAATGAATGAAATAAACCCAAAGAAGCCTCCTCACTGAAGTTCTGGAACTCAAGTTCAGAGCAAGAAGGGCCTGAACTAAGACGATCAGGAGCCATCCTTGCCTCCATTCGGATACAAAGACTACAGGGAGAAGGTAGAAAGGGGTCCTCTAATTCTTAACTTAAAATACCCTTTTCCCCCAGACTGTGTAAAAACTGGTGAGGCAGCCATACGCTCTTAGGACTGATGAAAAGAGGTAGGTTATCCTTAGCTATAATTTTGCCATACAGATCACCTATTAAGACAAAATGTTCTTTTAAGCATATTTCTCTTCTCATTTAGGCTTACTTTGCTAAGTATATTGAAAACCAGACTCCAGGGCACAATCCTCAGCTTGCTTCCTTTTCCCATTCACTCTCAGAAACTCTGAGTAGGAGGGAGAGGGAGACAGCAAAACCTAAACATTTAAAGAAACAGCATGGCCTGGCAGAAAGAGCACAGGCTTGGGAGTGAGAAGACCTGGGTTCAAATTCTGGACCTGCCCTTGCCTGATGGGTGACTTTGGGCATGTCACTTCACTTCTCAGTACCTCAGTTTCCTTAACTGTAAAATGAGGAGTCAATAGCTGTTTACCTTCTTACTTAGACTGTGAACCCCAGGTGGGACAAGGGCTGCATCTGAGATGATTCACTAGTATCTCACCAGTCAGCTGTGTGACTGTGGGCAAGTCACTTAACTTCTCTGTGCCTCAGTTCCCTCATCTGTAAAATGGGGATTAAGTGTGAGCCCCACGTGGGACAACCTGATTCCCCTGTGTTTACCCCAGCGCTTAGAACAGTGCTCGGCACATAGTAAGCGCTTAACAAATACCAACAGTGCTTGACACATAGTAAGTGTTTAACAAATGCCATTATTTAAAGGGTGCAGGTTTCAGTGCAGTTAATTTCAGGATATTTGTATATTTTTTTCCTAAAATCCCTCAGGACAAGTTAAAAAAAATCTTGTCCATTATCTATGTACCATAATTCCACATTGCTTTCTCAGAAAACATGAAATCCTGTCTGTCCTACCTATCAAACAATCAATCAATCGGGCATATTTATGGAGTGCTTACTGTATGCTTAGCACTGCACTAAGTATTAGGGAGAGTATGATAGAAATGGTAGACACGTTCCCTGCCTCTAATCAGCTTAAGTCTAGGGGGAATAAAGACACTGATAGAAATAAATAAATGATGATATGTACATAAGTGCTGAGGGGCTGAGGGAGGGGTGAATAAAGGGCGAAAAGTACTGGGTTTTAAAGGGCGATGACCTATAAACACTTACAAGGAACTCTACATTTTCCTCTACACTGGAAACTCCTCTAGACTATAAACTCGTTGTGGGCAGGGAATATATCTACCAACTTGGTTATGTTCTACTATCCCAAGCACTATCCTTCCCGTCTCTCAGGCCCGCAACCTTGGTGTCATCTTTGACTCAGCTCTCTCATTCACCCCACACATCCCATCCGTTACCAAGACCTGCCGGTTTCACCTTTACAATATCACCAAGATCCGCCCTTTCCTCTCCACCCAAACGGCTACCTTACTGCTACAGGCTCTTGTTATATCCCGGCTAGACTACTGGGTCAGCCTTCTCTCTGATCTCCCTACCTCTTCTCTCGCCCTGCTCCAGTCTATTCTTCACTCCGCTGCCCGGCTCATCTTCCTGCAGAAACGATCTGGGCACATCACTCCCCTTCTTAAACACCTCCAGTGGTTGCCTATCAACCTCCGCTCATCCCTTCTCTCTTTCTACTGCCCACCCCGCACACTCCGCTCCTCTGCCGCCCACCTCCTCACCGTCCCTCGGTCTCGCCTATCCCGCCGTGGACCCCTGGGCCACGTCCTCCCGCGGTCCTGGAATGCCCTCCCTCCTCACCTCAGACAATCTAATTCTCTTCCCCTCTTCAAATCTCTATTTAAAACTCATCTTCTCCAAGAGGCCTTCCCAGACTGAGCTCCCCCCCTCTTTCCCTCTGCTCCCTCTACCCCCCCTTTCACCACTCCGCAGCTAAATCCTCTTCTCCCCCCTTTCCCTCTCCTCCTCCCCTTCTCCCATCCCACCCCCTCAGCACTGTATTCGTCCGATCGAGTGTATATATCTTTATCACCCTATTTATTTTGTTTATTTTGTTTAATGAGATGTACATCACCCTGATTCTATTTAGTTGCCATTGTTTTTATGAGATGTTCTTCCCTTTGACTCTATTTATTGCCAATGTTCTTGTCTGCCTGTCTCCCCCGATTAGACTGTAAGCCTGTCAAAGGGCAGGACTGTCTCTATTTGCCAACTTATACAGTCCAAGCACTTAGTACAGTGCTCTGCACATAGTAAGCACTCAATAAATACTATTGAATGAATGAATGAATGAATGAATGAACTTAGAACAGTGCTCTGCACACAGTAAGTGCTAAATAAATACAATTGACTGATATTTTAATAACACAGTTATGTCACTCTTGGCTAGGAGACTTTAGAAGAAAAGGATTTTTTTATGTACACAAATCCTCTATGCTTCCTGACACGGTCCCTTTTTTGGCCCTTAACACAATAAGAAGGTACTGAAACGGACAGCCCTTTGGCCATTTCCTACGTGGAAAGAGATCCACAAGCAGCGGTGACTGATTGGCCAAAAAATTAACCAAAATGGACTGTGACATCAATTAAAGGAAAATATACCTTATCCAGCATCCTATCCTTGTCTATGGCCACCCTAAGTCTGACCAACACCTCACTGTGATTGGTGGGAGAGGGCAAAACAGTCAGAAGTAGGGGAATGCCTGCTGGCATTATGACATCAGTGATGAAGGTGTCTGGCTGAAGAACCCCCTAGGGCACCTCCACAGAGTGGACAGTCTCAGCAGGAATCCTGAAAATAGTTGGATAATGTGGCAGCGAAGACCCAGAAGCTACCAAGGTTACCTTGGAAACTGCCTGCTGGCTTAGCGCACAGCATCGGCTCCATGCTGTGATCACTGTGGCCATAAATAGGGTTTTTTTTCCTATTTCTTCGGTGCCCTTTGCAATGTGCTGCACTCCTGTTGTTTGTTGCACCCATTGCCCTATCAGGAAATCACCCAGTCAGGGCAAAAGAGTTTGAATGGGGCTATACAAACCAATAGCACCGTCACCATCTCCTGCTCACAGGTTCTCAGTCTCAAAGCCTTCTCCACTGGACTGAGGCTTGTCTACATTTACAGTGAGAAACTCCATCATTTATATACTGTACTAGCTCTTCTTTGAGCCCTAAGATAATGCCTGAGTGTGTTTTATGGCTGACCAATGCACTACCAAGAGTTCTTCCTTCACTGCGTACACATAACGCTGTCCTTTGGTCTAGACCAGCAGAATCAGCAGTGGTTTGTAACACCTGGGGTTTCTTTGACTCTTCTTTTCAGGCCCGTGGCTTGCCTAAAACCTTTGCTCAAAAAGAGGTACACTCCTCTGGACTGCTGCACGCCAGGTTGGCCTGTCTACTGCGGTTGTTTCCCAGCAGTAGGTAAGGATGCCATATTATTTAAGTTCCTGCTTCGCTGTGTCCACAATTTGTCTTTTTCTGTTCACTTTCTGTTCCCCCTCTTCCTTCTCTACTCATTCTCTGTTATCCAACTGAAATGTACAGTGAATAGAAGCTGCTGACAGCCAGTCTCTCTTTTTATGTCCCACCTAGTCCTTGTAGCCTAGCTGAGACTGGAAGCTCCAAAAGAGCTCGTTGTGGGAAGGGAATGTATCTACCAACTCTGTCTTATTGTTCTCTCCCAAGTTCTCAATAAATATCACTGATTGATTTATTGAACCCGGGGAAATTGCCCCAGGGAATCTTGATAAAGTGCATTATCAAAGGGTAAATTAACTGACAATGCTCATACAAGTGGGCAGCTTATAAACAGGAAGCATAAACCATTAATAATTTATAGAATCAATCAGTGGTATTTATTGAGCATTTACTGTGTGCAAAGCAGCATATTAAGCACTTAAGGAGCCTATGATGTAGACTCATGTTGTTCTTGGGAGGTAGGAGTATAGATCTGGGTTTTTTTTTCTTATTTTGGTAGGAGGTTCTGCTGCCTCTATATTCAGAATCAAGTATTTCTTAAACTGCCCCCACCCCCAAAATCTGTTTCTGAATGAAAACAGCCTGGAGGGTTTCTGTGACTATAAAATACAGGTTTTATCTTACAGAAAACATTGGCAATTTATGGGGGGAAGGACAGAAAAATCCACAGTCCTTAATGTAAGATCATTTAGATTGTCAGTCATTCTTCACAGGTACCTAGCTAGTGGCTGCAGAATTTCGCATCCAGCACAGAAGAGATCATTGGTCATGCATCAACTTCTTCAGTCTTCTCAGTTGGATAAAGTGAAATGGCAGCAGCAGCAGCAGCTACAACATCTGTGGCCATGAAGAACAGATGGAAATCAACTCAGGAACAAAAACAGTTCTAATAGACTATTAGGTAATTCCTGAAGGTTTACCATTTTGGATCACTGTGGGATAGGGCTTGGATAAGTCCAGTTATGAAATATTCCTGGCTTGTACGGACTGGCAAGAGCCAAGAAGGAAGTCTTTTATCTCCAAGCAAATCCTTTCAGCTGAGAGGACACAGGATAGGGCACAGGAGTTCTAGTTTCTGCTGCCTCCTCAACAACTGGCCTACTGTGTGACCTTGGGCAAGTCACCTCCTCTTTAGGCTTCAGTTCCTTGTCGGTCAAATGGGGATCAAAGACATATGTTGAGGTCCAAGTAGGACTGGGACTGTGTCCGGTTGGATAATCTCAGAACTTAGCACATAGTGAGTGTTTAATAAATGCCATGATTATTGTTATTACATAATTGTTTCTTTTTTTAAGTGGTTCTACCTGGATTCTGTGTCTGCTGTCTCTAGGTATTCTATATCCACAGAACAACTGGCCTGCCAGAAGGCTCAGGGAATTACACTAGGTCCTCAGGTTTCTGCTCATGAAAGGAAGAGGAACTCAACCTCTCCACGCAAAGTCAGCACTCGCTGTATTTGTAAAGCTCCACTCAGTATCCTAAAATAATAATAATATTATTTTAAAGCATTTACTATGTGTCAATCACTGTTCTAAATGTTGAGGTAGATATAAATTAATCAGGTCAGATGCGGTCCCTGTCCCAAACAGGGCTCACAACCTAAGTAGGAGGCATTAAATCCCCATTTTACAGATGAGGAAACTGAGGCACAGAGAAGTTAGCCCAAGGTATAGGGCTCTACCTAATATATTCAGGCAACAGGAAAGTGGACCCTTTTTTATGGCATTTGTTAAGTGCTTCCTATACGTCAAGCCCTGTTCTAAGCCCTGGGGTAGATACAAGTCAAACAGGGCTCACAGCCCAAGGAGGAATACAACTTCTCCAGCAAATCGTCCACCTTCAAGCTCAGAACAACTGACTCCCTTACCCCCACCCTACACTTCCCTACAGAAAGAACACCCTCCATATTGTATCCAGTTGCTCCCAAATGGCCTATTCACTTTCCTAATTATAATAATAATGATGATTGTGGATTTATTAAGTGCTTACTATATGCTAAGCACTGTACTAAGTCCTGGAGTAGATACAAAATAGTAAGGTCCCACATGGGGCTCACAGTCTAAGTAGGAGGGAGAACAGGTATTGAATTCCCATTTTGCAGGTGGGAGGACTGAGACCCAGTGCTTAGTACAGTGCTCTGCATACAGTAAGTGCTCAATAAATAAGATTGATTGAATGAATTTGCCCAAGGTCACACAGCAGGTAAGTGGAGGAGTCGATATTAGAACCCAGGTCCTCTGACTCCCAGGCCCACACTCTCACCACTAGACCATGCTGCTTCCCCATATGACCTGGAGAGGCTTAAGGGCCTGAAAGCCTACCATTGGATAAGGAAAAGAGCTCACTTTAACTTTTCCCTGCCCTTTCTTCACCCTTTCCTTCAGTTCCCTGAACACCATTAGGGCCACATGCCTTCATTTGTCCCTTAAGAACATAAAATACAACTAAAACATAAAACACAAGTAATGCCTTCTCTGGGTCAGACTAATGGTCTATAACACTGAGAATTCCATTCTCTAAGAAAATTCTTGGAAGGAAGGAAGGAAGGAAGGAAGGAAGGAAGGAAGGAAGGAAGGAAGGAAGGAAGGAAGGAAGGAAGGAAGGAAGGAAGGAAGGAAGGAAGGAAGGAAGGAAGGAAGGAAGGAAGGAAGGAAGGAAGGAAGGAAGGAAGGAAGAGGGACCTCCACTCCTATCTTTGATCACTGTCGTTACTCATAGCTACCCTGTTCTAGTGACTGGCTCACTGGATCGCCAACATGCAGGACCTTATTATTAACTCTTCCATCAAGGAGATTATGCCCACCTCAAATTAATCAAATTTTCATCTCAGCCAGAAGGCCATTTTGCTTAGGGAAGCAGCATGACCTAGTGGATAGAGCATGAGCCTCGGAGTCAGAAGGACCTGTGCTCTCATCTTTGCCACTTGTCTACTGTGTGACCTTGGGCAAGTCACTTAACTTCTCTGTGCCTCAATTACCTCATCTGAAAAAAAGGGATGGAGACTGTGAGCTCCATGCGAGACATGGACTGTTTCCAAACTGATTACCTTCTATCTACTCCCGTGATTAGAACAGTGCTTGACACATAGTAAGTGTTTAAAAAATACTATCATTATTATCATTATTATTATTGTTTCTGCCTTTCTACTCCACACTGGTATGCAATAACAAGATACCTCTCGACCTCCAGACACTATCTTAAGAAAAATTTACAGCACAGCCAATGGTCTTTGGCTGCACATTGAATGTGGCATCCAAGCATGAACTTTTATTGGAAAGGTAAAACATGCATTATTTCTTCTCTGAATGACTTGATTCCAGTTTCTTCCAGAGACCCAAGATCTTTACACCTGTAATTTGGAGCAATGCAGATTATAACCTCTGTGTAGGCAGTGAATTGTCCTGTGCTTCAGTGGTACTTTCCCAAGTATTTAGTACAGTGCATTTTCCTCAGAAGGCATTTAGTAAATTCTATTAATACTATTACTTATTTAAAATATAGGATCTCCCTCAAAGATAGACATCAACATCAGATGACATAGCAAAGAACCACTCAGAATACATCTTTCCTTTTTATCACAAGGATTATCCTACACCATTAGAAAACTGAATTGGGCTGTCAGTAAAGTGGGGGTGGGGAGTCTATTACATCACAGGCATAAAACTTCATCTGCTGGGTTATTCATTCAATCACATTTATTGAGCGCTTATTTTGTGCAGAGCACTGTTCTAAGCACTTGGAAAGTACAATTCAGGATATGAACTCTCTGTAGCAGAAACTGTCATTACCTTCAAGGGTTTTTAAAAAATATATATTTTTATCATAAGTATTTTTTATTTGGGGTTAGAAGTAGCCAGTAGTCAATATCCCTTAATTAATCAATCAATATATCACACAAACAATTGTACTTATTGAGTGTTTACCTTTTGCAGAGACTATACAAAGCACTTGGGAGAGTACAGTATAACTGACTTGGTAGACACATTCCCTGCCCACAACAAGCTTATAGCTTACTGATGGCTCATTCTAGTTTTCTGATGGTGTAGGATGAATCCTGTGACAAAACGATCTTACAGTTCAGATTTGAATCAGTCTGCTTTACTACTTCTATCTTGGAGTTGGGTTTCTCCAACACCAACAGAATATAGAGTTATTCCCTATTGCTTTATCCTAAAGCCAAGTGTCAATAGTTGATCGCAATTAATTTACAGGTTTGGGGTTTAAAGTAGAATCTTGATTTGTAACCTTTGAATTGAAAATGCTATATGAAGAGAAATGATTACTGGTAACATTTATTTTTACTCTCACAAGAATCTAGTTGTTACACATTACCCTACCACAAGCACTAGGCAATTAAATTACAACTTTCTATTTTCAAAATAAAAATCTCCTATTTGGTGATAGATATCCCATATTTTACCTTCCAATTTAAGGCTATCATGTAACAAATCCTCGGTTCCTTAAGATGTAAAACCATCTTAGTCACTGAGAAGATAATTGGCTTTAGTTTGCTGAACTTCAACCTCCACATTCGTTCCGTTTCTCTGCGCGACCCATGAACTTATTTATTTATCTTCTCTGCATATGTTATTGGTATATTTCTGCTTAGGTGAGCAGTAGTTTCAATAAGAGCCATTCTTTTTCAAGTTTATCAAGCAGCATGATTATTTTGGATCTGTTATTACATCTCATTCCCAATTTAAAGAAGCTGTTTCTTCATATTCTTGGATTTCTACCTATAATTTGGTGTGAATCCATTCACTACCTTGAACTGAAGTCCAACTGTTGATATACAGTCTTATGAGTGTTGGTATAATAACACCAGACAAGGCAGTACAACCTCTAATTATAGGTACAATTGTCTCATTAGCTACCACACATCATCTGCACTTATCATCAAATAAGTTTTCCATTGGTATATACTTGTGATAATTTTTAGTGCCAATCACCCTATCCTGGAACACCACAATAAACCCTTCACTGCAGCAAACTATTACTTTGCTATAACAGAAGGCTAACATAGTTTGAAACTCATTATTTTGTTGTTCCATGGTGTAACATAGGTAACTTAGTGATGTGGAACTCTTCTTGTTTTCAAGTCTGAATTTATGTTGACTTATTTGGAGATTTGCTAATCATATTTTATACTCCAAACTTTAATGGGGAGTCAAACTGGGTGTGGTTTTAATTGCCAAAGTGTAGAGGCTACATTCTGATTTGCTCTAAAAACAGCCCTCCCCCCCCCCCCACATTTACAATCCTGAAATAATAAAGGTTGTAATAATAGTAATAATAATTCTGCTATTTGTTAAGCCCTTACTATGTTCCAGGCACTGTACTAAGCACTGGGGTGGATACAAGCAAATCGGGCTGGACACACTGTCCCACATAGAGCTCATGGTCTCAATCTCCATTTTACAGATGAGGTAACTGAGGCCTAAAGAAGTGAAGTGACTTGTCCAAGGTCACACAGCATACAAGTGGCAGAGCTGGGATCAGAATCCACAGCCCTGTGACTCCTAGGCCCGTGCTCTATGCACTACGCCATGGTGCTTCTGCTGCTTCCGGATTGTAAACTTTTCAAGCTTAGTTCAGTGTTCGGTACACAGTAATCACTCAATAAATACCATTAATCGATTCTTCTTCCCTTTGCCCTTTCAGAGTGAAGCCAGTTTTACTTTGTTAATAATAATAATAATAATAACGGTGGTATTTGCTAAGCACTTACTATGTGCCAAGCACTGTTCTAAGCAGTGGGGTAGATATGAGGTAATCGGGTTGTCCCACATGGAACTCACAGCCTTAATCCCCGTTTGACAGATGAGGGAACTGAGGCACAGAGAAGTTAAGTGATTTGCCCAAGGTCACACAGCAGACAAGTGACAGAGCGGAGATTAGAACCATGACCTCTGACTCCCAAGCCCAGGCTCTTTCCAAATACTATCCATTTGTATTGATTATTTATCTCCTCTATCATGCTCTTTTAACTATCTCATCAATTACGTTGGTCTATCTTCCTCATTATATTCCTGAGAGTAAGGATCTTGTCAACTACATCTTTTCTATGTTCCCAAGCATCTACAAGAACCCAAAGAGGTGCTTTTGTAGTTTGCAGTTTGTAGCACTATAGCAGACAAGTGGTGGAGTCAGGATAGATTCCTTCTGACTCCCAGGCTCATGCTCTATCCACTAGACCACACTGCTTCTTCCAGTGCCTCGAATTTAGTGGGTGTTTTAACCCTGGTCTTGGTCCACTGGGATGAATACCATTCTGGGAGTCAGGAGATTTGAGTTTGAGTGCACGGTCTGCCTGGAGCTGGTTAACATGGATGAAGACCATACATACAGGGGAGAGAGTATGAATACACTACGTAAAATCATGACCACTACAACAGAGTCTTCTCCTCAGGGTCTCGATTCTGAAGTCTTAGGACTGAGGCTTATCCGTTATTCCTGAGGGGAGACTCTATCATCATCATGTTCGTAACCTGATCTGAGGCAATTAATTCAATGCTTCTTCAGGTCAGCCTTGCTTGTGGTGGGATTAAATCCCTTTTAAATGCCAGAAACCCAATCATCAACATTAACAGTATCAGCATGGCCTAGTGAAAAGAGCATGGTGCTGGGAGTCAGAGGACCTGATTCCAATTCCAGCTCTGCCACGTACCTCCTCTGTGATCTTGGGCAAGTCATGTAACTTCTCTGGGTCTCAGTTTTCTCAGTTTCCTAATCCATAAAATGCAGATTAAATACCTATTCTCCCTCCTACTTAGACTGTGAGCCTCATGTGGGACAGGGACTGTGTCCAACCCGATTAGCTTGCATCCACCCCGGCACTTAGAAAAGTGCTTTATACATAGTAAGAACTTAATAAAGGTAATTATTATTTTTATTACTACTAATAATAAAATAATAATAATAAAGCATCTTTTGGGTTCAGACCATTCTTGTAGAGGCTGGGGGTCATAGAAAAGAAGTAGTTGACAAGATCCCTACTCTCAGGAATATAATGGGGAAGATAGGCCAACATAATTGATGAGATACTTAAAAGAGCATGAGAGAGGAGATAAATAATCAATATAAATGGGTAAATAAATCAACAACTTGTAAAGATTTAGTATATGTAGACTTCCCCTTGCACTAAATCTTCAATAATTACTTTTTTACTGGCAGTGAAGCCCATCTGTCACGGCAAGACATCCTTGGGTCCACACAGCAGTAGATGGCAGGAACACTACTAGTGATCAGGTCTCCCTTTTGAGTGGTCCTACTGGGAGCAAATCTTTAGGATGAAAAGGACTTGGGGAGGGAAGGAGAGAATTTCTCCCCCTCCATGTGTGTTTGTATGTGTTCATGTGTATGCCTGTGTGTGCACACACATGCGCAAACGTGTGTGTGTGTGTAATTGCAGAGGCAGCTCCATGGATTTATACTGCTCCACTTGACTCTCCACTGGCGATGGACAATCACAGTCCTTAATGATCCACTCTGAGATAATTTGTAACAACTTTCTTGTCTCATTTCTTCCACCAATGTGTGTAAATCTTCTCCACAATGACAATCGTGGGCTCGTAAGATGGTAGGCAAACATGATATCAATCTTCTTTGGCTGTACTTTCAAGAACTGTTATCTTTAGGCTGAAGAAAGTTGTTTCCAGATATCAGTGAAGTCCATGTTTTATCTGGCATATATTTTCACAAAATGTCTTATAGTAGCTCCTGTGGCTACCAGGAGCTTCTGGGCCCAAAGATCTACACCATTTATGATTGGTGCTTTCTAATTAGCAGCCTCTCCAAATGTTCAGGTAGATTTCTTTTCATTCTCATCAGTTCTTGTTCAACCTGGAGGTTGTATTTTCTCAGAACCCCTCATTAAGCAAAACTCAGGTTGTCACACACACCAGTCAGATGCCCCACACATGCACACACACATATACATATACCCAGGAGAATGTACATGTGAGCCAGGGTCTTCCAACTCTGAGTTGTACTGTATCTATTGTATCTTGTCTACACTGAGCTTGTTTTGTCAGAAGGCTGCCAAGGCACTTGAGTAAAATGCTACTGAAAACATGCAAACTTTAAGGCAGAACTGAGTGAGTTCTGAAATGACACCTCCCTCTCTCTTAGACAGTGACTCCAATCTGATTATCTTGTATTTACCCGTGTTTAGTACAGTGCTTGGCCTATAGTAAGTAGTAAGTGCTTAGCAAATACCATTATAATAATGAAACAATCTGCATGATTCCACTTTCCCAGTGTCCACAGCTTCAAAAATAATTAGGCTCTTAGGGGCTTCCCAAATGGGAAGCAGTGTGCCCTAGTGGAAAGAGCACGGACCGGTAGAACTAGGTTCAAATCTTGATTCTACTACTTGACTGCTGGGTGATCTTTGACAAGTCACATAACTTTTCTGTGCCTCAGATTCCTCATCTGGAAAATGGGGATTAAATACTTGTTCTCCTTCTCCCTTAGACTGTGAGCCACATGTGCAACAGGTTCTGTGTCCAGTCAGATTATCATGTATCTCCCTGGTTTAGCACAATGCTTGGCACATAGAAAGTATTTAACAATTAACGTTATTATTGTTATTATTATCATTACCACATGATCAGGATATGTGCCCTCTTCAATTAAAAATAAACCTTAGCTATTTTTTTTTCTGTTTGCTGATTATTCCAAAAACTCTGATCTGGATTCTTTATCCCATGGCTTTATTTATGTCTTTCCATTTTTTGAATGCAAGAAGTAAAATTCACTATGCATTTATCCATTTCTATCAGTTTCCCTTTACTTAAGTCTTTCGCTCTTACAGGAGATTGGTCCTTGGTGAAAGCACATTAGCCTCCACTGTTGCTTCACCTCTAATTCTCTTTTCCTTAGAAGTGGTAATTTCAAACTCCCTGATGAGCTGAAAATGGTCGTAGGTTGACAAAATCTTTTCTTTCCGTTTGGCAAGGTCACCTGCCACACCATTTAAGAACTTACAATTTTGTCATTTTTTTTGTATTTGATTTCTCTCTTCCGGCTTAATTTCTTCATCTGAAAATAAAAACTAAATTAACAATTGAAAATTGTGCAAGCTGGAAGGCAAATGATCTTTGGAAGCTCCTTATGGGCAGGCATTTCAGGTAAATGCAGTAGCAGAACAAACCAGGCGCTTCCAAATACAAGTACCTAATTTAGCAACACCGTTGTTAACAATGCTGACATTTAAGCCATTGTAATTAAAGCATCTGGGTTAACATTCCAATACTATGAAAGAAGAAATTGGTGTCTTTCCTTGATACAATTCGTGTAGTCTTTCAAAGATTTCACTTCCCTGAATAGCTGGCTGACATTGTGATAGTTTGTATAATCTTCCCTATTGGAAAATTTATTTTCTGACATGAACCAAAATATAATTTCTAGAAAAGGATTTCTAGGCAAGTAATTTCTACACAACACTGGGTTCAATTCCTAACTGAAAGAAAGCAACAGCTTTAATATACCTATCCATTAAATCCTGCCTTCCCTTACCACCCTTAGTGTAACAGACCAAGAATATATCCAGAATATAGAAATCAGGTCATCTGAATTACTTTAAAGTGGTTCATGTCTTGCAAAGACCACAGGCCTGGAGTCGGAGGACCTGGGTCCTAATACTGGCTCTGCCAATTGCCTGCTGTGTGACCTTGGGCAAGTCACTTAACTTCTCTGTGCCTCATTTTCTTCATCATTAAACCCTACTCTATCTTAGACTGTGAGCTCCAAAAAGGACAGGGACTGCATCCAACCTGATTATCTCATATCTATTAATAATTAATTAATTCAATCATATTTATAGAGCACTTACTGTGTGCAGAATCCTCTACTTAGTGCTTGGGAGAGCACACTACAACAATGAAAAGACACATTCCCTGCCCACAGTGAGCTTACAGTCTAGTCTACAGTCTACCCCAACGCTTAATACAGTGCTTGGCACAATATGTATCCTTAAATAATTAAAAATCACAATATCTGGAGCCACAGAGAGCGAACACACTCCACCCAACCTCAATTGGCTTGAATTTTTTGTATGGTTTAAGAGGAGGATGGATCTCTGCCAGGGCTGGTTAGACGAGCCATCAGTACAGAAGCCCACACAAAAACAGCAAGTCAGTTATATTATTAAGTGCTTAGAGCAAAACACTGAACTAAGCACCTGTGAGAATATGACAGAGTTAGTAGACCCTTCTGTCTAGCCCTGATCCAAGCCTCATTCCCAGAGGGCTCATTAAAGTGGGACATTAAGTTGGGGAACGTGTCGCTGGTCTCTAACAGTTTTGGTTAACAGCTTATAACAATCTTCTTTCACTGCCACATCATGGGCACCTATCTTTGGAAAGGGTACACTAGCTCCCTTTCAGTAAGAAGTCCATACTTAGTGTTTCTCGTGTAGAGCCAATTACTGGGCTCTATGGCACCTCCACCTCCTGGCAAGTGAAACTCCAGGGGGTGATCATGATAAGTGGTACCAAAGGGAAGATGGCATTACTCCCCTCCTTCCTTCCAGTCTGCTACTTTCTGGAATGAAGCATCTTAAGCATTCCAGGATGGTTATATCCTCACAAGAAAATTTCTCTATATGCCTGCAGAAATATATATTTGGCCCATTAAATCTAAATAAATCATGCCACACCTCTTCTCTCACCAGAATAAGATAAAATGAGACTGTTCCTTCAAAATAT
This sequence comes from Ornithorhynchus anatinus, assembly GCF_004115215.2. Classification (NCBI taxonomy): domain Eukaryota; kingdom Metazoa; phylum Chordata; class Mammalia; order Monotremata; family Ornithorhynchidae; genus Ornithorhynchus; species Ornithorhynchus anatinus. The sequence continues at coordinate 16,128,844 of NC_041728.1, read as the reverse complement.
TGCCAAGCCAAAGTTTCACTGTACAAGTGTTTTTTTGGGGGGGGGGGTTGTGATTGATCACTGGGGAAAAAGTAAAAAATACTATGATGGGGTTATAATGTTTAGTTTGGCCAAGTTATTGGATGCAGGGAGCATGTGCAGGTTATGGCAGCAAGGGTATTTCTGACTCATGATTGCTTCAGAGGAAGACCAGAGGAAATCAGGAATGGTGACAACCCTGACTAATTTAATATCTTATTATGTCATAGCAGCACCTGTGTTGTCTGTACTAGACTTTCATTTTGTGACATCATAAGGTATTTTTGCAATAAAGTTGCATTATACTTTTACAAGGGCTGGTTTTTTTTAAAAAAAAAAAGTTATCTCCACAGAACAGCCCGGACACTAGCTTGAAGACTAGAACTAAACTCTGCAAATATAATAAGTTTAAAAAGGGAAAAGTTAATGACCGCAGCTTTCACAGTGGTTCATTCTCCCTCAGGCTCTGAAGAGCTGGTAACTGAGTTCAGTAACTTAAAATTGAATTAGGAGAAAATGCTATCTCTGCTTCTACTGATACCTTAAGGTTTTAGTGTTACTTTCAATGGGATACTGTTCAATGCAGATATCAGAGCAATTCCTGAGACTACAAGTGAAAATTCAGCATATACGTAAATCATTGTTTTCCGTGTTTTCATGTTTCCCATTCAGAGACTTTGCTCCAACCTCTGCTTTCTTCCTTTTAATCAGGAATCTTTCACCCTTTTTTTGCTGGGGGGGGGCGGTCCTTTCCTTTTTAGCTTGGATCCCAGTTTTTCCATCCTTTTTTTAATCAAATAGTAGTATTAGAACAGTGGACTAATACAAATGTAATAGAATAATAGAGGAATGTACTAAACAATTGAGAGAGTACAAGAGAGGTACATGTCCTCAAGGAATTTAGAATCTAAAAAGAGAGACGGACACAAAATAATTTAGACAGAAGGAAAAATAGAATGGAAAGGTGGATGAGTGAATAAAGAAGTGCTTAAATGGTATGCTACAGATATCAATATGTAGAAAAATGATGCAGGTGGCTGTGAATGCTTATGCATGGAGCAGGTAGTTGAAAAGATATTACCTGGGAAAAGAAAACTAATCAAGGAATTTCTCCTGGAGAAGAGGGGGATTTGAGGAGGACTTTGAAGATGGGGATGGTAGCATGGTAGATTTGAAGGGGGACGGATTTCCGGGCAGAAAGAAGACCATGAGCAAAGAGTCAGACACTGGAGATTTGAGGACAGGACAGAATGCAAAGGTTATCTTGGGATAGATTAAGAAATATTGTCTCTCCATCCTTTTTTCTAAAACCCCTTTGTTTCCCATGACTTTCAGTGCAAAATGTAGGAGAAAGTTTATAAAACTTCCAAATTGATGTGGAAATGATAGGTAGGGTCTTAGTACTTACCCTACTTATATCAAAGGTACACTTGTACACAATATAACTAGTGGATTATTTATCCATCTATTTATTCCCTAGCTCTCAACAACCTAACCATCTTGTGAAGGCTTGTGCCTGACAAGTCTCTCCTGTTAGGATCTTGTCTCCTATTCAGTTTTACACTCCCAAGTGCTTAGTACAGTGCTCTTCACACATTAGACACTTAGCAAATTATATTGATTGACTGGAAAAGAAGCATCAGGAGATGTTCCCATGAAGAAAACCCATAATTTAAAATAATGAAAATAGACCTAAGTGAAAAAATACACTTAACAAGAATTTTAAAATCTCACAAAGTTAAGTCGATCTGTCAACTTGTTAAAACCCAGAATTGCTCTAAAACAACCAAGCTCTCAACTTTCTTAATTTGTAAACAAACCATTGGCAAAGATAGGTGGTAAATAAAGGGTACTGTATGTTTTAAATCACAGAATGTAATGATGAATGTTTCAGATTAATTTTAAGTTAACAAGTTTTTCCCAAGTCTGACGGAACCTCAAAAGGCAGAGCCAGATCTGATGATCGTGATGGTAAAAAACAGTGTGGTCTAGTAGAAAGATCACAAGTCTGGAAGTTGGAAGACCTGGATTCTTTTCCTAACTCTTCCTCGTGCTTGCTGACTGACCTTGATCAAGTCACTTAGCTTTTTAGGTCCTCATTCATTCATCTGGAAATTGGAGATTAAACTTGTTCTTCCTCCCCTCCTCTAGACTGTAAGCTCCTTGTGGGCAGGGAAGATGTCTATTAACTCTGTCTTACCCTACTCTCCCAAGTGTTTAGTACAGTGGTCTGCACCCAGTAAGCACTCGATACACATGATTGATTTATTAGACAATGAGCCCATGTGGGGCAGGGACTATGCCTGATCTGATTATCTTTTTGACTACTCAAGCACTTAGTACAGTGCTTGGCACATAGTAAGTGCTTAACAAACACCACAGTTATTATGATCATGATGTTCCACTAAGAAATTAGTAAATTATATCTCCAAATATTTACTGAGCACTGAATTCCTCACTGCAGTCCAGCCAAGGAACTCACATAGATTCCAGGTCTTAGTGGGAAAACATGATGGAAGCAGTGGAGCAGGCCACAGAAGAAGAATGTTAAATAATACCAGGAATGTTCCATTTTACCTAACTTTACCCAAAGAGTTGGCTAATTTACTTTTTTCCCACATAGACATAAATCAAAGTTAGTGGGATTTGGACTGGGCTTTGATGGTCACCAGCATCTCACAGAATTTTCCCTTGCTATTGGAGGATGAGTTCAAGCCAGAGATATTGCAGTGTTCATGGATATCCAGGGGCCTCTGTGGGCTGTGAGACTATTATTTTTCAGTAGCTCACAGATATCACCACACACATGCAACCCTGCACATGAATGACAACACTGCAGTCAATCCTGGTTTCCTTCTGGCCTAGACTGACCCTCCAACTCAGTTGTCAGGGCCTTTGTGTTGGACTCAGATCAAGAGGGCTGGAACCTTGGTCCAGTTGGTGACAGAAACCAGAAATTCTGGAGAAACCAGTCAAAATGGGACAATATTAGACTTCATTCCAACCTGCTTGGCAGTCTGCAAGGCTGACTGAAAGAATGACCAATCCTCCGTGAAGTGATTTCTAAACAAGTGTGTCAAAAGAGTAAATTATAAAATTTCATTAGGAATTAGTCAAGTCCTCAATGTGACTGAAGAAAATTCTAAAGCATTGAAGATTACAAAGGATAACAAACACATATTTTAAGATGTTATTGAATGCAAATAATCATGCTAGAATATATTTATTATATCATTATTATTATTTAATTAATATAAAATTTTCTCAAAGTGGTACAGTAAAGGAATTTCATATTTCTCTTCATAGGGAAAATCAAATAAAATGAGAAGATGAATTAGGAGATTAAAACCTAAGAAACTCATCCATGAATTGGAAACAGTACTTTACGGGAAATAAACTTTGAAAAATTAAGGCAGACCCAAAGAATTGAGAATTAGTGCAGTTACTCTTTCAAAACAAAAGTTTGGCCTACAAACCAAATCCATGTTTGGCAGGCATTCCTTTTTCAGTGAAATGGATGTTAAAACCAGCATTATATTTAACTTATTTGTGGTATAGGATGACACAAGCACATGTACCTAGAAAACGTTCTCTGTTTTTAAGTAAGAGAAAATCTTTACTCTAGACCAGTTTTATACATTATTTAAAAGCGAGCCATACACTGAAACAGGGGATCAAATATTTTAGGCAAACATATCATTTTAGCCTAAGAATAATAAGCATGGTATTTAGAGAAGCAGTGTGGCTTAATAGATAGAGAACAGGCCTGGGAGTCAGGAGATATGGATTCTAATCCCAGTTCTGTTACTTGCTTGGTGTGTAACTTTGGCAGGTCACTTAACTTCTCTGTTCCTCAGTTTCCTCATCTATAGAATGAAGATTAAATGCCTGCTCTCCCTCTCCTTTGGAAAGAGCACAGGCTTTGGAGTCAGGGCTCATGAGTTCGAATCCCAGCTCTGCCACTTGTCAGCTGTGTGACTGTGGGCAAGTCACTTAACTTCTCTGTGCCTCAGTTCCCTCATCTGTAAAATGGGGATTAAGACTGTGAGCCCCACATGGGGCAACCTGATTCCCCTGTGTCTACCCCAGCGCTTAGAACAGTGCTCTGCACATAGTAAGCGCTTAACAAATACCAACATTATTATTATTATTATTATTTTAAACTGTGAGCTTCATATAGGATAGAGCTAAGTGCATCTATCACAGTGCTGGGCAAACTGTAAGTGCTTAATAAATATTATTATTATTATCATCATTACCATCATCATTATCGTTATTGTTTAGCTTACATCTAAGCTATGCACAGTTATTTGCTTTACAGAACTCAAAAACAAAAATACACCCAGAAAACTAAAACAAAAAACCCTATCAAAGTTAACAAGGAGAATACTCTTTTCAAATCAACAACATTTTTAAGTTAGGATCAAGACAACTTTTATTTAAAATAATTTCACTGACCTAATATGACTCTAGATTCTGCCTGATTTTGAAAAAAAAAATGATTTCTGTAAGGTACATGAAACAAAACTCTACTACATTCTAATTTACAGTCCCTTTACTCCATAAATCCCATGGTCCCTCAAAATCAGCAAACGTAGGCCATTAACTTAATTTCGTATGACACTTTTTCACTTAGTTTTGACAAAGTAACTCTTTTCCGGTAAGTTCTCTCTTACAGCCACGTTAACAAAAGATGAATGCATGGATCCTTGAAGACAGGTAAAATTTGATAAGTCAATTACTTTTTTATAATTAAGAGGTAGAATTGAAAATGATGAGAATAAATTAATTTTATATTTGGCCTCCATCAGTCCTTTAAACATTCTTCCCTCTCTGCCATGCCATCTCCTTTTCTATTTGCTGCACTGACTCCCTCCCTTCATTCAAACATCGTCTCAAACCCCATTTTTCTTAGAAAGTTAACCCTACCAACTCAGAGAACACCACTGAGTAAGATAAAGAGTGGGCAGAATCAAAGAACCATAGGACTGAAAGCAAGCTTGAGAAATCAAGAAAAGAATAAATCTGCTGCTCAAAGAAAGCGGACCTCTCACTCCAGGAAAGCGGAGACCTCCCTCCAGAGGGCAGCTAGCTACTCTTTCCCTTCCCCCAATCAGAGGTAGAGGAGAGGACCACATTGCTGTCCCAGACCTGATTTAATGACTTCAGCAGGCACATGCTTGCTTCACTGACAATCACCAGAAGACTGATCCTGTATGTCCAAGCCCTGAGAAGGCTCAAGGGGACCTTGTAGCTTGGGAATGGACCCGGTTAGCTGTGATTTTTATACTAGATTGCCTCCCCCTTCTGAAATTTATTTTAGCTTCTGTCTTCCCCACTGGATGGTAAGTTCCTTGAGTGCAGAGACCAGTTCTTCTGATTTTATTTTAACCTCTCAGTGCTTAATACTTGGAGAGGAAGGATTCAGTAAATATTATGTACTGACTGATTCATCTTGGAGAGTGGAGAGGAACAGATTGTTGTCATTTCCATTTCCTGGGAGCCCACGAGGGTGAGCTGGACTAGTTCTTTAGAACTGTGCCCGAATTCTAAAACAGAAGAATGGCCCTTGGCTGAAAGGCTGCAGATTTCCCGCACTATCTCTAGAAGTTTTCCAAAGCAACTCCAAATGTCAAGCTGGATCGAGGGGGTCCCCAGCCACTCCTCCAGAATTGCATCCAAAGAAGCAGCCGATGCAGAGTGATTCAAGTTGTAACCTAACTGGAGCTTCCCAGGTAGCAGAATCATTGCCAGCTCCCCAATTCGCAGCCTGATCCAATTCCCATGCCAAAATGGCAGGGCACACTATTTAAAGGATGGTGTTAGGACTTTGCCTTAGGTGGTAGAGGGAGGTGAACCTCTCCAACACTGCTTCACTCCTTTCTAGTGTTCCTCGATGGAGTTATTTCTCAACCAACACATATAGGAGAATAAGGCTTCTCAAGAGCACAGCAGTACTTTTTTTATCCCCTTTGTAATTATACCTATGGCAATGTGGGGGCTTGTCGAAGTTTCAAAACAATAATTTGTACCACTAAAACATTGGTTTGAGTGGGAGAAAGCACAGTTCTCTTACTTCGTACAGAAAAAAATCTCACATACTGGCATATTAAAGAAAACAGAGAAACATGATTAGCATCAGATTAACAGTTAACTTTATTCAAATAATAGTAATAATATCCCAAAGGAAAAAAATGAATCTAAACTCACAAAGAAAATTTTACCTTGCAAGAATTTAGTTATCATAACAAGTACAGAGACTTTGATGTATACCCTGGCAAGTATAGATTACCTTGCAGCAAAACAACAAATTGAGTTGTCTACCATGGAGGTGCAATTTCAATTGCTTTCTTTTTTCTTAAACAACTGTTTGGGAATAGGGGAGGAGGAGAAAGAAGTTAACGATTGTTCTGTTCCTGTTCAGCACGGTTTAGAGAGATATGACAGGTTAAGGGCTAAATGATGAAAGGGACCTTATACATGCAAATATTTGTACCTACAGTTATTTGTGGGTTTAAGGTTGAGCACACAAATACTTTTATTGACAGCAAGGCAATTTTAAGCGACACTCATGTGATTCCTAATACTTCTTGAGTCTGCAAGGGGCTAGTTGGCCTGAAAAGAAATGATTGCTCCTTATGTAATCTTTCTTATCTATCTTTTGTTCCTTAGACCTTTCCTCCTATAAATGTCTCTCTTTCCAAACGTCACTCCCATTTCCAAGTATTCTTTCATGCTATTCCAAAGGAACAACTGTGTTTCTGTGCTCATCAAGCACCTGCCACAACTCTTGCATAAACTTATAATCAACAATTTTTATCATGAAGTCTTCTCCAAGCAAATTCCATGCACTCCAGCTTTCGAAAGATATAATTGCAACAGATGGTAAACCTTTAAAAAGACATAGTGGAAAGAGCATGGGACTGGAAATCAGGAGACCTAAGATCAGTTCCATGATGGGAACTGTTCCATAACGTGCTTAGAACTGCGGGGGGCGGCGCCAGGATGTAAACAGGAGGTGGAGATCTGCTGCAGTGGCTCCTGCCAATACCACCACTGTGCCCACATAATAATCCCCAGAAGTAGCACGGTGTAGGGGATAGAGCATGGGCACGGGAGTCAGAAGGTCACGGGTTCTAATCCGGTTTTGACACTTGTCTGCTGTGTGACCTTGGGTGAGTCACTTCATTTCTCTGGGCCTTAGTTACCTCATCTGTAAAATGGGGATTAAGAGTGTTACCCTAAGTGGGATAGGGACTGCGTTCAACCTAACTTATATCTACCCTAGTACCTAGAAAAGCACTTGGCATGTACTAAGTACTCAACAAGTGCCATAACTATTATTATGAATTATTCTTCCACAGCCACCCTGGACAGAGGGGAGGTGAAGGAAAAACCGAAGTGGTTTTTTTATGGTATTTGTTAAGGGGTAGGCACCATACTAAGCGTTGGGGTAGATACAAGCTAATTGTGTTGGACCAGTCTATATTCCACATGGGGCTCGCAGTCCTAATCCCCATTTTACAGTAGAGGTATCTGAGGCACAGAGAAGTTCAATGACGAGCCCAAGGTCACATGACAGATGAGGCCCAGAGCTGGGATTAGAACCCAGGCTCTGTTCTGGCTCTTGGGGCGCAGAGAACTGTGGGGGCAGCAGAGTTGGCAGCAGTGGCAGCAGCAGCTCTCCATGCCCAGCTGGGAGAGTACCAGCTCCCACCCCTTCAGCAGAGGCCTCTCCATCTCCTGAGGAGCCACTTTGGTTTTTCCTCTACCTCCTCCCACTGCTGCTGCAGGCACATGTCGGAGGCAGGTACCAGGTGGGTCTCAGATCACATTATCCAACTGGCAGATGGGAGGCACTTCCATGTCGGGTTGAGGTTCAAACCCTTTGCCTCAGCATTGGTAGAAGTGATAGGATGCCCAGAAAAACTTGTAAGCCAACCAAATGCATCATATGCAAATCACATGTTCATCACAGACCCCTAGGATCTAGGCCAGACCCACCAATTGTCTACTGTGTGACTCTGGGCAAGTCACTTTAGCTGTCTGTGCTTCAGTCCTTCATCTGTAAAACGGGGACAAAATACCTGTTCTCGGTCCCTTTTCTACTGTGAGTCCGGGTGCAACAAATCCTCTCATTCACCTAACTTTCCCATCACGACTGACACACCGCCATGCTCCACATCTCACAACCTTGGCATTATGCTTGTCTCCTCTCTCTTTCAACCTTCATATCTGTCTGTTACTAAATCCTGCCAGTTCTTCCCCCACATCTTTGGAATTCACCCCTTCCTCTCCATCCAAACTGTCACTGCGCTTCTTTAAGCATTTGCATTCCCAATCAACTACTGCATTGGCAGCCTTATAAACCTCTCTGCCTCCAAGCTCTCCACTCTACATTCCTTCCAGACTGTGTTGCCTGGATCACTTTCCTAAACTACTGTGCACCATTTTCCCTCCACAGCTTACCTATCCCTCTCCTCATCAAGCAGACACTTCTGACCATTAGCTTTAAGGCACTCGGTCAGTAGTTTCTCCCTAGTTATCCTCACTCCTCTCTCATCACACCCCTATGTGTATACTTTGTTCCTCTCACACTAACCTACTCATGGGGCCTCACTTTCATCTGTCGCCTCTCCAACCTTCCTTCACACCTTCTTTCCTGCCTGGAAATCCCTCCTGACTCACATCCTGCACAGCTCTCCCCATCTTCAAGGCCCTGGTTAGCACACCAGCCTGGGAGTCAGATGGACCTGGGTTTTAATCCCGCTCCACCACTTTCATTCATTAATGCAATCGTATTTACTGAGTGCTTACTGTGTGCAGAGTGCTGTACTAAGCACTTGGAAGGTACAAGGTACAAGCAACAGAGACAATCTCTACCCAACAACGGGCTCAAAGTCTAGAAGGATGAGACAGACAACAAAACAAAACAAGTAAACAGGCATCAATAGCATCAAAATAGATAAATAGAATATAGATTTTTACACATCATTAATAAAATAAATAGAATAGTATATGTACAAATATACATAAGTGCTGTGGGGTGGGGAAAGGGTAGAGCAGAGGAAGGGAGTAGGGGTGATGGGGAGGGGAGGAGGAGCAGAGGAAAAGGGGGGCTCAGTCTGGGAAGGCCTCCTGGAGGAGGTGGGCTCTCAGTAGGGCTTTGAACAGGGGAAGAGAGCTAGTTTGGCGGATGTGAGGAGGAGGGCATTCCAGGCCAGAGGTATGATGTGGGCTAGGCGTCGACAGTGGGAGAGGCGACTGTGTGAGCTTGGGCAAGTCACTTCACTTCTCTGGGACTCAGTTACCTCATCTGTAAACTGGGGAATAGGGCTGTGAGTCCCATGTGGGACAAGAGACTGTGTCCAACCTGATTAATTTGTATTACTCCAGCACTTAGAACAGTGTTTGGCACATAGTAAGCACTTAACAAGTACCACAATTATTATTATTATCACAATTCCATGAGTCTTTCTCTGATTAATCCCTCCTTTCTACATCCTAACCTCCCTGCCCCAACCCAAAGATAAACTTCATTTAAATGCTTTTGAGTTTATAATGTACTCTACTTTCCCCTCCCAGTGCCCTGGGTTATAATTAAACCTCCTCAGAAACTGTAGGGGGAAAAAGAACGCTCATTCTCCCCTTCCAATATCTTCTGGCTAACATGGCTTTGTTCCAAATCCATCTTTCATCCTCAAAGGCAGGAAATGGGTCCAAATACATTTATTATCCTTTGTTGAATGGGGCCATAATTATGACATATTTTTAGAATATAAACTAAAGTAACTTGCTTCTTAGGCATTTAGTACCTAGTGTATGGATTTACATCCAAATGTTTACTAAATTGATGATGATTGATGATGATGATAATGAGGAGGAGGAGGAGGAGGAGGAGGATGTCAAGATTGCCAAACTGGAGGCATAAATGCATGCCATAATGAAAGAATTTCCCTTTAAATGTGGTCTTAAATGTTGCATCCTAGAATCTCAAGAACTAATCCAAGGAATCAGCCCATCAGAAACACTGAAAAGTAATTTTGCACTTCCACCTCTGATCTTGAGTAATGGGTGAAACATGACCCTCTGCAAGGAAGCAATTCAGAGCAGTGCAGGCAGTGATTCAAAGAATGTAAAGTAATCTAAATTTTATTCATGGCACTGGCAGAGATTTACCAAGAATTCTGTTGGCAGTTTTTTTGTTTTCTTTTTTAAAAAGGCCTTAGAGGTTCATAACATATCATCTTGAAGAGAGAAGAGGGAAAGTCTTTGTAGATTGTGGCACTGATAATTCCCCACAAGCTCTCAGTGGTTTCATTACAAATGACTTTGGAAAAGTCAACAATGATATTTTGATAGCCACCTTGATGTTTCCCCTAACATGCTATGGTCTGCATTAGAGAATATTTCAAATGGTCAACCTCCTTGTCCACCATTCTGCTGAATTATCAGGCTACTTGATGGAGAATTTCAACATTGATTTTTCGATGAAGCAAAACAACGGCAGCCAAATAGATCATTTTCAGAGTTCCTTCCCTTCTTAGATCTAGCTTAACCCCTTCAACTTCATTTTCTCTTGGGGGAGGTCTTAATGACCTGCTCGTCTCTCTGCTTCTCACCTTCCCTGTCTCTTCTCCTCTCTCCCCCTGTGTTTCTTTGCAACCAGAGAAAACAAACAATGTTCAAATACCAATTGTCCTTTTCAAAGGGGATTTCCTCTTTAAATATTTTGACCTTTCATTTCCAGCTCTCACTAAGGGTAAGAAATAATAACAGAGAAAACCAAATATTTTCCACTGTGCTTTTGGATCCCCAGGTGACTTCTTTCATTCACTGTGAATATTCTGCCTCCTCGGTTCTCTTATGCTGTTACCATTTCCCGACTGAAATTATTTGACACCTGTAAATTAGGACCACCTCTGAAAGTAGAGGGTTAGTCAAACTTTGGTCTTTCTACTTAAGCCTGCAAACTAAATCTATATCCCAGAGTTTCCAGAAAGACTGGGCATGACTTCTTTCAATACAAACCTACCAGTCATTATTGTTAGCCAGTGAAATTTATTTCATTTCCTTGTTGGGAAAGACTTTTATTGAATTCTCCAAAGTACTGGTACACTGCTCTGCATGTAGTGGGTGCTCAAGAAATAATAGGTTTGCTATTTGTTAAGCACTTACTATGTATCAGGCACTGTATTAAGCCCTGAGGTGGACAAGCAACTTTTCTTCGTTGCTATTTTCCTTTTTAGTCTTTTAGGGTCTTGCTCAATATTTCTGAGGGAAAGACAGGTACTTCCAAAGGTGCAGCGATTACAGAAGTAGCTGTCAGTGGCAGGAAGCAGTCAGAAAGTTAAGAGCCCCTGGCCATCAGAACTGGTGTGAGCATGGACCTGAGAGGAAAACAAAACAAAGTAGGGATGGAGGTCTCTCCAAAGAAACTAGATTGTAAGCTCCTTGAGGGCAAGGATTGTGCCTTAATAACGCTACTGTGCTTTCCCAATCACTTAGTACAGTGCTTGACCTTAAAAAATCCTTTGGAGTATTGACTAATTAAACGTGTTCTAACATTCAAGGGTTAGAACGGACTTTCAGATGATGTCACAAGGAATGCTTCAGTTGCTCACAGCCCAACATAATGATATTTAGACTGTGGCCTGTAATGTCTTATAGACTGCAAACTCCTTCTGGACAGGGATCATGTCTACCAACTCCACTGTATTCTACTCCTTTTCCCAAGTGCTTAGTATAGTACTTTGAACACAGTAAGCACTCAATATATACAATTGGTTGATTAATTGATTGACATCATGGAGAATCCTGCATGCACATGCAGTACAATGTAATGATGTTGCATGGAATGGAGTGGATGCTAATTTTTTCACTGTTGCAAGACGGCCAAATGCCTGAAGCTATTCCTAATGGAAGAGCGCACACCTGCTCTGCTTACTAGTCTAGTGAAGTTTGCAGAACTGTGGGGGCAAGTTCCTTAAAAAAATCTTTTTCCCCTAAATCTGCTCAGGGCAGGCCAAGAGTGATACTGGAATCAAATTAGGCAGAGAGGAGTCTCCAGTCTAGCCCTGGAGTTTAGCAGGTGTGAGAGAAACTTTCTCTTGCTCCTGAGCAGGGTCTTCTGGCTTGGGATCAGAAGGATTGCCAACATCTTAACAACACACACAAATGCAATCTCATTCCACAGAGTGGGCCAAGCTATTTACAGCTCTCTTGTTCTGCCTAAAAAGATGAGGTGCAATGCTACTCTCACAGGAATGAAGGCTTTCTGAAAACACATAGGCCTTCCAAGTCATTAATAATAATATTATTATCATTATTATTATTCTGCCTCTTCTCAAAATCCACTTCCTCCACTGCAGCATCCAACCCAATCCCTAAGCATAGTTGTTGGTTGGGGAATGTCTCTATTTGTTGCCAAACTGTACTTTCCAAGTGCTTAGTACAGTGCTCTGCTCACAGTAAACGCTCAGTAAATACGATTGAATGAATGAATGAATGAACTACCATCTCTATGCAGATGAGTCCCAAATCTACAACACCAGTCTGATCTCTCTCTTTCTCTGAAGCCACACATTTCATCCTGTCCTCAGGACATCTCTACTTGGATGTCCCGCCAATACCTCAAACTTAATATGTCCAAAACAGAACTTCTAATCTTCCCACCCAAATCCTGTCTAACTCCTGACTTTCCCATCACTGTAGACAGAATTACCATCCTCCCTATCTCATAAGCTCATAACCTTGGTGTTATCCTTGAGTCATCTCTCTCATTCAACCCACATATTCAATCTTTCACCAAATCCTGTCACTTCAACCTTCACATCACTAAATTCTGCCCTTTCCTCTCCATCCAAACTCCTACTAAATTAATCTAAGCACTTATCCTACAGTGACTTGATTATTAATAATAATAATAATGTTGGTATTTGTTAAGCGCTTACTATGTGCCGAGCACTGTTCTAAGCGCTGGGGTAGACACAGGGGAATCAGGTTGTCCCACGTGGGGCTCACAGTCTTAATCCCCATTTTACAGATGAGGGAACTGAGGCACCGAGAAGTTAAGTGACTTGCCCAAAGTCACACAGCTGGCAAGTGGCAGAGCCGGGGTTCGAACCCATGACCTCTGACTCCAAAGCCCGTGCTCTTTCCAGTGAGCCACGCTGCTGCTATTACATCCTCCTTGCTGATCTCCCTGCCTCCTGTCTCTCCCGCCCAGTCCAAACTTCACTCTGCTGCCCAGATCATTTTTTTACAAAAGCATTCTGTCTACCTTTCTCCACTCTTCAAGAATCTCCAGGGCTTGTCCTACCACCTCTGCATCAAACAGAAACTCCTTACCATAGGCTTTAAAGTACTAAATAACCTTTCCTTACTGATTTCCTACTACAACCTATCCGACACACTTTCCTCCTCCAATGCCAAGCTAGACCCTGAACCTCCATCTCATCTTTCTTGTCACTGACCTCTCACCCACATCCTGCCTCTGGCCTGGAACACCCTCCCTCTTCATATCTGACATACAATCACTCTCCCCACCTTCAAAGTCTTATTAAAAGCACATAGCCTCCAAGAGGCCTTCCCAATTAAGCCCTTTCTTCCTCTTCTCCCACTCCCTTCTGCATCACACTTGCACTATTCATTCAGTAGTATTTATTGAGCGCTTACTATGTGCAGAGCACTGTACTAAGCACTTGGAATGAACAAGTCGGCAACAGATAGAGACAGTCCCTGCCGTTTGACGGGCTTACAGTCTAATCAATTTGCTCCCATTATTCACCCCTCCCACAACACGTGTGTACCTATCCGTAATATATTTACTGCTAAAGCTTGTTGTGGGCAGGAAATATGTCCATTATATTGTTATATGGTACTCTCTCAAGTGCTTAGTACAGTGCTCTACACATTAAGCACTCAATAAATATGACTGAATGATTGATAATGTCTCTATCACCTTCTAGACTATAAGCTCCTACCATCTACCAACTCTGTTACACTGTACTCTCACTAGTGTTTGATACATGTTCTGCACACAGTAATCACTCAATAAATATGATCATTTAATAATAATAATTAATAATTAATAGTAATTATGGTGTTTGTTAAGCGCTTACTATATGCTAGGCACTGTACTAGCATACATCCTTCCCATCCTTCCCTGCAGTATCCTCAGAGGAGATCTCCTCCCTCCTCGCAAGTGCCACCCCCTCCACCTGCGCCTCGGACCCCATTCCCTCTCACCTTATTAAAACCATCGCCCCTGCCCTCCTACCTTCCTTAACTTCTATTTTTAACCACTCAATCTCCAAGGGCTCCTTCCCCGCTGCCTTCAAACATGCCCACGTCTCCCCCATCCTAAAAAAACCCACTCTTGACCCCACTTCCCCCTCCAGTTATCGCCCTATCTCCCTACTACCCTTCCTTTCCAAAATCCTAGAACGAGTCATCTACAATCGATGCTTAGAATTCCTTAACTCCCATTCTCTCCTAGACCCCCTCCAATCTGGCTTCCGTCCCCTCCACTCTACCGAGACTGCTCTCTCTAAGGTCACCCATGACCTCCTTCTTGCCAAATCCAATGGCTCCTACTCCATTCTGATCCTCCTTGACCTCTCTGCTGCCTTTGACACTGTCGACCATCCCCTCCTCCTCCATACCTTATCTCACCTTGGCTTCACGGACTCCGTCCTCTCCTGGTTCTCCTCTTACCTCTCTGGCCGGTCATTCTCGGTCTCCTTCGCTGGAGTCTCCTCCCCCTCCCATCCTTTAACTGTTGGAGTTCCTCAAGGGTCAGTTCTTGGCCCTCTTCTGTTCTCCATTTACACTCACTCCCTCGGTGAACTCATTCGCTCTCACGGCTTTGACTACCATTTCTACGCAGATGACACGCAGATCTACATCTCCACTCCTGTCCTCTCCCCCTCCCTTCAGGCTCGCATCTCCTCCTGCCTCCGGGACGTCTCCACCTGGATGTCGGCCTGCCACCTAAAACTCAATATGAGCAAGACTGAGCTCCTCATCTTCCCTCCCAAACCCGGTCCGCTCCCAGACTTCTCTATCACCGTGGATGGCACGACCATCCTTCCCGTCTCTCAGGCCCGCAATCTCGGTGTCATCCTTGACTCGTCTCTCTCGTTCACCCCACACATCCTATCCGTTACCGAGACCTGCCGGTTTCACCTCTACAATATCGCCAAGATCCGCCCTTTCCTCTCCACCCAGACAGCTACCTTACTGCTACAGGCTCTCGTTATATCCCGGCTAGACTACTGTGTCAGCCTTCTCTCTGACCTCCCTTCCTCCTCTCTCGCCCCGCTCCAGTCTATTCTTCACTCCGCTGCCCGGCTCATCTTCCTGCAGAAACGATCTGGGCATGTCACTCCCCTTCTTAAACAACTCCAGTGGTTGCCTATCCACCTCCGCTCCAAACAAAAACTCCTCACTCTCGGCTTCAAGGCTCTACATCACCTTGCCCCTTCCTACCTCTCCTCCCTTCTCTCTTTCTACCACCCACCCCGCACGCTCCGCTCCTCTGCCGCCCACCTCCTCACTGTCCCTCGGTCTCGCCTATCCCGCCATCGACCCCTGGGCCACGTCCTCCCGCGGTCCTGGAACGCCCTCCTTCCTCACCTCCGCCAAACTGATTCTCTTCCCCTCTTCAAAACCCTACTTAAAACTCCCCTCCTCCAAGAGGCCTTCCCAGACTGAGCTCCTCTTCTCCCTCTACTCCCTCTGCCACCCCCCCTTTACCTCTCCGCAGCTAAACCCTCTTTTTCCCCTTTTCCCTCTGCTCCTCCACCTCTCCCTTCCCATCCCCACAGCACTGTACTCGTCCGCTCAACTGTATATATTTCCATTACCCTATTTATTTTGTTAATGAATTGTACATCGCCTTGATTCTATTTAGTTGCCATTGTTTTTACGAGATGTTCTTCCCCTTGACTCTATTTATTGCCATTGTTCTTGTCTGTCCATCTCCCCCGATTAGACTGTAAGCCCGTCAATCGGCAGGGACTGTCTCTATCTGTTGCTGACTTGTTCATCCCAAGCGCTTAGTACAGTGCTCTGCACATAGTAAGCGCTCAATAAATACTATTGAATGAATGAATGAATGAATACTAAGTGCTGGAGTGGATACAAGCAAATCTGGTTGGACACAGTCCATGTCCCACATAGGGGGTCATAGTCTTAATCCCCATTTTACAGATGAGGTAACTGAGGCACAGGGAAGTTAAGCGACTTGCCCAAAGCCACACAGCTGATGTGGCAAAGTCAGGATTAGAACCCATGATCTTCTGACTCCCAGGCCTGTGCACTATCCACTATGCCATATTTGCTAGGCATCTACTATGTTCCAAGGACTATAGTAAACACTGGGCTAGTTACAAGATAAATAAATCGGACACTGTCCCAATGTGGGGCTCACAGTCTCAATCACTTAAATCTTATTTTGTTTATTTCTTCATTTCCAGATGATTTTTTGGTCTACCTCCAATTGCTTTTCTAATCAGAGTTTCCTAAACTAGTGTTGAATTTCTATGAACTGTAGTTAATACTGATAACTGAAGCCCTTATTTTGGTGTCACATTGTGTAATCCAATTTTTTTTTTTTTACATTTTGAGGGTGTTATTCATCACTGTCAGGTAATTTATATGACAATGGTATTCTCCTTTTCAAAAAAGATGAGCATTTTGCTGAGCTTGGCAGTTACATGGGGATAAGACATTGGGGAAGGGGGTTGTGCATTTATATAGGGGGCCTAAGGTAGGACTGAAAACACAGATCTAAACAAATGAGGAAACCTACATGAATTCTATTCTTTAAGCAAGGGCAAAGATCAAGCATGTAAATTAAAGCTGATTCTAAGCATCTTTAAATTATGCATTACAGCTCTCCACACGTGTCCTACTCAATCTGAGATAGCTATGGCTTTCTGCCTCACATAGGCTAAAGTGTCAAACAAACAGTCAGTACTCAATAAATGCTTCTTTATGAAAATTTTTTTTTGATTTACATAATGATTTTTGGCTTCAAGAATTGTACAAACATTCAACAAATTAATCACCACACAGTATTCATTGAGGTGTGCCTCGATATCTGAGTTCCCTTACATGAAAGCAGTGATAATTTTTATCATCTACTAGTAACTAGAAAACGTAAGCATTACAATATCAATGAGTCAATCAATCAGTGGAATCTACTGAACCCCCTCTATATCGTAAGCTCCATGTAGGCAGGAAATGTGTCTATAAACTCTGCTATATTGTATTCTTTCAAGCACTTACTACAGTTCTCTGCACACAGCAAGCGGTCAGAAAATACCATTGATTTATTACTGTGTGCAGAGTGCTGTACTGACAGCTTGGGAGAGTATCATACAACAGCATAGGTAGACTCATTCCCCACCCACAAAGAGCTCACATTCTAGAAGGGGAGATAGAGATTAATATAAATAAATTGAAGGCATGTACATAAAGGTGGGACTGAGGGTGGGATGAATATCAAGTGCCTAAAAGGTACATATCCAATAGGCAGTAAATAATGACTAGGCACCTTGCAAATGAAAGTTTGGGTCTACGTACCTTTAACTCAAATCTCTTGGTTTCATCCTCTATCCTAGTGGAGGAGAAACACATAATCAATGCCATGTCAAAGACAGAGTTTCATCAAGTTTCATCACTGTATATTCAAATAATTTTTGTAAATTGTTCATCAATGATTTAAGTTTTTCAAAGCCAGAATAATATCCTGAACAAGACCACTGGCTTTGGAATTCTCTCTTTCCGCTGATGAAAAAAAAAAACCTCAAATTTTTGACCTTCAGAAAATGGAGCCTATTTTCAGTACAGTGTTTCCCAAATGAGAAATAGTTAATTAATCAACAGCAATTATTGAGCACCTACTGAGAGCCAGGCATTATACTTAGCATTTGGGAGAAAAGAACAGCAGTGTGACACCTGTCTCCTGTCCTCAAGCCTACAATCTAATGAGGGAAACAGACAGGAATTATTGACAGATAGTGAAAGTCAGAGGAAGAATATGCAGGAAGCAGTACAAATATCAAGGTATAATAACTGAAGAAATCATTGAACATAATTGATATGTCCCTGGATTCAACTGAATAGTAGCACATATACACAGGCTCTCAGGTAAATATGTTCAATAGGGTATAGGAATATATGTGAATATAAATAAATGTTTGATGAAAATAAACACACTATTTAAAATAGGAATGTAATATAGTCAACCCTCAATTATTTGGACAAAGGACCAAGGAGAGCTTAGCTGAAGAGAATCTCCAAATACACCAAAAAGAGACATTTTGACTTCATTTTAGATAGAATGCAATAGAATGCAATGGCTGCACAGGGCAATGTCCTTCTGAAATTGCATTTCTGTCAAGACATAGTGTTGGAAGAAGGGTTTGCACAAATGCATGCAGCACTGGACACTGAGTGGGCTCCAGCCTGCTCGCTGTGGGCAGGGATTGTCTCTATTGCTGAATTGTACTTTCTAAGCACTTAGTGCAGTGTTCTGCACACAGTAAGTGCTCAATAAATATGATTGAATGAGTGAATAAAATGTGAGTTTTCCTTTATGAAGAGTTCTTTAAGATATCAATCCCTAAGCTGTAATAGGAGAACTAGCTAAATACAGTAACGATGGTATTTCTTTGTGGATAAGGAATATTTCTGTTATGTTGTTATATGGTCTCCCCCAAACACTTTGTACAATGATCTGCACACAGAAAATGCTCAATAAATGTGATTGATTGATTATTACATGCTAATTAAGTACCAACTACCGCTCTAAGCTCTGAAGTAGATTCAAGATAGTCATATCAGAATTAGTCTCTGTCCCACCCAGAGCTCACAGTTTAAAGAGGGAAAAGAAATTTTTACCCCCATTTTACAGATGAGGAAAGGCACAAAGAAGTTAAATGGCTTATTTATGGTCTCACGGCAGGCATTTGGCCGAGGTGGCATTAGAACTTGTTTCTCTTGATATTCAATCTTGTGTTCTTCACACCAGTTTCAGTATTGCTCTCCTCTAAGCAAGTAATTAAATTGGCAATCTAAATTTCACTTCCTCTCTCCTCCCCTCTAATTTTTCTAGAAGAAGTGAAATGATAAAGGAGCAAGGGGAAAATACAGCAGGTTTACAAGGTTTTCAAAGGAGAACGAGGAGCTGGTACAGATATGAATAGTGTGATGTATGCTGGAATTACTTATTGTGGGTGGTGATTTCCCAGGAACCAGATGCCCTGTCAATCAAACATTCACCAGGTGATGGGCTAGGAGGAAATTATCTGGCAGGCGGCTCAGCAATGTATACAGTCGAGGGCCTAGACCCATATAGAGGTCTCCCTGTGTCCTCCAAAGGAGAAGCTATTCTGCTTAGAGCTATTCAACTCTGTTAGGGTAGCGATGCTAGAATTAGACCATGTGGGGAATAAAAAAGCAGCTGAAACTTCCTACCACACCAAATGACTTAATTTGCACAGTGCGCCTCAGAGTCACCTTGGCAGGGATAGCGAGTAGTGTCCCCTAAGCCAGGCAGCCATATAGAAAATAATGCTGTGTGATTAAAGCCGTTCTACGTGCTACACTACTCACTGGATGGCCAAATCTAAAAATACGTCTCATTTTTTTGTTCCAATTTTTGATTAAAAGGGTGCTGTTTCTTGCAAATGAAAATTAGTTTTATGTTCACCAGCCTGTCATAGATGTTTAAATAGATCAGGTTATAGGTCCTAATTACAAGTTGTTGGCAGAAAGCATTCATATTGGCACACGGACCTGACAGTCAAATACACTGTTTTGTTTGTTTTAATTTAAAGGGAATTTAGTGTTCATAAAAAGTAGCAGATTAACAGCCCTAGAAATTGAAATTGGCTCTCTAGTCACCAACTAAGGACACTACCAATTTGTTTGATAGGTGAGAGGACGATTTAGTCTCTAAAACAATTCAGTCTTGAGCTTCTCTTTTGAGATTGCCCACAAGGGTGCTAATTGCATCGGTGACTTTTGCTATATATACATTAACAATTATTCTGGGATCTAGCTCTCATTTTCATGTAAGCTACCTACAGCATAAGAGAGAGTAGTAACTTCTGATCCCTACTACTGCAGCTAGATTTGAACCAGTAATTTAAAGGAAGAGTCTAAAACCAATTAATAAATCCCGAAGCCAAGATTTCTATCTTTAAATTCAAAATTACCACTGCTTTAAAAAACAGAGTTTGTATACAAAAAGTGGGATTCATATGCTAAAGTACTATATCCCTGAATGACACACATACGTATGTGTGTGTGAGACAGACAGAGAGAGAGAGAAGGAGAGAAGAGCACGGCCTAGTGGAAACAGCATGGGACTGGGAGTCAGAGGACCTGCATTCTAATTCTGATTCCACCACTTGTTTACTGTGTGATCGGGGGTAAGTCACTTAACTTCTCTGTGCCTCAGTTACCTCATCTATAAAATGAGTATTAAGACTGTGAGGCTCATGTGTGATGGGACTGTGTCCAATCTGATTATTTTGTATTCTACCCCAACTATCCTGAAGATATTTAGTGAAATCTAAACAAAACATTGACCAAAACCTCTTGATATTGATATTGTAACCATATGGATACATAAACTTTTATTCCAGTTTCCAGGTTATGCTAAACCCTACCCTTTCAATTTACAAGATTGAAATAGGGTGAATTACTGAATAAAACTTGGACCTCTGAGAAACTATTGTGGCCAAACCATAGACTGAGCTGATATATGTCTGATTTTTCACTCCCAGAGAGGGTTCTTTTGAATTATTTTTGTTGTTGCTTTATGATATTATAATTCGATGGTGGTTCTGTGCCTACATAAATTCTGCTAAAGGCCAACCACAATCAGGAATGAGTATTTTTCCATTTGCTTTGCCTTAATAGAAAATCTTCACTTTGATTAAATGGATATTTAATTAATATTCAATTTATAAAACTTTAGATTTATGTTCTAACAAAGGCAAAATGATATCATAAGACAACCTCAAATCATGCCTCATTTTTAGAAATCTGGTATTGTTAATAACAAAATTACCTTCTCGAGTGAAAAACATCATCGTAGCATATCCTGTTACACAACTTTTCACCATACTGACCTACAAATCATGACTTTTAATATAATTTAGTATCTGTTCTTCTTTAAATTTTAATTCTACAAAGAAGGTACCCAAATCATATTTATCTTAAAGAGAAATGTTAAAAATGAAATCCCCATCCCCGATCATTTTGCTTCCTTAATTCCCAATTGGATCCCCATCATTCAGAGGTTTGCCAGAGACAATGCCCAGTGAAAGTAAGGGAGCTTAGGCTCATTGGAGAATGCTAGATGATGATTGACTAGCAGGGCCATGATATATAATTTTTCCAAGTGGCAAGCAGCCTGAGCTATCTCTAATGTAAATGTTGGGCTTAATTATTTGGAAGAAGTAAATGGCACATGAATGAAATTTGCAGGTGATACAGAATTGAGAGATGTAAATGCCAGCGAGAACAGCGGAAAGGAACAAAGGGACTGGAGCAGTTGCACAGGTTAGAAGACGATAATCTAATGAGCCCTGAGGAGCTGGGTGGAGGAGGGAGACGTGGGCATGTTTAATGCTTGCATGATCCACGTGCTGAGGGTGGGTGGGGAGGGAAGAGGAGGTGGGGGATGCTTTGCAACTCTGCAAACAGCTCTGGCTGTAATCCTGGTGTGAGCGACTCTGAGGAGAAAGCTTGGGGGAATGGAAGGAGAGGGAGTTTGAGAGCCTGCTTCTCCTGATTGCATATGCATATGAAAAATATTGTCTCTATGCAGAGGAAGCTGTTCCTAGATTCAAAGTGCATACATCAGGAGCCCTTTTGCTGTCTTCCATGTTCAAATCAGAGTAAATTAGCCTTGCACTTTAAATTATTATTATTATTATTATACAGTATAATATTTGACAGCAGAAAACACTGAAAATTCCTTGTAAAACCCCAAATGAGTAAACGTTATCTGCTATCCATTGTCAAATCTCGTATATCTCCACATGACTACAATAAGTAGCATCCTATTTAACAAGAAGAGTGTTAATAATAATGGTATTTATTAAATTCTGACTACATTCCAAGCACTGCAATAAATACCCGGATAGATAGAAGATAAGCCAATTGGACACAATCTCTGACCCACATGGAGCTCACAGTTTAAAAGGGAGAGAGAAGAGACATTTAACCCATGTTTTTCAGATGAGGAAACTGAGTTATAGAGAAGTGAAATGATTTGCCCATGGACACACAGCAGGCAAGTCGCTGGGTTAGAACCCAGCTCTCCTCAAACCCGGGCCCCTGCTCTTTCCACTAGGCCACCCTACTTCTCAGCAAAAAGTGATACCAATCAATCAATGGTATTTTTGATCACTTCCTAGGTGCAGAGTACTCTACTAGGTGCTCGCAAAGTGTGTATACAAAGTGATGCTGCCTCTTGCTAAAAATCTGTTAAATCAGCTTTTACCTTTACCAATGACTGAGGAGGACACACAGTAGACATCTGATCCGGAGGCTAGAATGTCACTACGGTGTTTAAAAGCCCCTCTCCTAACCTGCCCTCCCCTTCAAAGTCAGGCCCCTATTACCAGGAGATTAGAAGTACGGTTGGATCAGAGATCAACAAGAGGGAGAGTGGGAGCAATGCCAAAATGGTGGTATGGGCAGTTGCCAGGGACTGATATGTCAGCTAAAGACCTGAGGATGAGTGTTGGTTTCTGTCCCAGACAAACAATTGGAAAATATCTGATTGGACTGAATACTCTCCTGGAAGAGGGAAGATCTTATCAGAAGGATTGAAGTTTAATTAGAAAATATCAGTGTGGCCCAGTGGATAGAGCATAGGCCTGGAAGTTGGAAGGACTTGGGTTCTAATCTCAGTTTTGCCATTTGTCCTCTATATGATCATGGGCAAGTCACTTAACTTCTCTGTGCCTCAGTTATCACATCTGTAAAATGGGGATTAAGACTGTGAGCCCTTTGTGGGACACGGACTGTGTCCAACCTGATTAGCTTGCATCTACCTCAGTGCTTAATAAAGTGCCAGTGCCTAGTAAGCACTTAACAAACACCTTATAAATAGGTGTATGTGGTCTCTTTTGCCTGTAATACTATAATAATAGCTTGACTAGGTGTAATATATTTCCCAATTTGTCATACAGAGAAAAATAATCCAAAACCAACCAAGCAAATTTCAAATCCATAATTTGTATAATTCATTTACTATTGTTGAAGATGAAGGTGTCACCCAAGATCTCACGAATCTCTTAACCTGTTACACTTAAAATGAAGAAGGCTGTGTTTTGACTACAGCAGACATAGCCCAGGACCAGTAATCCCTTCATAACTCTAATCTGTCATTTGAATGATGAACTACATGGAAAACACAGACATGATTCACCATTCACGGACCACAATTTATGGTTGAAAGCAGTGATCCAGGTGGAGTTTGGCTATGGTAACCCCAGGGAAATACAGCAAAATCAGAATGGAGCCAATAATAATAATAATAATGTTGATATTTGTTAAGCGCTTACTATGTGCTGAGCACTGTTCTAAGCACTGGGGTGGACACAAGGGAATCAGGTTGTCCCACGTGGGGCTCACAGTCTTAATCCCCATTTTACAGATGAGGTAACTGAGGCACCGAGAAGTTAAGTGACTTGCCCAAAGTCACACAGCTGACAAATGGCCGAGCCGGGATTTGAACCCATAACCTCTGACTCCAAAGCCCATGCTCTTTCCACTGAGCCACGCTGTGCCAAGAGAAACAGCATGGCCTAGTGAAAAAAGTGCAGTCCTGGGAGTCAGAGAATCTGGGTCCTAATCCTGGCTCTACCACTTGTCTGCCATGTGACCTTGGGCAAAGTCTCTCAATTTCTCTGTGCCTCAGTAACTTCATCTGTAAAATGGGGATTAAGACTGTGAGCCCCATGTAGGATACGGTTGTGTCCAACCTGATTATCTTATATCTACCCCAGTGCTTAGTGCAGTACCTGGAGCAGAGTAAGTGCTTAACAAATACATTGTAAAAGGGGGCCAGGGCGAGGGGGAGGGAGAGAGAGAGAAAGAGAGTGGAAAGTAGAAAAAAGTCTTGTGTGTCTCTCTAAGGTTCTTCCAATGTGCCAGAATGGATGAGGAGGAGAGCAGCTTCCTTCCACCCTTTTTCGGACTCTCCTGGACCAAACTTCAGCTCAGCAGGCCCCAGAGAATTATCCATTTCAGCAGTGCAGTGGCCTAGAAAAGCCCTTTGACCTACAGATTGATTTCCTGTGAATGGAAATGTGTGGTCCAGAGCAGAAAAGCATTAAATAGCCAGGGAGTGTAAATGAGAGAATTGTCATAGCAGTGCTTTGCCCAGTTCTGACTTTCTCTTCCCTGAGCCATATGCCTTTCTTGGGCTGGGCAGCTCCGGGGATTTCTAGGCAGAGCTGCTGTATATGGACACTTACCTTCTATAAGCACTTCTCCCCAACCTCCTTCTGACTTCCCCTGCCCATATAAACACACTCACTCTGTTATTACTGCACATTCCGGCAGTGGCTACCAGGCACACAAGAACAGGCTCAGTGAAACAGAATAAGATGAGTAAGATTCCTTTCCTCTGTAATCTCCAGAGTGCATATATTCTGCCCTCTCGGTAAAATGACCACACTTCAAACAATTGAGGGGCATCAGTCTGCCTGGGACACACAGAAGCAGCTAACCACCACTTTCTATAGATGAAGGACCTGAGGATCAGGGCTACGTTGGATGCACACCATAGAGAGGCAGGATTCCACACTGTCATTTCTCTGGCTGGGCAAACCAAGACTCCCCCTGCCTCACTTTGGCAAGGATCAGTGAGCCATCTCTCTGAAGGTCTCCACTGCTGGTATTTCACGAATAATGATTCACACAAGCAGCAAACCAACGCCTCAAATATGTAATGTGGAATGGCAAGGCCAGAGGTGCAGAGACTATAAAAACTGGTAAACCTAAAGTAGATGGCAAGTCCAGAGGGGCAAAGTCTATCTAAGCTGGCAAGTCTAGAGTAAGAGGACTGAGCCTGAGAAAACTGGGACAAATTAAGCCTCACCTGCTGCCTTCTTAATACCACCCTTTTTGTCTGTGATTCCAGGAGAGGTTTTGCAGCAGGGGAAAGAGAACAGGTCTCGGCGAGGAGGTGGAGAGACATTCTCTAGCCCCCTATTTACCTGTGCTATATCTGCTTTATTTTATTTTTCCTCCTACTCCCACTATTTGTGTATAATGCAATTGTTCCCTACTAGGTGGTAAACCCCTAGGGAGCAAAACCCTTAACTTTTGCTTCTAATATAGTCTCTCAAGTTCTTAATTATACAGTGATACAGTGGATAATGCATCTGACTGTGTCTCATTAGGTTGTGTGTTCAAATCACATTGGAGTCAGGTTAAAATTTTGGAGAACTGATGTGGCCTAGTGGATAGAGCATGGGCCTGAGAGTCAGAAGGACCTGGGTTCTAATCCCAGCTCCGTCGCTTGTCTGTTGTGTGATCTTGGGCAAGTCACTTAACCTCTCTGTGTCTCAGTTACCTCATCAGTAAAATGGGGGTTAAGACTGTGAGCTCCATGTGGCACAGGTACTGAGTCCAACTTGATTAGCTTGTATTTCCCCCAGTGCTTAGTGCAGTGCTTGGCACACAGTAAGCCCTTAAGAAGTACCATTAAGAAGAAAAAAAAAATGGTGCTGAGTCATCTCCCACCAGCCTGCCAAAAGCTAGCCTTAATGATAATAATGATGATGATAAATGATATAGCAAGGACTCCCATCCCCAAGGAAGAGGTCTCTGACATGCCAACTTTGATGTCTGTTCCCTTCTATAATATCAATATCCATCAGGTCTCTGTCTTGACTGGGGATTTCTAAATCTCTGTCTAACCTTGCCTCCGTAGAAGGATTTCTGGGTGATTGGGGAGGATAGCAGAAACATGATTACTTGCTGCCCAATCTCTAAATTCATCTACATCCCTGCCTATTGTCCCCCTTGAAATCTCATTTTCTCTATCTCTGGGCATATTTTCCACATGTTTGTGCCTGTTTGCGTGTGTGTGCACGCACACACACACACACACACACACATACACACACACTATATATATGTTTTGAGTGCATTTGTTTGGATGAGTGAATGGTAAATTCCTATTAAAAGGGAATTTGATAACTCAGGTCCTTCCAATCAATCAATTAGTGGTATTTATTGAACACTTACTGTGTGCAGAGCACTATACTAAGCACTTGGGAGAATACAAATTACCTCCTCTGTAAAATAGGGATTAACTGTGAGCCTCACGTGGGACAACCTGATTACCCTGTATCTACCCCAGCACTTAGAACAGTGCTCTGCACATAGTAAGCGCTTAACAAATACCAACATTATTATTATTATTATTACAAGGAAGTAGGTAGACAAGAACCCCATCCTCAAGGAATTGACAATCTCAAGGCCTTAGCCTGGAGTTCTACACACAGTAGGTGCTTAAATAAATACTACTGATTGATTTGACTGAGGAGCATCATAGCTCTTGGAAAGACTCACTCAATTTTACATTCAGTTATGTACTTTGACTACCCCAATATAAGCTCCCTATAGGCAGGGAATGTGCCACTTTTCAATTTTGTGCTTCCAAAGCATTTAGTTCAATGCAATGCACCAAGTGGGTGCTCAGTAAACACTAATATTGCCACTACTGAAGTTTGGCCCCTTCTGCTCCTATCAATGCCACAGTTGGGGAATTAACTGATATCAGGAAGAGTATTGAGAGAAAAATCACAGTGCATATCTCAAAACTTTCTTTATAATTCAGACCCTAAAGGAAGGATTACCCAAAAGGGATATACAGCAAGCTTAAGTGCATCTGCTGAAGAAAAACTTGCAGTCTTCCAAAAAATGTATTGTACCAGATTCCCATTTCTAATGTGCTTGTCATATCAGCATTTGAAAATAGGCTGTGCTTGGAAAGAGCAGAAAATAGTTAACTGTCAATTGATTATTCTTAAATAAGCCTTTTACAGATCATCTTGCAGTTTCCTCTGTATACACCTCTCACTCCTTAAAAACCTTCAGTGGCTTTTCATCTCCTTTCCCATCAAGCAGAAGCTTCTTACCTTTGTTTTCCAGATTCTCAACAGGTTTTCTCCAGCTCACCTGGCTCTCTTAACTCGCTTCTTGGCAAATTACCCTCTTTGCTCCTCTCAAGATCACCTAATTATATCTCATTCTCAACTCTCCCACTTATGAACCTTCATTCATGTTGTTCCTCCTGCTTGGATTTCTCTTCCCCCAAAATCACCAGATCACTAAGTTTCTTAACTTCAAAGCCATCCTAGATTCACGCCTTCTCCAGAAAACTTTCCCTGATTTATTCAAGAGACCCCAGTCATTTCAACCCAACACTCCTCTTAGTATTTACATATTTCATTCCTATTTCACCTATTTCATCCTAATACATTAATACTATTACCTATTGTATCCTCATTCTTCATCCTGCTCCTGCTATTTGTAAATAGTTGTCTCACTGACCTCAAGACTAGAAAGTAAGCCTTTGGAGGGCAGTGATCATGTGTCTTTCTTTTGTTTTATTCTCCCAAGAACTTAGTTTGGAATTTTAAAGTCAGTAGGCATTCAATAAATTCAATGCTGAGATGATACAGTGCTCTGCACACAGAAAGCACTCAATAAAAATGATTGAATGAATGATACATTGTAGTCAGTAAACTCTGCTCTGACTGAAAACTCCTTGTGGGTAGGGAAGGTGTCTATAAACTCTGTTGTGTTGTACTCTTCCAAGAGCTTAATACAGTGCTTTGCATGCAATAAGAACTCATAAAGAGGAGGAAGAGAAGTAGGAAAAGGAGGATTATCTTTATCCTATGTATTTTCTGGAATAACAAAGGAATCTCTTAAACAGCATAGTTATTAGGGCATTCAATACCCATTTTTCAGCTAACTCCTAGCAACTTTTTTCTATCAGTCTATGATATTCTCTGAGGAACAGGGTCCATATGTTATTCCACAAGTATAGTCTCTCCCAGTGCTTAGAACAATCCTCTGCACACGGTAAGCACTCTTTATAAATTCCATTACTACTACACAATAGATGGGTTATATTAATCTCTATGTGATCCTTGAATCAAAAATGTAATAGAGTTAACACGGTTATTGTACATTGCTTTTTAAAAATTCTTTAATAGATGAACACTAATGTACAATAAACCATTAGTCCAGCTCTTAATATCAAAATGAAGTGTTCTCTCTGTTTAAATTTTTGTAATAAAGTCACTGAATATAAATTATTTAAGCACAGGATCATATTGTGATATTCTGCACTTTTTATCTGTTGTCAGTTTTTCAGTCACATAAAATTTATGTTTGATTCTGATTACTGAGCAGAGGATGCTCTAGCCAAATTAGAATGTTGAAACCAGTGTTCCAAACTGAAGTATTTCTTTTATTTCAGATAAAGGTCTGACTTTGTCCCAGAAGTTGGCAATAGTAACAACACAACAGCATGGTGATTATTGGTCATGAATAGAATATAATTCAGTTCTCTATGACCTTTAATTACAATATCCAATGGAACAGTGACCATTCTATCAGGAAGAACTAAAGCGACTCTGGTCAACTAAGGACCATTGCATTAATAACTCTCTGCCCACAGAGAGCTTATGGTTGTATAAATGTAAACATTGAGGATGTTTTGCAGGAACATAAGTGCCAAAGAGGGCTTATGGGTAAAAATGAAAATTGGAAAGTCCATCCAGAGTCACAAAGAGGGAAAAAATGACACCAAATTAGAAGCTGATTCAACACTAAAAATGTACGACTTACCATAGATAGAGTTCTAATAATTTGTTGCATTCTTTCTCTAACTTGGGAAACCTACCTAGTTTGGCAGATACTTCAAAAAAAGGGACATTTTTGGCAATTACTTATAAACTGAATGCTAGTGTGGAAAAAAATTGAAATGTATACATATCTATATTTAATTTAAATTTAGAATTTAGGCATTCTTTTTGTTCCTCGACTACTGTACTGTACATAAAAGAGATTATGAGCATGAACATTGTAATGCTTATTCAGTTATAAATCTCTTATGACACACACAAATATTAGAACTGGTATACTGTTGAGGAATAGAATTCTCTGGTCTTCGACCTGCTCTTGCCAAATTTTTTTGGTGATCTCCTACTTCCTAGAGCAGGTAGAGGGCTAACATTTTCTAAAGATGGCAAAATCTAAGGGTGAATTAAAAAAAAACAAACACCTTTATGATGTACGGAAAAGATAAAACTAATTGAGAAATCTATTTAGCAAATATTTGGGGAGGAAACCCACACAAACATATGCACACATTTTTTGTTTAAATATTTCTCTCTGCCCCAACACCATCCTCCCTCCCACCAAAAAATGAAAATAAATAAAGACAGAGAAAAGGAGAAAAGTGGCTTTGGCTCAGTGAAACACTAAAAAATGCACATGAATCAATTATGAAAAAGAGAAGGTCTCTTTGAATGAGGAAAAGCTGATTGGAATTAAGATAGGCTTTGTTCATATCTGCAAGGTACAAGGAGAGGACTTTTCAGTGGAACAGAAAAGGGGGATTTGGGAGTGTTTGGCTGCTTAATGCTATAGTGCTTCAGAGCCCATGTGAAAATTTGCTGCTAGCTATTAATCATCATTGTGCCCCTGCAAAGAAGCTGTTACAATGATGACTATATGTCATTATATTCCCACTGTAAGTAACGAATCAGAGAGCTGGGAAAGTTGGATAAGAGCGGCTGGCAAACTTTTAAGCGGTAGAATCTATTTAAATAAATTTACATCACATTTGCTACTTTCTCCGGTATGGGAATCATACTTTAAAATGAAACAATATGCTGTGTTCATGGGGCCTGGTCTTTTATTCTCCTGTCTGTGAGCCTACTTTCCAGGTCAGCCTTTGCCGGCGCTGACAGCACGCTTTTCTCATAGCCTCTCCTTCTCATAGCCTTTGGTTGCTTTCAAGTTCAATTTAGCACAATAAAGTTGTTATGCATGACAGTTTGGAGAGCAGAATAGGTGGCGTCTGGGCCCGCTGTGTCGCTACAAAGTGGGTTCATTCTCCGCAGGCCGGTTCAGTTACTGAATCCTTGCTGGTGGGACACTGCAGTGGACTTCCAGACGTTCCCATCCTGACGAAAACAATTAGCTTCAAACCGCAAGAAGCTGCGGGGTCGCCCTCTCTTTCACCAAGACTGCGCCATTTAATATGCTGCAGTGGATTTCAAATTCATGTTGATTTATCCTGGTGTACTCCTCTTTTATGTGCTGTATTTACAGATGTGTAAAGGAACAGGGAAAGTTTGAGTCTCACATGGTTCAAGAGTTTTATTGGAAACCTAAACCATTGTTTTATGTTTATTTTATAAAGAAATAGAGTTGAAACATGTCAGGCTTAATTCCATTAGGCTGAACTCCCTAGAACAGAGCCGTGGGGTTTTTAGAACAGAATCTGAAAGGAAGTGTCTCCTTTGCTAAACATCATCAACAAGCCAAACAATAAACAACCCTGAAACACTAAAGTTGTCAACACCGTTTTCTGTTATAGGAGATTTATAAGATTACCCCTCCAAAACCCCACTTAATCATAAAAGTGACACAACTTTTAATAAAAATAGCATGTAATTTTCCTCCATCATGGAATCCCAAGCACCTGAGTCATTCCTAAAACAAAATAGGCAGAAGTGCATCGAGTCACTTAATATTCAGCGTACATTGTTTATCAATTTGGGGGTATCTAATACAGTAGAGAATTGGATAACGAATTTAAATAGCAGATAAGGATTTTTATTACCAAAGAAATATTAATTTTTGACACTATTAGGTGTTCTGATACAGATACCTTCTTGATCCTGAGAGGAAGATACTAGCTTCTCTGCAACAAAGCAAATTTGTGTATACTTTGAATGTTGCCATCCAGATGTATCCAGTCTCTTACGATCCCTCAGTAAAATAAATCACAGTTGTCCTGATTACTGATCTTGCTAATTACAGGGTGCTGCCATCAAATAAGCCTCCTTCTAGATTAGAAATTAACTGAAGGCATATTTCAAAAATGTATTTCAGCTTCCCTAAAGGAGTTTACCTTTCTACAGCAAGCTATTATACTAGTTTGTACTTTTTGATCTAGAAGGGTGAAATACCAACTGAAACTATGCCATAATCTGTTTGCTTTAGCTGTATGTTCCTAGAGAGGGTTTAAAAACACACACAAGAAAGATTTGTCTAAAATATAATAATAGTTTTTGTTTTCTAAAGCACCAGTTAATGTCACTTTAAAACATGTTTCTGATCAACACAAAGGTCTGTTATTAAAGAGGAAATCTCTTGCTTCTGATCTTAAGGAATTTTCAGGTTTGGAAAGCCAATTGTTTCCATTTCCCTAGGAATAAGAAGTGATGGTATTTAGAGAGCTGGATGGAAAACATCCACTTTATGTTTGTTCCAAATGAAAGTATAGCCCGTTAGAAAAAGAAAAAGTGAAATTACATCATGAGGCATTATTTTGGTCTTAAACATTGATAAGAAAGAGTCCCTAATTCAACAAAATATGGAATCAGAGAAAAAGAGTTTGTTCACACACACACATATAGACACACACACAATGGAGTTAGCTCTTAATCAGAAAATTGCCCAGAATGCAAATGAATTATATGTCACTGTAATGCTGATTATAAGATTCGGCATCCATCTCTGCATCAAAAAAGTCGATAAGAATTCAAAATCTCTTGTACATTCAAAAATCTCTAATCTTGTAAAGATATTTCCTGGAAATATTTTCTCAGATAATTTGGAAGAATCGAAAATAGTGGCTGACAAAATAGAAAAACAAAAAGGAAAAGTGGAAGAGCCAGAAAGATAAAGTTTTCCATAGCAATACTTGACAGACAAATCCCCTAATTCCCAAGTCACTTGTAAATTAAGAAACTGACCAGCAGATTTGGTTGTAGGAGGCCCTGTTTGTTCAGCATAACCTTTTTGGTCTGACAGGATAGTTTAGCAAAGTGTGATGTAGAAGTTGACCTCTTCAGGACCAGCTTCAGCTCTCTGTAGGTTGAAGAGACGGATCAGAAAGAGGGAAGAAGTTGGGTTAGTTTGAGGGTGAGAGAGAAGACTGTGAGCCCGTTGTTGGGCAGGGATTGTCTCTAACTGTTGCCGAATTGTACATTCCAAGTGCTTAGTAAAGTGCTCTGCACATAGAAAGCACTCAATAAATATGACTGAATGAATGAAGGGCAGGGATGAGGCATGGGGGAAAAGATCAGGCATGCCCAAGTTTTGGTCTGATTGGGTTCCTACTGCAGCCCAAGAATCTTCTTCCTAATCTTCCACTCTTTTTTTCTTCTCCTCATTTCTCACCTTCTCTATGTAGTAATCCCACTTTTTGTTGACAATCCAGTGTGTAAGTGGTCCTCATTTACAGTGTTGATTGCATTTTTGCAATTGGACAAAGCCAGTCCTCATGTAAAAAAGACAGCCATGCCTGCATAATCATGCATTCATCAGCAATTCGACTGCAACAGTTCTAGGAACTGGAAGAGGAAAGACATTGTGGTTCAAGATCACAATAAGTTTTTCTCTAAAGACAGTCATTTATTGTTTACCAACCCCAGAAGGAAGACCAGGATAGACCAAACTTGGAAGGAAAAAAATTGAAAAAAAAAAATCAGGCATTTGTTCAACAAAATAAAAATTTGGATGTTGGGCACATGCTATTCTTTTAGAGGCACTAACCTAAAGAGCTTGAAAAGTGTAAAATTGCACTAAGTCCGTTAATTCAAAGCAGGTATGGTGGCTAGTGTGAGAGCCTATAATCATGCTTCCTTCACAAGGACCTCTGATCCTTCAACATTCATAAGGTGTAAATTTCTCATGTCTTTTACTTCCACTGTAATAAGCACTTAATACAGTGCTCTGCACAGAGTAAGTACTCAATAAATATTATTGATTGATCAATGCCTAGAACAGCATTCTACACCCAGGAGATCATCAGCAAACAGTTTATTATGATGATGATTCCTGGCAAGGATATATGAAACATGTCAATGGGATTTTAGCATCCCTTCAATCAATCAATTAAATTTTTTGAGAGTTTAGCTTGTGTGGGGCACTTGAGCACTATCCTGAGAAAAATCATAGTCAGTCTCACCTTTGAACCTTAAGACTTCTGAGGTGATTGAAACCTTCTCATATGAGTAACATTTTTTTGTCAGTGCTATTTTGTTAAGCACTTACGATGTGCCAGGCACTGTAACGAACACTGGAGTAGACAGAAGATTGGACAAAGTCCATGTTCCACATGGGACTCACAGTCTTGATCTCCATTTTACAGATGAAGTAACTGAGGCACAGAGAAATAAGGTGACTTGCCCAAGATCACACAGCTGTCAAGCGGTGAAGCCAAGATTAGAATCTTGAGTCCTCTGACTCCCAGGCCTGTGCTCCTTCCACTAGGCCACCTTACCAAAATGCAATAGTTCTCTGTCTTCAAACCATGCATTCATTTGGAGGAAAATGTTATCATTAGGGAAGTAAGAAATAAATGTTGTCTTGCTGCTAAACCTGTGATATGCACGATGTGGTTTCCTGTTAATTTGGAGAATTTCATAGAATAAAGTAATTTAAAAGCAGATCAAGTTACTCTAACTTCAATTTGGTCCAGGATCTTACATACGATGGAACTCTATTGATGATGGATGGCAGATGGCCAATTGCCATTACAGATTGTGCCCCATTATAAGCAGTATATCGATAATACATAGAGATCCCCACTTTTAAAATCTACCAACCTCTCCGTAAAATAACCAGATACAACTCTGAATATGGACATAGAACATATTCAAAAGATGTAAGTAAAGATTCTGAAAGCTGTCTTCAAATCGACCAGCCAATACTTCTCCAAAAAGCATCGATCGATGATTCAAAAGAGATAATGCACATTTTACTCATGTCTACCTAGCTGTGTTTGAAATTATTATATCAAATATCTTCTCATGTCTATTCATTTTAATTGGATTATTTCAGAAACCATCTATTCTAAATACAACTCATTCAAATTGAATAGGGTTTTTGTGTAACATACAATCTTTAAACAATTTTTTTTGTTTTGTTTTTACGGGCAAGTGTTAATAAAGAGACATATGCGCTGTTTTCTATATCCCCATGCTTTACTACCATTCCTTAGATAAGCATCATAACTTAAGTTGTCTTCCATACAAAGTTCTGGCAAGCTTCAATAGATTCATTAGTGGGTTTTTCTTTACAACCAATGAAGCTCAAAGAGCTTCTAACAATGGAGCTAATCACTGCCTCTTCCCTGACCCAAGCTTATGTTTTTCCTCCTTTCACCACAGACTCTTATTTCATTTCTGAGCAATTGGATTTCCGTGGCACTCCCAGAACAAATAAATATCTCCCTTTTTTCCCTGCTTACATCTTTTGTGTATATTTTTTCTATACGACTGCCTGCATTTAAACTAGTGTGGTAATGGCAGGGTTCTTCAGGTAATCTTTCATCGGACACAAATGGTGTAGCATTAAAATGCAGATAATGTTACCTCAATTAGAGAATGCTGTGCAAAACTTGAAAAAGACATAGCTAAATGTTTGGACTAAACAAGTAAGTCTATGTTGTGAGGAGTGGGGTTGAGCAAGTTGCATTTTCAATAGATCCCTTAATGAATAAATGTTAGACTGTATCAACAGTCCTGAACAGGCTTGTGGTTTGTGTGTGCATGAAGTGTAATGGTATCAATTGACTGGTTCTTTGTGGTTGCTATAAAGTACTCTTGAATGTGTCAATGGAGAGAAGGCCCGCAGACAATGAAGCCATGACAGATGAATGTCAGCAGCGACCTTGAACCTAAACTGGTTTCACCATTCCAGTGACTCCAGCTACAGTGGAGACATGCACTGCAGCTGGACCTTCGCCATTGCCTGTCATTTTCTGAGTTCAGACTCCAAGCTCTTAACTGACAATTTCACCACATAGCTAGACCCTGCTAATATGCATCAGTGAACGTTCACTTATTAGTGATGGGAGTAACGATATGTTCAGCATTCTAATCAGACTTGCATTGGCATTTACAAAATAGAAAATACAAAGCAAAACAAAGCATCATCCCTGATCAAATATTTCATATAAGTAACTTCATCTGGGGACTGCAGAAACATCTCTTTCATGTAGCAGTGATTTCTTCAATTTTTGTCTTGCATTATATACCATACATTCTTTATTGCAGCAAATAGCACATGATTAGTTAATTAAAATGTGGTATCAAGGAGTAATTAATATTTGTAACGCAGTGCTTCTTTAATGAAAAACAAAAGAATTCTCCTAAAGGTCACATTTGCAGATTAAATGTGCCTTTAACATAAATGGAATGTTATTAAGCTAGGCTCAATATGCAGGAGAGAACTACAAAGCCTTTTGTGGCAAAGCTCTATTAATGCATGCAAGAAACTGAATCCCTTTGCTAACGTTGGAGTTGAGCAAGGTTAACAGCCCCACCACACTGAATGTAGTGAATATGTTCACTGTACTCTGCAGTGGAAACCTGAAAGAAAGGGATAAAGGGAGTGAAATGAAGGGGAGAAGGTGGGGGTGGCGGGGGAGAAAAAGATGGGAGAAAGAGAGAGAGAGGGAAAAGCTGGTAGGAGAAAGAGGGTACTGGGAGAGAGGGGAGAGGAAAAGAGTGAGTGATGAAGGGAAATGGAGAGAGAAAGAGAGGGGGAGATGAGGAGGAGAGAGAGAGAGAGAGAGAGAGAGAGAGAGCATTCATTCATTCAACCATGTGGACAGAGTACAGGGCAGAAGTACTAAAATATACAGTATTTACAAGCAGGTTCAGTAGGAACTCGAACCTAGCGTATTTTTGTTTCCAGCTAATTTTTACTAATACTGAATTGTGATACCCTAAGGTAGTTGAATTTATGCTCTGTGAACTGTGATTCTTGGTAATAAAGAAGGATCTGGAAGCAAAATATTAATTTATGAGCCTAATTATAAAATATGAACCAAGCTTAACCCATTTATTTCAATGCATCATTTTTGTTATGACTCATTCAAATTGGAAAGCAACTATTTTGAGTGTAGTGTGGTATTTGGTTAAAGTGTCAGGTATACTGTTTTCCAAAGTTAATAAAACTTGAACGGATTAGTCTCCTGGCTTTATAAAACTGTGCACCTTTTAACCAAAGTTAAAGTCACATTCTAGCTTATCCTTCATTGTTAGGAAGCAACTTGGGGTACAGTTTCCACCTTTTCATTCTATTTTAGGAAACTTTTGGAAGAGATGGAATTCACTGTATATTTTTACTGAGAAAAGGCCAACTTTCATTTACAAATGAGTTTCCAAAACAATGAAGCTATGGAGTCTATTTTTAAATAAGATGGCATGCATCAATAAAAGCCAAGTTATGTTGAGAAATGTTCATTATCCAAATTCTGAGTAAAGTGTTACTTTATTTGTCCATTTGATATGAAAGTGAATGTACATCCCAAAGCAGTTGCATTTGCTTTGGATGATAACATATTATGTGGTATATTGAGTTCTACAAATATACTTCCAGAGTTTAATCAGGACAACAAAAGAATACTCAAGTATGTCACTCATTTTCATTCCAAATGCTTAAAATGCATATTATTTGAGGAATCTTATGGAAAAAATAGTCATAAAATGCAAGAAAAAATATATTTGCCCCTGAAAGACAAAAATGTCGAATGAAATAAATAACCGGGGATATCATCATTGCTTTTCCATAGGAAAAAATGAAAAAGAAATCAGTATTTAGTGATTGCTTTACTAGTCTTAAATGCATGTTTCTATAAGGAAAATAAAATAAAATGAAATTAAAGAAACACTTCTCATATAAACCTTCACCTAAAAGTTTTTCTACACAAAATCATCTAAAAACAGAAGTAAAGTCCACTCGATTATGAATTCGTCTATTTCTTTATAGTTCAGATTCAGTTGCAGTTGCAAAGTCAAAGAGACCAAAATGTTGCACACTCAACGTACATATTCAGGCCCACATGCATATTAGTATTACCATCTAACGTTGGTGACATCATCATCTGGTATCTGTTTCATTCTCACCTATGAAGGTGGGTCTGAATTTTCCCATTTATGCCAACAGACAAACTATTTGTACAGAAATGCTAGCATGATTAAAATCATCCACTTTTATAATGAACCAGAGTTATATTCCCTCATCTCTACAGTTTTTTTATATTTGCAATGGCCTTTAAAACACATATAGATTATATAGAAATTTTATGAATGCCAGAAACTTAAGAAGCTTTCTGAAAGAGCCAACATTTGTCCTGCATTATCGTCTGTGCGAACTACTGCCATCCCTCTCAGCCTCCGAGTTGGCTGTATACAACACTCTTCATTTTTTTCATGGGAGTTTTCAGAGAAAAACTTGGAAGGTAAGAATGAACCTATACCTCTACATCCGGCTACAATTATTTTGAAGTGGAATGTTATCTCAATTCAGAATGAATTGCCCAGATTCATGTAGGCTATTAAATTAAACTTTAACTCCAAAAAGACCCAGAAATAAAATTCAGGATAGCAGGTCACCACACATGCCTACATTTGCAGTTCATAATAATAATAACTAATAACTATGGTATTTGTTAAGTGCTTACTATATGCCAAGCACTTTTCTAAGCGCTTTGGGTTGGTATACAATTATCAGGTTTGATTTCATCCAGTGAAGTAATAAGGAAGCATTTATGTTGCATACCGGTAACTAAGTTACTTAGAATTGTAAAATATTTCATTTTCCCTATAATTACTTCTTTGAATGTAAATAATAGAATTCTAGAATTAATTTACATAAATATACCAAAATTATGCTTGTCTTAGGTACACATAATGTTTATTTGTAACAAGTATTTAGGTACTAATTCAGATGTTCTCATGCCTGTATATGCCTTCCTGGGCACAAACACTGGCATAGGTGAATAAGCATATATGACAGGGCGTCTACACCGCAAAACTCACACCTACTCATGTAAGCAAAATTACTAGGATATGATATGTATATTTATAATGATATAGATCATATATGTTTTTTCTATATATACCTATTGTATCTATTACCTGAATCTGTGATTCTACTTCCTTGATTTTAAAGCGTAAAGACTTTGGAGAAAAGTAAATTTTTTGAAACTTTAAAAAACTATAGTATATATTTTCGAGTAAAGTAAATCATTCAAAGGGGATCCCAATGAAAAGAGAATGTTTTTATCATTGTGTAGAAGCTTCTGCCCTTGGAAATCAAAAGAAATTTCCCAAATTGACTCAGAGTTTTTTTTTCCTCCTTTGTGTCTTAGTCACTCGTTGGTTTTAAATTGGTCTCACTTAGACATGGCAAGTCCTTAAATATTTTCCGAAAGGAGTAGGACAACATCCTATGTTCCCACATCCACACAACAAGGAAGTTGGGCTCATGAGAAAATAGAGCTAATTCACCATTCTCACGTCACTGTGAGGTATGGGTGGAAAAAGTAGTACACCCGTTTTGTGAGTGGTGAAGTGACACTCCTGAAACCTGTGGCTTGATTTAAGATAAAAATAATCAAGATCATTCTCTAAGAAGGAAAAGATTATTACTCAAATTAAAATTCACCAAAATCATATACCAGATGTACAAGGAAAACAAAGCTTTGCCTTACTTCTCTAACCATCTCATTTTGGTATTAAAAAAAAATTTATGGAATAACCTTTACACAATCTAACAATTTAAGCAAAACTTCCCCAAGGGACAAAAATTGCATTTGATCTGCTTATCTTGTATGTATCCCAGCGCCTAGCATGGTGCTTGGCACACAAGACTTGTGTCACTTGCTTGTGGTGTGACCTTGGGCAAGTGACTTCATTTCTCCATGCCTCGGTTTCCTCAACTCTTAATTGGGGATTCAATACCCATTCTCCCTCCCACTTAGATTGCGAGCCCCATTTGGGATAGAGACTGTGTCTTATATAATTACCTCATATCTGCTCCCACATTTAGTACAATGCTTGGCAAATAGTAAGTGCTTAACAAATACTGTAATTATTATGATACATGCTTAATAAATGCCACTTTTATTATTGTTTTCTAATAAAATTTATCATATGATATAGCCCACAGAAAAAAGTTACAGGGCCTCATGAAGTTTAGGAAGATGCCCATCACAGGATCTCCCTTGACCACTTATTTTTCTGTCCAGAGTAGAAACTGAAGGTGTTTTCAGTTTATTACACCCACCCCTTCCGCTTAGTCCATGGGGCTACACTCTGAGAAGTTAACAACTACATATTGTCAACTAGATGATGCTTCACTGCTTACCTTTTACCTGACTCCCTTTCCAATTAATACTCTACAAGCTTTTGGAGTATAAGTAGGTGAATGAGTGAAGGTAAAGTAATTAGGCCAATCCTCTTTACTTCTAGCTGAGGACAAAGTCCTAGTGTCCCGCTCCTCAGCAGGCTAATACCGATCTGTACACTTTTTGTCTTAATGAGTCTACCTAAATGGAAACGAGTACATCAATGGGATCAATAACTGATTTATTCTTGCTAAAAATGATGAAAATATTTTTCAGCCTTTAAAGATTTCCAAAATGCAAATCAAATGTTTTATAGTATACCTTGAATTTTCATAGGATCATCACATTTCATAAAAATATATGTTTATAGCCAGATCTACGCAACAAAGTGTCAGGGAAAATTGAATGACTTTTCTGGATAATTTTGGTCCCAAAATTTCCCCTTGAAAAGTCCTGAAAATGGAGGCAAAAGTTATTTTTTTTCTTAACTCTCTAGATAATCCTTCCATTTTCCACTTCCCCTTTCTTAGATAGACCTGGCCTACTTTAAGGACGTACCTATTTTTTTTTCATTTTTGACCTATTTTCTAACTTTTAAAACAAGTTAACAACAAATGGACATTAAAGTATTTTTACACCTTCGTTCAGTTCATTTCTTTTCTTCAGAATAATCTAGAGTACTGCACTTATAAATGACTGAAATCTAAATAGTGTGACCACTTCTCTAGCCTCTAAGGACTTAGAATGGCACTACCTGATTACCAAAGACGTTTTTAAAGGAATCATTGTCCTGTTTAAAATCTTCTTTAACCAAACACATATGCATATCAATCACTTATACGTGATTATTGTGGTACTATATGTGTAATGGTAAGAATGGGTTTTATATAGATTTTAGCACGCATAGTTATTTTCTCTTAAAATGAATCTAATCTAGCGTGGCCTGTCATTCCGTAGTTTGAACAGAATACAGATAATGCACATATGTGTTTTATAATTGCACATTTAAGCCACAAAGCATTCTAGAGGTAAAATATTCACTGATGAAATACTGCAGCTGCACTTTGCATCTTTTTTACATAACTGATTACGTCAGCTAAAATTCATATGATAGCTTTAAGAATGAGTGTTTTAATGTGATGCCCTAAAGTTGATGCAATTAGCAACATTCTTAGATTGTGCTTTCGTACATAAAGAAAAAATGTGCTCTTATTATACTCCCTAATACAAATAGTAGTAATAATGCCATTGTACAGTTATATTGACATTTAGAGATATGATGTAAATCTATCTGTCATCCTTAATTACAAAGTACAGAGTTGCTTTCTAATAAAATTAACAAATATAAAAATCCAACAGTATACAATATTCATAATTAGGATGAATGACTGAGGCAATGACCATAAGAGTGAAACTGCTAAACAAATCCCAAGTATAATTTAAATAATGAATCCAATAAGCATACATTTACTGTACCTAGTTTCAATGTGCCTAGAAAATGCTTGAGATGAGGTTACGTCACTTGAGCAGCACCCAAGTTAAAACAGCCATTTTGAAGTGGTGGCTTCTTTCCACTATCTAGCAAGACTCAGGTGTTATTTAAGATCATAAGGTCTGGCTAGGCTTTTGGTGAATTTTTTGATTGATTGACTCAACTATTACCATGATGTCTTTGCACATTTGAATAAGAATACAGCTATGATATGGAGAAGTTTATACTATGCACCGTAAAGCCACACCTACATCCCTGGTAACCCAGGGGTCCACAGGCCCCTTAATATTTGTGATGTAGGGCCTTGACTTATGTAAATACATTTTACTATTTGTACAGCTCACAAACCTCATTTACAGTAAGCATTTCTTGTTCTAACCCATCTCATTTGACAATAAATTTGCATCAAGTCTATGTTTACTCAAAGAATAAAAACGGCATGTATTTGGTGAGAACTCTTGCACTGTATATTACTTTTAAATGCTTGCTCTCACAAAGATAGAGAAACATTCAAATAAAATTGGTATGATAATTAGGCATCGTGTCAGTATCTGACTGAAAGGAATTTGCTGGTTAAAACAATTCCTAAATGCCCTTTCCTCTTACTTCTCCCTTTTTTTTAATGGGATAGTTGGGCAAAGGCAAAAATATGGCAAATTAAGTATCTTGTCATTAACAAATTAAAAATGTGCAAGAACTGTAAAAATCAAACATCTCTGTCACTACATTGGTACTGTATATTGCTCTGTGTCAGCAGTGTCTACCAGCACTAGCCTGCCTCCATTAAACATGCATCTAAGGTTTTAAAGCTACAGATATATTATGAATCTTTCTTGTACAGGTCTTCCCCTCAAACTGTGCTGCATGATAAATACATTTTTCAATTAAAGCTCTCTTGTTTCCTTTAGAATAATAGCATTTAAAATATACCCTACCAATATTAAGTGGTTGACAGATAGCTAAATGTAGCATAAACAAAAATAGGTTTTACATTGCTGCTGTACACAATACACCTTTGTACAGATGACTGATTGCTTACAACAATAAAAAATAATTGTAGCATTCTGCTGTCAAACTTTCTGCTTAGTTTACGGTGAACTCCAAAAATATAG
The DNA here is from genome assembly GCF_004115215.2 of Ornithorhynchus anatinus. NCBI lineage: Eukaryota > Metazoa > Chordata > Mammalia > Monotremata > Ornithorhynchidae > Ornithorhynchus > Ornithorhynchus anatinus. The sequence goes on along the minus strand of NC_041728.1, from coordinate 16,086,774 downwards.
TTCCCTTTTCTCAAATGCAATTAATTTGATGATAAAAGTAATTTGGAGCCAGGAAATGTAAATGCTCAGCCTCAAAGAGCAGATTGTTTTTTATCCAATAACAATAGATAAAGTTTCACATGACTATTTCTCAAAAGAGTGCAGTGCTATTACTTAAGTATGCAAAGAAATGCTTTACGTGGAATGGAGTATGATCTTATTAATATAAAAATGAAAAGTATTTATTTATGGAGTTTGACAGTTGTCATGGACATAACTGTTTCAAGTGGCATTTTTGACAAAACAATTTACTGGCTGATAGCTACATGGGAACAGAAATATTTTTTTTTCCCGAGTATTTACAATAAAAATGCATCATCAATGTAACTTTTCTTCCTAAGAGAGAAAGAATGAGTTCTCTAAAGCAACCAATCCATTGCAGTTTTTATAAAGACAAATGAATGCAAGTGTTAACAAGGCCTAATCTTCTCTTTTGTATTTGTTTCTTCATTAAGCTCTAACTATGCTTTGGCTCTTGTATACTGAAGATTTGATGTGAAGATGGTATGACAGGCTTGGCTTCTCCCAATGCAGCTGGCACTGCTGATGCCAAAAGCCAGAGCCTGTTGTAGTGGGATCATGAGAGATTCGTTCAGAGCACAGTTTGCCTGTCAGTTTCCCATCCGCCTCACAGTGCTGAGCTCCATCCCTGAATCCCCTTAATGAGAAGTGGAGGACAATACCAGTATTGTTGTTTCTATTGGGAATCTTGTGGAAAGAACAATCGCTGTTTACCCAAGCATTTGTACTACCCAAACTCTGTCGATAATTACTTCTAGAGCCCTGATTAACTCTGCTCTCTGCCTCAGCACAAAAAAGCTATTGAGATGGACAGCAGACAACTTTTCTATCTCTTAGAGTCTTTTAACAGTTTACTGGCTATTGCTCAGGCCTCATATTCAGAGAGGGGCAAAAACATACCCATAATTCACACTTGGCTCATCTAGAGCATGTGAACGAATAAGAAATGCATGTGCTCCACTGGGAGTGAACACTTCCCCCCGAGCTAATATTTTTTAAAAAAGTTAGTCCTGCCCCTACTCATCTTTGACAAAGAAAAAGACTCTTGCAACTTGACACTTCTAATCATTTCATCTTTTTCTAACTTTTATGGCAAAAATGGGGTAGAAAACTTCCATTTATATAATTATCTGATTGTATGCTATGCTTGTGTTTTTAAGGCTGAACAAAATAGAACTGTTGCCATGCCTATTTCTATGATGCTGGTAATAATTTTAGTCTGTCAAATCACTCCTTGCCTCTTCTCTGCCCACCCCACATGCAGTCTGCTGTTAGCGCTATGCAAAACACCATCATGAATATGCGTAATTATGGAGATTCATGGTAATTTTTCAGGGTTATCCAATGTGACGTTTATAGGACAGCAGCATACATCAATTTAAACGAGAGTGACAAATATCTTATCCTTTTTATTTCTATAGTATTTTTAATATTTTCTTGGTCTCTCTGGGGAGCAGTGAGAACTAGTAGGAATTTGAATAATAAAAATTTTAAATAATCAAATACTTTACAAGCATATTCTATTTTAAAAAGACTTTTTTTCAAAAATAATTCACTGCCTATTGTAGTTTAAGAGGTATGATTTACTTTTTAAAGGGTGTACTTAGGTACATGTTTCTTATGAGATTTCCAAAACCCACCAAGGCATGGAAATTTTCATGGGCATGAACTTCTAAGAAGCGCCTGAGCTGCTTAATTACTTTTAAACTACGACTGCTTGCCTGACAGAATGATTTGGCTATCATCATCCACCAACTTTATTAAGCAGAGTCGTTTGAAACAATAATCTAATAGTGGCATATTTGAATTTTGTTCTAAGTCTGTTGCACCTCCTAGAGGCTTACATATTATCTTTATTCCGGGAACTAAGGACTAATTAGGACTGGTCTGACAATTTCCTATTTACAATGATTTCAGAAGGGGAAGTAGTTTTTTCTGGTCCTGTAGTTTGTGGGGAATACCCTGCAATACTAACGATGCTCAAAAAATAACAATAAAAAAAATTGATGGAGACATCTTGAGGTTAAAAATCAATACTTATAAAATTGTAAACCCAGTATTTTAAATGGAGGTATGTATAATACTTATCTCTTATCCAGAAGAAGTAATTGCATAAAATCATCATCATATCATCCATGTTGCAAGTATATTATCAATATGGCTTCAAAAATTAGGTTAGTTGCTAAATGACCCCCTCCCCAGTCCCAACCAACTGATTTCAGAATTCATTTTCCTCAATCATATACTTTCAGGATTTCATCTTAGGGGTCAAACCTTCACAATTAAATGTTCTTCAGTTCTACGGTGATAACATACAGTCAGTCATGAATCCTCCTCATACAATTAGTCAGGCCTGCTGAGAAGGTACAGTGCTAATAGAAATAGTAATGAATGATACTGTGGCATTAGTATGCCAGAATCCATTTGAAATACCTCGCTTACACGATATGTAGATAATTGTATGTTGCAGCAAGATATCACTGTATATTATTTTTAAAAATAATTACTTAGAAAAGTAAACAAGTATGCGCTAGTGCAGAAACAATTACTTAGTAGAATGAACTAGTAGCACCTCTTTTGAGCATTCACATTTGATGAAACAAATTACAATTGCAATAGTTTTTAGTCAACAGAATGATAATGTAATAAGCATTTTATATTATGAATTTACAGTTTTTAAACTTTGATCACCAAGCAGAGTTTAAACAAACTATTCTGTCATTGTTCTCATTTTTCAACTTGAGATCATTTCACATCGCGTACTTATGACTTACATTAGAAATTTTCTCATTTGAAACAAAACACCTCCACAACAAAACTTACTGGATTGTTCTTACCACCATAAATTCTACTCTTTGTATCCCTCTAAGTTGCAAGCGAATCAGTGACTGTGTTGTGCGATGGTTGTATTGAAATACTGGACAGATCATTACATGCTTGTATCAAATGATCCACTTAAAAAGTGCATCTTCATACTTTAACTTAACTTTAATAGTAGGCTGTGTAATGCTAAGGCCAACAATTCACACTCTTCACAGAGCAGAAACTTCTTTCCTTGGATTCACCTGGAAGGGAGCATCATATATGAACAGGGAAAGTAAACCATGGCCTTAAAACAAAACAAATGTATACATTTGAAAATATATGAACTATACATATTTTCATATTCATAAGGAAATCAAGGTCAGAACTCTAGGCTGCATCTTTTTAAATGTTACAAGAAAATGCTAAAATATAAAATATGAAACATAGTATAGGTCGCTCCCATAGATGTAAACTACAACAATACCATCTGTAACTGTTGATATTCACAGCTCTGTCTTCGTATTCATTAAGTGTATGGAGCATTTCTCATTGCATTTGGGAAATCTGACATTTATAAATGAAGAATCCTACTTTTCAATTCAACCTTGATTTTTGGTCCTAACGTTTTTCCATATTTACAATAAAAATCAGTAAGCACTCTAGCTTTATAGTAATGTAATAAACTCCTTTATGCTGATAAGGTGTCAAAATGTGCTTCGTTTGAGTATTTTAAGTGAATACTTGGGTTAGCTAAAATGTTACTAAACTATTGGAAGGTAAGTAGTTATTGTTGCCAGCAATTAATATGTGTGGATATTGAAATCTACGTGGATATATGAAATGGAAATGTGCATGTTACAAATTCAGCAACTCATGTGTAACAGTAGTCGGAAATTTTTCTATATCATGGCAAACGTTTAATTGATGCATACAGATAAGCAAAATCTTACCTGTTCATGTAAAAATCACATGAAGCAGGTATGAATGTCAACCTTTTTGAGCTTTCATAGCTTTTACTCAACTACCATTTTAATTTGCTCTATTTCACTATTTGTGGAAACAACCCCCACCCCAAAATTAAATGGACAGATTTAATTAATACCATCAAGTGGATTTGATAGACATTTCTCCTTTAAATTGCTAAGGAGCAAAATATAATAATTTCGTGGCAAACATCTGCCTGGTAATCATATAAGATAAATTCATAAGAAATACAGGAAAGATATTTATTTACTGTTCCTGCTAAGCCAGCCTTTATTTATCTTAGAATATTTTTCATCTATGAGTGGAAAACAAACTTTCCTTCAAGAGGTCCGTGAACCGAATAATAAATGTCAGGTCTAAATCCTGTATGAAAATCAGTTCAGTTTAATCCTGGATATTCTTCAGCATGCAAATGAATACTAGAGGTTTCCCTAGGCCGGCTGTCATACAGGCAGCCAATTTACACACACTGGCACACTGTATACGTTATGGGTTCTCCTGCTGCCCCTCCCCCTCTATCCTAAGACTTGGCCTCAGCTGCCTGCCTTTCACAGAAAACCACAAACCAAGGAAACATATCAGTAATAGCGCCCTGTAAATTAACTTGACATTTGATGCAGAAAAAAACCCTAAAAGCTTACAAAAGACATTGAAAACAAAAGCCACTCAGGACCCACACTACATATATTGTGGATTTAAGAGATCTGGAAGGTGGTTATTCTATTGTAACCAACACATACAGCTTTCATCTTCTTTGTTAAGACAATTCAGTCATTCTTTGTTAAAGGCATCGGATCAGTCAAACCAGAAAACCATAATCCCACAAAAAATAATTCCCATAAGTGCAAATCATACGGAAATAATATGGCAGTCAAGGCCATTTTAACATTTAAAAATTAAATGGCACATTTTAATATTGAAAAAAGGAGTAAAAACTGTCACTCTGGTTTTCCTTTGTAAATAAGACGTATTGAAATAGCTGGAATGTAAATAATGTTTGATGAACAATGCCAACCTTGTTGAAGAGGTGTGTATAAAATTGTTGTTTTGCCTTAAAAAATTTCACAATCCTAACTAGGTACTTCATTCTCCTCTACCCTCTTTCTTGGAAGTCCTGAATCCTTTTATGTTAAAAAAAAAAAATTAAGAAAAGATAGGTTCAAAGGGAGACTATTGATAAAATATTAAATGGCTCTTTGACATTAGCTGCAATATGTGGATATAGTGAGGCATAGCATATTTAAGCTATTAGACATGCAGGAATGTTAACATTATTATGCGTTATTGTGTCTGCCTGTGTGTTCCCCCCTCCCCTTTCTCCTCACTCTCATTCTTCCCCCCCACACACACACCCCCTCCCCAGTCTTTCTTGCCTCTCGTTGCCTTCCTCTGCAGAGCTAGCAATACTGCATTTTACAAATGTCTGGCCTTAGAGTTTACAAGCAGAGAACTGTACTGGTAAAACGCATAATCTTAGCATCTGTGCTTCTTGATATTCATGGATTTATTTACAAGTCCCTGTGTTCTACTTTTTCTCTGTTTCTATGGTTTATATTACTGTCATGCCTATATTCTTGTGGGAATTTCACATAAGAATCAAGATGTAACTAGAAAATATTCCGTAATGTAGTCTGCATTTCCATAATTTAGCTGTTTCTTAAAAGAGACAATTTTAAGAGCTTTATGGACTTAAGGATATATGAAGAGTATTTTGATTGGCTTTTTTAGTACTTCAACTACTTAAGGTTCAGTTTGTGTAAAATGGCTGTAATAAAGTGAATTTATGGATGTGTATGTGCGTGTATATATGTAAATGCATTTAGAATGAAAAAGTTCATAAATCTTTGTCAATTTTACTGATTAAGTTCAGTACTCTCGCATTGACAACATTAAGATATTTCACAAAAGAGTTCATACCATATGAAAAAGTAAAAGACACTGGTACTTATTTGTTTGAATGCCATCCCAAGACTGAAAACATTTCCAAGAAGAATTCAGGCTCATTTATTTTTCAGAATTTTGAAGAAGCAGTACTTCCAAAGAAACCCTCCAGTACCCATTACAGCACCAACTGGACCTTTTCTACATAGGCTGGTGGTGACTCAAGTTCTTCCAAATCATAATATTTCAATATTCTCTGGGACACTAAAGTTGAAATTTCAATTTAATTGACAATTCATTATCTGCGCCTTTTTTATCCCAAAGCTTCATCTTTGTAATGTCATTATACTGACTGCTTCTCAGGTAAAGATATCCACTGGTTTTGACCATATTAAAACCACAGAAGCCATAGCATGGACTGCTGTTTGTAGTTCCAGTTATAATTACCAGTATACTAAATTGCATAAAGTCTTCCAGGAAACCTAGCTTTTGAACAGTGCATATGGAGAAATGTGATAGGAGGGGATCCGACATTTGTGTTCTTTTGCCTGGAACTCTTAAAAATGAACATCATATGTAGGGAAAACATGAAATGTGGGAACATTATGATAATGGCTTATTGCATTACTAAATGTCAAAAATGTAAAATACTCTGAGGACATGCACGTGTGCCGTCCAGACACACTAAGAAGCAGAGATTATTAAACAAGATTCATTTTTTAGCAGTTGAAAAAAGTTAATTTACAGACTGGAGCTAAACAATTCAGTTTAACACGACTGTCTAGTTGATTGTAAGGTATGTGTAGTAAGTACTTTTCCAAAGCCCCATCATCAACAGTAGAGCAATTTACAGCTGAGGATATTTTTAGAAGACGTTCGTTTTATTAAGAGTCAATAAAAAAGGTTGTGGGGAAAGATGCACATGTATTTGCAATTCATATTGTTGCTATGCTGCTATTGTGTTCTGAGCTTCCATCATAGCTGGGAGATGGGAATCCGGCATGCGATGCAAGAGAGTAAAAGCAAAAGCTCAGCATAAATACTCATCGCATTTCTGATTAGCCTCTAATTATTACTATGGTTCTTTTATTTAAAAATACAGATAAAGAGTGGTAGGAGAATGTACATGTAGATCCTATCCATGCTGTTAAATAATATTAATAATCCTCTGGTCCAAGAGGAAGATGTTTTCATTCTGGTCTTTCAAGCACCTCAGTCTACCCATTCAAAGAGATGACAGAAAAATGAGTCTGAATGTGGAGGCATTAAACATTTAAATTCTCTACTCCCTGGTCATTATACTGACTGTCATATTTTACACTTTCCCCTCCCCCACTAGGCTTTTGCTGATTTGACTTCATTTACATTAGCTCATTATGCACCCAGCCTTTGTTCTACAGAAATGGAATATAGCACAGTGACAAAGCAAAACTTACCCGGAGGTTGTAAATTATTTTTTTTATATATTTTAAAATTGTGTTCCCGGGCTTGAAATTTACCTTCAACTGCCAAATGTTATTTAAATTAAAGGCAAGCTTCTTATTTATACAATAACTCTAATCTATATTTAATTTTATGGGATATGACTTTTATTTAAAATTACCTCAAATGTCATTAAGATGACATTTAGGAATCCCTTATAACAAATATTCTACTGATATCTAGATATGATCAGAGCAGTGATAGATTGTATTTTTACACATGCCTCTGACTGAATCTCTATGTAGGCCTACACTGTGTGTTTTTAATCCATTTTAAATCAAATTCATTGTTTTGTGCTGTCCTCTGTGGACTTTTTATAGTAGCAGAAAATATAGGTAATATTGGTCTTTAACATTACTTTTATTTACATATTCCCGCTTTGTAGTTTCTTCTATTAGAAAGGCTTTCTTGACTTACATGCCAAATATTCTTCATATTAAAAGGAAGTCCTAAGTATCTAACCTCATGGAAAAATATGAAAGTTTGATTGAACCTTAAATGTCTATCCCCATGACAGTGCACACTATCTTTTCATTTGTTACAACCAACAGAGACATGAGATTAATCTAATGCAGCCTAATTAAACAGCTATTCACACATGAGGGTTTTAAATGGCAATAGTGACATAAAGGCTACTTTGTACTTTAAGAGACTTTGCCTTCCTTAAAGTTGGAGAAGTATCATAAAATTCAAATTTTAAAAGCTGAATGTATAACATAAAACACTTTTCTGAAGACAGAGGGCTTCTTGTTCCCTAGTCAGGGAATTAAAAATGTGCAATTTGTATTTGATTTTCATGTCCGCTTCCTCATTTTTGTTAGTATCAATGGGAGAGTCTTCTTTCCCAATTCCCACTTAGCAACACTGCCCTGGATTGAGCTTGGCACTGGAAGTCAGAGGATATCGGTCCTAGTTCTGTCGCTGACACACAAAATCAGTGACCTTTGGCAAGTCACTTAACCTACCCATGTCTTGGTCTCCCCATCAACAAAAAGGGAACTATTGATCCCTAAATACTCCCTAGGGATATTGCAGAGATTAATTAGAATCAAATAGATCTCCTCAGAGAAAAGTATCCTAAGCATACGAGCAATTTCTTATTTACAAACTTTATCATATTTTATTATGAAAATGTAGTGATGCTTATTCCAAATGCTCAGAGTCTATCCGGTTATTAAGAACTCATCTTCCTGAACTCTAGCACTACAGGCAACTCTGTTATATTGTACCCTCCCAAGCATTCAGTACAGTGCTCTGCACTCAATAAGCATTCAATAAATATGAATGATCTTGAGCATCTTATTGGGACAAGAATTACATAGGATAAGGCATATAACAATAATAATAATAATAATTGCGGTATTTGTAAAGTACTATGTGCCAGGTATGGTACTAAGCGCTGAGGTAGATACAAGTTTATTAGCTTGGACACAGTCCCTGTCCCAAGTGGGTCTCCCAGTCTCAATTCCCATTTTACAGATGAGGTTACTGTTTGTAAATAAGAAATTGCTCGTATGCTTAGGATACTTTTCTCTGAGGAGATCTATTTGATTCTAATTAATCTCTGCAATATCCCTAGGGAGTATTTAGGGATCAATAGTTCCCTTTTTGTTGATGTGGAGACCAAGACATGTGTAGGTTAAGTGACTTGCCAAAGGTCACTGATTTTGTGTGTCAGCTACAGATCTAGTCACTCAGTCACACAGCAGTCAAGGGGAAGGGCTGGATTAGAATCCATGACTTTCGGACTCCCAGACCCATGCTCTATCCACTACTGCATGCTTTAATTTATCCTAACATCCCTTTATATCAGAAATAGCATCTGCAGTAGAAGTAATATCTACAGTGATTGTTCCCAAACCAAAGGAGACCAAATTCCTTCAAGCCCATTAGCAGATTGAAATGAAGTGACCCCAAATGTATACTGCTTGGAATTCAAATTTATTTGCACCAAAATGTTAACCTGCCAGGATTTGAAATCTGGGATTTCCAGTGGCCCTGAGTTGGTTAATGTATTATCCAGTGTAAACCAGGATTCAGGACGTGTATACCCAGCCCACTGAGGACAGAACTATTTAGGGAAAAAAGGATGATTGCCAGCAGACTCCGGTATTTAAAGGGAGATCTAGCTGAGGTCTCATGGAAGCCTAGAGCAAACAGTTCTGCTCATGAAAGAACGAAAATTTCCAATAAGTGGCATTTATTGAGGACCTACTTTGGGCAGAATTGTTTTAAGAGCTGGTTAGAATCAATTAGAGCTCTTTTTGACCCATTGATCTTCTGGGTTTGGGGCCTGAACAATGATTATCAATGACTCCCAATGTGGACACAGCACACATTTCACAGAAATACTTGCACATCACTATTTTTTACCACATTTTAGAGACAGTAATCAAGAGTTGACTTGGCTGCATGGGGCAAAAAGGTTATTTTAGAGCTAACTTTCAGTAGGAAATCCTGGTTAGTGTCTGAATCTATCCCAAGCAAGCAAATCACAAGCTTATTGAAACATCTAAGCAAATCATTGTTTTGAAAGTCCTGTATCACTAGACCCATCTCCAAGCTCTCCGCAACACCCTGGTGTCATTCATCCATTTGACTGACAGTGACCTATCCCCCCAAGTGACTGCCATTCTGTCCTTTACCCGCCTTGCCTTCTTGAAATTACTCAAGATGGCTTCAAGAATGCAGGCAGGATGTCGGGGAGTAATACCACATTTTTTATATAGTACTCTTTTCCAAAGCACTTGAAATCAATTACTGTATCAAATTTTATCCTCTCAACACCCATTTGAGGTAAGCAAAGGCAGGAATTATTATGTCCATTCTACAGATGAAGAAGCTGAGGCATGATGACTTTCTCCAGGTCAGCCGGAAAGCTAATGGCAGAACTGGGATTAAAGCCAGGTTTGCTGATTCCCAGCCTGTTACTCTTTCCAGGAGATGATGCTGCTTCATGCACAGGACTAGCAGGTCCTAGGCATCAAATGTCACCTGGCCATTTAACTAGGCTAATTAGGAGGCACAAAATTGCAACTGAATGCTAAAGCTCCCTGTCTGCACAAACCCAACTTAACGTTTTTCAGCCCTACTATGCAGAACTGTGACGACAAGTACCAGTATCAAATCGCCCTATCATTAGTTAGCTAATGAGTCAGATACTTTTAATGTTTCTAAGACACGGGGGGATTCCAGGAACATTTTTCAAAATGCCATCAAGTTTGTCCCATTCAGATATGCACACTGATGGCAATTAAATAAGTCTAAGTTTTTTTAATACGCACTTATGATTTTTTTCTCCATGCTGTACTGTGTCCAACTGATTAACTTGTATCTACCCCAGTGCTTAGAAGAATGTCTGACACACAGTAAGTGCTTAACAAATTCCATAGTTATTACTATTATCATCATTATTGTACATAAACATGTTTGCAGTCCATCCATAAATGTGTATAAAACTTAACTTCCTTTTGGCAAATACCGCAACAATTCATTTTGAACATAAGATATGCAACTGAAATTAAGCAAAATCAATTATAATTTGACAAATTTTCAGGTTAGCAAATACAAATATAGGGTCTTGATGTTGGAAAAAATGAAAATCTTCCACATACACCCACATTGGTGAGTGAAAGGGTAAGAAAGTTAAAAGTTTCTTCATCTGCACTTCTGGAGTGATATTTTGACTGTTGGGATGTCTCTTCTGGCTATGAGCCAAACTTACCTCATATATTTAATGGGATGGAGTTACATAGGAATTTTTCAAAATTCATCTAACAGAAAAGGCAGACAATTTTTAAGGAGAAGACAATCTTGGTTAGAAAAAAATGTCTTGCCTGAAAATACTATATCAGTTTTTTGGACCTCTACATTTAAAGAAGCATCTAAAAGTTACAAGTTTATCGTCAGTAGCATTTTCAATTTCTAGGATTTTCAAATAAGTAGACTCATTGACTTTGTGTTCTTCTGCTAAAGAGTACAGTTGTTAACTTACATTTTTAATGGATTGTTTTACCCAGACAACTCATCATAACTATTTTAGAAATTGAATATAACTTTGAAAGAAAACAAGAACTTGCCCATGAGATATGATGAAGGTTATCATATCATTTGAAGGTTAAAGCTATTTTTTTAATTCACTTCACAAGTTTTTCTATTGACAATACATTTTGTTAAGGAGACCAAATGCTTTGTACCTCAATAGGGTTTCCTAACACATAAACTGAAGAAATCAGTCTTGATCATGGGGGGGGAAGGGCATACAAAATATTTGGTACGTTATTATCATAGGTTTCTGGGCTGACTAAAAATTTGGACAGATACAAATAATAAATAGCAAAAACACTGAAATAAAAAATAAAGTTTAAGATATTCTGATTATATCAGGTTTTAGCTAAAGTAGGTGCATTTTTTTTCTTTTTTTCTCTAAAATAATCCACCTTTTGGGAACTACTAATCAAACTATTAAATGATTTGCTTCAGATACCAGCTTGACCCAATTTTCAACTAATCTTCAAATCTTGACTATTCCTATAAGATTCTAGGTCCTACACCTACTGTAATTTTCCACTACTCTATCTTTCCTATTCACTGCTTTGTCCATCTTCTACCTGACCTTTCTAAACTATTCTACTTTCTAGACAGGGTCTCCCTTTCCATTGAATATCTTACCCACAAATTAGTTTAACAATTTTCCTCATCCTTTGGATGAAGTTATTTTCCTACCCTTGAAATGTGAAAGCATAACATCTTGTAGAGAGACTCAATCAATCATATTTATTGAGCTTTTACTTGGTGCAGATCACTGTACTAAGCATTTGGGAGAGTACAATATAAAAGAGTTGGTAGACACATTTCCTTCCCACAAAGAATTTACGGTACAGAAAATATATTCTTTGAATGTGTGTGTTTACAGTCAATTGAAACTATATTCTGACTTTATTAATGGCACAACTCAGACTTATATATAGTAGACATATGAGAGGAAGAATGATTAAGGATGGTATTTTCAGATAAAACTCTAACTAGGAGGCAAATGAAAGGAAATCTAGTTCTACCTAATGCTTTTCTTAGACTGGGAGCCACTTGAGGGCCAAGGACCATGTCAAATTCTCACCAATGTACAACTTTTCATGAGCCCTTAATATACTGCATTGCAAACAGTGGGTGCTTAAGAAATATTATTAGTACCATTACTCTGACATAGTACCATTACATTTCAGAAGGATTAGAATGATCAGAGCTAAGAAAACTCACTCAAGTAAAGACCAGTGAGAAATAAGTATAAAAATTTCAACTTGTGAGAAAGGAAATATACACCTCAGCATCAGTGTCTGAATAACCAACGTAATTTCAAAGCACAGTATGCCTATTTTGATATCTGAAGCATTTAAACATACCAAAACAATGAATTATCTCTCTTCAGCCTGAGCTTCATTTGTGATAAATTTGTTTTCCTACATTTTTAAGTAAGCTCTGAGTTTCTTTTAAATTTCAAAGCAATTCTTCACTTATTATTATATTATTATTGTTGGTATTTGTTAAGCGCTTACTATGTGCCGAGCACTGTTCTATGCGCTGGGGTAGACACAGGGGAATCAGGTTGTCCCACGTGGGGCTCACAGTCTTAATCCCCATTTTACAGATGAGGGAACTGAGGCACAGAGAAGTTAAGTGACTTGCCCAAAGTCACACAGCAGACAAGTGGCCAAGCCGGGATTCGAACCCATGAACTCTGACTCCAAAGCCCGTGCTCTTTCCACTGAGCCACGCTGCTTCTCTAACCAGATCAATTATCGTGGGTGGTAGAATTTGCAATGAAAAGGGCCTATTGCTAGAGCAGCATGTTATGGAAACAAATTAAATAATCTTTCATATTTAAAGGGTCTGGGAATCTGCAAGAAATTTAAGCAATTCTGCCACTCAGGGCTTATGCTCTAATTTAAACTCAATTCAGCACTGTCTTCCACTAGGTTTTCAAACCAAGAGGCAGCTCTACTATATTCACTGAAAGGGAGCTGGCTCTGGGGATCGAATGATCTCAGTTTCCTCCCTGGAAATAGAAAATCTCATGAAGTATTTGGAAAATATTAAATCCCAGGAAAAGAATGAAGAATTGGCAAAGGATAGGGAACCCAGGAAGCAGCAAGAGACAGGTCTTACCCAGCACTTAGAACAGTGCTCGGCACACAGTAAGTGCTTAACAAATACTATTATTATTATTAGGACTTATTCTGTGCTAAGCATGGTACGAAGTGCTTGGGCGAGCACAATAGCTAGTAGACATGTCAGCTGATCTCGAGGAGTTTACAATCTACCTGGGGAAACAAACACTAAAATAAGTTACAGGTAAGGAGTGAGAGGAACAGAGTTTCAAGCTATCAACCAATCAGTGGCGTTTATTGGGCATTTATTGTGTGTAGAGCACTGTACTGAGCACTGAGGAGAGTATAATGCAGCAGGGTTGGAAGACACATTCAGTGCCCACAACCAGTTTACAGTCTAGAGGGGGAGACAGACATTAATATAAATAATTTCCAGCTTGTACTTAAGTGCTGTGGGGGTGAGGGTGGCGTGACTACAAAGCGCCCAGAGCGTAGGGATTGAAGTGCATAGATGACGTAGAAGAGAGAGGTATGTTTATATATACTCAAGTACTCAAGGGCTTAAGGGATAAATGCTCTACTGCCTAGGAGAGGCAGAAGTGCTAAAGTGGCAGAAGTGGGTGAGGAAATGAGAGTCCATTAGAGAAGGCCCCTAAATGGAGTTGCAATTTTAGAAGCTTTTTGAAGACATCCTCTGGATGTGAAGGATGACGATGCTCTAGCCAGGACAGAGGGCATGAGCAAAAGCTTGATAGTGAGAGAGATGAGAAACAAGGTTCCACGAGTAGATTGATTTGAGAAGAGTGAGGGTTGTGGGCTGGATTGTATTGGGAGAGGCCAAGGATAAGTAGGGCTGGGTGATAATGAGTAGGAGAGTGAGGATAAGCAGGATAAGCCAAAGTGTGAATGAACCCAATTTCATCACTGCCTGCCTGGGTCCACCAATATCAACACAGTGAAGAAAATCCACCTTCCCCTTTTCATTGGTGAAATGTCAGGCTGCCTCCTCAGTGTTTTGAGCTGGGGAATGGGAATCAAAAATGCTGACAGCCACAACAGAAGCCTGAAGGATTTCTCAGTAGGTCAAGCATTAGAGGGAAGTGTAAAAAAAAAAAAAGGAGGAAAGGAGGAGGTACAGACTGAGGCAAAATAAGAGAGTAAGACAACTTCTATTCTATATTCAATAATTACTGAGGCTCAAAGTAAGTAGTGAATCTAGTAATCCAGTAACCTGAGCTCCTGAAACCCTGAGACTTAAACGGGATTTTCTCCCACCTCGATATGTGAAAAGGACCAAAAAGGGAGATAATGATTCAGACCTATCAAGAAGGAGAGAGTCACTGACATCAGGGAATAGAGATTCCTGCTGAGGCACGGTACAGCTATGGCACCGCCCTGAAACTGCTGAAGGCCTTGTGAGATCTGATCCCAACTGGGCCACTGAGTGACTTTGGGTCAGTCCTTGAACACAGATAGAGCTCTCTGTTCCCCCTTTGCCACAGGCACATAGTAACAAAGGACTAAGCTGGTCACTTAAAATTACAGATCCTAGAAAAAGGGTGATGAGTTCTCTCAAACACTGGCAGGCTGAGCTCATGGGTGGGAAATAGACTCTTACAAGGGTATTGTAAGGAGTGAACAATGGTGCTGCAATACTTTGGAAACAAAAATAATATCCAAAAAAATGTTGCAATGCACCTGATTTCTGCCAAGGAAAACTGGAATTCATACTTTTAGTTGGGACATGATTTTATGTCTACCTTTTTCCCTATTCACACCCATTTCCTCCTTCTCTGAACCACAAAGTCATTTGAGTTTTCACAAAAATAATCTTTAAAACATGTATTTACCCTCTCATTGATCCTTTAAACTAGCTCTTTATTACTTCAGGGCATTTTAAATTGTTCTAAATTTGTTTATTCTCCCCTCATAAGCATGCATAACCCTCTTTAACTTCTCTGGGAACCTCATTCACATATCCATGAGACCAGATTCTTATATGTGAAACCGTGATTAAAATCTATTCATGATGTAATCAAGGATAAAGCACTACCCTGGAAGAAGAAGGGTAAGTAAAAAACGTGAACTACCTTGGACCTAATTAAAGAGGTGATTATTTAAGAGGTTACTGAAATGACTAATCATCTCCACTGTCATCTTCCCTGTTGAAATGTAACCTCTGGCACTATTTCCAATATATCTTTATACTTAGATTATCAACTTTAACTTGCTCCACATTGTGAAATGAAATCTGTATAGAATAACTGACTCACAAATGATGTTTAACACTGATAAAAAGGCAATGCAGACATAACAATATCTTGTCCATTAGAACAGCAATAGTGGCATTGACATTTTAGCTACATGTCTTATATGGGGCAGGAATGTACCTGGCCAATTTATTGTTAGTTATCAAATGTCTATACTGCCAGCAATTGCAAACTTAGCAAATACAAATCTGTGCCTACCTATAAATACTAGATGTCTGTGTGCCCAGTGAAAGATCTTCTTAAATTAACCCTGATCCAGATAGCTAATGCAGATTTTGTATATGACTGTGTGACAAGGCATTCCAAAATTGTACATATATTTTAGGGTCCCATTCCTTTAATACAAATACCACTCAATCAGTCCATCAATGATATTTGTTGAGTGCTTACCACATGCAGAGCACTGTATATTTACTCATGAAATACAGAAATCTTCAATTCTCTTGAAGCTTAAAATTTGGGTTATCCACTTTACACAGGATTCTCAAATGTATTTAGGAATGTCTCTCCTTGTAAAGACATAGGTGAACTAGGGGTAGACATTTTAAAATTTCAACTTATTGAAATATCCTCAACAATAAAATGCTGAAGCTCTTTTTTAATAAACTTCAAGTTTATTGAGATAAATGTCATGTAGAAGAATATGGATGATTTTCAAAAATGTTGTGTGAACAAACAAGTCTAGAGTAAACACTATGAGCCATATTGGTCCCTTAGAGTAATTTAGAAACCATATATTTTTTCGAGTCATTAATTCCCATTTAGTGCACTAAACAATAATTTACCAAATGGGATGCTAGTGACAAGAAAAGTTGCTGCAACTTCCAAGGTAGCTAACACCCACAGAAAGAAACTACACTTGGTCCATCTAGTTCTGTATTTCTTTCCGTGTACAAGATTCCACTGAAAATGCATTTTTATTTTCATGGGACTAAAAGAAAAACAGTTATGGGTAAATACTAGCACATTTGAAGGCTTTTAATAGAATCTGATGTCAACCAGTGGAGAAAAAAGTGTTTTATTCAGCTCTGTAAAATATACATGAAACTGCTTGTAGAAAAAAATGTTCTACGGTAGAGTTAACTGGGCTCCAAATAAATTCATGTGCCATTTCCACAGTGTACTCCTTTCTCAAGAACACCAACATGAAATGAAGAGTTGTCCATATAATTTTAAAGAGTTTCCTTTTTAAAACGTTTAGAATTTAATCCTTCCCTACAGGTAACACATGATAAGTGTGAATCTTCCATATAGCAGAATCCAGAAAAAAATGCTACTTAATGACTCATAGTAATATCTATATAGGAGAAACTAGATTGCTCCCTCTTTAGATGGAGGCATTGAAACCACTTTAAAAAGTAATCTATTATAAGTTAGTGATTATGAGATACACATAACTGATTAATTTTCTCATAGATGTAATAAATTGCTGATGTCTGATCTTTTCTTACACAACCCAGTCCGAACACTTCACTCCTCTAAAGTCAACCTACTCACTCTACCTTGATCTTATCTATCTCACCAACCTCTCTCTTATGTCACTCCTCTGGCCTGGAAGGCCCTCTCTCTTCTTATCCAACAGACGATCACTCACCCCATCTTCAAAATCTTATTAAAGACATATCTCCAGAGGTCATCTCTGATTAAGCCCTCAGTCTTCTTCTCCCACTCCTTTTTATGTCACTGTTGCCCTTAGCTTTGCACCCTTTGTTCACCCCTCCCTCAGCCCCGTAACATTTATGTACATATCCATAATTTATTTATTTATATTAGTGTCTGTCTAGACTGTAGGCAGGGAATGTGACTATCAGCCCTGTTATACTGTACTTTACCAAGCACTTAGTACAGTGCTCGGCACAGATAAACTGCTCAATTAATATGACTGATTGATGGATTGATTGGTTAGAGTGTAAACTCCCGGTGGACAGAGGTTTTGTCTTCTAGTTCTGCTGTACTTTTCCCAAGCACATACTACAGAGTATTTCACCTAATGAGAATTCAGTAAACATTCAGTAAATACCATGACTATTATTATCTGGACATAAATGCTATACTTCTTGGAGGAGGCAAAATAAAAATAACGAGCAATTATCCAAATAATTCAGATTAAAAAGGGATCACTACTTAAGAATATGAAGCTCATTTCGTGCAGATTTTCCATACTAATTATATTTGTTAATCTATTTCCCTGGATCGTGTTGTTTTTCAACTCCTTACATTACTTTTTTACGTGTAGACAGAGGTTAAACACCTTCAAGCTGGAATTCACTGACTTCTACAAACAAAATTTGAGTTTCAGGTTCCTTTAGCATTGTACACATAAACAATCATCCTTGGTTCATGGAAACTACCAGCATATAACTGAGTTATGCAAAAGAAAAAAAACCCTACAAAAGAGAAAAGGAATAAACAGAGTCTGCAAAATCTACAACTGTGACTGTTAGAGTATTTTAATAAAATAGATATAGATAATGATGATGATGATGATGATGGCGATGGTATTTGTTAAGCAAATGATGGTATTTGGGAAGCAGCATGGGTCAGTGGAAAGAGCATGGGCTGGGGAGTCAGAGGTCATGGGTTCAAATCCCACTCCGCCACTTGTCAGCTGTGTGACTTTGGGCAAGTCACAACTTCTCTATGCCTCAGTTCACTCAACTGTAAAATGGGGATTAAGACTGTGAGCCCCATGTGGGACAACCTGATCACCTTATATCCTCTCCAGCACTTAGAAAAGTGTTTTGCACGTAGTAAGTGCTAAACAAATGCCATTATTAATTAATTAATTAAGCACTTACTATGTGCCAAGCACTGTTCTAAGCACTGGGGGGATACAAGGTAATCAGGTTGTCCCACTTGGGGCTCATGGTCTTAATCCCCATTTTACAGATGAGGTAACTGAGGCACAGAGAAGTTAAATGACTTGCCCAAAGTCACACATCTGACTAGTGGTGGAGCTGGAATTAGAACCCAAGACTTCTGATTCCCAAGCCCCTGCTTTTTCCACTCAGCCACAATGCTTCTCATAAATCCCTTTCTAAAATCAAGCACTCTACTAGCAACAGACCAAAATGGCTCATGAATCTGACAGAGTAACTTGGAAAGGAAATTTAAAACCTGAAGTTTATTTGATAACTTGCCATGAGTTCAAGCCTACTGTGGGCATGAGCCCTACAATTATAAATGGGGACCAGCTAGCTAAACTAAAGACTCTTTGAAAAAGATGGGTTCCAAAGTGAATAGTAACCATGAGTCACCAGGCAAGTGGTGATCTCCACTGAGGCAAAATTGGGTGTTGGGGAGATAAACGGAAAGGGAGGATCATGGCATTCTGTCAGGGGTTGATAAAGTGAAAGTTGCTTCTCAAGGATTTTCCCTGTGGATATTTCTCAAGGTGGCAGTTCTTCTGGAAAATGAAGCAAAATCCCCACAAAAAAACTAACTGTCATACACACACACACACACACACACACACATCCCCCCCCCCCAAAGTCCCAGATTCCACCTGCTTCACCTCTGCCCAGGGCAATGCCTATAGATCACTGCTTCCCAGCTGAGCAGTGGCCTGAGGTCCAATTATGCATAACTGAATCTCAGAAAAAACGTTGAAATCTAAGAAATACTTCAGATCTAATACTTATTTTTCACTTGTAAAATTAGCAAAATGTACTACAATGCATGTAGGTAATCTATAACATCTATATATTTATATATATATATATATACATATAAAATAGCTCTCATTGGATGAATATATTAAACATATCCTTTCATATATTTCACATAAATGTAATAGTATATAATACACACGTTCATATTTGTATATGTTGTAAATACATGTCATGTGTGTATGTATATGTGTGTGTGTTTGTGCATGTGTGTGAGATAGATGATATTACCTTTATCCAAAGAAACCTATGAGAAAGGGATTTCAATTTCCAGGCAAAATCTACTACAGTCATCATTTATCTCTTTTTTGAACCCTACTGTCAACAAACGTGCTGTTAAATACTCAAAGGAAAGAAATGATTAGTGAAAGTGATTACATATTAATTAGTCTTTAAAAGAGCAGACCTACCTAAAGAACAGAGGATGTACATAATTTATATAACCTCAAGGAAGCAGACCCCAAGACAGACAAGATATATCTCTGTTGCCATGCACTTTCTGTTACTGTTCAGAGGCTTTTAAAGAAGTTTAAAATTCATTCAATAGAATTTCTTAAATTCAATTGAGAATATCATCTTCCTGTTCAATGAAAGAAATGATGAAAAATGTGATAATGGGGTAGAAAAAAGTATCTACCCCAGGGCTTGGGAAGTAAGTAAGCACTTAATAAATACCATAATAATAAAAAAGGAGGTTTCTACAACTAAATAATCTTAGTCAATTGAAAATTAATAGAAATGCTCTTCACCTACTTTACATTACAACTTCTAGGAGCCACTGTAGTGAAGCAGAATTCTTACAGTGGCTGTACATCAATTTTATATATCACAGGGGGCACGCAGAAGGTCAGAAGTTTCGATATTACTTCCAGCCTCATGGACTGAATACCCCTTACAAAGACGTTTGTGTTTACTAAGTCGCATAGAATGATGACTGCCAGGTTCACCCATTCTCCTGGTTCTTTGGCTTCAGGCATTGGGAACTTTCACTAGGCCAGACACTGTCAACATTCAGCCAGCTGGGCATACATCACTTTGTATTTCTTGCCTTCCAGTAGTGTTACCTTAGCTTGTCAGAAGGGATCTCATGCTGGTTTAATTCCAGGAATAATTCCAAACAGTCATTTTTCTCTAGAAGATATGTCACTAACCATCTTCTGCTCTGAAACGCATAATTATTCAACGTGTTAGAAAAGTTGCTTATTACAAAAACATACTTGTTTTTTCCAAGACCTAAAATATCTTTATGAGGAAAACATTCTTTTACTCTTTCCATATGATATGACAGTTCAGAATTGTAGTTGTCTACCACAGGGTGATTGGTTCTCCTAACTTATAAATGGTTCTAGGAGATTTCAAGTTTGGAATTCCTCTCATAAAAACATGATCTGTAGCGAAACCCACTTTAAAAAGTTGCTCAGTTCCAATTAATATCTTCCCCACCTATCTTTGCAAAGGTCTCAACATTCCTGCGAGGGATAAATCTGAGAATTTTGCACAAGTGTTAAAGCAGAATAACGATTTGCCTAGTCTGCCAGAGTTAGTATTTTTAATGACACATATTAGCTAGAATGTTCTTAGGAAATTAGGGAATGTTTGCCTGACAACCCAATTCTGTTTGGATACAGAACACAGAGGTTTCAGGAAGAATCAAACTGTGAGCATATGGACACTATGCATACTATAGTGTGACTGTTCCTTCATATAGAGTGTTGTGAAAGCACAATCCCTATGTACTGAAAGAACTTGATGTACTTTGAACATGTACTATATAACGACATCTATAATTATAAATATATGTTTACTGTGCTTCACTCTAAGTCGGTAGTCAATAAATCTTATTGATAACTGTGAATGTGATTTAATATGTGTATATCTATCTATACAATGTATGTATAGCTATATGGTAAACATTGTAACATTATAAACAAACAACACTTTAGTAAGCGCTTAACAAATGCTATTATTATTATACACAAATGTGTAAATTGGCTGAAGGGATTATGTGGAAAAAGGTTTAGGAAATGCCTTTTGGAGGAAATGTAATTTAAGAAGGGCTTTGAGATTAGGGAGGGGTAAGGTTTGGTGGGTTTTAAAAGCAGGGAGTTCCTTTTGGGGTGAAAGGTATGAGCAGTTGGTCATACCTAAATGTCAAGTCTTTTGAGTCCCAGACCTTGGCTCTATCCAAACTATGCAAATCTTCCAACTCAATGTTGGTGATTTCACCTTCAAAACTAATTGAGATAGCAAAAATATATGCTGCATAAAATGAGTATGCAAACCAGCCACATGGAAAAGAAAATAAGAGTAATTCTACATCTAGAGGCTTCCTTTACAACCTTTCTCCTATAAGATGACAGACTGAGAAAATAATTAAGCCATTGGAGACCAATATATAAGTTGCACATGGGATATAAGGAGTCAAATCCAGCTGAAGAAACATAAGACTTACCAATTGGTAAAAAAGGACTGTGATGTTTTCTCATTGAGCTTAGGCTAAAAAGAAAATCTGGATGCTGAACATGATTATGACTACTAAGTAGATGTAAGCATTCAGGGAATGCAAGTTACCCAGCAAATGACCAACTAGACATCTAACAATCCAGCAATAATATTATACCACACTAAAAAAATTTATTGAATAATAAAATGGTTTCATTAGGATTATTTCTTCAGACCTAGGTGGTATATGTGTGCCATCTCTTACCCACACCCTCCTCCCCAACTCTCCCAATATCTGGCAGACCACTACTCCCACTATCTTTCAGGCTCTACTGTATATCCTCTCCAGGAAGCTTTCCTCAACTACTCTTCCCAGCCTAGTTCCCCTAATTAACACATCACTAATTTTTTATGGTATTTGTTAAGGGCTTACTATGTGTCAGGCACTGTTCTAAGTGCTGGGGTAGATACACGGTAATCAGGTTGGACATAGTCCATGTCCCACACAGGGCTCACGGTCTTAATCGGCATTTTATAGATGAGGTAACTGAGCCACAGAAAAGTTAAATGACTTACCCAAGGTCACACAGCACACAAGTGGTGGAGCTGGGACTAGAACCCAGGTCCTCCTGACTCCCTGGTCCATTCTCTATCCACTAGGCAACTCTGCTTCCCACTAATGCACTAAAACCATCAACCACTGAGCACTTAGGTTCCCACTCTAACCTCTCTCCCCAGAGCATATATCTTTCAACTCAATTGAAGAGAAGCATCGTGGCTTAGTAGAAAGAGCATGGGCATGGGAGACAGAGGTTGTGGGTTCTAATCACACCACCACTTGTCTGCTGTGTGACCTTGGGCAAGCCCCTTAACTTCTGGGGGCCTCAGTTACCTCATCTGTAAAATGGGAATTAAGACTACTGTGAGCCCCAGGTGGGGCAACCTGATTACCTTGTATCAACCCCAGCACTTAGAACAGTGCTTGGCACATAGTAAGCACTTAACAAATACCATCATCATTATTATTATTATTCCTCTACCTGTAATTTTATTCTCCCCTGCTAGACTGTTAAGCTCCTTAAGTGTGGGGATCATGTCTACCAACTCCATTGTACTGAACTACCTCTCCCACGTGCTTATTACAGTGTTCTGCACTCAGTGAATGTTCAATAAATGTTACTGATTGATTGAGCTACCCCCATTCCTTGCTATGGAAGTTCAGGATGCTCTCTGATGCTTCCAACACTACCAGGCTTTCTTCCATTATATCAAAGCCCTACCTTAGTAACACAGCTCAACATCATGCTGTGTTAAAATGGCACTGCAGCCAGCATATGAAAACTGAAACAGGAAACTGAACACAAACCACGTTGATACTGCAATACCCTTCATGTCTGTGGCTTTTCAATTTAAAGCTTGTATAGTGTGGTCATAGAATTATATGAAGAAAGATCACTGGCTGGCTTTAACTTACCAATAAAATGAGCAGATCAAATATGTATTTTCCAGTACATGTGCAGATAGTATTTAAGACTTTGTATTACCAGAAATTCCAGGCCCGAGGGGGTGACGGGGACCATCACCTCTATGGGACTGGAGAAGCTAATAATGGCTTTGCCTCATAGTTTCTGGAGCCAAGAGGAGCTCTTCATTGTCCTCCCCCTGCCAATTATAGCTCTCCGGCACAGCCTGGCTTCTATATTTGGTTTCTCTCATTCACACCAGGCTCTGGGGTCAGACTGGAGGCTCCTTTCTTCGAGCCCAGTGAGGAAGAACTGTATTACCACTTCCCTCTCTAGGTATCCCAAGAGCTACTATGGCATCAAGGTGGGATTGGGGTTCCTAGACTGCTGCAGTTGCTGTGCAAACCCCGTAGGGCTATTTGGGCAGGCACCATGCCATTTCCCACCACAGAATAACTATTCTCTGCTGCTGCCGCCTCACAAACATAGAGGTTTTGGCTCAGCTGGCTCCTCTTGGCCTGCCAACAGAGCTACTGCTATTTCAGAGATTTGAATAGAGTGGTAAATTTCTTCTTCCAAGCCTCTCCCTTATTCCCATATTCCTCCCCTCCCTTCCTATCTCTCTCTCCATCAACCCCTTATTTTCTCTCTCTTTCCTCTTCATCACCTTCTTTTCTTTTCTTCTCCCCTCTTGCTCAGAGCCCTACCCCCAACACTCTATTTCCTTCACTTTCAGCCCAAGTTCCCACCCGGCTCAAAATGAGAAGTCGATCTATGGGAAGCAGCATGGCCTAGTAGCAAGAGCACGGGCTTGGAAATCAGAGGATGAGGGTTCTAATCCTGGCTCTGCCACTTGTCAGCTCTATTACCTTGGGAAAGTCACTTAATTTCTCTGGGCCTCAGTTACCTCATTTGTAAAATGTGGATTATTAATAATAATAATAATAATAATAATAATAATTGTGGTATTTGCTAAATGCTTACTATGTGCCAGGTACCATACTAAGCGCTTGGGGTGGATACAAGCAAACTGGGTTGGACACAGTCCCTATCCCAAGTGGGGCTCACAATCTCAATCTCCATTTTATAAATGATGTAACTGAGGATCAGAGAAGTAAAGTGACTTGCCCAAGGTCACACAGCAGATACGTGGTGGGGCCAGGATTAGAACCCATGACCTTCTGACTCCCAGGCCCATGCTCTATCCACTAGACCATGCCCCAAGTGGGCCCGAGAAGTGTCCAACCTGATTAGCTTATATCTACTCCAACACTTACAACAGTGCTTGGAATATATTAAGTGCTTAACAAATACCATTATTATTGTTATTATTATCTATGTCACCCTAAGTAGTTCTTGCTGTCTGATTTACTAGAAAATGCCTGCTATATATAGTAAGCTCATTATAGGCAGGGAATGAGTCCATTTATTGCTGTATTGTACTCTCCTAAGGATTGAGTACAATGCTCTGCATGCAGTAAGAGCTCAATAAAGCGATTGAATGAATGAATGAATGAATGAATGAATGAACATAGTGAGGAAAGAGAGAGGAGTATTTAACCCCTTTTCCAAAAATATTGCAGGCACTGATTGGTAAGTAAAAATGAAATTCCATTTAGGTAAATAACTGACACTATAACAGTAAAATTATTATCATTAACCAATTTTGAGCTCTATTGTCTTGCTTCATCAGAGCTCTAGAGATCCTCCTCCTTATACAGAACCCATATTTCCCCCTACCTTAGTGAAAAATGTTATTGCTATTTATAAAAGTGCTATTTATCATCAATGGCACTTGCTAAGTTATTGCCATCGTTCTTGTCTGTCCGTCTCCCCCAGTTAGACTGTAAGCCCGTCAAACGGCAGGGACTGTCTCTATCTGTTGCCGACTTGTTCATTCCAAGCGCTTAGTACAGTGCTCTGCACATAGTAAGCGCTCAATAAATACTACTGAATGAATACTAAGAGCTGGAGTAGATAAAAGATGATCAGATCAGACACAGTACCTGCTCCATATGATATACGCAGTTTAAGTAGGAGGGAGGACAGGTATTAAATCACCACTTTACAGATGAGGAAATTGAGGCACAGAGAACTTGTGACTTCTTCCCTCTTTGATGGCCATCTTCAAACGTTTACTTTCTAATGGCTTCTTCCCCACAGCTTTCAAAAACGCTTATGTGTGTCCTGCCCTAAAAAAAAAAATCCTCCCTAGGCCCCATGGCACCTTCCAGTTATTGTCCCATCTCCCTCCTACCATTTCTCTCCAAACTTCTTAAGAGAGTTGTCTACACCTGTTGTCTTCTCTTCCTACCCTCTAATTCTCTCCTAGATCCCCTTCAATCTGGTTCCCACACCCTTCATACCACAGAAACAGCCCTTTCTAAGGGAACCTGTGAGCTTCTTCTCACCAAATCTGATGGCCTCTACTCCATCCTAATCCTCCTAAACGTCTCAGATTCCTTTAACACTGTAGACCAAACAGTGTTTCTCCTTGAAATATTATCCAACCTTGGCTTCACTGACACTGTCCTCTCTTGGTTCTCCTCAATCTCTATCTCCCTGATCACTCCTTTTCAGTCTCTTTTGCTGGCTCCTCCTCTGCCTCCCACCCTCTGACAGTAAGGATCCTTCAAGGCTCAGTTCTAGGTCCTCTTATATTCTCTCTCTACACCCACTCCCTTGGAGAACTCGTTTGCTCTTATGGCTTTAATTACCAGCTCTAAGGAAAGGGTTCCCAAATCTACATCTCCAGCCCTGACTGCTCTCTTTCCCTGCCAACATGCATTTCCTCCTGTCTTCAAGACATATCTACTTGGATGTCCCACCCACACCTTGAATTAAACATGTCCAAAACTGAACTCTTTATCTTCCCACCCAAACCCTGTCCTCTTCCTGCCTTTTCCATCACTGTAGACAATACCACTA
Organism: Ornithorhynchus anatinus; assembly: GCF_004115215.2. Classification (NCBI taxonomy): domain Eukaryota; kingdom Metazoa; phylum Chordata; class Mammalia; order Monotremata; family Ornithorhynchidae; genus Ornithorhynchus; species Ornithorhynchus anatinus. Next base: position 16,060,687 of record NC_041728.1, on the reverse strand, counting down.
TCCCCCCTAAACTCACAAAACAATAATCTTGGCATTAATCTGAGAGCTTGACTCAGATCTTTCTTTCCACCCACATAGTCAATTTGTCACCAAATCATGTCAGTTCTACCTTCACAACATTGCTAAAATCTGCCCTTTCCTCTCCATCCAGACTGCTACCATGCTGATCCAAGCACTTATCCTATCCCACCTTGACTACTGCATCTGCCTCCTCGCTGATGTCCCAGCATCCTGTATCTACCCACTCCAATCCATACTTCATTTTGCTGCATGAATCATTTATCAACAAAAAATACAATTCATGTCTCCCCACTCCTTAAAAATCTCCAATGGCTTCCATTCACCACTGCATCAATCCATTCATCCAACCTTACCTATGGCTTTAAATCACTCAGTCAGCTCATCTCTCCCACCTCACCTCACTAATCTCTTACTGCAGCACAGCCCACACAATCCACTCTAGTACCAGTTTACTCACTGTGCCCCGATCTTGTCTATCTTGCTGCCCACTGCTTTCCCACATACTCCCCCTAGCCTGGAGCCCTCCTCCCCCTTCATATATGCCGGATCACCACTCTCTCCACCTTCAAAGCATTACTAAGGTCACATCTCCTCCAAGAGGCCTTTCCTGATTAAGCTCTCTTTTCTCCGGCTTGCTCTTCCTTCTGTGTCACCTATGCACTTCAATTTGTGAACTCTGGACACTTGATATTCGCCCCACCACCAATCCCACAGCACTTTGTACATATCTTTAAATTATAAATTACTTATTTATTCATATTAATGCTTGTCACCTCCTCTACACTGTAAGCTCGTAATGGACAGGGACCGTGACTGCTAATTCTTTTGTATTGTACTCTCCCAAGCGACTGATTGATTGACTGATTGACTTGCCCTAAGACGCTCAGCAGGCAACTGACAGAGACTCCCAGTCTTATGCTCTTGCTTTTAGACCTTCAGTGTTGGAAACAAAATTAAAAGCTCAAATTTTTGTAGTCTTTCTTAGTCTAACAGTCAAACTGAAATACTTTTCTCATAGGAGAGCCAATTAAATAGGATTAGCAACCTTAATACAAAGCTACCATGTATACTGACATACAGCATTTCTAGCTTGTGCCCTTTTTGTCAGTAAAATTAAGACCCTCAATATATTTCATAAAAAATGCCTTAATATGTCCTTGGAAATGCAGCATGGTTTTGCGGAACTCAAGAAGCTGCCCACTAAAATCTGAGTTCAGTGATATGGTTAATGATTAGTTGAAGAAAGTTTTAGTTCTATAGCAGAGAGGTCACTCCTGCTACTATTTTTATCACAAGAGTGGATTCAGGATGGGCTGTTTTCTGTTCTTATTAGTCTTTGTCATAAGGATAAGTCATCAACATTCTTAAGCCTAATACAACCTAAGATAGACAAGTAGTACAAATCAGCCTTGGGAGTTATATGTGCTAAAAGTAACCTAATAATTCTTCCACATTTTTCTTAAAAATGCTGTAAACATTTTTAATCACATAGAAAAAATTAGTAAGTCATCATATTAGAATATTTAAACAGAACATCGTCTATAACTTTATATAATTTCATTCAATAAACAGTTTTAAAATTCTCTTTTCCATATTTGATCTTTTAAACAGCATGAAACAAATTCACATCAACTACAAAGCTATCACAATCCTTCAATAATGAATGGGAATATGACCCCAAAGAATAGTTTGATTACATTATTAATTTTCAAAATAAGACTTAAAAGAGGTTGTGCAATAGGAGTTAAACTGTATTTATTCATTCTGATTGCTTTTGCACATATATTTCTAGGACAACTGTCATAATAGTTTGGACTTTCAAACACATTAAACCTGCTTTGTATGTGAACATCAACCCTAAATCATTCATTTCAGGGGTTGATTTTGTGTGTGTGTGTGTGTGTGTGTGTGTGTGTGTGTGTGTGTGTTATATCCTTCTGAGCTATTCTTAGCCTTGGGGCTGATTGACTGCTGTAAAGGCTATTATGTCTGTGTTACTCGGAGCTTTTAAAATACACTAAAATTCAGGACTGAAGTAAAAAGCATTCAGGTATACTGGGAATTAACCTGGCCAGTGTTTAATACAATAGTCATCTGAGAGTCTCGGAGCGAAACTCTGCAGCAGAATAATGAGTGACAATGAAATACAAGTTAAAGGCATGACATCATTATCAAAGTATATCTTGAGGGCAGATCATCAATTCAGGCAATTCTATACATACTCTCCAGAAATTCAAATTCTCCAAATAATACATTTAAAGGAATGCTTACTTAGCACTTGTCTCTCAAGTTGTAGAAGTAATTTAAGAAAATATATAAAATAAAGTAAATAAAAATATGTTTAAAATATCATCCCTAAGCCATCCCCTGGGAATAAATGGAGGAAAACATGTAAAGATGGGGAAATTAAAATATAAAGGAGATCCAGTCAAACTGGGTCACATTTAATAATCATGGCATTTATTGAACTCCTACCAATAATGGTGGTATTTGTTAAGCACTTACTATGTGAAAAGCACTGTTCTAAGCACTGGGGGGACACAAGGTGTTCAGGTTGTCCCATGTGGGGCTCAGAGTTTTTAATCCCCATTTTCCAGATGAGATAACTGAGGCACAGAGAAGTGAAGTGACTTGCCCAAAGTCACACAGCTGGCAAGCGGCAGAGCTGGGATGAGAACCCATGACCTCTGACTCCCAAGCCCGGGCTCTTTCCACTGAGCCACACTGCAGCATGGTATAGATACAAGGTTATAATTATACATAACATCATTATTATTATTATTACCTATTTGTGCTAACCTCCTGGATAGACAACAAGGTTATCCATCAAACATGGGTCCTATCCCACATGAGGCTTATGATCTATCCTATCCCCATTTTACAGGTGAGAAACTGCATCTCAGAGTGACTTACCCTAGATTACACGGAAGGTCGGTGGCGGAGGTGGGACTAGAATCCTTCAAGGCCTGTTGTCTTTTCACTTGATCACACTGCTTTCCATACATTTCTCACCTACTGCTCAAAAGCTTTGCCAATCCTATATAGCTTTCAAGGATCTTTTGGTTTGCTAGATACACTGGCCATGTTATCTGTAGCTTTTGCCTCAGAATAATCCTGGGGTCATTTTCTGCCCTCAGAATTATGTTCTGATCCCATGTTCCGATGCCATGTCAGTCTCTCTAGACTGTAAACTCCTTGTGGGCAGGGGACAACTACCAACTCTGTTATATTGTACACTCTCAAATGCTTAGTACAGTGCTTTGCATACAATAAGCACTCAATAAATACTATCGAATGATTGATTCTGAAACTTCTAGGTCAGAGCTAATCATAGTTTGGAAGACCCTCTGATTCTCATGATCTTATCATTACCAAGCATATTATTACTCTGTGTTATTTCCTTTCCCTCCCATATAATTCATTCCTTTGAAGTTAAAGCAACATATCTTATAGAGTCAGGATGCCACCCCCCACAACCAGATGGGGCCCTGAATTGCACCCCCCCCATGGAATTAGGAAGCAGCCAGATCCATATCAAAATGACTACAAGACTCCTGACCGATAATTATTCCCCCAGACTAATTTGAACTTCTGACTGGCCCCAATGCTCCCCAGAGCTGCCTATGACTCAGGGATGCTCTCTGAGTATATCGCCCCGCTCCAGTCTATTCTTCACTCCGCTGCCCGGCTCATCTTCCTGCAGAAACGATCTGGGCATGTCACTCCCCTTCTTAAACACCTCCAGTGGTCGCCTATCAATCTCCGCTCCAAACAAAAACTCCTCACTCTAGGCTTCAAGGCTCTACATCACCTTGCCCCTTCCTACCTCTCCTCCCTTCTCTCTTTCTACTGCCCATCCTGCACGCTCCGCTCCTCTGCCACCCACCTCCTCACCGTCCCTCGGTCTCGCCTATCCCGCCGTCGACCCCTGGGCCACGTCCCGCCGTCGACCCCTGGGCCACGACCTCCCGCGGTCCTGGAATGCCCTCCCTCCTCACCTCCGCCAAACTGATTCTCTTCCCCTCTTCAAAACCCTACTTAAAACTCACCTCCTCCAAGAGGCCTTCCCAGACTGAGCTCCCCTTCTCCCTCTACTCCCTCTACCACCCCCCCTTCACCTCTCCGCAGCTTAACCCTCTTTTCCCCCCATTTCCCTCTGCTCCTCCCCCTCTCCCTTCCCATCCCCTCGTCTGCTCAACTGTATATATTTTCATTACCCTATTTATTTTGTTAATGAAATGTACATCGCCTTGATACTATTTAGTTGCCATTGCTTTTATGAGATGTTCTTCCCCTTGACTCTATTTATTGCCATTGTTCTTGTCTGTCCGTCTCCCCCGATTAGACTGTAAACCCATCAAATGGCAGGGACTGTCTCTATCTGTTGCCGACTTGTTCATTCCAAGCGCTTAGTACAGTGCTCTGCACATAGTAAGCGCTCAATAAATACTATTGAATGAATGAAAGGATACTCCCAAGTCCACAGGTGGCATGACAAACAAATTGAGGTGTTGGAAGTCCAAGTGGATAGAGCATGGCCTTGAGAGTCTGAAGGACCTGTGTTTTAATCTTAGTTCTGCCACTAATCTGCTGGGTGACCTTGGGCAAGTCACTTAAATTTTCTGTGCCTCAGTTACCTCATCTGTAAAATGGGGATTAAGACTGTGAGCCCCATGTAGGACATGGACTGTGTTTGACTCGATTAGTTTACCTACCCCAATGCTTAGTAAAGTGTTTGGCATTTTAGTAAAGGCTTAACAAATCCCATACCTGATCCTTCAGGAGTTCTGAGGTGATTTTCTACTGTGAGGTCCTAAGAATTTAAATAAAGTTAGAGCAAAATAAATTGATATCAAAATCAATCAAATCACCTAGATTATAAACTCCTTGACAGCAGAGATCATAAATACTAAGTATATTGGACTCTCCCAAGAGTTTAGTACAGAGTTCTCTGCATACAGCAAGCACTCAATAAATACTACTGATCATGGAATTCTAGTTTTCAAGAATAGCCAAGCATGTTTAAGTTATTTTTTCAGAGTACCTCAAATTGGAACCTGCTATTTTTCTTCTAATGTTCAATGTCAAGCTTAAGACAGCAAGAAAAAGTTGTAGTTGAGTCAAAATACCTGTGTAGATACTTTACTAAATGCCTTTTGCCATTTGACCAATCATAATTCTCACTTTTTTGTAACAATTGCATTACTTCTTTACTAGATTAGACAAGCAAACAAATTAATTTCCAGTAGTAATTTAATAATATGATGATGATTTAAGTTATGTTTAAGGGAAAATTGAAGAATCAGACCTGCTTATTTAGATAATAATAATTGTGGTATTTGTACTAAGTGCTGGGGTGGATTCATACAAATTGGGTGGGACAAAGTCCCTGTCCCACTTGGGGTGCACAGTCTTAATTCCCATTTTACAGATGAGGTAACTGAGACACAGAGAAGTTACATCCCTTGCCCAAGGCCACACAGAAGAAAAGTGGAGGAACCAGGATCAAAACCTGGTCAGATGACCTTCTGACTCGTAGGCCTGTGCTCTATACACTATACCAAGACCAAACTTCTACTTAATAGATATGATTAGAAAACATGAAAATAAAGGTGATATAAAATGTTAAGCCCAAGCCAAAGAAAAAGCTGATCAGTAATTGGAAAGTGTCTGAGGCATATGTAGCTCAAAACTGAAGTTGTGTTTTCTCCATTAGATGGAGGCAGTAGAGGAAAGAACTTTCTAAGTGGGATCTGGAGACTAGTGTGTATTAAACTTATCATATGCTGAATGACACAGGAACTCCAAAAGAAAAAGAAGCATTTTTTATAAATGTTAAGGGAATCCAAAAGGAAAATATCAAGTTCCTGAGAGGTTATCGCTTTTCACTGAAGTGTTCTGAGTTTAATAACATAAATTCAGCCAGAAGCCTCAAGCGGCTAGATTCATACCAGGTGGTGTGGAGAATCTGGGGACAGAGTTATGATCAAACTTCAAGGACATGTAGAACCAGAAAAAAAAAATATGAAATTCTAGGGATGAGAGTTCTGAGACCCCAGCACATACGCAAGGGGAAATGATGAAATGAAAGTGCCAGCCAAGAGTTTGGAGAAAAGATAAAACTTAAATACTAATGTTTCCAAATTTGGGGGTTAATAAACTGGGCTTCCGCTATATCTCAAGCAGGAGTCCTCAGGGGGGCTCTGCCAGAGAAGGAGGTCAAAAGGGTATGAAAAAGCAGTTTGTTGATTTTTTGAGTGAACAAGATATTCTTTGTGAGCCAAGGAGCAAGGGCTATAAGTTATTTTTACTGAAAGGAGTCTTTTGAAAAGTTTATAGCCTAGGCCCTAGTCTCTTTCCTTTTTTCCTGCACTGTGACTGATGCTAAGAATTTTCTTGACTGGAGTTTATTCACTTTCAAGAACCAGAAAAGTGGACTTTTTTCATATGTGCTGCTTAAATATCAAAAGCCCCTAAAGAGTTAAACTAATTTTTCAGGTAGTCCTTTTGTGTAGAAAAAGAAGAGAAAAAGAGGTGATACAATATGAAAACTAATTAGAAACCACAAATGTAGTAAGATGCTACGAGAATATTTGAGAGGAAATTGGAATACCTAGTTTAGATGAACCAAGAAGACATGTTAATTCCATGAGTGAGGAAGTAACTTCAGTCATAAGATATGGTGGGTGGCCATTTTGGTCAGGCTTCTGGGAGAAAGACTAACTAATTGTCACAGTCATTAAATCTTCAATGTTGATCAACAACAGGGATTTTTAGATAAGCCATAAAAGGTGAACTAAGAAAACCTAGCATCGAGCTTTTACTTTAATCACCTGATACACAAGTCTAAAGTGACTTTTCTTTAAACCTAGTACTGTCATTTGAACAACACAAAGGCACCTTGACAAATGAAAGATTATTTGAAGTTCAAGTTTGAAACTCTTTTTAAGAGCTTAAAGCCTTGTGAGGAGATATTTTAAAACACATCACTGATGCTGGGAACTGCAACAAAAAGGAAATGAAAGAGAACTAAAAGACCCTATTTTTAATACCTTTGAACAGGAGCTTCTGCCTTTAAAAGCATTCTTTAGAGTTCACAGGTTGGAAAATTGGCCCAATTCAAACTGGTTTTTGCATCTGGCTATTTTATTACACTTAAGGATGACAATCAACAACTTAGCTTGTAGGTTCACGTGACCCCCGAAGTTGGCTATCCTTTCCAAATTATAGCCTTTGCATACCACAAAGATCTCTAAACATTCTTCTCAGAATCTTTGAGTCTATCTTTTGCCCTAGATAGACTTCTGCCATAGACTATACTCAGTAAATTCTACATTGGATCCAGTAATTAAATTCAATACACAGGTGAATCCTTCAGTCTAATACATAAGTATATTGGCATTTAGTAAAGGCTTAACTGTAGGAAGTCTATTACCAATCCAAGTTTGAATGCAGAAAAAATATTTCACTTTTCACCAAAAAAATAAGTGAAATTTCACCAAAAGCTCTTTGGCCATAGGAATAGCATTAATCCTGTACTTGCTTTTCACTGTCTAATTCAGGGGAAGGTCTAAATTGAAACATCTCTCCCTCCAAGATCTATTACAACTATTATACTATGACTATATTCTAAGACAAATGAATAGTCTATATTTTCAGCTAAAGTATTCTAAACAAACTCAGTAATTGACAGGCACTCATATTGAGAAAACAAAATTCTTTATTTTGGTGCATACTAGGGTGGATTTACTTAAACCTTTCAGTCATTTTCTTTGCTTGCCATCTTGTTGAAGGTGTTCCAACTTCTAGGACACAATGTAAGATTTCTATTATAACAAAATACTTATGATTAATATAGAAAATGGAGAAGGGGTGAAATGATTTGAGATCCACATCCCAAGAGACATAATTCATTTTTGAATGAAAAAATATTTCCAGAAACTATAATTATTTTTTAAAATCTGCCAGTTAAAAAAACACCTGTATATTTTTAGGAAAGATCCATTTTTGTAATTGTTAAATATGTTGATATTTGCATGGGGAGTTAAAAGCAATATGTTTTCCAAGGCATGAAAATATTTTTGCAATTTTTTTTAAAATGGTATTTCTGAAGTACTTACTATGTGCCAGGCACTGAACTAAACCCTGGGGTAGCTACAAGCTAGTCTGTTGTGGGTAGGGAATGTGCCTGTTTATTGTTTTACTGTACTCTCCCCCAAGTGCTTAGTACAGTACTAAGCACACAGTGTGCACTCAATAAATACCAATGAATGAAAGAAGGTTGGGCAAAGTTCATGTCCCATATAGGATTCACAGTCTTAATCCTCATTTTACAAATGAGATAGCTGAGGCGCAGAGAAGTTGAAGGACTTGCCCAAGATCACACAGTAGACAAATGGCAGAGGCAGGATTAGAACCCAAGTCCTTTGAATCCCAGGCCCCTGCTCTCTCCACTAGTCCACACTGTTTCTCATTAGGCCATGCTGTTTCCCACTAGGCCACTGTCTTAGCTACAAGAAGAAATCCAAAGTTCTTCCTTCCTGTCTTCTTATCTCCACCTTCAGAACCAACTGACCTATACTCCATACCTATATCAATAGCCCTTGAAAAATGAGTTAAAAACTATCAATTGATTATAACCTTTTATTTTCTTATTCTAGTCCAGAAAAGTGACTTAGGTTAACAGTTCAAGAGGCACATACAAGAACACAGAGAAGGCCCCAACGCCAAATTTCACTGGTTAATATACCTACATCCTAAATTGTAAACTCATGTCTAGGTTCTAAGCTCGTTGTGCACAGGGAACATGTCTACCAACCTCTCCCAAGTGCTTAATATAGTGCTCTGCAGTCAATCAACTGTATTTACTGAACACTTCTGTGTGCAAAGCAGAGTACTAAGTGCCTGGGAGAGTTCAATATAACAATATAACAGACATATTCCCTGCTCACAGTGAGCTTAAGGTCTAGAAGATGAGGCAGACATTAATATAAATAAATTATGGATACGTACACAAGTGATATAGGAGTGGGAGAAGGTATGAATAAAGGGAGCAAGTCAGGGTGATGTAGAGGGTGTGGAAGAAAAGGAAAAGAGGCCTTAGTCGGAGAAGTCGTCTTGGAGAAGATGTCCCTTCAAAAAGGCTTTGAAGAGGTAGAGAGCAATTGTCAGATATGAAAAGGGAGGGTGTTACAGGCTACAGGCAGGTTGTGGGGAAGAGGTCAGTGGTGAGATAGATGAGATCAAAGTACAGTAAGCACACAGTGTACACAGTGAGAACTTAATAAATACAATTAATTGATATCTCTTTCTATATTTGTTCAAAGTTGTCACTATATGTATTGAATGTGTAATTTACTGTATTTACTCATATAATTGGTCCACTTTTTATATAAATAGGGATGGGGTGAATACAGGGTGCCTAAGAGTTAGTCTAGCAATAAGGGGAGCAAAAGAGAAAGAGAATGAAAAGAAGGAGGAAAGGAGGGGAGAAGAAAGAGATAAGAAGGCACTTGAGACTGCAGTTTTATCCTACTGCTTTGGCCCAAGTGCTCCATACAACAGAAATTCAATGAATTAAGTCTTTCTACTCTTCTCCCTCCCCAGGTTCATTTCAAAGAAGAAAATCCCCATACTCCAAAACCAACCTGATTCTGCAGATCTCCACTCTAGGCTTTGAGCTTTTTGTGGGCAGGAAATATATCTACCAACTCTGTCATATTTACTCTCCTGAGCACTTAGTACAGTGGTCTACACACAGTAAGTGCTCAATAAATACGACTGATTGAGTGATTGCAGGGCAGTAGCATTCTCACCTTCCCTCTTCCTAGTTCAAGCACACCCTTTTCATAGATGAAACTCCCTCCCCTGGCCTGAGTCCATTTCTGCTAGATTTCCACTAGGCAATAAGCCCCTTGTGGGCAGGGAACATGTCTACCAACTCTGTTATACTGTATTCTTCCAAATGCTTAGTACAGTGCTCTGCACCTAGTAAGCACTCAGTAAATACTACTGATTGATTGCCACTTTATTATGTCCTGAGCCTTCTCCTCTTCCTATCCCAGCATTTACCATAATCACTGGTACCAAATATGTATTTTTTAAAAATTCCTCCTATAAAATCAGGATGCGGTGGGGACAATCAAATGAATAAATATGGCACTCAAAGCATTTCATATATGAACATCAGAGAATATCTTCTTAAATCCATCAAACCTAACTACTGATGCCTTTTTCCTTCTAGTTCATTCTGTTTGCTATGGTCACTGACCAGGACAACAAGGTGGGGTTATGTAACCCTTGTTCTACAGTACTGAGTATCCTACTGGCCACCCTGTTTAGTGAGGAGGAGGGAGGCAGGGGGGAGAAATCTCAGTTGTGTTTCCAGTACCAAACAGATACCAATGTGGGATAACTGTACCCTTGATCTCATTTTCCAGAACTTACTAGAAAAGTTGGTAACGCTGAAGCAATCTCTCAGCTCCAATGAGCAACAGGGGAAACAAGCCTAACCACTGCCCTTCATAAATCCAGACTTTAAACTGTAAGCTTCGCCTCTATTCTGTAAAGTCATTGTGGGCTGGGAACATGTCTGCCAATTCTGTTGTAATATACTCTCCAAGCACTTCATAGAGTGCTCTGCATATAGTAAGTGCTCAATAAGTATCATTGATTGATACGGTGACCAAGTGTCTCTATTTAAACAGACCCTCAAAATTTCAGGGTCTATCCTGAACCTCTTGGGTTCTTTGACACAGTTCCATATTCCAAAAAAGGAAAAGGAAAAAATGGGCAGCTAAAATATAAAATACATTCATTTATGAAGTGATGCAAGTGCCAAAGTAGACCCCCTTCCCTTCTCCTCAGCACTGTGCTCATTTGTATATATTATTTGAATAGATTATTTATTACCCTATTTATTTTGTTAATGAGGTGCACATCCCCTTGATTCTATTTATCTTGATTATGTCTTGTTTTTGCTTTGTTCTGTTTTGCTTTGCTGTCTCCCCCGTTTAGACTGTGAGCCCATCATTGGGCAGAGATTGTCTCTATCTGTTGCAAAACTGTACATTCCAAGTGCTTAGTACACTGCTCTGCAGATAGTTAGGGCTCAATAAATACTATTGAATGAATTGAATGCTCACATAGAGAATGTAGATAGAAAGGGAAGGAGGAAGAGAAAGACCTAGAGAGAACAGACTGAAGTTGCCTGCACCTGAGATCCAGAGATCACCTCAGCAGAGGGCACAGAGCAAAATCTGGGGGCTCCAGAATCACTTAATCTCAGGAGACATTTCTCTCCAAACTGTGGTAGTTGGGGAGAGTTCTCAGAGTGTGCTGCATCTCCCTCAGTGGTGGGAATGGTGGTGGACAGTAAGTACTAACCCTTCTCTTTCATTCCTTCCTCTTCACTTTCCATCTCTCTGCCTTTCCATCCCACCTCCATCTTTTCTTCCCTTCGTCTATCTTTCCTTTATCTCCTTCCTTCTCCACTTGTCTTCCCTCTTTAACCTCTTCCCTTCTCTCTCCTTCCCTTGACTTCCTTGGTTTCTTTTATTTTTCCCTGACTTCAGCCTGAGGTGACTGATAACTTTGTTCTTCTCTCTTAGCCCCCACTGTTTCCCTCTTTTAGTTTCCCATCCCTCAATTCTTGTCTGTTCCTTACTCTATCATCTACACCCTCCCCCCCACCATCTTTTTCTTTCTTTCTCCTTTATCCTTTGCTTCTTATTTCTCTCTCCCTTGGTATCTCTTTTCCATTTCAGCCAATCAATTGTATTAATTGAGTGCTTACTGTGTGCAGCACACTGTAGTATGCACTAAGAATAAACACATCCCTTCCTGTTGTGGTCTCTGCTCATATTCATTCCCTCTTTTATTAATTCAATTCACTCAATCATATTTATTGAGCACTGACTGTGTGTGGAGCACTGTACTAAGCACTTGGAAAGTACAATTCCTGTATCTTTATTTCTATTTCTCATTTGTCTCATTGTTTCTATCCACCTCTGGCTCTTTATCTTTCTTTCTTTCCTAATCCTGCCTGTTAGGCAAACTGGTCCCCCTAGTAATCAAGTGCATTTGAGTGCTTGCTGTGTGCAAAGTACTGTACTGTACTAGGCAACTAGTAAAGTCCACTTTGAGTGCCCAGAAGCAGCGTGGCTCAGTGGAAAGAGCACGGGCGTTGGAGTCAGAGGGCATGGGTTCAAATCCCGGCTCTGTCACTTGTCAGCTGTGTGACTGTGGGCAAGTCACTTAACTTCTCTGTGCCTCAATTACCTCATCTGTAAAATGGGATGAAGACTGTGAGCCCTACATGGGACAACCTGATTCCCCTGGGTCTACCCCAGCGCTTAGAACAGTACTCTATACATAGCAAGCGCTTAACAAATACCAACATTATTATTATTATTACATATTATTATTTCCCAAGGAGTGAAAAGCCAGGCGAGAAATCCGTTACTGTGGGGAGGTACAATTCCTTTCATAGTCTGTTGTCTCTTCACTGACAAGCCTTCATTGTTTAGAACTGGATACGGTCTACTAACCTAAATTTGAATGTAGAACAGGTAGAAATATTGTAGACATCTTTTCCTCATAATCCTCCTCTTTGGTCAGCTTTCCAGTTCATGTGGAATATGTAAACAGCCTGACTGGGATCTGGGAAAAATTATCTCAGTTATTACTGAATTCCCTCTATTCTTATTCCCCACATCCAGTTGAACATCAAATCCTGTTGCTTTTTTCCTTTGAAATAGCAATATTAAAGAATGTCTGCTTCCTTCTTCTATAGTCCATAATCCTTTTCATCTCTAGGTTGACTCATGTACATAGGTAGTATCCTTCATAGTCATTCTATTAACAGTGAAGTTTATCCAAAGGTGGGTGTGGTTGAAAAGAGCTACACTGGACTGACTGTGCTGATCACATGAGGTGAATGCACAGATTGCTCCTTGTTTTGTTGGCATTTTGGTCATTACATAGCTTGATTTTTTTTTCATGGAATTTCTTAAGTACTTACTATGTGATGATGATGGTATTTGTTAAGCGCTATATGCCAGTCACTGTACCTGTACTACTCCCTGGGGCGGATATAAGCAAATCGGGTTGGACACAGTCCCTGTCCCATGTGGGGCTCATAGTCTCAATCCCCATTTTACAGATGAGGTAACTGAGCCACAGAGACATAAAGTGACTTGCCCAAGGTCACACAGCAGACAAGTGGTGGATCTGGGATTAGAACCCATGGCTTTCTGACTCCCTGGCCTGTGCTCTATCCACTATGCCAGGCTGCTTCAGAAGTAAAGTGACTTGCCCAAGGTCAAACAGGAGACAAGTGCTAGAGCCAGGATTAGAACCCAGGACCTTCTGACTCCCAAGCCCGTGCTCTATTGCTATGGGGTAGGAACAAGTCTCTGTCCTAGATGGAACTCAAAGTATTAATCCCCATTTTAGATATGAGGCACAGAAAAATTAAGTGACTTGTCCAAGGTCACACAGCCAACAAATGGTGGAGCTGAAATTAGAACCCAATTCCTCTGACTCCCAAGCCCAGGATGTTTCCACTAGACCACACTGCTTCACATCCTTTTGGTTTATGCCTCTGCCTTATGATCTTCTCCAAGTTTCTTTCTGGATTGCAGTGTGCCCAGTTGTTCTGTCTGTGATGCAACTTCTGAAGCAAAGCTTTAAACAGTCGATCAATGAACCGCATTTAATGAGTGCTCACTGCATGCAGAGGACTGTAGTAAGTGCTTGAGAGAGTACACTATAGTAGAGTTGGTGGACGTGATTCTGAAGGCAGGATCTAATAGCTCAGTACAGTGCTCAGCATATAATAAGCACACAATAAATATCACTGATTGCTTGAGGGAATGTGAGACTGCGCACAGGAAAGAGGTCAGGTCTGGAGAGGTAGATCTGGGGAAATCATTCCCAGGGAGATGGTTGTTAAAGCCATAGGGATGAATGATTTTTCCAAGAGAGCAGATGGAGATGGAGAATACCAGACCCAAAAGTGAGCCTTCAGGGACTTCCACAGTTAAGGGGTGGGAGGCAGAGGGAGAATATGCTAAAGAGACTGAGAGGGAGAAGCCAGAGAGATAGGAGGAGAACCAGGAAGGACAATGTCAGTACAGCCAAGGTTAGAAAGCATTTCCAGAAAAGGGGCTGGTCCACAGTGTCTAAAGCAACTGAGATGGAGTAGAGTCCTTTGGATTTGCAGTAAGATCATTGCTGACTTTGGAGAGGGCAGTTTCTATGAAGACGAGCTGGGGTGAATCCAGAGAGCAGGTTTTCTGCTGATGGATTTCAGCACACCAAAATACAGCTGAAGGGATATTCTTCTGTCATCCATTCACCTCCAGTGTGTCATGTCAGGCCAGATGAAACCTTTGACTTCATGGCTAGTAGGCTGACTTTGTATCAGACCTAATTGTGATCTTGTTTTGCCATTTGAAGCTGAGTTTACCCTTCAGGTGAAGCTACTCAAGGAGCTGGATGTGATGATTGTGATTGGTTCAGGTCTCACAAGCACATGAAATCAGAACTTCAACTTTGTAGACCTACACTTTGCCCTGAAGACTGATGTCACGATGTTATATTGTATCGAATAATCTAACAGACTATATAAAGGATATGTTCACTTTCCAAGGTAACAATTCAAAGAGCGTAGTGCTAATAACAACAAGGTTGCAGGTTCGATCCCCATATAGGCCAATGGTCTTTGAGAAGCAGCATGGCCTAGTGTGGATAGAATTTTTACTTCTTCCTTTGGGGAAATATTTTTATCAAATGTATGAAGTACAGATGATAGGGGAGAGTGAAAAGAAAATGGAACAGAAACGTCTTAAGGAATGTAGAGCTCTAAACGTGGTGAAGGGATGAGATGGGATGGATAGTCAATAATAATAATAATAATAATAATTATGATGTATTTGTTAAGTGCTTACTATGTGCAGAGCACTGTTCTAAGAGCTGGGGTAGGTACAGGGTAATCAGATTGTCCCACGTGGGGCTCACATTTTCTTAATCCCCAGTTTTACAGATGAGGTAACTGAGGCACAGAGAAGTAAAGTGACTCACCCAAGGTCACACAGCAGACAAGGGGAAGAGTCAGGATTAGAACCCATGTCCTCTGACTCCCAGGCCCGGCTCTAGCCACTACACTGTGCTGTTTCTTACTGTGATGAGTTGGAGGAGGTTTAGGATTTGTCATTTCTTTGATTCTGCAATGAACAGTACTGAATTTCAAAGTGTGTACTCAAGAAATATTAATTGATTTTGGAAAGAACGTTGCCAAAATGAGTGATTTCTTTCATTGATCAGTATTTAAAAAGTATTAGCCAAATCAAACAATTCCACTATGGTATTGTAAAGTTTGTGGGTCACTTCATATCACTTGTAATTAGTGATCTACTCAAATAAACACACTACTTTAACAAATTTGTTTTTTCCACAAAATTTCATACTCAGGCCATTTGAAAAATTATTATTGCTTTTGCAGATAAGCATAAAACATAAAAAATCAATAATCATATATGAAAGTAGTACAACTATTCATGAAATTATTTATTTTGCAGTTTCAAATTCAGGTTTCACAGGTGAAATTTAGGCATAAAATTTAGGCTTTAAAAAAATTAATTCTCTATTTCATTTATCTCTATAATTCACTAAGGCTTTCCCTTCTTTATTTCAGTTCTATTAGCATAAATTCTTTAAAAGGATTAATTTCAATAATTAGGCTTTTTCAGATTAGACACATAATTGCACTGAAATTGACATTTTATTCTTCTTATTGAAATACAGTCAATTACTAAGAAAGTATCTCCATTTTATTTCTACTACATGTCTCAAAGGGAAGTATAAAACCTTCATTTCCAAATAGGGATGGCTAAACAACGGGAAAGAAATAAGAATCGGCCCAGTTATTTCCCAAATGTCTACACAAGTTTTGCAATAATTCCTTAGTATTAATGAGTCATCTTGGGTCAGGTAAATGCCAACGGGTGCAACCCTGTAATGCTATATGAACTCACTGTGCCCTATTCCTAAAGGAATCAATTTCAGTAAAACTACCAGGTTTATGACATTGTTTCACCAAGACTTACCCCACTCTGCAGATATAGTTTGAAAATTTAAAAATAAAACCTGGATAAAAAACAAACCGGAAGAACAGCATGGCCTAGTGTAAAGAGCCAAAATTTTGGAATTATAGGCCATGGGTTCCAATCCTGGCTCTGCCGCTTGCCTGCTATGTGACCTTGGGCAGGTCACCTCGCTTCTCTGTGCCTCAATTTCTTTATCTGTAAAATGGGGATTCAATACTTGTTCTCATTTCTAATGAGACCACAAGCCTCATGCGGGAAAGGAACTATGTTTGACCTGATTATCTTGTGAATTCAATCGTATTTATTGAGCGTGTAACTCAATATACTAAGAGCTTGGGAGAATACAGATCAACAGTAAACAGACACATTCCCTGACCACATCGAGCTTGTTAGCCCATCTCTTAGTATAGTACTTGGCACATAGTAAGTGCTTAACAAATACCAAAATTATTATTATTAGCTATACCAAGCATGAAACCAAGCGATGGTAATGAAACACTCTTTCAATACTGTCCTCAGAGATCTAATGATTGCTTTTTCATTTCCCAAAAAACAGGAACTTATATTTCCCTGCTCACATACAGATGAAAACAGGTCGAATATAAAGATAACTTTCAATTCAGGAAATTGTAGACCAGTACAAATTACTTGTGCTGTAGGTTAGTGGTACACATTGGCACAGTACTTCAGAAGGATATGGCACTGGAAAACATTTGTCTAGATTTTAATGAATTTTTTTGGAACTGTAATAACAATAATTGTGATATTTGTTAAGCACTTAGTATATACTAAACACTGTATTAAGTCCTCGGGTAGATAAAGATGACTAGGTCCCACATGGGGCTTATAGTCATCAAAGTAGGAGAGAGAACAAATAGTGACTCCCCATTATGCAGACGAGGGAACTGCAGCACAGAGAAGTTAAGTGACCTAACCAAGATCACCCAGCAGGTAAGCAGCAAATATGGGATGAGAACCCAGGTCCTCTGGCTCCCTGGCCCAGGCTCTTTCCACTAGCCCATGCTGCTTCCCCAGAATTGTGATGTTTACTTTTTCACACCAATCTTGGAGTCCAATATTTTTAATTATTACCCAATAGAGTTACTATCAAATTTTAACATCAACTATAAAATCTCATTCATCTTGTGTACTGCGTCAAGGTACATTTTCCTTTGTTTACTTACAATAGAGTCTGTGGGCATGTTACCATAAGCCCCTCCTGAGATTTATCCATTTTCTACATGATTTAGGAAAACTCAGTATTTCCCAATACATTTTCTCCACATCCCTACCCACATTAACCAAAAACCAACCTTTACACTTACATATCTCTAGGACGTAAGCTCAGTGTGGGCAGGGAATGTGTCTGCCAACTCTGTTATATTGTACTCTCCCAAGTGCTTAGTACCATATTTTGCACACAGTAAATGCTCAATAAATACCACTGATGATGTTGATATCGATCTTTCTCCTCAGCACTTATGTATTCATCTTATTTGTAAATAATTTGTCTTTTTGCCTCCCCCACTATATTTTTGTGACCAGAAATTCTGTCTTCTGAATACTTCCCCCAGAGCTTAATAGTGTGCCCTGCACAAAGTAAGCACTCAATGAACATCACTGAATGAATGTTTGCAAACATGCATGCTGTTGGCTTCCCCCCCACTCATTATGGGCAGGGAACATGTCTGGTAATTTTGTTATACTCCATTTATTCAATCGTATTTATTGAGCACTTACTGTGTCCAGAGCACTGTACTAAGCCCTTGGAATGTACAATTCAGCAACAGAGACATTCCCTGCCTAACAACGGGCTCACAGTCTAAATACACCAGATATTCGACTCTCCCAACTTCTTAGTACAGTGTTCTACACATAGTAAGTGCTCAAGGAGTACTACTGATTGATTGGTTGATTGATCCCCCAAAATGGTTACAATCTGATTAAGGACTATAAATTTAAATTACATTTTGAGGATAAACACTATCTTCTGGATGAAAATCCAAAATTTAGACTTTTACTCACTGTGGGCAAGGAATATGTCTATTGACTCCATATATTGTTATATGGTACTCTCCCAAGCACCTAGTACAGGGCTTTGCACAAGGTAAGCACTCAACCAATATGATTAATTGATAAGTGTTTGATTTTCAGTTCAGATAATTCCTGATAATTACATTATGCCCAAATCTTCCTGAGCACAAACAGACCATTCTTTTACTCTGGATTGAATTTTTAAATCAAAGTAACTATATTCACCTTGGAGCATGATGGAAATGATACTGCCTAAGCACCGGAGTAGATAGGTTATAATTAAATTGGACGTGGTCCCTGTCCCCATCAGAGGTCACAGTTTAAGAAGAAAGGTATACCTCTTTGAAAGCTACACCACCAGACAAATTAGATTGACTTTACGGACTCAGAATAAACACCTGAGACTGCTTCTTATTTTAAAGGTGAGAAATTTGGAAGAACACCACCAAGGGGTCCTCTAAATTCAACAAATAATTTGAGAATTCACCCAAGACCTCACAATGCCCATTTTGGTACTTCTGCTTCTACCTCTATTCTACCTTTGCCGCTTTCCTTGGGAACTGCATTTCCAACTTAATAATACTAAGGATGGCATTTGTTAAGCACTTACTATGTGCAGAGCACTGTTCTAAGCGCTGGGGGGTACAAGGTGATCAGGTTGTCCCACATGGGGCTCACAGTCTTAATCCCCATTTTACAGATTAGGTAATTAAGGCACAGAGAAGTTAAGTGATTTAGCCAAGGTCACACAGCTGACTAGCGTCAGAGCCGGGATTCAAACCCATGACCTCTGACTCCCAGGCCCGGGCTCTTTTCACTGAGCCACGCTGTTTCTCTATAATGTTGGTATTTGTTAAGCACTTACTATGTGCAGAGCACTGTTCTAAGCGCTGGGGTAGATAGAGGGTCATCAGGTTGTCACATTTGAGGCTCACAGTTAATCCCCATTTTACAGATGAGGGAACTGAGGCACAAAGAAGTGAAGTCACTTGCCCACAGTCACACAGCTGGCAAGTGGCAGAGCCAGGATTCAAACCCATGACCTCTGACTCCCAAGCCTGGGCTCTTTCCACTGAGCCATGCTGCTTTTCTAACTTAGCCATTAGCCATTAGCATCACACCTGAGAAAAAGAGAACAAAACCTGAAAAGAAAGCATCAAAAAGAAAACAACGCAAGTCCCGTGGTCTCACTAAAAGTGCCATATACTTGTGTAAGAAGTGTAGGGCATGGGAATAGGCCAAGAATTGTCTCCTGCAATTATTCAGTATTAGGAATCATTTCATTGAATTTTAAAACCATACTGTTTCCTATAGAAAACTGAAAGGAATATGAAAGCACAGTGATATGCACATGTCTTGAGACATGTTAACTCAATAGAGAAGATTGAAAATAGCCCATTACCAGTAGCAGGCACCAAACGTTTCGAAAATGTGTCACGTCACTGTGATCGGTCTACTGTAAATGCTAAGAGCATATTTATGAAACAATTTCCCTTCAGAAGGCTTCAAATGTTTTTCCAGTGAACATTTTAACCATCTAACGTTTTATATAATCTTCCAGAGTTATAGTTCCTGAATACATGTAGCCCTCAACAAGTCTCACAGATTCACAAACTTACATATTGGGAAAATGTCTAATACAAATTTCTGGATTTCATTTTGGACTTGCTATTTCTGAATGCATGATTCCTTCCTCAGTCGTGTCCTTTTCCATGCCCTTATTTTTCTATTATTGAGAATACAAAACATAGCTTTATCATTGATAAGATAAACCTTGGTTTTCTTGTCATAATTTTGATGCTGTAATAAATAAGATCTATACATTATAGGATTAGGATTTGTTTGTAAAGTAACACCCCTTCTAATGTGGAGCTTTAGTTTGCAAACAAATCGTAACCAAAAATATGGCAAGGACAAGTCTTAGTTTTAGAGCATGGTTATCCTTTTTAAAACAATTCTTCCTATACAGAGCTCCATTTACTTCAAAGGAAGCCCCATGCTCAAAAGAAGCATGTGTCAGGCAAGCTGGGTCATTTATTTTTAATGTCTTAGTGGCACAGTGATTGAGTCTTTTCTATTTGGAATCTGCAGGACACACCTCACCAGGTTATGGCCAATTTTAAATAACAACTGGAAAATCAGTTGCTCCTTAATTGATATGCAAATTAGGGTGCTACTTTAACTCAATATTTCTACGTAGTTGAATGTATGGAATTGTATATAGTTGAAGGGAAAGAAATATGGCCAATGAAAGGATATTATGACTTCTTCCGAGGCAAACAGGCAATGTTGGAATTATGCCAATCAGTAAGTAGTTCAAGAAAGAGCCCTGATCCTTCTGATGATAGGTGGTAATTCCACATAAAAGAGGGGTCCTAGTTCAGACAGCTGAATTTCAACCCTTTGAGCAAGCAGTTTATGCAAATCAGTACCATAGGTAGCAAAACTGGGGACTCAAGGTCATTTTCTCTTCACTAAAGTGTTTCTAACGTTAGGAAATGAGAATTGGGTAGGAGTAAAGCAGAAAACATTCAGCGATGTGGCAAGGCAGATAATAAAGACAAATAAAAGAGCAAACCTGCTCAGAAGTTCTATGCTCGATGAGACGACTCCGTAGTTTAGCTTGATTTTTTTCAATTAAGTCAAAGGTTAAGAACCACATCTTATGATATAGAAAATACTTGATTTTTATTACAAAGGTATCTATTTCTTGGGTACACTTCATTTTCCAAATTTCATTTGGAAAAGCAGGTTAGATTTTCAATTAAGACATATGTTAGAATGCTTCCATTTTTAGTACGGTGATCAACTTTTATAAGTTAGATTGTTCAAAAGTTTGTTTTAAAGAGTTCAGTAGCAGTATGAATAATTGGGAAGAAAGAGCAGACGATGAGTAACAGACTTTGAGGAGGCTTATATTATCCCACATATTCATTATAATATGTTATTTGGCAAATGTTAAGGTGAATTTTATGTTACATTTGCTGGATTGTTTAAGTTCTACTTGCGAATTCAGCTCACTTTTATGGCTTGTTGCTTTCAGCAAAGGTGGTAACCAATATCTTATTAGGAAAGATCTGGTAACAGTTGGGAAGGAACTTAACCAGTGACTTCAGGAATGGAGTGTTTTTTAATCTTAGTAGAACAATCTAATTTATGTCTTCTGGTTTCTGGCCTATGCTTTAGCCAGCTAGACATTCATTTTCTGGTTCTTCCTACTCACACTCATCAAATGGAGGCAGCAAATCAACTGGAAAGAAAAACAGTGGAACCGAAATCCTATGAGATCTTATGGACCTGAGCACTGGTTTTGCCCAAGACCTTTCATAGAATTTACAAAGCTGATTTAGATTTGAGTGTTCTTAAAGTCAAGGCTGATCCCCTGGCTAAATGAAAACAGCAAGTTGAGCAATCTAGTGAATCGGAGAAGGGAACACAATTAATCTCATTAATACGTACCCAAATGAAATCTACTTTAGAATCCAAAAACATGTGCGCTTTTTTCTGGGTCCCTATATATATATCAGTCTAAATGGCCAGTGATAACCTAAGGCATCATTCTAATGTTACCAGAGAACAACTTTCTGGACAAGACAACTTTCAGAGACTTCCCCCACCCTAGGAGTCAACCCATTTGATTGCAAACAGCCTTCGCCTTTTCTAACTCTGTTCCAAGACATCCTTAATGTCTTGTGAGAGCTGAGGGAAGTCCTGGAGTCTAGACATACTAGCTGTGGATGAGCAGTGAAGGTGTACTAGAAATCCCAGAGAGTAAGTCTCAATCAGAAAGATGCCGGGCCAATTAAAATCTAATCCCAAATCACCCAGTCTACACAGTCCAGGCCATCCTTTTTCAAATCACATGTAGTCCAAACTAACTGTATATTCAGTGATGCAGTGCACTTCTAATAACTTGCTAACAAGTTAGAGAAAAGCATAAAAGACCATAAGCCATGCCCAACTGCCAGAAGCACTATACCCTCAGGTTAGAAGCAGTGTGGCTTTATGGCTAGAGCACGGGCCTGGGAGTCAGAAGGACCTGGGTTCCAAACTCAACTCTGCTACATGTCTGCTGTGTGACCTTGGGCAAGTTACTTAACTTCTCTGGCCTCTGTTATCTCATCTGTAAAATGGGAGTTCAGAGTCTGAGCCCCATATGGGACAGGGACTGTGTCCAACCTCATTAACGTATATCTACCCCAATGCTTAGAACAGTGCTTGGCATATAACAAGCACTTAACAAGTACCATTATTATTATTATTATTATTATTATTGTTAGTGAGTTAGATCAATAATCAATCCAACGAAGGGTTCCTGGAGGGGCAATATGATGACTGCCTTCTTTGATACCTATCTCCATGGTTAAGGATGGCCTTTTTAGCCTTCTTAGTTTTTCTCTCTAATAACCTACCATTAATTTATCATCCATGACTCTAAACCCTTCTTAAACATTCTACCAACTCTAACCTTGGCATACCCAACTTCTATTTTTAATATGCCATATCAGAGTGTAAGAAAAAGAATGAATTGAAAATGCAGTCATTCCGACACAGTTGCCCCATTCCAGGCACAGCCACTGTCTCACCGGCATGGTTAAGATAGTTCCTGATTATTAGGAAAAATGAAAGTCAAGCTAGTGTTTCATGGCTATGTCAACTAGCAAGAAGCAATGCCCGTGTTCTGATAGTTCCACCACCAAAATGGAATATTCAGTTTTAATTTTCAGTGGAATTTGGTGAACAAATGATTCGATATCCACCAAACCTTGGTGCTAATGAAAAGTACAGTGCATTCTGAGAAAATCAATATATAGTTTGCCTGAGGGTATCCCAAAGGAAACATTCAGTTATTGAGGTTTAAAATATGTTAGCCCCAGAATAATAAAATTCTTGAATTGCAGGCGTTTGCAAGAACAGCAAAGGGGTTAAAGACATTTTATATTTTATCAAAGCTCTAAAAGTGCTGTGCAGAGTTTTTATGCATTTTATATTTTTTCTTTGCTACTTCTTCATGCAAAAGCTCCCTTCAATTCCTTGGAGTGTTGAGGCACTCTTTAGACCTTCTTAATTTGCTCTTCAAGTAAAATATGCTCATTTTCATTCCTGCATGGCTTGCCACAGGTTCAAACTGTCACTGAAGATTGAATTGGGGTGGTAGGAAACATATACTGGGAAACAGCAAAATCCTCATAAGTCTACACAATATCATATTTAGTCCCCAAGTTATTCTTTACTTCATTTAGAAAACAAGGGCTTTGTCTGTTAAGATTTTCTTTCCATCTGTCTTCTCCTGGTTTTAATTTTACTTTGGGAATGCTATACTTCCAAATGATGTCAGAAGATTCAAGAATTCTTGGGAAAACAGATTTCATTTAAAAAAATGTTTGTAAAGTAATAATATCAGCCCCTCCTCTTCCAGATCTCTGTGAACATGGGCACTACTTCTGAGCCGAAGAACCTGGCAGTGTGAGTCAGTGTAAAGGAAAGATGGATCCTGAAAATGTGATTCAGTGGTTAGAGCTTGGGCCTGGAAGTCAAAAAGGAGCTGGGTTCTAATCCTGTTTCCCCAGTTGTCAGCTCTATAATCATGGGTGTCACTTTTCTTCCCTGTGACTCAGTTACCTCATCTGTAAAATGGGGATTAAGACTGTGAGCCCCATGTTGCGCAGGGACTGTCCAGCCTGATTACCTTGTATCTACCCCAGTGCTTAGAACAGTGCTTGATACACATTAAGAGCTTAACAAATACCATCATTATTATTGTTATTATTATCATCAATAATCCCAGCTCTGCCACATGTCTGCTGTGTGACCATAGGCAAGTCACTTAATTTCTCTGGGCCTCAGTTACTTCATTTTAATGGGGATTAGAGTGTGAGCCCCATGTCGGAGGGACTGTGTCCAACCTGAATGCCTTGAGCTAGTGCTTTCATACCTTAGTGCTTGGCACATAGTGAGCACTTAAAAAGTTACCATAATTATTGAAATAAAAGCAGCAGACATAAAGACATCCTGAGCCACGGCAGTATTAGACAGGTACTGACCACCTGGAAGGCCTATTCTGAGTAAAACCAAATGAATGGTCACCTGATCTTAATTTAAGCCCACTCCTCTTGCTCAGGGCTCAGGTGATATGGAGAAAAACTGGTTAACATCCTTCCCATTAAGACCCTTCACATTATTAAGATATCAGCCAGCATTCTCATCCCTCAGCTATAAAACCTCAATTTCTCTAACCTCTCCTCCCAGGACCTAGTTTTCATCCCTTTATTCATTCTTGCCACTCTTCTCAAAAATCCCCATTTTCTTCACAACGTATAGTGAACAAAACCAAACACAACACCTCAATAGCTATAGCAGAGGCTCCAACTATGGTTATATAGTGACTATAGCTTATTCCTGCCAATTCATGCCATTGCTAAATTGGCTTCATAAAATAATTCAGCTTCCAGATGACTATAAACCACCAGGTCTTTTTCTCTTGAAATGAAGTGGAGAATTGAGGTAACTGTCCAAATTCTTTTCCATCCCAGTATCCTCAATCGTGGTTATCCTGACAATCTGAGGCTAGTACGGTCCAGCTCTTCATCATAATTGAAATGTTGGACCTTTTACAATTATTTATTTTAATCATGCTGGATTTTGAAGATCAGTAAGCAGTGTTCACTCTGGCTGCTGATAGTCATGGAAAGTTTACTAATGCTGAGAAGCCCAACCCCAGAAACAGCGATCAGATTCATCATTCTTGAGATCAAATGGGTTAGGGTTAGTCAAACTGACTAGCAGGATACTGTTCATTTACTTTGTCCTCTTAAGTTTTGTTTCAGTTCTCTATTTTGGGTCTACCAGTATTCCCCCTGAAAAGATGGCTAATCTGATAACTAGCTTAAAAATAAAAAATGGAAACTCATCTGTGCTTCTGGATGTAGTTTTAACTAAAAAGCAGCTTTTAAATTAAAACAATACCTTAATTTAAACTCATTGAGGGCACTGACAGATTGATTGATTTCCCACAGCTCCTATGCTCCCAACTTTCTCCCATTACTCATACTCCTGGACCTTAAAGGAGACTAGCTTTGAAAAGTTAAAGCCCAGTGTATCCACTAAAGATGAAACAGAGTGCATATTCAGAAACATTTTAGGTGCCCTCCATCTTCACTTGAAACCTCTTAAACTAAGAACTAATGGTATAACTAGCAGAAATAATACTCACAGTTGAAAATAATTGTTATTCAGCCATGTTACTTGCTCATCCTGTAGACATTCAGTCTACTTAGTTTACAATTGTTGCCATCATTTAATTCCTAAGACAAATGAGATGGAGCTATTTCCACCATAGCAACTAGTCTTCCTTTGCTCTTTCTGAAGAAAGCCATCTGAATCAGAAAACTAAGTTTATCTAACTTTATTGTACCTTTTACAAATTCACTTTTTACTAAATTATCCAGGTGTCTCAATCATGAGGTATGAAGTATAGTCTGTCAATCAAAGGTATTTATTGAGCACTTACTGTGTGTGGGGCAGTGAGTTAAGCACTTCAGAGAGAGTACACTACAACAGAGTTGGTAGACATGTTCCCTGCCCACAGTGAGCTCACTTACTAGAGGGGAACCTAAATTGAACTCCAGGTTACCAGGTCACATCCACACAGAGAAGCAGCATAGCATAGTGTCTAGACCATGGGCCTGAGAGTCGGAGGGCCATGGGTTTTAATCCCCGCCACTTGTCTGTTGGGTGGCCTTGGGCAAATGAATTCACTTCTCCCTGCCTCACTTACCTCTTCTGTAAAATGGGAATTGAGACTGTGAGCCCCAAGCGGGACAGAGACTGGTCCAACCCAATTCACCTGTATCTACCCCAGTGCTTAGTAGAGTGCCTGTCACATAGTAAGCACTTAACAAATACCACTTCACATATGAATATATAATTCACATACATAGTTTTCTGGTTGGAAGAGGATCTCCTATTTCCAGTGTTTTTGCACCCCATCTGAAAAAAATGCAACTTCTCTGAAATAATAATAAATTTCATTAAACCTTGATTCTCTTGTCCATCCACACTGCACAAAATAATTCTTCTTTTTTAAGATTTTAGGGAAATCTAAGTCAAAACTCTTACTGCTACATAAATGAGTCACTCATGAGTTTAAATACTGTCTCATTCATCCATGATAATGGGCCTCTTGCATTATTGTTACGGCATTTTCTAGGTCTTTGGTGTCCTCTTGGGTTAATACATCTGATTTCAGTAGAAATTTTTCTTAGAACATTTTAACACGAGCATCTAAATTCATTTCAGGATTTTCCTTTTAGTAAAACCAAATTTTCTAGTCCAAATTTGCTTTCTCCAAACGAACCTGCCACGCAAATCCCACTGTACTGCCTTCACAAAATGCATAGCATCCTTCATAGCAAGTTAAAATATACTTGTTTTCCATCATTGGACAATGTTTTCATCAGCACATTTTTTGCTTTTATTCCACAAAGGCCAATAGCATCCAGTATTGTTTCATATCACCTACCTTACTGATTCATAATGATCAATACAATATTATTTGGCCTCATAATGGATGCATGTTTCCTAAATTTTATGAATGTGATTTCATCCTCTTATTTTCTGAAAATCAAAAAGCTACACTCTCCGTGTTTTGGACTTCCATACATTAGGCCCATGAATGTCACAGTGACTACATGCCTGAGGCCATATCTGTCGCTGGCTAACTTATTTTCATCAGAACATGTTAGTCTATACATTATACAAGCAAGAAGATATGAGGGTCTCTCTGTTTGAAAAAAAAAAAAGCATATATCCCAGGTTGTTTAAAGAGTTAATACTTTTCCTTTTCCTTTTTTATATTTTCAAAGTACAACCAAACATTGCTCATCTCTATTCAAAACAAATTTGTATAGGTCGTGAAATACTTGATTACCTGGAATTTGTATTACTTAAAATGAATAGGATAAAATATTAAAATCAAAATATAAATATCAATTTTCTTTTGCAGGAAATATTCAGGCAGATTAGAGACAGAAAAATAATAGCACAAGACTCATAATTGAACTAAGTAAAGTCAGGAATTGCCTTATTAATTTTCTGGTCCTTCTATAGGATGTTGAATGAATACTTCATTCTATGGGTGAAGTTCTCAGAGTCTGCTTGTTTAAGAAAAATAATGGCAGACTTTTTCTGATCTTTCAGGACTCTATCATTTTTACCCGTGATATTCTGCTAGTTTTTAAAATGCTCCATGGAATTCAGAACAAAGGTAAAGGGAATATTGTGTCTATGAGACGTTCCTTGGGCCAGAGAAGAAAAAGAAAAAAGTGTTAGTTTTTTAAGAAGAAGGCCTAACAAAAAAAATCACATTTTAACTTTACCTCTGTTTCAGAATACTTTGTAACAACACCTTTTTAACTTCATTTCTATTTCAGAATATTTGATTAACAACCCACCCTGATGGCATGGCAATCCGAGAACTTGTGTGACATGCACTATCAGTATTTACACCTCATTCTAGCTCTTTTCATGTTCACAGCTTAAGCACCTTAGTACAGTGCTCTGCACACAGTAAGTACTCAATAAATATGATTGAATGAATGGACAATCCTATTTTATACCTGACTGTAAAAATTAGGACTTTTATTAGATCAAAATACTCCTATTTCACTCATAAGAACATAAAATCAATGGCCCACCCAAGTCAGTCCTCTGTGCAGTGAACAGGGTGTTATGTGATTGGGAAGCAGAGTGGCCTAGTGGAAAAAGTATGCATCTGGGAGTCAGAGAACCTGGGTTGTAATCCCTGTTCTGCCAGTTACTTGATGTGTGACTTGGGTGAGTCACTTCTCTGTGCCTCAGTTTCCTCATCTGTAAAATGGGGTTTCAATACCTGTTCCCCTTTCTATTTAGATTGTGAACCCAACCTGTGTTGGCTTAGACTGTGTCCAACCTGATTAACCCTAGGGCTTAGAACAGTGCTTGACACAGAGTAAGGGTTTATCAAATACCATTAAAAAATTATAAAACGGGATATCAGAAGCCTAATCAGCATGATATAGGCCCTCATCATGAAGCCAAAATTATAGCAATGCACTACAACTGATCCATCCCTAGGGAATAAACAGCGATTGGAAATGATACTCAACGCAATGGCTCATCTAAAATAGCTAACCACAGGCCAGATCACTGAACTACTCCATGGCCTACACAGGTTCCCTATTGGACACAGCACAATATCCACATTCATATTTAAAAACCCCATTGGCCAGGAAGCTAATATGTAATATACCATTTCACAATCCTGAGACTCTCACAGACTTTGCACTTACCTGGCACTCGGCAGAAGTATGTACCAAATTAACAAAGCTCAAGCTAGAGAAAGGATTCTCCACGAACGGGAGCCAGAACTCTAATTCTTAAAGACCCTCTCCTTAGAGAAGCCCAGTAGAAGCTACAAGATACAGCTTTTTAGCTTTAACTTTTGAATGATTTTGAACAAATGGAAGATGCAGCATGGCGTAGTGGAGAGAGCATGGCCCTGGGAGTCAGAAGGTCATGAGTTCTAATCCCATCTCTGCCACTTGTCGGCTGTGTGACCTGGGCAAGTCACTTCACTTCTATGGGCTTCAGTTACTTCATCTGTAAAATGGGGATTAAAACTTGGAGCCTCACATGGGACAGGGGGTGTATTCAACTTGATTTGCTTGTATCCACCCCAGGGCTTAGTACAGTGCCTGGCACATAGTAAGCGCTTATCAAATACATCATTATGATTAGTCTGAACACGGAATATCCTGGCACTCGATACTACAGTGGCTAAGATGGCCCTCATGGCTACCTGACAGCCAGATCACAAGATGTCTCATGTGTTACACCAAGCACATAGTGTAATACACAACATCACATGAGCCACTTGGTGGAAGTAGGTCCAAAGCCACCCAAACCTAAAGCATTTCTCCAGGAAGACCAGTGGGCTCCCTTCCCCTACTCCCTTGCTCCACTTGCTCCGGACTTGTTACATTCCCCTCCAAAGTCCCACTGGTTATAGGTGCCACTTATGAGCTGTGAAACCTGGTGACGGGAGCCTAGAAGGAGGAAGGCTAGGCATTTCAAATTAAAATAATGGATGGCATCCAGTGAAATAGCCAAACAAGTCAGGAAACATCTGAATATCAGACTGCCAAGTATAAAACACTATGAATGCTCATCCCACTCGAGATAGTCTTCCTCCTCTTTCATCCCAATTATACCTTCTTCTACAGATATCGTCTCTCAGAGTGGTTGCTTTCAAATGTTGGATTTGTGATCCGTCACTAGGCTTAAGCTCTTTGAATCTGTACTTAGACATGAGTGATTCTACCCTTGTCCCCAAAACAAAAATTATTCACTGCAATATCAGTGCCATGACAGATCAGGAAGAAAGAAGCAAAGGTCTTTCAAAAGAGTTAGATAGACTCAATCCAGCAACACCAGAACCTAATAGACTGATTTTCAATGGTGGGTATCGACACCAAAATACGGAAAAAAGTCACTGATAGCAAATGTTCACCCTTACTCAGCGAGAATGCCAACATCAGTTCAACGCTGCCCTTTACTTAGACTGTGAGCCCCATGTAGGATGTAACTGATCTAATTAACTTGTATTCCCCCCAGTGTTTAGAACAGCACTGGACACAGATTTAGTGCTTTAGTGCAAATAACATAATCATCATCACTCTCTTCCACTAAATAAAAGAGAAATGGATTTCATAAACACCCATGCTCCAAACAATAGTAGCACTACTCTGATTATATCATGGTATAAACAAAGGGTCCTGAAAGAGGTATTGACCACAGCAGCCAGGCTGAGTGTTGGACTGGACATCATCTGATATACTGAAAATTTACCTGACAATACAATGGGTGCATCAAAAACTTGTTAGCCAAATATCCAATTCCAAGTTAATTTTCTGGAACAATATTTCATTATCCCAGTTAGAACAAGGAACTCTGTGTACAAGTTCCAGTACTACAGTAAATGGACATTTTTCCATGATACTATTTATCAGCCATGGATCAAGACTCTGGACCGGGCTAATCTATGTCACCAGGCTTAGTTTGATGAAAGTAACTAAAAATATTAAAGAATTTGCAATAAAATAAACAATGCACTAATGCATTTTTGCAGCAGCTTGTGATCCTGAAGAGAGAAGATTCTAAAATCCTCTATCCTGACATGTCATTCAATTTAAGAAAAATCCATCCCTGGTGGGGGAGTGCCACAGCTGAAGATATTCAAGGCTATGTTGCCCAAGAGAAAGCAAGAGTCTTTTTATACATCACTAAAGGCAATTATATATTATATTGTACTTCAATTCATCAATCAACAGTATTTATTGAGCACTTAGTCTGTGCAGATCACTATTTGAAGTGCTTGTGCAAGAAACACAGAATTAGCAGAAATGATTTTTGACCTTAAGGAGTTTACAATCTCATGGAGGAGAGAGATCCTAAAATAAATTACAGCTAATGGGAAGCGACAAAGTTTAGACATTTACATAAGTCCTTTGAGGTGGGTGAGTATCCAAGAGCTTAGGTGATGCAGAAGTGCTGAAGTGGTAGTAGAGAGGAAAATAGGATGGGGAGATTAAAAAAATCATGGAAGGTCTCTTGAAGCAGGTTATTCAGTGCTTTGAACCCAATAAAGGGTACTTAGTCAATGATTAGCTTGTATCTACCCCAGCGATTAGAACAGTGCTTGGCATATAGTAAGTGCCTAACAAATACCAACATTATTATTAATGCTACTGATGCTGATAATACTGATGATGAGTAGATCTTAATTACTCTGGCAGGTGGTATAAGTAAATTTGGCTTACCTACAAAATTTATCAATATCTAAGGTTTTTGTGTAACATTCCATGGTAACTCTGGACAGAACTGAAGGTATCTTGTCTGACCTATTCCTGCTTCCATCAAGATAGAGGAGGGCCACTCTATCAATACATTTTATGCTGCCATGCTGAAGGGTGCAACAAGAGACCAGACTGCTGTTTGAATATACTTCCAATTCTCTATGAAAATCTTCCAAAATCTTCCAGGCTCCGAGCATCATAAAAAGGTCTGAGTATTATTACTCAAGAAATGTTATCACAGGACAACTGCACCCTAGAGATACACGGACACACACATACAGACACACACACACACATTGGGTGGATAATTAGGCACCTCTTTGGAGAATCAGTCCAGCCATGAAGGAGTGATAGAAAGCTTGAAAAAACTGAAATAATAATATATAGCAGCTTGAGCCAGAGAAACACTAAACTTGGCCTAAGATCTTTATCAAGTTACACATTATTGAATACTACTTAGGCAGGTCACTTACAAATCATGCTTTAACAGATAGAAAGTACAAATTCTAACCAAGAAATCCAACATTTCATTAGGGATGCTGCCAGACACACTGGGGACTCCTTTGTGTACTTTTCTGGGCCTCAGTTATCTCATCTGTAGAATGGGGATTAAGACTATGAGCCGCATGTGGGACAGGGACTGTGTCCAACCTGATTACCTTGTACCTACCCCAGTGCATAGTACAGTGCCTAGCTCATAGTAAACATTTAACAAATACCATAATAATTATTATTATTATTGTGCCACTAAACTTTGGAACAAACTGAAGCTGAACAAACAACTGCATTCATTCATTCATTCAACTGTATTTATTGAGCACTTACTGTGTGTACTAAGTGCTTGGAATGTACAATTCAGCAACTTCGTTGTCCATCCTCCTTTATGGTTATGAGACCTGGAATCCCTATCAATGTCACATGCAGCTTACTGGATGGCTTCACCGGAAGTACATAATGCCGTACTTCGTATTGTGTGGCATGATAGTATCACACGAAAAATGAGCAGAAGTTCAAGAGAATGATAAAACTAAAAGGAAAACCCAGTAGCAATGCCAAGCACTCCAAATCAGCCCAACTGGAAGACTACTGTTGTATGTGCCTAAATAAGTAGGAACTTGCATGCATATTTTCATAGGTAAGGCAAAAGTCCCAGTCACATCATCTTTGACTACAAAGACCAAATAACTATTACTGACACTACTAACAGCCTGCCACTTCAACTTGTAGGAAACTTTCTGTCCGTTCCAATACTTAATGACTACTAAAATCTGATCTTGCAATCTCACCTGGTTATTGTTAGTATTAGCACTGACTTTTCTGAGCGCTGTACACAGAAGTGAGAAGTATGGAAATAAGTTAGCCTATAGGTTGGTTAATTTTTTTGAATTAATTATTGAATCTCTTGTTCAGGATTTACAACAGACAAGTTGATATTGCAGAAATATTTATTAACTTTCATATATTGTCTTATGAAGAAGAGGTTTTGTAAAAATCTAGATGCTTATAGTTTGTTGGAATAGGCTTCTCCAGGTTGAGATAGTATATAACTCAGTAGGTTACACAAATTAACTAGGGGGCTTAAATTCTGGTTTCAGTAGTACTGTTATGCTGGGAAATAGTAAAAATCTTTTAACATCTCTATCTCAGTTTCCTAATCTGTAAAGCAAAGATAAAATACCCTAAAAGTATATTTTAAAAAGAAATAGGAACAACAAATAATATAGAACATTTTTAGGACATTTTGATGCCCAAAAAAATAAAAGTTATTTAAAATGAGATAGATGCTCATTATACTCATTGTAGTTGGGTTTTTTTGGTATTTGTTAAGCACTTACCATGTGTTAAACACTGCTCTACGTGCTGGGATAGGTATAAGTTAATAAGGTTGGACACAGTCCCTGTCCCTCATGGGGCTCACAGTCCAAATAGGATGGAGAACAAGACATCTAAGGCACAGAGAAGTTAAATGACTTGCCCAAGGTCACACAGCAAGCAATTGACAGAGTTGGGATTAGAACCCAGGTCCTCTTCCTCCCAGGCCCATGCTGCTTCATCAAAACTACAAAAAATGATTTGAAAATGAGATTGCAAGTCATCAAGTTAATTTTTGACCCAGGCCAGCAGTTTATTGGATGTGTACTTTGAGGTTCCGAAAGGGGATCTCAGTTTTAGGAATCAATTTCTTCCTCAATTCTTGATTGAGAATGCAATGGAATTTGGATTAAGTGTCTAAAAGAAGAAATGTTTTTCTTCTGACCCCAATGCTCTGGAAATACAATAATCATATCTACTCAAGGCAATTTCTTTTTCTTTTTCTTTTTTTAAGAAAAAATAAGTCTTAGAGAAAACACACTGATTTTCACTCAAAACATAAAGTGATTGGGAAATGTGCATGTTGTCACAGTAATTCCGTATTGACTCTTTCTTGAGCTGAAACTATTAAGCTACCAAATGCAAGTCTGGATTTTTGACCATTTGAAAAGATTCACCCTTGCCTCCTCACTGACCTAGAGATAACCCAATTTGTTCACCTGTTCCTCTTCCAATTTTTCCTTTCCCCCCTCTTTAGAAAAGGAAAGATAGTACAATTTGAAACATGGTTCTGTTTTCCTTTCTGCATTTAAAATGTATCTCTTTTTTCACATTCTAATCTCCAACTTCAATCATCCCACTGAATCCCAAGAACTGAAACAATGGCAGGGGTGAATACTTCCCTTTCCTCTTAATGGGATGCTATGCTTCTGAAAATGTTTACTTTCTGACTGTTTGTATTCACATCTCTAGGTTTTTCCTTTCCTGTCCCTATCCCGTTCTTTTTCCTTCACTCGAACAGCAGTGTAAGAAGAAAAAGATCAAAGAACAAATATCCAGCCCCAACCAAAAGAGCAACATATAAGATGCAAATGCAGTGAAAGGAAACTGATCACAGGTACAGTAAGGACAGGTTGTGAATTAGTTATTAGCTGATACCAGGGTTCCAAAGTGAGTTTGGGATAGAGCATTAATTTTCCCCTCAAGACACTGTTATTGCTAAAATGAACAGCATCGCATAGGGCAAAGAGCACAGGCCTGGGAGTCACCATAAGGGAAAGCGCACAGACCTGTAACATTCATTCATTCATTCAATAGTATTTATTGAGCGTTTACTATGTGCAGAGCACTGTACTAAGCCCTTGGGATGAACAAGTCGGCAACAGATAGAGACAGTCCCTGCCGTTTGACGGGCTTACAGTCTAATTGGGGGAGACAGACAGACAAGAACAATGGCAATAAATAGAGTCGAGGGGAAGAACATCTTGTAAAAACAATGGCAACTAAATAGAATCAAGGCGATGTACATTTCATTAACAAAATAAATAGGGTAATGAAAATATATACAGTTGAGCAGACGAGTACAGTGCTGAGGGGATGGGAAGGGAGAGGGGGAGGAGCAGAGGGAAATGGGGGGAAAAGAGGGTTAAGCTGCGGAGAGGTGAAGGGGGGGTGGTAGAGGGAGTAGAGGGAGAAGAGGAGCTCAGTCTGGGAAGGCCTCTTGGAGGAGGTGAGTTTTAAGTAGGGTTTTGAAGAGGGGAAGAGAATCAGTTTGGCGGAGGTGAGGAGGGAGGGCGTTCCAGGACCGGGGGAGGACGTGGCCCAGGGGTCGACGGCGGGATAGGCGAGACCGAGGGACGGTGAGGAGGTGGGCGGCAGAGGAGCGGAGCGTGCGGGGTGGGTGGTAGAAAGAGAGAAGGGAGGAGAGGTAGGAAGGGGCAAGGACTTGGGTTCGAATCAGTACTCTGTGACTTGCCTGCTGTGTGACTGGGCTAGTCACTTAACTTCTCTGTTCCTGTTTCCTTATCTGTAAAATGGGGATTAAATATCTGTTTTCATTTGATCACAACTTCCATCTGGGACAGGGATGGTTTTCATTCTGCTTATACTGTACCCATCTTAGCACTTAATACGGCACTTGGCCCCTAGTAAGTGCTTATGAAACATTACAATTATTATTAAGGGTGAAACCTGAACTTGGAGATTCAGATTGACTAGTTCCCTATATTAAGGGGAGCTGCTTTCCAGCTTAAAGGAAATCCATGTTGCAGTGCTTACCCTGTGTCTGACAAAGCAGTTGTATGCACAACCGGTTGTTCTGACAGCACATCACCTGAATTCAGACAGATGAACATTGTCAAGAGAATGTTCCCTAATTCCGCTGTCGCGTTCTAGCCAAAAAGCATGGGGAAAGCACGCGTTCTGGCAGACTAAGTGATCTGTAGAACCCCACAGCACAACACCTGTTCCACAGGGACCCTGACATAGAATAGAGATGAATTGTAAGCAGAATTTCCAGTAGTTTGACTGATTAATAATGGAATCCAACAATCTGCTTTTCCAACCATTCACATTTTCCTATAAAATATCATGAGATTTATGTTTTTTCTTATTATGAAAAGCTAAAAGGAGTTATTTGAGTAACAAATTGGAAAGGATAATTAAAGAAAATATGACTCAAATTACTAAATGATCTAGTGCTTCCTTTAAATTCATCAAATTGTTAAATTCACATGACTTAGGAGACTGGGTTTTGGGGAATTTTTTTTTGTTTTTTTGGTGAACTACACTGAATTAAGAGCAAAAGTGCCAGCTCCTTCATCCAGAGCAATACAGAAGGAACAAGGAAAGTAAAGAGCCTGGTTTAGACCAAATGGAAGTGCTACACAAGCCTTAGTGAACATGGATGAAATATTTTCCCAGGCAGATTAACGGCCAGCAACTAATAGTAAATCAAAAATACAACTTAAAAAATGCAAGAGGTGATTCAAATGGAAATTACACAAGCTGAAATTTAAACTCCATACAAAAACTGACAAGAAGAGAAAGGCTCCTTGCCACGTTTCTGCTAAGTCCAAGAGAAGTACATGAGCACTCTTTACACTAAAGTTTTGGCCTGCAAAGTGGATATAAAATTTAGGCCAAAACTCCAAAATAGACCACCCTACCCTACTTTCCTACAAATTCTGGCTAAGCAAAGAGAGAAAATGCAACATGTTTGAAATCTGGCTTCTGAGAACTTAAGGAGGATAGCCTCCTTGTCCCAGAGCCAGGAAAGAAGAGACTTAATCAGTCAAAGTATTTATGGAGCATTTACTATGTACAGAACACTGTACTAAGCACTTGGGAGAGGATAATCTAACAGAGTTCGCAGTCATGTTCTCTGCCTAAAACAAATTTACCATTTCAAAGGGGAAGAGAGTTTCTCCAGGAGAACTTTGGGAGCTGAGCTAGCAGTGGAGGCAAACTCACCCCAAAAAGCTCCAATAGCTGTTGGGAAATGGAGGCAATCATCAACTTCGCTTCTGGGGTAATACAGTTTTCTCCTTTCCCACCCTACAACTCCCTTGACAGCTTTAAATTAGACCTCTGATGAAGTGTTTGAAATCACAGTTACCAAAGACTTCCTGTAGCAGCAGTCATACAGAAATTTTAAATCTCTTTGTTTCAAATACAGTTTAGCCCCAGCCATCCTTGACAGACCATCACTAGAAACTAAAAACTGCAAACAGCAAAGCATTCAGTCCAATTAGATAAATAGGATCAGATTCCATCAATCAATTAATCAATTATAAACTCTACATTTTTTGTGCCTCCATTAATCTCATGACTCTGTCCTCTGCTACCATTCAGAGCTCAGAGACCCTAGTTCAGTTCACCCTCTAGACTGTAAAAGCTCTTTGGGCAGGGAACATGACTACCAAATCTGTTACAGTGTACTCTCCCAAGTGCTTAGTACAGTGCTTTGCATGTGGTAAGTGTTCAAAAAATACCACAGACTTAGGCCATTAGCAGAGACACCCAACCCTAGCAGAGGCAGAGGGAACAATTGGGAAGCTGGAAGATCTGGAACCTGCAAATGTGGAAAATTCACCTTATGTTTACACATAATTGAATTCTTGTCATTTGTGGATCTGCAATTTCATCATGCCATGAAGCAGGGAAGCAGTGTGGTCTACTGGATAAAGTATGGGCCTGGGAGCCAGAGGACCTGGGTTCTAAGCCCTGTTCTGCCACTTTTTTATGGTATTTGTTGTGTATTCACTAAGTACTGGGCACTACACTAAGCGCTGGGGTAGGAATAAACTAATCAGGTTGGACACAGTACATGTCCCACATGGGGCTCACAGTCTTAATTCCCATTTTACTGATGAGGTAACTGAGACATAGAGAAGTTAAGTAAATTTCCCAAAGTCATCCAGCAGACAAATGGTCAAGCAAGAATTAGAACCCATAACCCTTGATTCCCAGGCCCACAC
Organism: Ornithorhynchus anatinus; assembly: GCF_004115215.2. NCBI lineage: Eukaryota > Metazoa > Chordata > Mammalia > Monotremata > Ornithorhynchidae > Ornithorhynchus > Ornithorhynchus anatinus. The sequence continues at coordinate 16,023,340 of NC_041728.1, read as the reverse complement.
CTTATCACCTAGGCCATGCTGCTTCTCACAAGCAGTGTGGCCTGCTGTTTGACCTTGGGCAAATCACTCTCTGGGCCTCAGCTTCCTCAATTTCAAAATGGGGATTCAATACCCGTTCTCCCTGCTACTTAACTGTGAGCACAGGAACTGTATCCAGCCTGATTAAGCTGTGCCTACCCGAGATCTTAGAACAGTGCTACACACTGTTAAGTGCTACAAACAGTAGCACTTAACAAATACCATTAAAATTAATCAGGACACTGGGGAACAAAAAAGTTACTACAAATGCATCAATATGTGAATATACAATCCAAAAAGCTGCAAACAACAAAATCTGTCCTGTATTTCCTACTGCACAGAAGTGATAGGGCTACTTAATATGGAGTGACTACTCATTCCTTCAGCATCAAGGAAAAAACTCCTTAACAGTGGCTTCAAGATTCTCCATCAAGTCTCCCCACTTTACACATTGGTTCTCTTCACCCCTTAAACCCTCGCTCCTGGTTTATGCAACTCCCTGGCTTCCCTTCTACTCTCCTCTCTCCACTCTCCGCCATCAATCCCTTGCTCACAATGTCCTCCTAGCCTGAAACTTCTTCCCCCCACATTCCACCAGACTAAAGTCCTCCCAGCATCTTCAAAGCCCTCCTAAACTCCCACCCCCTTCAGGAGCCTTCCTCAATTGATTCCCAGTACCTTATATCATATCAGAATAACAACCATCCTTAACACATGCATATTTTTACTCATTCTCAATATTTATGTATCTTTGTTTATTCAATTGTACATTACTTCTTTATTCTGATATCTCATCCTGGCCTAGTCATATTATTAGCTACTATATCCTTGCTCTTCCCCATTAGATTGCAAGTTCTCCCAGGTGGGAGAATCTGACTACCCTGTATCGCCCCCAGCGCTTAGAACAGTGCTCTGCGCATAGTAAGCGCTTAACAAATACCATAATTATTAAGTTCTTTGAAGGCAAAGAACATGTATTTTGCTTTTACTGTCGAGTTATCTGCATTCAGTAGTCATACGATGTATCAAACAATGGTATTTATTGAATGCTTACTGTGTGCAGGGAATCACAATGTATCAAAATGACAGAGAAACATAGTTTTAGAAAGGACTTTTTAGTAAAATAAACTTGGCTGAGAAAATCTAAAAACGATTCTGGATAATTATACTATGACATTTTACAATTGAGGGGTCAGGATTGGAGATAAGGATTGTATAACAGACTCAACTGTAGAATAATGTTCCATTCCTTTCTGCACTGTCTTTCATGGCAAAGTTGGATTATTATCAAAAGACTTTTTAAAAGAAATCTCTAGTTGAGACATCCAAAGACATGTGTGCTATGCCATTTTCCTATATCCCTCTGACAAATCTGGATAAATTATGGCAAAGTAATTACTTTCATTTTAGGTAGATTTCTTATATGTAATATTTTTTCATTAAAGTAATTTTAAAACAACTGTTTTGGTGAAAGTTGTTTCAAGTTATACTTCTATTACATAAAACAGTCTAGTTGTTCTTCTTTTTTTTCTTATTCTTCTAGTATACTTTTAATATAATCTTTATATGTACAAACAGTGAGGAGAATTTGAATATATTAGATGGCCCTAAAATTCACTAATATATTGTAAAATCCTTTGTTAGATTATTAAACCCTTGAGAGCAAAGACAGTGTCTTTGCTAATACTGAAGTTTCCCAAGAACTTATTACAGTACTCTGTACATAGTAGGCACTCAATAATGAAGATGATGATGATGATGATGAAGATGATGATTTGGGAGGAGGAGGAGGATGATGATTTGGGAGGGCAAAAACCCAGGAACCTGATATGCAGGCTGAGCACTGTGGATAAGCAAATTTCTCCTTACCTTCTCCCCATCTGGGCTGTGATTAAGCAATCAATAATGAACAAATCTTGGAGGAAGCTCAGTCTAGAGTTTGTACCAGGTTTTCAAGGTGTGAAAGAGACCCCTGAACAGACAACCAAAGAAGTCACTGAACCGGGGCATAACTTAATATAGAAATGGATTATGCAGCCATCACTGCATTGATTGCATCGCTTTCATAAGAACAATTGTCCATTGAGGACTTTATCGACCTTCAACAACCCAAGGCTTTATTACAAGATGCCGAAATACATGATCTGGAATCTCCAATGCCAGCAAAAATTTTGGGATTAGGAAGACTTGCATCAATTTTCAAGAAAGTTGATAATTTCTTTTTAACGACAAAAACGATCCTGATGGTGAGAGGAATTGAAAGGTGCAAAGAGGTGTTCAGAGGCTCGCTTGCTACAAGGTACTTTATGAAGCACAGAGGAAGGCTGCTGTTCTCCTTACCCAATCTACTTTCTCTTGACCCATAAATCCACATAAATGGATGCACATAAATCCACTTCCTCACAACTCCGTCTATACCATACTCACCTTGTTCATTCCCCTGTTCTATTTAAATTGGGTAAATTCTTTACTAAAGTTGAAAAACCACTACCACAGTCAGCAGGACAGGCTTCTACTTCTGCAACCTCCCACCAAGATTGACAATATATTTCATCCTTCATTTAGTTAATGTTGTTATGTTAGACTTTAAATTACTTTTTAAATTATTAAGAGATAGTTTAGTGATGTTTAATGTTACAGTAGATAACATTAAACTACTTTCGTATTACTTTTCCAGAGGTTTTAAAAACCCCTAGAGTCTAATAGGTTGTTAGATCCTTAAGCACAAGGATAGTGTCTTCCAATCTATTGTATTGTACTCTCCCCAAGCACTTAATACAATACTCACCACACAGTAAGTGCTCAATAAATACCACTGATTAAATGAATGGATTCTAATTTATAACAGGAAATTTATGAGACAACACTCCCAACAATACAACCTAACTTACTGTATAAGGAAGAATGCCTATCATGTTATATCAAATATGTACATTATTTTTACAGAGAAATAAATATAACTTTAAGTGGGGGCACCAAAATTTTTTGTTACTTTTCCTCTAAATTTTAACAAGGTCTCATCCGTTAAATGATCATGATGTTATCTGTTAAGCACTTACAATGTGCCAAGCACTGTACTAAGTACTGGGGTAGATACAAGATAGGTTGGACACAGTCCTTTTCCCACATAGGACTCACAGTCTAAGTAAATTTAATCTGTGGATCACTAACTAAAAATCTGTGGATAACAAGCTAATTATCATGCTTTAAATTAGAAGCCTGCATACCTGTAGTTGATCCAACCTGACTCCCAACTCGAGTTGGTTGCAGAGTTAGTGTCTAGTTCCTGTCAGTGCAGTTTGGATCATAATGACAACAATAATAATAACAATAATAATAGTTGTGGTATTTGTTAAACACTATGTGGCAGGCACTGTACTGAGCACTGGGGTGGATACAAGCAAATCGGATTGGTCACAGTCCCTGTCTCACCCAGAGCTCACAGTGTCAATCCCCATTTTACAGATGAGGGAACTGAGGCACAGAGAAGTTACGTGACTTGCCCAAGGCCACACAACAGACAATTGGCAGAGCTAGAATTAGAACCCATGACCTTCTGATTCCCAGGCCTGTGCTCTATCCACTAAACCATGCCACTTCTACCCAGATGCCAGGTTGGGTCGGTGTGGGAAACGTCAGTTGATGTGGTGTTGAATGAATGAATGAAAGCAGAGTCACTGCCACACTGCTTTCAGGATACCTAGGGGTAAAAAAGGATGGAGCCCGTGCCACATCCTGAGGCTGCTCTGCCCCTTCCCCCCATTTTTCTCCTTTCTTCTCCCCCCGCCCTCCTGTCTGCCCCCACCTGCCCTTTCAGTCTAGGCCCCAGCCAGTGCCACTTTACTAAAAGGGGAGGACTGAGGTAGGGATAAGGCTGAAATCTAATACCCTGCTGCCAGTTCACAAACTGCCGTAAATACTAGATACCCGCAAGATACCACATGCATCCCCGAGCCTGCCCTGCACCTTCAGACTACCTACCCAGACCAGTCTTCTTGAACCTACAAAAAAGTCCTTCTAGCCAGTCGGACCCACAGATAGCAGCAGCAGAGTTGCCGTTTGGGCTGGTAAGGATACTTTGTGCGGGTTTTTTGTGGTTTCAGGGTGAACACGGGAAGTGATCTGCAGGTGCGGGACAGGTAGGGCCACCAATATTAGACTCAGACAGGCCTCTATCTTAAATTTAGAAGCACAAAAATAATATTTGTATGTAATTGATTTGGAAGTATAGACATCCAGAGTCGATTTTATGATCATTAATTTTTTGTTCACCATGAAAGCCATCCCTCCTCGCACTGAGATATCGTGATAATTTAAAAAAAATTTTTAAATCTATTAGACTGCATAATTGCATAACATTGTTAACAATACTGAATAGTCAAATCAACTACCTAAAATGAATACCACTCTCTCTGCTCGAATGCATATACGTACAGAGAATTTCATAAATTTAAAACTATCCTAGTTCATTTCATTTTAATTGATTAAAAAAATAAAACCTTCAGACACTTCCCTGCCAGATCTGTGCTGATCTCAATGCCAGTAATGGATCCTCTGGTTGTGAAGATTGTTCTATGAGAGACCATTCTTACTCCAGAGTGTCTCTTGTCAAGTAAAGGGTTAACTGAGCACCCAAGCCAAAGATTGAGCTCAAATGTCTACCTGGTTTCAAAATGATGTGAAAGCTCTGATGCTTTGAGGAAGAACCTTGGGGAAAAGATGGAAGAACCAAAGAGAAGCATTAAGCATTATAAGGCAGCATCTTCACTAACAGAATGCCCCTCAATTTTTTTTTTCTTAGCCAAGGTAATACCTTCTGATTAACTCAGCAGCAAATTCACCCCTGGGAAATCTCCAAGGATGCATAACATCTTCTAGAATTCCAAAAAAAAAAAAAAAGGTGGTAGGTAAACTAAAAAGGTTTCCCAAACAAATGATTCAAGCAACCAGTGTAGAAATAGCCTGGGGGTTACAATTTAAAAACTATCTAATTTCAAATCACTCAAGAACTGATAACGTCTTGCTTTCAATTCATCTGATTTGGAATAAGCATGATTTCATTAGACGTTCTTTAGCCTATAATTTTAAAACGGTGTATTAAACTCTTTTGTGTAATTTCAAATATATTTAAATGCAATCTTTTGTACAAAAGTTAAAGTCCCAAGTGTTACGTAATAGAAAAATTTAGTCCATATCCATCAAGTAAATGGAAATAATGTTCTTAAATCTGATATAATTTAAGCCTTAAGACATTCGGTATGTTGTAGTACATCTAAAGCTAACAATTTCATTTGTTAATTTTTTTAAAAAAAATTTGCCTATTAATATTTCTCCTGCTACTACGATTCCCATCATTTCTTTAATGTAGCTGGGTAAAAAAATACTAACATAAAGGTGTTTATCAAATGTGCACTTTCTTCACACTGAGGTAGAAATACACCCTTGTGAATTATCTTAAAAAGACAAAATGTTATTTGATCATTTAACTTTCAGAAAGTGTCATATTTGATCACACTCGGAAATGTCATAAAATCAGAGGTGGTTGGGAAATGTAGATAAGCATCTTCATCAAAGCTTCCACTGACGCAATACGATTAACTACAGAATGTTATTGAGGGTTGGTGTCATGACTCAAACCATCAGCTAAGTGCTTAGCACAGTGCTCTGCACAGAGCGAGCCTTCAATACCTACCATTCACTGATTGACTGATCTGCCCTCTCTTCTTTTTCTTGAGAAACACTTCCACATTCAGAAAAATTTCACTTGATCCAGACTATCACTCACAGTCCATCAATGTTTTATTGGTCCTGGTTTCATTCTCAAGCCTCCCTCTTCGACCAGCATTGCTCATCAGCGCCTTTATCCTACTGAAGGCAAAATCGACCTTCTGAAGTTGCAGTGGCCTCCAGAAAACCATCCCATCTTCACAGCATTAGCTTTTGGAATTTATAACTTCTACACCCATGTTAAGACCTCTGAAAGTTATTTTCTTCTAATCTCCCTACCTAAATGATGTGAGCACAAGGCAGAGTAGAGTCCCTATTTCTAGACTCGAGTAATAAAACATAAACCTATGAGAATGTCTCCTTGAGGGGCTAAAAGTTAAATTAAAGGTCCTATTGCTGGAGCACTGATGCAAAGTCTACTTATCAGACACAGGTCGCATGAGTTATGTTGTTATGGGCATTATTTTTTTCTACAAAGCAAAGGGGCTCTGGAACTGTCAACATACAGGTTACAGTCTGGTTATTACACTGAAAAATTCAGAGTTAAGATAATCTGGTTAGGGAAGACCGAACAGTTATTTGGTGGCGGAAACAAGGTCATTCCTTACAATGCCTCCTCCCTATACTTGGGAAGCAGCGTGGCTCAGTGGAAAAGAGCCTGGGCTTCGGAATCAGGTCATGAGTTCGACTTTCCAATAGCATCTCTCCTCACCTTGCCGCCCTGTCCTCTCTTCCCACTCTCGACGAGCGGGTCTCCGCTCTCAACTCCACCCTCTCTACTCATCTCGACTCTCTCGCCCCCCTTTCCCTCCGCCGCTCTCGCTCCACTAACCCACAGCCCTGGATCACCTCCTCCGTCCGCCTCCTACGCTCCTATGCTCGAGCTGCTGAGCGCTGCTGGCGAAAGTCCAAGCACCAAGCCGACCTCACACACTTCAAATTTATCCTTTCCTGCCTTAACTCTGCCCTCTCCTCCGCCAGGCAAAGCTTCTTCTCCTCCCTCATCGACACCCATGCCCGTCACCCCCGCCGATTGTTCCGGCCCTTTAACTCTCTCCTTAGGCCCCCTGTTCCTCCCCCTCCCCCATCTCTCACCCCCAATGATCTGGCCACCTATTTCCTCACGAAAATCAACACGATCAGGTCTGAGCTCCCCAAAGTCACCCCTCCGCCTCCCCCCTCCCCCCCCACCAACCCCCTCTCCTACTTTCCCATCCTTCCCTGCAGTATCCTCAGAGGAGATCTCCTCCCTCCTCGCAAGTGCCACCCCTCCACCTGCGCCTCGGACCCCATTCCCTCTCACCGTATTAAAACCATCACCCCTGCCCTCCTCCCTTCCTTAACTTCTATTTTTAACCACTCAATCTCCAAGGTCTCCTTCCCCTCTGCCTTCAAACATGCCCACGTCTCCCCCATCCTAAAAAAACCCGCTCTTGACCCCACTTCCCCCTCCAGTTATCGTCCTATCTCCCTACTACCCTTCCTTTCCAAAATCCTAGAACGAGTCGTCTACAATCGATGCCTAGAATTCCTTAACTCCCATTCTCTCCTAGACCCCCTCCAATCTGGCTTCCGTCCCCTCCACTCTACCGAGACTGCTCTCTCTAAGGTCACCCATGACCTCCTTCTTGCCAAATCCAATGGCTCCTACTCCATTCTGATCCTCCTTGACCTCTCTGCTGCCTTTGACACTGTCGACCATCCCCTCCTTCTCCATACCTTATCTCACCTTGGCTTCACGGACTCTGTCCTCTCCTGGTTCTCCTCTTACCTCTCTGGCCGATCATTCTCGGTCTCCTACGCTGGAGCCTCCTCCCCCTCCCATCCTTTAACTGTTGGAGTTCCTCAAGGGTCAGTTCTTGGCCCTCTTCTGTTCTCCATTTACACTCACTCCCTCGGTGAACTCATCCGCTCCCACAGCTTTGACTACCATTTCTACGCAGATGACACGCAGATCTACATCTCCGCCCCGTCCTCTCCCCCTCCCTTCAGGCTCGCATCTCCTCCTGCCTCCGGGACGTCTCCACCTGGATGTCGGCCCGCCACCTAAAACTCAACATGAGCAAGACTGAGCTCCTCATCTTCCCTCCCAAACCCGGTCCGCTCCCAGACTTCTCTATCACCGTGGATGGCACGACCATCCTTCCCGTCCCGCAGGCCCGCAATCTCGGTGTCATCCTTGACTCGTCCCTCTCGTTCACCCCACACATCCTATCCGTTACCAAGACCTGCCGGTTTCACCTCTACAATATCGCCAAGATCCGCCCTTTCCTCTCCACCCAAACGGCTACCTTACTATTACGGGCTCTCGTTATATCCCGGCTAGACTACTGTGTCAGCCTTCTCTCTGACCTCCCTTCCTCCTCTCTCGCCCCGCTCCGGTCTATTCTTCACTCCGCTGCCCGGCTCATCTTCCTGCAGAAACGATCTGGGCATGTCACTCCCCTTCTTAAACAACTCCAGTGGTTGCCTATCGACCTCCGTTCCAAACTAAAACTCCTCACTCTAGGCTTCAAGGCTCTCCATCACCTTGCCCCTTCCTACCTCTCCTCCCTTCTCTCTTTCTACCGCCCACCCCGCACGCTCCGCTCCTCTGCCGCCCACCTCCTCACCGTCCCTCGGTCTCGCCTATCCCGCCGTCGACCCCTGGGTCACGTCCTCCCGCGGTCCTGGTCCTCCTCACCTCCGCCAAACTGATTCTCTTTCCCTCTTCAAAACCTTACTTAAAAATCACCTCCTCCAAGAGGCCTTCCCAGACTGAGCTCCTCTTCCCCCTCTACTCCCTCTGCCATCCCCCCTTTACCTCTCCGCAGCTTAAGCCTCATTTTCCCCTTTTCCCTCTGCTCCTCCACCTCTCCCTTCCCATCCCCACAGCACTGTACTTGTCCGCTCAACTGTATATATTTTCGTTACCCTATTTATTTTGTTAATGAATTGTACATCGCCTTGATTCTATTTAGTTGCCATTGTTTTTACGAGATGTTCTTCCCCCTGACGCTGTTTAGTGCCATTGTTCTTGTCTGTCCGTCTCCCCCGATTAGACTGTAAGCCCGTCAAACGGCAGGGACTGTCTCTATCTGTTGCCGACTTGTTCATCCCAAGCGCTTAGTACAGTGCTCTGCACATAGTAAGCGCTCAATAAATACTATTGAATGAATGAATGAATGAATGAATGACTCCCAACTCTGCCACTTGTCAGCTGTGTGACTGTGGGCAAGTCACTTAACTTCTCTGTGCCTCAGTTCCCTCATCTGTAAAATGGGGATGAAGACTGTGAGCCTCACGTGGGACAACCTGATTACCCTGTATCTCCCCCAGCGCTTAGAACAGTGCTCGGCACATAGTAAGCGCTTAACAAATACCAACATTATTATTATTATTATTATTTGTCTTATGCCCTAGACGTTTGGTGACCTGCTGTGATTTTGACAGTTTATTGAGCACCAACTACTTGTTTTTCGACTCCCCTTTCCCTTCAGAAAAAAAAGCCATTAGTTATATGTATATTCTCTTGAAAAGAGTTCCATTAGCTGGAATGGTGACTAGATAAGTCTTACATTCTCTGTGATTTTCAAATATGACTTTGGTGTGATAACAGGTCTTGTTTCTTTTAAAAACATCAATTGCTCCTGGAGCTTCAAAAATCTTCAAATTGTCGCAAACTGGCTAACCACTGAGACTGAGTTATATGAACATGGCTAGGTCTAAACTGCCGCGATTACCCCATGAGTTAGAAATTCTCTGAAAAATTCAATTAGGTTCTTGTGCAACAGTCCAGGATTAAGTTTCTCCATTAAACTGAATAAGAGTTTTTGAAAAAAACAAAACTATAAACATTTAAATGCATAATATTTCTTAATCCATTACTACTTTTCACATAGCTGTCCTCTACCTAATCTAAAATGTCTTGCCATTGGACTTCTAAAGAGGTTTTTTCAGATATTGGGCTCATAGCCTCTAATACCCAAATGGAAATTCCTGTCTGAAGGAAGGACTGTCCACCTGGAAAGAAATCTTTTGAAGAACTGGAAATGTCAGTAGTTACTATGGAACAACCACGTGAATATGGGCATGGAAGATTCCCTGCTCATTTTTTGTTTAGCTTTCCATGAGGTTACAACTGAACCGGATTTCTCACACTGCCCCACTCAGTTGGAGATGCTCAAAGGAACAATCTAAAGGAAGCATATCAACGATTTTGTACAAATAGATTACCATTTAGTTCCCTTTGAGCATTATCATGGCTTTGCTGTTCCCCACACAGTTCCCTAATGCAATTTCAAGAAGCAGTTTCATGAGAAGCAGAATGGCATAGTGGATAGAGTACAGAGCCTGAGAGTTAAAAGGCCCAGCTCTGCCACTTGGCTGCGGCGTGACCTTAGGCAAGTCACTGCATTTCTCTGTGCCTCAGTTATCTCATCTGTAAAATGGGGATTGAGACTGTGAACCCCACGTGGGACAGGGTCAGGACTGTGTCCAACCCAATTGGCTTGTAATCACCCCAGTACTTACTACAGTGCCTGCCATGTAGTAAGCATGTAACAAATACCATAATTATTATTATCATGTCCAAAGGTGCATAATTACAACTCCTTAGGAGTAGACTCTGAATTGGGTGCATTGATTACATAAAGTGATATGGTACATATTCCAATTAATTACTATGCTAATGTACATCATGCTTCTTTTAATATAATTATATAGTTAGAATAGCCTTTGTATTTTGTTTTGAATGATGTCTAAGGAAAATATATTTCAGAAGAGAAAACACCTTGTCAATTTGGCACCCATAGAATGCAAATGCATATCATTTTCCTTTCTTTTTAGACATTCTTGCCAAGTAATGGTATATGGCTACTGAATGCTTCTAATTTAATTACAAATTGAATTCTTTATTGTTCCAAATGTACTTTTAAAAGCTTTGTTCCTTTTCAAATGTATCATTCTAGAGTCTGAAGGAACCAAAAAATAACATAAAAACTAAACGTGTCACATAAGAGTAACTAACCCATTGAATTTTAACATTTGAACTCTATAGCATAGCTTTCATGACTAAAAAACTTTAACCAAATATATTGTAATAGATATATGTATACTTATATATATGTAAATGCATACATTAACTCTGAAGTGGTGCTTAGAATTACCTACCTTCTTTGGCCCACCCTTCTTAGAGATATGAATGTATTTGGTTAGAGTCAGAAGGTTTTTTTTAACTAAACGCCAATTGTTAGAAACCAATTAAATCTCTTAAAAATTATAGTTTATGTTTTACCACAAATAAATGTTAAAAATTGACATCTGTAAAGGCCCATAAACACACACTCCTCCTTACACAAACCCAGAGAAACACACTGAAACCCACCCACAGAGAATTCTATTAGAAAAATACACTGAGTGCTACGGTCACTTAAATTAGCTGTAATATTTCCTGAGAAGCATGGTATGTGATCATATTGTGTCAAGAGATGGAAAAACAACGAATAAAAAATTAAAAGCCAAAGGACTCAAATGAAGTATTTTAGGGGAGAGAGATATTTAATTTTTCAAGAAAAGCTTGTCATTTTCATTTACATTGAAAATAGCATATTTCAGTGGGCGATACCTTCTAGGGTCCATCAATAGTGTTTCGAATAAGGCACGCATATCTTTCAAAGGCAGCATTTACTAGTCACCACTTGTCATTAAATGTAACTGTACGTTCAAGAGCTTTCTAATAATAGCCTTTAATTAAACCGAGGACCGTTAGAGGGTTTCCGTTGCCCTTTGAAGTTCTTAATTATTAGTTGTATCTAGCCTTTTATGGCACACTTAAGGTTAAATTAAATAATTAAAATATACCTTGAAGAGAAATATCAAGACTTTGCATGTTTTAATTAAATATCTGAATTTCAGTGTTTTAAAATAATAACATATGTTTTGATTTTTTTCATAGTGGGAAAGTGGAACGCTCGATATATTAAACAAAAAAAAATTGGTAGCTTTTTATGGGAATAATCGCTAAGCACGATGCATGTAAATGAGCTATTTTCTATGCATGGCTTCCAAAAGTGCTAATTAAATAGTTGGTATTCAAGGCTATGCTCGTTCATTGTTTAGTGACACACAAATCCAGCGATGTGTGCCAGCAGACATTTTAAGTTGAATGTTTTCTCCTCTACGGCCTTTGTCATGAAATGGTGGCACCATGATGAGAACACTAGTGTAAGCAAAACATTGAAATATGCTTTAATAATGTTTTAACCATGTAGCGACACCAGTCTAGTTTTCTAATGAATTTTTAATTTCTTTCTTCTTATAAGGATGTTACGAGTTATCGCTGATGCATATTAAATCATATACATGAGTCATTTTCTCCCTAAATTTGCATAAAATGGCTAAATGCTAATGCACTAAATGGGGCTTACTATATATGGTACAGCAAATATGCCCTTGCAGATTTTATGCAATCAATCTCTTGTATTTCATTAGCAACCAGATAAGGTGTGGTCTAGAGAATTTAAAAAATACATACTCCTCAAAAGCAATGTTATGATTCTTAGTATCATTTTTACATTTTCATTTGAATGGAGTCTGCAATTAGAATTTACAGTTTTGGCGGGGGGGGGGGGGGGGCGGTTAAGCACAAGTTCATCGAAAGGTGCAGGGAGAGATGATTTCTGAATACAGTCTGGTACCGTTAATAGACACTAGTAAATTACTGTGGTTTTTTTCTCATTTAACACTGAATACTTGTTTTTAAATATAAGTAACATGACTTAACATGATAATTCTTACTCAGGAGTTTCTGTCTTTTTGGCTGATTCTTAAGATTCCAAAATGCAGCCAATTTCCCATTATATTTGTGAAGGAGTTAAAAAAATATTCCTTTATTGCCTATCTTTGTATGCAAAATGCATAGAGGTTTTCTTGCATTTGTGATAATAAAAAGAATTTCCCCTTATCCACAACACAAACTGGTAAATAGGCATTATGGCCATAATAAGGATAGTATCATGGTGACGATATTATTATTAGGCCTAGAGTCTTGCATTTAATGAGGAGAAAAACATCGTCCTCATACATTTCTCTTCATCTTCCCCCTTCACCCCCACCTTTTTTTTTTTTTTACCATCTGGAACATTTTTGTACCTGGTGCAAAAGGAACTATTTAAAAATAAATGTATGCTTTGCCCTACAGTTATTTTGAATTAGTCTTGATAAATAATTAAGGAATGCATAATATATTATTTAGATGCAATGGTCTTAAGAATTTGAGTGGTATTTCAACTACAATTATAGTCATTTATTTATCAGTGAAAAATTTGCATAATCACACTTCAAAATCCAGTGGACTGGAGAGATATCAGAAAGACACCCATAAATGTGGTAATGACTCTGAGCATTAGATTAAGTTAATAATGTAGTGATGCACAAGATATTATAATATCTAGCATTGCTGCATTTGATAAATTATTTTCAAATGATAAGAGCATAATTTTTTTTCTTTTTACCAGTATTTAATGCAGAATACATACAAAATTTAATTTGAAATTCAGGATTAAAGTCTATGTCATTTCTACCAGGTTGGAACACATGTAACATAAAAACTAATGGGTATCTTTCATATTTACAGTAACTAAGAAATGAAAGTTAACTGTTAGAGTAATAATTTTGACTTTTTTTCACTTTTAACTTATAGAAAACGATGCTGTAGCTCTTGAAGCAGCATTGAAGGCCTGCAAATGATAGAAACTGAAGCCTTCTCTCCACTTAAATATCCCAGCTTGCAAGTGGACAGATTACCTATTGAAGAGGTAACTGACTTTTCGTTAGCTCAGTCATACCACGGATCTTTCCTTACCAGCCCACCTGAGATAAATTTAGCCGAAATGTATGTATTATTTGTTTCATGGTGCTTGAATCACCAGATCCCACGTCAGATCTGCAAACTCAGACTTCAAACAGTAATGGAGCATTAGCCTTTAATGTGAAAGACTGTCGCTCAGCAATTTCTATATTTTGGGACCAAAAATGCGCTTTTGTTAAAAAAGATGTTCCCATAGAATGACTTGAATCTGCTATGTAAACTAAAGCAATGATTGCTGTAATATATTAAATTAATATTCACATTTCTGTACAGTGTAATTATTGCCACTGACACTGCATGTCCAAGAGTCTATAGTTCAGCACTCCAAATGTAGCAACACCAGTAAATATGAAATTATCAAAATGAAGCTCTAGCAAATTCTTTTTGAATTGTTTCTCTTTTTACATCTGTCATGAATTATAGGCATGGTATGGATTTCGCACAGATGATTCATCCTAGCGGCTTCAAAGCACTTATAAACCCAGTTTCAACCAGTTCCTTCTTTGAAACCTCAAATTCCTCAACTTTAAGCCGGTTGGGTTAAGTATGCATATCCATACTGGCAGGACACCTTGATCTGTGAGTTCCAGATGTAGACGTGAAGAAACAGAGATGTTAGTGGTTCAGTGCAACAGGCCTTGCCTAATACCAAGTAATGACAGAGCTACTGAAGAGTTTTACACCTGGTCAGCTTCGGTCAGAATTCCAAGCCAAGGAGACCAAATGTTTCCATTTTCTACAGTAGCAATACCTTGGCGCTGCCTCCCTCCTGTTGGAAATCGAGGCATTCTGACTTACAACTACATGAAACCCATTCTTTTATCTTCATGTAATATCCAGTTACAACACCCTAAAGATAAAGGAGAAGCACAGGAAAGGACAGGCCATGGCAGTGGTTGGTAAACTGGCACTGAGATTCAAGTAAAGGAGCTTCATATTTTCAACACTACTTGTTTTCAAACTGCCTGTCAGTGAAATGTTGAGGACCCTTTTTTGATTCTAAGGCAGCTTCAGGCAGTTTAGAAAATGATCCATTGTTTTTCTAGGCATAGGATACATGGGTTCACATCGGGGAACCACTCAGAGTATAGTCTTGGCAATGTTTCCTTTTGAAAAGGTGCTTTTCCTTTTAAATTAGGTTCTTGAATGCCCTGTTGCAGCTTTGATCCTAATTGCTCAGCTGATCAGAATCAAAAAATTTCCCGGTTCCTCCCAGCTATCTAGCTAGCTCTTGGTACACCAAGTAGACCATGTCTATTTTGAAATTTATGCTTTTTAGCCTCAAAGTAACCTGCTCAAAGTTCTATTTAACTTGATTCTCATCTTCCAGTATCCATGCTGAAGCAGAAAACTCAAGGTTAAGAACGATGAAAAAGCCAAAATTGCACTCAGTGTATTTCTTGGGGTGTTTACATTTTCAGCATCTCACTAGAAAGTCTTTATCATCCATTCTTGTTTGAAAGTGAGTTTAACCGAGGCGCATCTCCCCTATTATAAGCAGTAATTTAAAGAGTTAACAGAAGAGTGGACAAAGAGGAAGGCTTTAAAAAAAATCTTAATCGTGTTTTGTCTTTAGCAATCCAGATTTTGCTTACGTTTGAAAAGGAGGAGCTGAAGTCGCTAACCCTCTCCAAAAACAGGCCTACCTTCACAACGTCGAAGCAGTGGCAGAAGCGGTGACTATAAACGATGGTTCTAAGCATTATGACACTTCACCGAGACGTGCAAACGCCCTGACTGCATGCTTCAGTTAATTAAGTCAAAACAATTTCACCTGTTGAAAATTAGCCTTTGTCATCAGTTACACTGTGAATCCCAACAGAGCCCTTTCCCTCTGGCCTAGGCAAATAAACATCATAGGGGCTAGCAAGTGCGCAAGACACCACGCTGGGAGACTTAAACCAGGATTTTGAATGTTAATTCACAATTTAAAGTGGTTCGATTAAGAAGCATATATTAAATATCTGAGTTCAACTTATTACACGGATCTCTCTGTCTCTCCCACACTTTCCTTCTCTTTCTCTCTCTTTCCCTCCCTTGCTCCTGCTCTCTCTCCCACTCTCTCCACTCTTCCAGAAACAAATGTCAAAAGTGCCTTATGTCTGGTGGGATCTTCGTCTTTTCCCCCTTTAGGGTCATGCAGCCGTAGAGGAAGGGAGCCCATGCACTAGACTGAGGTGGATTTAGTTCCCAGTTAGAGCTAAGATGGTATCATTAGCTGCGCACAGCGTGATTTCTCGCTAATCCTCTCTGGAACTTACAACAAGTTTAAATGTCCATGCATGATGTTATTAACTGGCTTGGGGAAGTGTTTAGGAACCAGATTTTTTTAAAGCCATCTCTGGTCAAATGTGACTTTACCCACCTCAGAAGAAGATTGATATTTCTTGAGTTGCATGTGGGTTAGGTGAAAGAATGAACGTCTGAGAAAAATGGAGAGACAGAGAGAGAGAGTGGGTGCCATCCCCCTGTGAATCCGCGGATCCGAATCCACAAAATGCCTCTCTCTAAACTTTGTAATGTGCTTTTCCTTCCATTAGGATCGCCTGGACTTTCATTGGCTAACACCTGATCAATGCCATTGAAGTTACAGAAGGTAACAGGGACCAGTCGCTTCATCACCAAGCCTTTACTTGCCAGGGGGAGGGGTTGGTGGGGTCTAGAGGAAGAGGTGGAGGGGGCAGGGGAAGGGAGAGGTTTATGGCTGGAACCCGTCCTCTTGTGAATGAAAACGGTGATCTCGTGACGCAACGCTAATCACACCCCCCTTCATCTGCAACGATGGCTGAATTTGGAGGAGGGGGAGGGCACGTCGATTCCGAGGGACATGGGCTGTAAGGGGTGGGATTGAGAATGGGGGAGGTGATGCATCATCAAAGCACGGTAATTAATGCAACTCCAAGCGCCACTCGGCGCAGGGACCGGACCAGCTCGGCCGGCGGAGCCGAGCCAGGGGAGGGGGGAGAAGCCCGACCCTCGGGAGCGCGCGCGCGCGCGCGCGCCCTGGGCACCGGGGCCGCCCCCCGGCCGAGCGCGCGTCCGGGGAGAGGGCGCGCAGGCGCGCGAGCCCGGGAGCTCAACGGGTTCGTCTCCCGGGAAACACCAATCAGCGGGGCGCTCTCCGGCGACGGCGGCGGGACTGGGGCTGGCGCTGGTGGCCTTCAGACGGAGGCGTTGGGCTGCCCGCCGCCGGCCTGGCCACTGGATGCTGCTGCTATCGTCGCTTTTGCTGCTGCTGCTGCTGCTGCTATCGTTGCATTTGCTGCTGCTGCTGCTGCTGCTATCGTTGCATTTGCTGTTGTTCTCACTAGCACCCACCCCAGCGGCTTCAGCAGCCAGCCTCAGAGTCGGCTCCAACCTCCCACACCACGCACTCTTGCCGACCGAGCCCCTCTACCTTCCCACCGCAGCCAGTCCCCCCTTCATCTCCAGTGTGGTCGCAATGTCCCCACCCAGTCGGGCCTTAGAAAGTTGCCCTTTTCCACATGCAACGATCTGCAAATGGAAAGTCTCCTCCCTCCCCTTTCCCTCTTCTTTCTCTTGCCTCGGGCTGCCTTCTCCTCCCTCTCTGCAAATGTTCTCGCACGAAGGGTCGCCTGCTGCTGATCCCTTCTGCATCCTCCCGCCTACAAGGATGGTGAGAGGACATTTTCGGGAAGTGTCCCAGCTAACACGGTACTACCTGACTTAGGGCGCAGAGCCGGCAGAGACTCAACCGATACCAAGAAGAAGAAGAATTAAAGACAGCGACAGTGTACTTTTTCATGGCAATCACTGGCTCGGGCAATCACTCACAGTAGTCAAGCATTTCCTCAAAAAGGGGAGAGGTATGAAGAGGAAGAGTCCATATTCCATAGAGCAAGTTCTCTTTTATAGATTAATATTTCTGTTCGCTTCTGCTTGCTCCTTTACTTGCCTGTTAATTGTATGCCGCAAAATGGGACAATAAAGCCACCAGTTAATAATCCAAGGCACTGCAGAAACTGTATGCCCTAAATTACGCTACAGATTTACTTACTCCGTCCCGCCAAAGGAAACCTTATTTTTAAAGCTACTGACCTAAAATTGTTTATGGGTGTGTGTGTGTGTGTTTTAGAGAGACTCTAAATATATTTAGTCAATTACGATGCACTCTACTGAATTTAACTGATTGGAAGCTAGTCACAAAGCTCTCCCTGAATCCAGAAGAAACACACGTATGGAGGGTTTAAATAAAACGGGAAAGTAGTCCACTTCCCCAGAACCCCAGTGGTGGTAAAGGTACATAAGCTATAGAAAAACATGACCATTATCTTCTCACCTATCTTCTAGCCACTTTTCAACGTAAGACTTCCAATAGACTTCTGTATTAAAAAAAAAACACCCAAAATAGTCAAATCTAAATAGTCACTGTGTATAAATAAGTAAATCTCTAATGGCATGAATGTTGAAGGTGTAAATGACTGATCCTCGACTTCATGGCATTATTGAGATGGTATTGTTATTTTAACGAGGACTTCACAAAAGAAATGATAAGCGCATATTTGTTCCAAATATGAAATATTAATTGACGTATAATCTACTAGTATTGTCTAGCACGCGTCTGTTACTTAAACAATAAAGTGAAAAAATGCTTATTTTGAGACATTTGTCATTGCATTGCTCTCATTACTATGCAAACTAATGGTAACTTCGGCAGGGGGTTATTGCCCTTCTAAATATGCCTATTCACAAACCTGCAACAGTGCTAATACAGTTTTCTGTTTACCCAGTGACTACTTCCTCAGCTTTCTCGATTGCAAACAAAAGTTTTGGCTTCCTTGAACGTTCGTGTGTCTTTATCCCTCACAGCTTCATTATTACAACTTAAAGGTTACTGTTCTGGCTAATTAAAGGGTGACAAAAAACGCCGGCCACGATATAACTCTAATTTATTCAACTATCGTTCAGATTTGGTGAAACATTTCTTCCAATATCGTTTTATTGGCAGATTGTTAAGCTTTTCGCAAAGAGTGTCTGAACCTGAACACCTGCATTAATGTCCCTACTTAGGAATGTCCTTAATATTCTGTTTGAGGTTGGCAACGTATAGGTATTATTCAACAAAACTGCAATTACTGTTTCGCACTTACACGCGACATTTGGTGACACAACAACCAAACCTCTAAGTCAGATATAAAACAGACTGCTCAATAAAACGGACAGAACTAACTCCTTGTGAGATGTTCGAGCTGCTTCCTTTTTATTCTGAAATTGTTTACTGACAGGTAGTCTGTATAAAGGTTAAATTACGGTAGAACCTGATTTGTCAATGGGACAGAAAAAAGAGTTAGCCAGTGGAAAGGTGAACACAAAAGGGAGATGGCAAAAGGCGCATTTCAGAGGACCTCAGAATCAACATAGCAAGTGGCAAGAAGTTGTAAATTTCGGTCCAATGTTTTCGGGGGGAAAGGGAGCAGGATGGAGCTTTAATGTCAGTCATAATGAGGCAATTATGAATGAGCAGTGCTTGTCAAAACTTAACCAGACCATGAGCAGGGCGCCGGTTCACACCACCAGTTTCAGGCAAAAGCTGCCGAGCACCGGCTTTATACCAACGTAATGTTTTGTGGTTTGTTGGTTTGTTGGTTTCTTTGAATTACATAGTAAGCGCTTTGGAAGCTTAAGCTTTTCAGTAATAATTCCTCCTCCCAACACCACCTACACCCCTGAATTCAAGTTACCATCCCCGAATTTAAATATTTGCCTTGTTCAAATAACTTCTAAATGAACTCATTATTTTTCGTTTCTTTTTGTATTTTCTGCATTGTAGAGGCTAGCAATGATATTAGTTCTAGTGTGGGAAAATATTATAATTGAGATCTGGTAAGTTATTTGCAGACTTCAAGTTTTTCTTTACACTGTGCTGACATTTAGTACAGCCCCGGTGAGGAAAACAATGCTACCATTCATAGCTCTAGACGTAGATTTCAATCGACTTAAGCGGGCACAATGAAACTTGGTCATTCACTGGTTACCCATATTGTGTTCTCAAATTTTCTCTCAGCAAAAGTATAATGACTCAGTATTGTATGGTTGCATAGACAAGGGCTCAGAACAAGAGACACTAGTTTTGTCTGACGGTGTGAGAAAGTCGTGAAGGGATCTTTTCTTCCAGATGGTGTTAAATTCAGCTGCCTTTTTAACATTGGCCTTGCAAAGCAATCTGCTGCTCTCCCTTTCACAAAGAATAAGTCTCGGTTCCCACTAGTTAACATGCATACTCACGCAACCTGCAACTTCACTCCAACTGTTTTACAATGCAGTGGTATGCTAAATAAACTTGATCCGGTTTCTGTCAATGTTAAAACTAGCTTTCAAAGAACTACTTAACTGATATTTACACTTCTTTTGACTTAAAGCTACATGCCACTGGAATATTTCAAATTTCAAAGAAATATCTCCTCATTTTAGGGTCATTTTCTAGATTATCTGTTAAACCCTTCAAGACACAATATGTTCTATCTCATATCGAAGTCCTTGAACACAAAAACAAAATGTCAGAAGTTTGATGTGCAATATAAAAAGAAAAACTGGGGACATGTTGCAGCAGAGCAGTGGAACAGTAAAAAAAAAACATTGAAATGTATTTTATTGATTGATAGTCATGTAACATTAGTATGGTACAAAGCAAGTTTGATATGACAATGGCAAACACATAATTATAATATTGTTTATTTTCCTTAGATGTTATATTTAACACATTTACATAAAAGACCAAGACGCAAGCAAAAGCTTAAGTAATTTGACTCCATTGAGTGCTTTCAGTAAACAATAGGTTTCCCCAGCAAACATCTTATTGCCCTAATTGCACCTCCTTGAGAAAGAAAACCACACACTTTGTAATGTAAATGTTAATTGTAGTAGACAATGGCTCTAGGTAAATAGCACCCCTGGACATGAAGTAAATGAAAGGCACACAGGCACTTAACAATGAAAGGTTGTTTGCACAAACAGTGCTTCAAATGTAAATAAACAAGGGTCTTCTCACCGGTCACTACAGTAGTAAAACTTTGGCACGTGTACAGCAGCCAAAGTGGGAATTTATGTAAATAAAGTCTCTCTCACTTCTGGTTGAAACTAGCAGTGAAAGTTCAGAGCCCTCATATCCCAAGTCCTGTCAATTGTTTGAACCGTATACCAGAATTTACTTCTTTGCCAGAGAAACTCTAAATGGATTACAAGCAGTGGAGGCCATTTGCGAGACACGGGCCATTTGAGTCATGTTTCTAGCTGTAGAGGTACACAGTTTGTAGATACATCTTTAAATGCATACCCATAGGTATATGGCACGTGATATGGCACGCTACACGCAATGGGGATAAATAAAGGTTCAGTCAGGTTATTTCACTGAAGCTTTCCTTCCAATATTACAAAGTACTCTGCAAAGTCCTTTGCTGCTTAAAATTTCTGGAAGCAGATCTTGAAAACATCCTCTGAATGTACGGTGATTGTAATCTGCTTTAACAAATTTGGAATGTTCAGTAGAATCATTGCCAGGTGGGTTTGGAAAACCCCCCAAGTCGAGTCCCAGGGTATACTACGACCAGTGAAATAACCTGTTAGGATATCCGGTCAAAAGGTACCCACAGTGTTCTTAATGATAATGCTAAATGCTTATAAATAGGTATATTGATTTTTTTAAAAAAAAGATAGGTGGCAAACCAAAACGTGATGCCTGAGAGTTTGGGAGAGGAAATAGGTGGAGGTTTGTGGGCAGAAGATAAGGAGAGAATGAGGGATTGGATAGGGAGGCGGGGGGGTGGGACTGGGGAGAAGAAGGGAAAGGCAGGTGACACATAAGGAAGCAAACTTCTTAGAATGTTTTATGGAGGTTCTCTGCCTTTATCTTAAATATTGGAAATCTCAACTGTAGGGGGAAAAAAACCCCCAAACTTAATTATGGGCAGATTAAACAGTGGTTATAGAATTAACAGAAACAGACAGTATGCAGCAGCCACAGAACAGTTGGTATTCTCCCTTGGGAGCCTGCAGATGGCTGTGGGTGGGAAATGCCTCTACTTTCTTAAGCAATGGAGATGAGTATGGTGTGGTGCACTTGATGTTTTTTTCATACCCCACACCCCCCAACAGGGCTGTCTGTCATAGGCTGCCGGGCCATGGCATTACGACTTGCCCCCGAGCGTGGGAATGGAGCCGTCCAGCCGTTCACATCTCCTGCATTCCGTTTAGCGGAATCAATTAGGCAGGACAGACCCTCCGATTCCCCACCCCCTTTCCATTTTTTTTTTTGGTCAGGTCTATATACGTCCTAATTATTTCAGTTTGGGATGCCAGAGCTGTTTCCCGGATAGACCTGATCATCCTTAAACAAAAAGAGAGGAGGCGCACACGTGGGTTTTGGCGTAAATGTCACTTTCATTTCCAATGCTAGACGCAGAGTAAGACACAGAACATTTTTTAACACTTTGACAAGGGGGGAGGCGATCTCGTCTCCATCATGTCTTTCTGCTTCAGTAGCTTCCTCAAGGAAACCCTCTTGGAACACAGAAGCATCTGTCCTTGCATTTTGAATAGAAGAATAAAAATCAGCCATCACTTTTTTTTCCATTTTTGCAGCTCCACCGAGTTCTTAGTAGACATAAATTATGGACCTTCCCTACACTCCAGTGTTAACTTTAAAAAAAAAAAACAGCCACCTGATTTCATATCACTTGAGATATAACCCAAATACATTTTAAAATATTTTCTCACAAAATGTCCAAATTGTTCCACATTGACCTTTTTTTCCTGGGGGTGGGGGGCGGGGGGGTGGGTAATAAGTCATTTAACTGCATCGAGTCATTCTGCAAACAGATACTCCATATCTCTAAACACATCTTTCTAAAAAAATACATAAGCCCTTAAACTCAGAACTTTTTATCAGAACAGCAAAGGTTGCACATGCATTGTTTACCCTCAGCATTGTTTCTTGTTTGCAGCATTTAAGTAGTCCTCTTGAGACAGCTGATAACTTCATAATTCGGAAATGGGTGTCACCATCTTCTCCACTCCCTCCTTCGCCATAAAACGTTAGAGATAGAGAAAGCATTCCTGACCTTTCCGGTTTTACTGTCTCTTGCAGTGGCTTCTCATTGTGCCGCGCTCCACGATGATCTTGAAGGAGTTCTTACTTTCGGTTATCTAGCTTTATGAAGACCAATACACTCATACAGCTAGATAACCAAAGATAACAACTCGCTTCCCTCACCAGACTTTTTTTTTCCTTGTCCTCGCTAGAATCCAGGCTCCAGACTCTTTTCCACAGGCGTGCTGTCTCCTCCAATCGTTCTTGCCGCCGTGCTTTAAAAGATTCATCCTCTTATGCAATTGTGACCTGGTTTTTGTTTGTGTGTATGTGTGCAGCTAAGACACATCCAAAAAAAGAGAGCTGTTGCCTTCAAAGTTTATCCCGAACTTTTTTTTCTTTCAGCAAGTAATTTCCGGCAGCGAGAGCCAACAATTCATCTAATAACATCAGAAAATAAAACCAGCTATTAAGGTGCATCAAGCTGTTAAAGAGTGAGAAGCATCCATCCCTTCACAGGCCTCTATTTGCATTGTAAATTGCTTCATTCTCACGAAAGACTCTTTAGCCTCCCTCTATAGAGATGTGTAAAGCCATCGGCATTTTCCAGCGCCGTGTAAGGAGGAGAAAAAAAAAATCCCATTTTATAGAAGAAGTGACAAGCTGATTCAAGGATCTGCTCCTGATCCTTTTGGATTATGCACCGTATAGAGCTTTTTACCAAATGGAGGCAAGCTGGCTGGCAAATATCTTGTGTGTGTGTGTGTTTTAGGGGGAAGGTCCTCGGTTTCACAGGGCTTCTAAGGCTGGGGAGAAGAAGATGCCGTCTTGCTGGAGTGCTGCTGCCCCCGGTCTGAAAGAAGGAGAAAAGGGCCATCATTGGAGGGGCTTTCAGTGCCAAAATGTGGACCAGCCCGGCAAGGTCAAAGGTTCGAGACCGCGGGAGACCAAGGTAATGGTGATGTCATGAGAAATCTCAAGTACATGGTTATTGATATGCATCAGTGATCAGCAATCTGCCCCGCGCCGACTGCATCAACAACAGCAGCAGAAGAAACAGCAGCAGCAGCAGCAGCACTGCAACAATTCCTATTTTCTCCATCAACATCCCTTCGTCTAGCGCTACCGACTGCTGCTGGAAAATCAACCCGCGGCCTTTTTTTTTCTTTACCTTCCTTGTTGCTAGTGTGTAGATCGCTCTAATATCCAAAGACTGGAAGAAATCTCTCTCTAAGGACAGATAAAAGCGTTTCAGATCTGGGTAACGTCTTTGCCTGCATTTCTCTCCTGGCAGACTGCATGTGCAGAGAGATGTGAGGCACTTTGCTATTGCTTAAAGCAGGGCCTTGCTTTCTGGGACTGGGAATCAGATCTGGATTACGCAGCGAGTCGATGGGTAATTACATTGACAATTTGCTCTGGTGCTGTGTTTTTAATGGCTTCACATCTCAGGCATGTTTTCTATCTAGGGCGGTTTGCGGGGACTTTGCACCATGGCCGTTGTGCAACGCATTTTGCTTTGTAAGTTTATACTGAATCCTGCAAGGAGCAGACTCCATCCTGGCACCAGGACATTTTACAATATCTATACAGTATCTGTTTAGGGGCTAAGGGGAGAAGGGAGGAGAATGAGAGAGAGACAGACAGACAGAGCGAGAGAAGACAGAGGGGGAGTATGTAATGGAGGGCGGGGGGGGGGGGTGAGGATTCGTGTGGGTATTAGAATATACTGCACAGGTAAACACTACAACAATAATTTCATAAAATATTGTAAACCACCTCCTTTAATAAAAAGACTGTTTTTTTCATTTTTGTATTTTGCCCACATCACTTGGATACAAGCAAACTTAAATGACTCAAGGGAACTGGAAAGAAAAACATTTGTAAGTTCCTGAATAAATATATTTTCTAAGATTTTAAAAATTTTAGATTCCCCTCGCCCCTCCCCCTGTACTCCTCTCCTTAATTATATATATATAATATGTGTGTGTAGATGCTGTAATACATTACTTAGCTGATTACTTTTCAAAGAAGTTTGCTGAGTACACACAATTCACGGTTTATAACCCTTTTCCTCTTTCTCTGGGCAGTAATCTCTCTCTCTATTGTATATCTACAATATTTATCCATTTTTATTCTACTGTATGCCCTCAACCACACATCCATGTTACAGTTTGCATAAGATGCAAATTCAGCACAGATATGGCTCCTGACTGGTATATTTAAAATAAATGATGAGTTATGGTTAGTTCAGGTACTCTCTTTGTAAAATATAAACTGAGAGAACATTATATAACGTTTATTCACTTCACACTCAGAGCATTCTTCAACTGATTTCCAAGAGCTAATTTATAAATTCTCTTTTATTTGCACTGGTTAACTGGCTGTCCAGATATGTTCAAACACTTTCAAAATGAACACCTTTGTTTCATTAACTCTATTAATTTCTATACATTGAAGACATATGTGAGGGGTTCACAGTTTACCTACTACTACCTACTTACAAATATACATACAGCAATACATCCTACTGACAAGAATAACTAATAAATACCTCAGAAGGTTAAAAGTGAGAAGAAATGATATTACTGTATTGCCAAATTAATGTTTTAAACCCTAACCATGTTCCTAAAGATTATCTGTACAGATAACTAATCCGATACCCATTATGTACCCATATTGTTTAAAAGGCCAATGATTCTGAGATCCTTGCTCTTTAAAAGAAGAAGCACCCTATGCCAATAAACTAGACCATAGGCTATGCTGGACATTTTTCATAAATCACGCTGTTGAATGAATATAAGGCAAGATCTACCAGTACTGCATGTGCACTTTGTTAGTTTTTTTTTAAAAGCAACTGTAGACAACAATCTGCTTATAATTCATGGAGAAACTCCACCATCTAGCAATCCACCATTGCTTCTTCATTACATTGGAATATAGAGTCACAATCCAGGCTACTGACACAGAAAATCCAAATAAAAGCAGAAGATCATTTAGACATTATGTAAAACTCCAAAGAGCTCTCCTATACCAGATAGGATTTTTTTTTTATTTTTCAGTATCTAGGGGCAGAACCATTAGTGGAAGGGCATGTATTACACAAAGCATGTGATGAGATGCATTAAACTGTTCAAGTAAAAAACCTGACCATCAAAATATGTTCATTATCTATCTATGTGTAGGTGTACATGTGCTCATGTGTGGTGTATGGATCATGGCAGTACATGGGAGTGAATGGACTCTATCTTTCTATAAACTATCACATATATGACCAACACTAAATACGTTTTCATAAACACCCTGGAGTACTGACTGCTGAATGCCAAAATGGGCCAGAAATGGGAGATCTGTGTGATTTAAATATACGTGTAAAATGAGGAGGAAAAAAATACTGTATTGAAATAGTCTATTCTATTCTAGGCCACATCACCTAGTCACACCAACTGTCTGGAGGTCTAGCCACTGTACCTGTCACATTCACTGGAGATTAATCATTGGAGCCCCAGGAAGTGAAAATAGCCAACGTGACTATTAGAACCTCACTGTTCATTAGCCACATTACCAATTAAACCTTCTACCTCTCAATCATCCAGTAGGTCTTTTAGAAATCTGCAGATGCCTGATTATTTGAATACCGTAAAGCTTTATCGAGCAATTGTTCATATACAATTATATTAATGTACTATTAAACAAAATGTGAAACAAGTTGAAGCAACTGTGCTATTTTGAAGATGACTAGCACTGTCTATCGTGCATTCATTCTCAATTGTAAAGAGCAACTACTAATGCCTACACGCTTTCATTTCAGATGTTTCTGCTCTGTAGATAGCTGAGTAGTAGAATACAGTTCAGCTGTAATCTGCATATTGAAAGATATACTGAATCCAAATGCCTTGTCTGCTTGCTATCTAATAAATTCCCATTAATGGTCAGTAGATTAGGACGTGATTGTCATGCTTGTTTTCTAATCTTTTTATAGGTCTCCAGATGGCTGTGACGTAAAGTGAAACATCCTGGTTTTCTTGGGAATAAACAACCTCTGCTCAGGCTAACGTGGAAAGTTTATGATGTTTCATGCATTAAAATCAGATAATATCTATTCTGTAAATTCAAATCTACCTAGGCGATCCTATCTGTGCTACTGCAGAATTCAGAGAGAATCAGAACATTGCAGGAATCCCCTTTTCATGTTTGGTTTGTACAGTTCACAGAGATGTAAACCACAGTCCACTAATACAGTCAAGGCAACCATTTCCTATATAAAAGCCATTTAATTACAGCTATTTGTATAGCTCAAGTAAGGCACTTGACTGGCTTGCTTTCTAGTAAAAGTGTCCTATTATTTCCTCTGATTCCAGAATTTCTTTTTTATAGGCAATTATGTGTTATGTTTGTGCCATGCTTGATATAGAACATTCAGAGTACTACGTATTAAAAAGCCAAACTGCAGATATGAAAGCTCAGATCTTCTTGAATTTTACGTATTTGCATAGATGGTGTGAACTTAATTACACCCAAGGCCTTAGGTGTGCCATACAGCCAATACTGCATTTTCTTTCTCTGGTTTTGGGTTGCACTTTGTGGAGCAAACAAACAAATCTAAAGAAAGGAAGAAAGATTACCTTTTGGAGTGTTATTTGTCTTCTCCTTTTAGATTTCTTTGTAGCTTCATCTGAAAAATAACCAAGGAAACAAAATGATCATAGTTTTAACACCTATCTTTAAGTACAGATTCTGATTTGAATGCAATTTTAAAATTCACAGGGGCATCCCTGCTAACCAGTATACTCAGTATACTCGTTAAAACGTATCAGGCCCGAATTTGCTCCCTGTTGAAGTTATTAGTTCCTTAAAATGACATGACAATCCATGCAGTAGGCAGAATGGGTGTAAGGTTCTTGGTACGTGAAGAGTTAAATATGCTAATTTGCATTTAAATGGAATCGTTATAATGGGGATGTATAACACATAGAATATGGGGAATTTTCTCTTGTTTAAGATTATTAAAAATATGTTGGGGTTTTTTTTAGTTGTTTTGGGTTTTGTTTTGTTTTTTTTTTTCCCCCGCGAAAGGTTGGGGGAAAAACCCTGGAAGCACAACCAATCTTGGGGAAGTGCAAACTACCAACCAGAGATATGGGAAGTTACCTCCACCTAATGATTTTTAGATTATATATAAATGTAGAAGCACACCAGTGTCCTGAAACATATATGGCCAAAATTCCCGTTATTTCAAAAACGGATGACTCAAAACAAATGCCATCCACTTGCTGGACACACAGTTTTTGATAGGGTTACTTTAAACGGGGTACGGAGCATATGCACCTCAGGTCATCCTGATTGGTTCTTTTCCCTTCTAAATCAATGAATGATGCAAAACCTGATTTCCCGAAAAGTGGCACGTTTTCTCCTCTATCTCCCAGTTTTAAGTAAGCGTGTGCTCTCCCCCAATTGATTGCTTATCGGTTTTAGGATTCCGATCGTTGGTGCTTTACAGTACAAAAAAAAAGTAGCAGAGACTTTCAGTTGTGCCTTTTGGAGCTTCCCTGTCCTGATCAGAGCTGTGATTGCTAGAACCAAGGAAGTGAGGGGAGGAGGAGGGAGACAGAATAGACAGAGTAGAGCCTCAACCGGCTGTCTTTGGCCTAGGGCAGCAGCACCCTATCTAGGTAGCGGCCTGTGTCTCCCGCAAGGGCCCCCTGCCCGTGGTCACGACCATGTACGACGCTCTTATTCACGTTCTCATCCATTTTCACGCTGAAATAAATTCTTCCGACCAACTCCCATGCCAACCGTTCCACCAGCTGAAGAAAACCCCGCATTGCTCAGCGCCGGCCCTCCCTCCCCTCCTTCCCCCGACCCCAAAGTGCACAGCCTTCCCGAACCTAGCCTGGGTCAAGCAAACACCCCCAAAGAGCAGGAGACTAGAGGGGGATTAAAAAAACAAAAATCTCTCGCAACTAGTCCGCACCACAATGCAATGCCTATTTTCGTGCATCTGAACTTGGAGATCCCCGCCGAAGGGCTTTGATCCTCGGAGAGGATTCAAAAGTAAGAGCCGCCTCCTTCCCTGCTTTCCGCCTAGAAAAGAAGTTTCTCCGAGCCTTTCCACTACAAGTTTCCATCGTCGGAAAATGTCGTTTTTAAGAAACCCGGGAGAAGTGATTGATGGGCAGCCTTCGCCCGGCACTCGGCGATGCTAAGTCGAATTTTATTTGGCAAACTCCCCAGCACGGTCCTGAAACGGTGCCGGGGGCCAACCTTTTTCTGATAAAAGCTCAAGCCAAAAGCTGTCTCCCATTTGGCCGGTTTGGGACGGTACAGACCCAAACTCCGTACCGGATCAACAGGTTTAGCATCATATGCACAAAAATCAATTAACCAATCCAAGTCACCAGCTGAATTCATCACCCGGCGAAGCCCTCTCCTGGGGGGGGGGGGGGGGGGGGGCTAAGGGGAAAACCGGAGGCCCCCCCAAGCCTCCGGGATGCCAGTCCTATCCAGACGACCTGCTTTTGGGATGCCGGGGTTGACCCTGACACCCAGCCCGACTAGAGCATCCCTTTCCCCCAGCCCCGAACCAGAGAAAATACACATCGAGGGCAAGGGATCTTCGCAAACGTGCGGTTGCCAGAAAGCACAGGAGTAACACCGATACAGAAGCACCATCACAATAACTTCTCCCCCTTGCACATTACGCAAAGGTACTTACATGGTTCCTTTCATTTGCTCCCCAAGCTAGCTGGTAGCGATTCAAATCTCCGGCAAGAGGAAAAGATCCCACGGTCAGACCCACCTACGCGACCGAAGCCCGAAAAGCCGATTTCTCCCGGGTCTCCAAAAATTCAAGACCATCCCTCTCTTCACCACTGTTCAAAGCTGCCGTTTAAGTCCACCGAATTATTCTTGCTTGGTCGAGTCTAAAATAGTTTAAATAAAGCTTCCATCCGAGGGAGATGGGGAGGAGGTTGGGGGAAGTGTGAAAAAGAAGAAAAAAAAAACTTTTTTTTTCCATGTCAGGTATTTGCTCCCTACGCCCCAGAGAAGAGAGTGAGGTGTTGGGTGTGAGGCTCTGCAAGTTTTTTGGGAGGTTGGCCAAGGTCTAGTCCAGCCCTCTCTGCTGAGGAGGACGTGCTCTGAAATTCAACCAATTTCCCCAACGCTTTTGTTGCTGATGAACTGAAGCCCTATTGTTCATCCATTGCCACGGTCTTTTTCAGGTCCTCCTATACGTTATGCGTTGCCAGAGATAATGAATTTGCACCAAAACCTCTCATAGTCCCCTTCTGACAGACGGAACAAATTAGAAATGTCTAGTCTAAAGAAGAGCAATAGTTACATTTTCCTATTGTAGGGGGGAAAGCACACATTTCTTTGGAAACTTCTTTCGCCTTTTCTTTTTCTTCTCCTTTTTTCCCTCTCTTGAGTTTTCTCTTGGTTTCTCTGGATTCACTTTTTAAGAATGGCTTCTTCTGTACCTCGGTCTTCAGTCACTGCACCATTTTGTGCAACTTGAGGGCTTCCATGAAAAAAAAAAAGATTCTGGGCGATTTTATTCGCAAACTTGTAGAATGACCTTTTGGCTGCACATATTTTTTTAAAGCTTCCCTCCGAGTTTTTTTTTTCCTTTTGTTACGGTTATTAAATAGGTTTGGCTAACGACGGGCGACACATTTTGGGGGGATTTTTATTCTTTAACACTTGGGCCATTCATAAGGTACCACAGAAGGGCCATTGGGGCTATCTATTGGTGGGGCAGAACAAGAAAGTGTGTGTGTGTGTGTGTGTGTTTTCCAGGGAATGCATGGGCTAATTCAATTTGTTCATGAGAGAGAAGACTGGTGGGAGGCTGAGGGAAAGAGATAGAAAATTGGGGTGGGATGCCAAGTGAAAGGAGGTTAAGGATGGAGGGGGGGTGGCTCAAAGTGCTTATGCCGAGAAGTAGGGCTGTGCAGGAAAAGGGCATGTGTCTTGGAAGAGTGTGGGGCTGCGGGTGGAGGTGGGGGGTCTGCAGAAGGTTGTTTTTGGCCTATTGGGGAAAAGCCTCTGGTGGGTGTCTGCGCGCGCGCGCGCGCGGGGGGGGGCGCGCGCGACTGTGTGCGTGCGCGCGTGTCTGCGCGTGCGTGTGTGTGTCCGGGGGAGGAGGGCAAAGGAAGCGAGCGGGGGAACGATTCCGGTGAGGCCTCGTAAGGAGAGGCGGCTCCCGGGAGCGGGGGGCGCGGGCCGGGCCGGGCCGGGCCGCCCCGCCGAAGGGTTTCCCGCCAAACGCAATCCCGGGGCAGTGGAGGCAGGCACCGGCACCGCCACCGCCTGGCGGGCTGGAGCGCGCGCGCGTGCCCGCACCGTCACATACACAGACGCACACACGGAGCCCGCGCGCGCGCACACACAGACACACACACACACACACACAGAGACACACACGCCCGCCTCGCATGCATGTGCCTCCACGGCCCTGCCAAGAAGACAAAGCTCTTTGTGGAGCCCCCGGACCTCCCCAAACCAGAGCCCCGGCCGCCTGCGGATGGGGAGGGCGAGGCCGAGGCCGAGGCGCGCCCTTCCCTCCCCTCCATCCTCCCCTCCATCCTCCCCTCCATCCTCCCCCGGCCTCGCCGCTCCTCCTCTCCCCGGCACCGACCAGCGCGCTTCCAACTTGTCCTCTCCCCGGCCAAGCAATCCCGCCTGCAGGCTGGGCCCCAAGGCTCCCCCCGGCCCTCGCCCCCCTTGGCCCACCTGCCGGGCTCGAGGCTCCTCCGGGCCCGGGGAGGGCAGGAGGCGCCGGCCTTCGGCGGCCCGGTCCGGGATGCCGCCGCTTCCCACGCCCGGAGGACCTCGGCTGGGCTGCGGGGTTTGGTGGCGAACGGCAGAGGGATGGCCCAAGTCCTCGGGGTGACGTTTGGGCCTCGGTTGGAGAGGCTCCGCCGCCCCCCTGCACGCCCGTCTCCCTTGCCTCCTTCACCCCCATCCTCTTCCCTCCTCCCTCTCGACGACGAGACTGGAGCTACTGAGTTGTCCCGCTCTTTTCCTCGGCCTTCCCTCTTCAAAAGAGCCTAGGACGAGGGTAGACGTGACCGGGATGGGCAGCCACACGCAGATACATACAAACATGCCCACGCCGTGTGCCCTTCGCACCTCTGGCTTCCCTCTCCGCTTAGCCGACCACACCACCTGCACAGATCGAAGCACCGACCGGAGTAGGAAAACGAGGGAGACTACTGCCTTCCTCCTCCTCCTCCACCCAAACCTGGGAGGGTGCTACCGCAGACAGGTACGCCGGTACCGAAAGCAGCAGCCTGGACCAGTCAAATGGAGGACTCGCCCCTACCTACTGAGAACACGTGTATCTTGGGCATTAACGTTTTTACGCATAGGGATGTCGCACCAGCTCTCCCCTTCCTCTTCTTCGGGAGAAAAGCAAAGAAAAAAAGTTCCAGGTTCAAATATCTTCAGCTACGCTACCTGGCTAGGGTTTAATTTGTTTTTTCTCTGGGGAGGGGGGGTTAAAAAGGAAAAAAAAAAATCACAGAGGTTTATTGGGTGGTGTGGAAGCGCCGACGGGCTTATGTGTGGGGGAAAAACGGTGGAGAAGCTACCCGAGGCAGCTGTGGGGTGGCAGGTCTTCACACACGTCCATCCAGACTCTCCGCCGGGTGTTGCTGCAGTTTCTGCCTGCTCGGCTGCTGCAAAGGAGGTTGCAGGGGAGGTTGCAGAGGAGGCTGCTGCTGCTGCTGCTGTTGCTGCTGCGAGAGGCGTCGCGGCCCCTGGCGCGGCCGGTCCCGCCGCCTGCCGTCGTCGTCCCGCTCCGTGTTTTCCCCCCATCCCCGCCTTCCCGTTCAAGGTTTTAGCAGCGAGGTCACGTCCACTGACGTCAGCCACACGGCCCGCTCTACGTCCGGCTACATTTACATACATCAAGGAAATTAGGGCATTAAAAAAAAAAATATATATATATATATGCAAATCCCGCCGAAGAGGAGACGGGGCAATCCGGGCGCCATCGCCTCGTCGTGAAGATTTTAATTAAAAGGGAGCGGGGGAACCCCCTTAAAACAACAACAAAAAAAACCCCAAAAGAAAAAAAAAATCAGCGGGGCAGCCTGGGGGAAGGCAGGCTGTTTCTGCTCCTGTTCGGTGGGTGGCTGAGGACGGCCTGCAGCACCGCACAGAGAAGAACAGGTTAGAGAGGAGGCTGCTCCAGACTATGCATAATCAGGGCTCCGCTGCTCCTCCATTCTCCTCTCCTCCTCCTCCTCCTCCTCCTGCTGCTGCCGCCGCTCCCGTTGGTTCCAGCGTCTATTATTTTTAATACTGATGCATATGTAAAGGTATATTTGCATTTTTTTAATTCACTAAAAGTTCAGGTTCTATCGTTCTCTCTCTCTCTCTCTCTCCTCTTTTTTTTTTTTTACTCTGCCGCTCTCTATGCTATTAGGCACAGTTTCCTCCCTGCTTCTTTTGGTTTACGGTTTCGAATATGCACATTTTGAATCGAGGCAAGCGGTGCGATATGCTTGTTTGGTCGTAAAAGAAGAGACACATCTTCCCGACGTAGACCTTGATGGGCTGCAATGCCAAGAGCTCGAGGCTGAAAGTTCGGTCGCCTAATTAACTTCCTATTAGCCAAAAAGACAGTTCGGGGAGGGAGGGGGGGGGGGGGCGAGGCGTTCTGGCTAATGCGTGGAATGGGCACGGTTTGCAACGATTTCTGCTATTTCGATGCTGAATTACTAGGTCGGTTCGCATGTATCGCCCTACTGGTTTCGGGAATCTCTTATTTCAAAAAATATTCCTTTTCAAATTTGAAGACCTAGGAACGGACAGCTCTCTGTAAGGAAGACATGTTCAACCATATTGTACGTTCTCCCTTAACTGCTACCTTTCGTCTTTAACTTAGGTGGGTTCAACCAGATAGCAAATCGCGTCTGAAAGGCATCCTTCCTGATGGACTTCGCCAAATATTCCCTATTTTCGGCCCATTTGCTTGTCCTTAATATTCCTAGGCCCCCGAGGTGGATCCAAAGGCTATTTAAGGGCCGTTTCTTCTTGGTAGCAACACGCTTTAAAAACGCAGGGGCTTTAAACGGACCAAAAATGGAAAATGCCACGTTTTCCTAGTCGAAAAATCCTCTCTTTTTCAAAACCAGGAACACCCCGTTGCAGAGCCTAAAGAGAACAACATGCACACCAACACATCGCATTCACTGAGATCGGTCTAAGTACATGCATAGGTAATTAGTCCGTTAGGAATGACTTACCTGCATGAACAGACGGGGCAAAAGTTAGCCCTCCCTAAAGACCGTCATGCGGTCCTCTATGAATTCTCCTTCCACTATGCAGAAATGTGTTATGTTTTTCCCTCCCGGATTATTCGGCGCCCACCTCAGCATCGGTACTTTCATCCTCTGGCAGTTCTTACGGTATTTCCAGCATTATCTCTAGCTCCAGTCTTACGAGCCCTAACACTAAAGTACTCCTCCGATAGGTCACCCAATAAAAAGTGGTCAGACGGCTACACGTAAAACATTAAAAAAAAAAACAACCCACCACACAGCAACAAAACGGAAACAGAAGCCCTCATCCGTTAGGTTAGTTCTTACCTGACCACATCTAGCCCCAGTGCAGTGGTAAAGTACATTTCCCGGCACGTTTGGGGCAGGAGGAGAGGACTCCACGACCGACCGCAGATTGGACGCATTTTAGGTCCCGCCGGGGACACCTAGTTACCTAGCCCCGTTGGGAAGGTGGATCTGTTCTGGCGACGCGCGGGGAGATGCGATTCGGTGGCCGGGAGGGTTCGGGGCCCCGGGAAGGGGGCGGGAGGGCGGACATCTCCGGGGTCGGTGCCCCCGGAGCGCCTTTGCGGGGGGTGGGAGCGCGGGGCTCGGATGGACGGGGAGGAGCGTGGGCATGGGTGCGTGCACCGAGAGGGTCTGTCTCCCAACCGCCCGCCCGTCCGTCCGTCCGTCCGCCCGCCCGCGAGGGGGGGGCCCGCAGCTCCCTGCCCCCCGACGGAGAGAGGGTGGGTGGGCGCCGTCCGGGGAGCGTCCCATCTCCCTTCCCGGCGGCCGGGGTGGGAAGGGGTGTCTTACCCCGGGGCCGGGGGGCCGGGGGGCCGGGGGGCCGGGGGGCCGGGCGGTCCGCCGGGTGCTGCCGGAGGGTGGGGAAAGCCGACGCCGCCGACGCCGCCGCCGACGTGTTCTGTCCCAGCCGGGCTGCCGTGCCGGCCGCCCCTCGCCCGCCCCCTCCCCGCCCGCCCGAGGGGGGGCGCCCCCCCCCGCCCCCCATTACCATATGGAGGCCGCGTCCC
The DNA here is from genome assembly GCF_004115215.2 of Ornithorhynchus anatinus. Taxonomy (NCBI): domain Eukaryota; kingdom Metazoa; phylum Chordata; class Mammalia; order Monotremata; family Ornithorhynchidae; genus Ornithorhynchus; species Ornithorhynchus anatinus. The sequence continues at coordinate 15,988,390 of NC_041728.1, read as the reverse complement.
CGCGAATCACAGCGGCGGCGGGCGGCATTTGAATAAGCCCCGCCGGCCCCCGGCGCCTCCGCGCGGGCGGCGCGCGCCCCCTCCCTCCCCACCCCCTCGCGCGCGCGCGCCCGCCCGGCCGCGGGGGCCGACGGGAGGGAGGGAAGGCCGGGAGGGAAGGAGGCAGGGAGGCCCGCGCCGGCCCGGACGCCCCGTCACCTCACCCGCCCCGTCACCTCACCCGCCCCGTCACCTCACCCGTCCCGTCACCTCACCCGCCCCGCCTCGCCCTGACACTTGAGCCCCAAGTCGGGGGATTCACCCACCACCCGAACCATAAATACCAGTTCAAGAAGGAAAGGCGGCTGGGGGGGGGGGGGGGAGACCAGAGGCAGATCCCCTCTCCCGGCCATTGGACATTTCCAAGCTAAAATTAGACCCCTTGAACTTCACCCCTTCAGACTCCTCACGTGCCCCCCCACCATTTCTCCCATTCGTTGTACACTGCAAGCGCTTAGGGCAGCGCTCCAAACATAGCGAGCGCTCAATAAATACTCCTGACTGACTGAATCCATTGGCCATTTTAGGCAGAAAAGAGAGGAGCGACACGTCTCCGTCGACCGTAGTTTAGGAAAGATGCCCAGAGACGTAACGTTTAGGTAATCGTCTAAAAAGAGCTTTGCTCACACGTGTGAGTGGGGATTAAAGTTTGTTTTTTTAAAAAAAGAAAAATGGAAAAATATCCCAAATGTCCCCAAATGCGCAAAACGCAGAGGTCGGCGAATACAGCATTTTTCGGATATTATTAGGGGGGTTTTTTTCACTCAAGATGAGCCGTCTTAGAAAATAGAATAAGTACGACCCCAAATAAGAGGGTCAGTCAAAAAATCGGCAACTCCTAGATTGAATGTTTTTTTGGGGGGTTTTTGATTCACATAGAATGACTTCCATTTTGAAGTGGGCCGCACTCCCTCAGTGATGCGAAGTTTCACATTTTAAAATACACGTTTTGTTTTGTTTTTTATTTCCCCCCCGTCGGAAAGGTGATTCCCCTGTATAATGCGAGAGGAATCACAACTCCAGAAAACACCGCAATCATCTTGAGGCTTTACCTATTATAAAAGGTACTTCTCGGGATTCCTCAGCCAGCTAGGCTTTGGAGCCCAAAAATAAACTAAAAAGCGCTGCTGATTAATAATCTCTCACACGACGGCTAAAGACAGCAAACCGAAACCGCAGGAGACCAGCTTGGGGAGGCAGAATTCCGAATAATGAGAATTTTAATACCGGTTTCCAAGATGTGCGAAGCTGCCCGATGGAAAGGGGGCTTTGCCAACCACGGATTGGCAGGGATCGATAAGACTGCCCCAATTCAAATCGATCAGCAGGCCGGACAGTATAGTCACTGCGGCTCTCAGTCCTCGCGTAGCCAACATTTCGGAACGGGCGGTCGACGGACTGGCTTTCCTTTTCGTTTCCTTGAAAGACCCACCGCCCCCCGCCAAAAAAAAAAATAAATAAATGCCCGACCAGGCCGCTCTCCCTTGTGGCGGAGCGTCAGCGAAAACGACGGCTTAGAGCAGTCCATCCTCCCTCCGACTGCCTAAATCATCTGCCTACAAAGATTAAACCTCCAACCTTAGCATTTCGACAGCCTGGCCCGAAAAAGGGGAGGCACGTTTATCAGAGAGTGGGTGGTGGTAAAGAAAAGAAATGAAAGCGCGGAGAGCTGGAAGTTAGGGATGGAGTGGGAGGCGGGCACCCACCCGGAGCCTCCAACCTCCTATTTATTCTCCCCCCTCGCCCTCCGGAGGGCATCTCCTTTTCACAGGACGCCCCTGGACTCCTTCCCACGGTCTGAAAGAACTTACGGCCCCCGAATCGGGGGCCCAATTCCTGGTATGGCGACCAGGTGGGAAAGGTGGGCATCTCCGGGGGGCCCTAGGAGGGCCTCTGCGGCTGTAAGGGGTGTCCGGGGAGGGCGGAGCGGGCCGGGCCGGCGATGCCCCCGGGCCCTATCCCCATTCCCGATCTCCATTCCCTATTCCCATCCCCATTCCCCATCCCCATCCCCATTCCCTATCCCCATTCCCCATTCCCCATTCCCCATTCCCAGCCCCATCCCGGCCTCCTCAATCTCCCGCCGGCAGGGGGAGGGCGACACCTACCGGCGGCGGGAGCTAGTGCAGCCGGGGGCCCCAGTGCCTCGAAGCCAGGCGCCACGCTTTTCGCCAAAGCCCACATCGCCCCAACTTTACCCGGGAAGGCAGTCCGATTGCGAAAAAGCCAAGGATGCTACGGACTTCCCAGCCCGGAAATGCAGCCAGAGGGTCCTGATGGCGAGCCAGGGGAATTGCACTAGCAGGGGAAAGGGGAAAGAAAGAAAGGGACCCAACCCACCCACCGTCCGAAAGCCCAGAGACCAGCGACTGAGCGAGGCCCGGGAAGGGAAAAGAGACGCGGAGTAATGCCAAAATGATGCCAGCCTCTTTTTAGGTCCGCAACCTGACCTTCTGCAAATACGCATCCAGGCCCGATTTGCAGTTCGGATGCTTATCCTTGATTTTACCGCTAACTGCAAATCCTGTTCCTTTCAAATGAGAAACCGGAGCAGGGTTAATTAGGCAAGCTTAAGCGGGGGGAAGATCTTTGGGTCAAGGACACACACACACACACACCCATACACACCCACACACTCACCCTCACAGTCATACACACACACACACACACACCCCCGCTACAGAAGTCGGGAGCGGTGGGTAGGGTACTTTTAGAACCTCGGCTCTTCGGCGTAGACAGCTTCGCGACCCCCTCCCTCCTCCCTCCCCCCCCCCCCGCCATCTCATTGTCGATGTTTCTAGGCTTTTTAAAAAATCAGAACTAATAATACTTTTCTTCATCGTGATCGAAGCTTTGAAAGTATTTGCGGTTGCTCTAGAGTTACAGTTCGTGCCTCTGAAGTAACCGTTGACGGTTAAAAAATAATTGTGCCCGCTCATTAAAATCGCAAGCTTAAGAACCAGAGGTAAAAGTAAATACAAAGACCTAAGAGTGATAAGTATTTTGCACAAGTGAAACCAGATTATGGAATGCCAGTTTAGTTTTCCTTAATAATAGCCTCTACTCAGTGTGGAGACAGTTGTTTCGGGGGGCGGGGATTCCAGGAATTCCCAGTGTTGCAAAAAGGAACGACTAGATTGGACATTTAGTTAGGTGGTCCTTTTCTCCACCAGAACTTCGGGGACCCATAATTTATTATGATTTATTGCTGAATTCCATCTCAAGAGTTTGCCTCCGCTTTAAAACCGGTCAAAACGTTAGGATCTTGTTAACCTGTGAGAATAACAAGGGAACCTTCCTCCCGTGCCCCCTGGCAACGATTTAGGTAGTTTAAGATAATTTGCATTCTTCGTTTTTTTTTTAAAATGCCAATTCTGGAATTCAAAATCTAGCTCTAAAAATGACCTTTAGCTTGAAAGTTGAATGCAGTACTATAGTCTGAAAATGATTTCCTTGCTCTGTTCACTAGTTAGAACTAGGTGTACATTAAAAAAACCACAGAAAACACTAAAGTTCTGTAGGATTTTTACAAGTTCGGTATGATTCCTCAATTGTAGCAATTTCATTTTTATTCTTTTGAAATATACCAGGCTAGCCCTTGATCATCTGAAAATCCAAAGTTGGGGGTAGGCCTATTAAAAGAAAATTTAAAAAAGAAAGTGGCCGTAACGTGCTGTTTAAGAGACATCTGCACTGCAAATCCTTTTGGGGGATTTTTTTTTTCTTATTACCTTTCTTTAATGTAGATCCAAATATGTTCTGCCAAATGCATTCACATGCAGGCCCTAGAGCAGCTGTTATGATGTATGGTTAAATGTGCATTAATAATAATGAACAAAATACAGCTATATCTTAATGACGTGTCTTCTGAATGAATCCTGCACCTCTCTGCATATTAATGTTCGTCCTTTCCTTCTAAAATGGACACCTCCATGAAAAAAAGGAATTGTATGCTGCATTCAGCATGACATGAACAGCCACCAAACGAGCCAAATTCCGAGTTACCTTTTAGCACTTAAAAAAAAAAAAACCTCGAAAGGTGTAGGTGGTCACTTTTTATCGTAGAAGGAGAGGAGTTCGTGCAGTTCGGTTTCATTCCAAACTACACAATTCCTTGCTTGAAGAATTTTCGTCTGTGGTTCAATATTCTTTTGTTTTAGTGACTGTGGAAACTGTTGATTTTGCCTTTGGCACTGAGAAGATGGATACCTATCATTTTGTCTTGAAAATGGTGGAACTTTCATCAGATTGCTAATCACAAAAAGGTATTACCATATTAAGCCATATTCCTGTCAATTCCGTGGATACCAAATGAAAAGTTAGAACCTGTGAAATAGTTTCTCATTTCACGGGGATTTTAAGTGCCTAGACTTTTATCTCATTTCTCTACACCTTTCTTTTTATATTCTATGGGGGAGCAGGGAGAGGGGGAGGGGCAGTGGAGGAGGAAGAGGAGGAAGGACGGGGGGTAGAAAGCGAGTTTCGGAAAAGGGAGTTTCAGGTAACCGTCTCCCTTAACATCTTGCTCTCGTCTTGGGATCCTCCCAGTTTTATAAGAAAACCAAGGCAGATACCCAGTCGATTAATTCTCCGGTCCTTCCTTTGTCACCGCTCCCTTCTGGTGTGAGTGGTTTGCCTGCGTGCCCGCGTCTGTTCTCGGGAGAGTAGCCGGGAACGGACGGAGGAATCGATCAATAGGTGTGTAGATAGGCAAGCCGGTTGATCTGCGCATTTTTGGAGGTGGAATGACGATAAAGAAGTTAAACTCTGGCAGTCGAACCGACAGGCCACAAGGCCCCTGCCTGCATCAGGGTGGCAGAAGGCGCCCAGGGACGGGGGCGTCCTTGGCTGCCCCGAGCAGGTCGCCGAACCGTGGGACCCCCTGAGGTCCCAGCTGAGAATGGGGGGGACCCCCTTAGGTCTAAGCTGAGAGTGGGGGGGACCCCTTTAGGTCCAAGCTGACAGTGGGGGACCCCCTTAGGTCCCAGCTGAGAGTGGCGCTCGGTGGCCACCTGTGTGCCAGGGTCGGGGGAGGGAGAGGAAACACCGTCTCACAACACCTTCAAAAACAGGGGGTCGAAATGCACCCAGACCAGGGATTAGGGCGGTTCCGTAGGACAATTATTATCAGCGTCGTTAGTGCTACCGCCTTCGATAACAACAAATTCGTTCCTTTCCCGCGGAGCCGGCGCTGGAGCCCCTTCGGTCCTTCAGTGATACCGGGGCGTGGCTCTCCTCTTACGCCCCCACTCCTTCTTCCCCCCCTTTGTACCACCAAATCCGTCCTCCGAACGGCCTGTCACAGGTGTAATCTACTGCAGTGGTTTGACCGAACCGCATTTCCACCTCCTCTAGGTCGTCACCACTGCATCAAACAAATGCCTCCCTTTCCACCACTAGAGTGGCGGATCTGCTCAGGGCCCACGCCCCTGCTACCGTGCAGACCTTAGAAGCCAGCTGACAACTCCCGACCAAACCCATAGGCGCACCAAATCTCTCGCTCCCTCCCCTCCCACTATCTCTTCTCCCTCCCTCCCACTGTCTTTTCTCTCCTCCCCCCCCCCCCACCTCCACCCTCTTTCTCCCTGAGTCTTCCTCCTTTTCCCTCTCTTCCTCTCCCTTCCCTATTTGGCTATGCATGTCCACCCATCCATTCACACCCGGTAGGTTGAAGAGCCTCTGCTCTTTTCCTCTCCATGTTCAAGGTTACACGCCTGTCCCTCCCTTCTCCCCACGGACCTGCAGAAAGCCCCCGTCAATAGGATACCTTGTGGCTGCGCACCCGGAAAGAGAGAGAAAAAAAGAGAGAGTGTGTGAATGTGTGGTGTGTGTGTGTAACAAGCCATAGATTGGGCGTCATCAGCTGATCAGACGTACTAATCCAAATCTTTTCCGCTTAATTTTTTTTTTAACCAACAGTAAGAAATGAGGTTTAAAAAGGAAAGGGAGGAAGCACCAACAGCCCCCCGAAACCTTGCTCGTCCCGCATCCTGATGTGCCCGGGCCGGTGTGCCCAGGCCGGTGTGCCCGGCCCGCTGTGCCCAAGCCGGTATAGGGAGGAGTTGCGACCGGCAAACTTTCTCTGTCCCGGGTCACCCTAAAGCGCCCTGGGCCTCCCACTTGGAGTAGGGAGCGACTGGCCCTCGGGCCAGCCGGGCGGTGCAAACCAGACGAGGGGTTGTCGAAGAGGACGTGGGGAGGGGACGACGCCCCGGGGAGGAAGGGTCAGTCCTCAGGCTCCCCATTGCCACCCGGGGAGGAAGGGTCAGTCCCCAGACTCCCCATTGCCGGCCCGGGGGAGAAGGGGTCAGCCCTCAGGCTCCCCATTGCCGGCCCGGGCACCTCGCCTCCTCGCCCAGTAGCCCGACAGCGGGACCGAGATGGGGCAGGGCTCCGGGCTCCAGACCCGCGTCCCCGGGAGACCGAGTCGCCTCCCTCTCCTGTTCATCTTCCTCCTCCTCCTCCAGCTCTCCACCTCGTGCCCAAAGCACATGCACGGACCTTCCCGGGCTTCCTCTTCTTCTCCCCTTCCTCCTTCTCTCTCTCCTCCTCCTCTCTCCCCTCCTCCCCCCAACCCCAACCCCAACCCCCGTTCCCCCTTCTTAATGATCTGTCATCATTATTTTATTATCAGCAGTTACTAACCCCCAGCCCGGCCGGCCCCAGCCTTCGGGTTTTCGGGGGCCGAGGGGCGATGGAGCTGACCTGGCCGAAGGGCAGAGCCCGGCGGCCCAGCTGCCCCAGGTACTTACCCCAAGCGGTGCCAACTTCCACTGCCAGGCTGGGGGACCCGAAGCCCGCCTGCCGTCCGGCCGGTCGCTGCTCCTCAGCCTCTCTCTCCTCTCTCTCTCTCTCTCTCTCATCACGGCACACGCACACACACAGTCACACACACGAGGATTACTTGTGACTTTTAGAGCCAAAGCCTGATAATTCAACGGAGGGGGTGGGGGGAGGGAGGGAGAAAAGGGGAGGGAGGAGGGAGAGAAGAGGAGGGAGGAGGGAGAAGAGAAAGAAGGGGGGGGGGGGGAGAGAAGAGGAGAATGACAAGTGACAAGGAGGAGAAAGGAGAAGACCAAGAGGGAGAGACAGTGGGAGAGACAGAGACAGAGAGACAGGAGGGGAAGGAGGAGAGGTGATGCTGCCTCCTCTGCTGCTGCTGCCTCTGCTGCTGCTGCCTCTGCTGCTGCTGAGGATGATGATGAAGGGGAGGAGAGGGAATAAGGACAGCGAGGAGGGGTCGGGGGTAGTATAGGAAGGCCGGGGGGGAGAGTTTCTCTCTTGGCCAGCTGCAACTGGACGCCCCCGGAACCCCCCGGGAAGGGGGCGCGTCAGCTCCACTAGGACCAACGACCGAGGAAGTGAAAAAGCCGGGAAGGGGGGCGGTTTGGCATCGACCCCCCCACCCCCTCCCCTCCTTGGGTTTCTCCACTCGTCAAGGGGTTGCACCGTGCAGGCGTCCGAGAGGTGGCCAGAAGGGGTGGGCCGTGGTGGGCTGCGGGAGAAAATCCAGGAGGCCCCACGGGTCTAAACCCCAACTTGGGTCGGCGCCTCCTGAGCCTCTTCCCCGCTCTGGGTCCTGGGAGGTGGACACATTCGCGGCCCACTTTGGACCGCCACCCTCCTCCTCGCCGTGCCGCCCTCGCCCACCCACAGTCGCCCACCTAAACCGTAGCCTCCGAGTTCAGGAAGGGCGCCAACCTGCTCATCACCCGTTTTAGAATACAGATTCCTTTTTTTGGGATACCCACGATGAGTTATTACCGACTGCATCCTTGGTTGGTTTTTTTTTTACAAGACGGAAGGAAGGAGAGAAAGGGGGGGGGAATAATAGAGGTTTAATACAGAAAGTAAATTCATTTTTCTCCCGAGGTTTTTGAGCTCCAAAACATGCCCAGTCAACAGAGTCGCGCCCGCTTTAGTTGATGCAGGGAAGCGGGGCTGGTCAGATACAGGTGGGCGAGAACGGGCCAGCAGCTGTATCGATTATTTGAAGAGTTTTCTCTCCCTCCCCTCCACTTTTTTAATTAAGTGGGAAGAAATGAGTTTAAAAAAGGAAATTCTTGCCCCCCCCCAAAACCACAAAAACAAAAAAGCACCGGAGCGATCAATTGAGACTAATAATATCTGGAATGCTTTTCTAGCGAATAATGTTTTCAGATTTTAGTAAAAGGTGGATAGATAGATAATTCATTATTTGAGTGAGTTAAAAAAACACCAAAACCCGATTTGCTTTTCAATCCAGCAGCCCCATTAGTTTCTCTTAAATACATTAACAAAAGCAGAGCCGCAGAGTTACTAAATGGCTGGCTTTACGAAATGTAGAGGACATGCACCCCAACACACAGAGGAATCTGACATGCAGCAATATATAGAACCCATTTGTAGATTTCTCTTAATACACTGCACTCTACTGAAGAAAGTTCCAGTGCTAATACCCTAAACGCACAGAGACCATCCGTTCTCAAATAACCATCACTTCAAACACGCTAATTTCCTTCTGTATTTTCTTGTTGACCTGTAGGTGAGATATTATATTTACACTGAAGGTTAATAGGCACAAAATATATTTATGCTTACATTTTTCACGCAGAGGATGCAGAATGTGTCAGAAACAGAAGAACCCAACCTGGTTCAAAGAAAAAGCTACATTTTAATTAGGCTCTCCTATAAGAGTTTGTTAATGTACACAATGGCGATTGCATCAGAAGCCTCCTCCCTCTCTCCTATTCAAATGATGGTGCTAGATGATATGACAAACAACTAATTTGTGTATGTGTACGATATAGCAACGAGATGGTGATTGATATAAAGTTATATAGCTGCAGTGTGTCTGCAAGGAGAGGTGAGTGTTAATTATGAGGATTTGACACCGTGTTTTAGGATGTGTTTACCTGTCAAATATTATTTCATAGTACCCAAAAGGAATTAATGATTGATTGGGCCAGACAATGCCTGGAAGTGAAATGGAACAAACGAAGTTGTTCTTTTAAAATTATGTTGGATTTAGCCAAATAAAAAATGTTTATCCTGTAGAAAGCAAAACGAGCTCATTCCACAAACTATCAGTTACACCCTGATCGTATTTTACCAGCATGATGTAGTCTTTAATTCTTTTACAGAATGGGAGAAGTGCAGGAATACGCGCATTCACACGAACGCACGTACACACCCGGAACATATACTCACCGCGCAAACTCGGAGTTTACACGAACAATCTACCCTCCCCCACGAACATTTTATAGGCTCATTTAATGTCCTGTGATTGGTATTTTGTTCTACGCGAAGCACCTGCACATTTATAAAAATGCAAAATGTGTATATGTGGAACGTTTAAACTATATTCTTTTGGAACTGTAGAATGCGTATATGTACAGGACCAAATACGTATGTCATTCTTTCCTGCGTTTTTGATACAATCATTCTTTTTCTAAATCATTTCATTTCCTAAAAATCACTAGGTCTAGTTACTTGCGCGGGGGCGGGGGGGGGGGAACCCACGCTACATATAGTGCCTTAGATATTAGAAACCCCCGTTAAAAATTACTCTGTGACCTGAGGGCTTTTAAAATTCCTACAAATTTTCAACTCTCAGGAATGGATAAAACTCACGCCCATTAAATATGATCAAATTTTAAAATTCCCTAACTGGATAATTTAACTTATAGATTGCGTGGTTTTGGGGGCACATCTCCACAGTGACGATTTTTCTCTTCTGAATAAACGAAAACAATAATCATAGTAACAAAAATAATAAAGCCTGGATTATCTTGGCCCTTTTGTTCGATCTCAATAAAAGTCGACTTTTTCCTTCATAAATCTAGTTCCGCCGTGTCAGGAGCCCTAAATCGTTTACTTTGAAGATGTTTCCTCCTCCTTCGCCCTCTTCTTCCACTTCCTCGCTTTTTAGTCCTTCTCTTCCTCCTCTTCTTCCCCTTCTTTTTCCTCCCCGTCTTCTTCCTCTTCGTCCCTCTTTCCTACTTCTACTTACACGTCTTCCTCCTTCACTTCCTCCTCCTCTTCCTTCTCTCTTCTTTCTCTTTCTCTCCCTCCTTAAATGCCAAGGGAAGACATGGATTGCTACCTTAAAAACCTGATCTGATTCTGGAACAACAACAACAAAAATCATTCTTACCTGTTGGCATAAAGACGGAGTTTTAGTGCCAAGTTTCTCCCGTTGTGGGTCCGGTCCCTTCAAAGCTAACCTACGGGAACTTCGTCCGAGCGAATCCATTTAACACATGGGATTAATGAAGAGGAGAGCTAATGCCAGCGCTTTCACATCTCTTGCCTCTGCCTATTCTAATGATTCACATTATAATAATTAATAGAGGAAAAGCCAGTAGTATTTTCTAAGCCATTTTGACAGAGACACATTTAGCTGAACTGGTTTAGATTTTTTTTTTTTTTGATGACCATGCAAATGGTTCGACATCTTTTCCTTGTTTGTGTCTTAAGATTGTCCAGCCATTTGTGCAGAGAGTTGCATTTTAACATCATCTTAATTTGGGAGTCATATAAAGACAAAAGTAATATATATATACTTTCTCATAGATGTAGATCTATCTTTCGCATTGCTAAACATCCTTCCCTCTAAAGTAAACTACCGCATACTGGCTATTTTAATTTGTTGATTGGTTTTATTATGAATTTATTTAAATCGTGAAGGGTGTGGTCGCTCGCCATTTATCAGAAATAATTAACTGGGAATGTCTTTCTTTCCATCGTTCATTTTACTTCGTCAGCGATTAGATTTTCCTGCGGAATTAGCGTCCAGGTTGGGTAGGACCCCGGGACGCCATCACTTTCTCCCTTCCTCTCGCCTTGATTTGGGAGATTTTTCGGGGCGGAGCCGGGTGTTGGCAGCGGGGAGAGGAGGGCACAAGATACAGTTCCCCCTCGTTTTGGAAAAACGGGTGTCCGTGTTTGATCATTTCTGGGGTGGGGGGGCATACAGTACCAACAGATGGACATTTAGGAGTGACCCCCGGGCTACATTTAGGAGTTGAAACATTTAGCTTCGTACTGGACGCCCTAAATAAGGATGAATCAACCCAGCGTCGCGGGGGCTACCTCTCCTGGGATGGCAGGTCTTTTGCCCATCCGAGCTGTGGCAACCCCAGAGTTTTATGGTGTCTACAAGTTTCCATCAGACACAGGGCAAAACAGAGTCGGAAAGCGCTCCCAGTTGAGCCGGGGTGCGGTCAAGATGCCGAGGTTTGGAGCAAAATCCCACCCGGCAGGGTTTTTGTTTTTCTTTCTTTCCTTTCTTTATGTCTGTCTGTCTTTCTCTCTGTCCGCCTTCCTTTCTTTCCACCCAAGGTCACGGACGTTTCCATTTCAGACAGGGCGTGGGCCGAGAAATATGGGGGCCTGTTTCTGCGGGGAGGGAACGCGACCCCTCGAGGCTCTAAACGGGCCAAGACCCAGCCCCGCTCCCCTTCCTCGACTGACCTACGGGATTTTCCTCGGAGATTATCTTTCTTTTATCTTTCTTTAGTCCAAGTGCACACAGACAAATCCGTAGAGACACACGACACACAAACACCCCCTCACACACATACACACACACAGACACGCATAAGCCCCCCCACACCCGTACTCAAGCACATACATATAAGCACACACCCCTACCCACGTACATATGCACATACATATAAGCACACACCACACCCCTACCCAGGTACATACGCATATACCTATAAGCACACACCCTCCTACCTACGTACACTTGCACATACATATAAGCACACATCCCTACCCACGTACACAAGCATGCACATATACGTCCGTCCGCCCACGCACGTACACATACGTACACACCCAAAGACTGAAATGAGTAAAGGGTACACGGTAATTCGGATGGGGGAAGGAATTTCCCCGCCCCGCCATGGCTGAGCACCTCACGGTTTTGTGGGACGGTGGGTTAAGGGGCAGGGCGACAGCCCGAGCAGGTGGGGTGCCGTCCTCTGAGGTCTGGGTGACCGGGGGGCTTCTGGGGATCAGGAAGGCCAGACCACCCTCTGGACTCAACCCTTTTCCAATC